>NC_090266.1:925617140-926243181 GCF_040414725.1 Anabrus simplex
AGCCCTTCTGAAGTAGTCCAAGCTATTATGAACTGGAAACGTAAAGGGAAAATTGAATAAAACAACATCAGGTTAGACATTACTTAAAGTACAAGGTTAAATACATACTTTGGTCAGGCAATGATGGGCATGAAACGTTCAATACTAGCGACGTGCCACTGTAAAATCTACCAAATACTTCTCCGGGCAGCAGTCATCTTGGCAGGCCGATGTCCTTACTAGGATGTAAGTGCCACGGGGGTATTTGTTTGTTTGTTTTGCATTTCATATTCTAGCGAATTAAATCCTTTACAAATGAAAATGAAAACCTACAGCCTGTTTTCCAGTCATTGACCGGGTCAGGGATGGGGTCGCCACTCCCAAAGTGTCCTTTACAAATATAAGAAGTAAATTAAGAAAAATATGTTCGCCTTCTGCCACATTTTGGGGTGCAAACTGTGTCGCACAGGTGGACTTGGCCCATATTAAGAGCCAGGTGCCCTTCCTGACGCCAACACTATGTGGATGGATGCTTGCGTGTTTCCACGGTGGTTGCTAGTGAGGTGTGACATGTGTATATGAAGACATGCGTATTGTGACAAACACCCAGTCTCGGATTCAGTGGAATTACTTAGACGTTGTTAAAATCCCCGACCTGTCAGGGAATCAAACACGTGATACCATGAAAGAAAGCCTGTGACGCTGACCATTTAGGTAAGCAGCGGGAAAAATTAATACATATGTTACAGGAGCGTAAGTAAGGCCATTAAGCAAATGTTTCAAGTCACAAAATTCATCAATCAGAGGAGTCCTTAGCACAGTTTATATTCTGCCGGCTGTTACGTAACGAGAAATATTTTACTTAAAAATTAGCCTTAGTCCATTCAGTGGTACAAATCTTATTCTGCAACGGGAATGGAACTAACTAAATCTACTATGATCCAACTACGGCTGGGTTACCTGATTTATAACCTATAGATATCGGATAATGAAACGGAGGTAGGAGAGAGGATTCCAGGAAAGACCATGCGCCATAGTGTTTGCTCGATTACATCTGGTCCAGACCAACCCCACAGGTGTGGATTTTACGTTAAAAGACAAATGAACATGAAGAACGGCGTTATGTCCTCACGACTGAAAGAGATACTTTATACAGTCCTGTATCATGGCAAGTTTACAAACTTGTAACGGAAAATAGGTGCAATTTCGGTATTCTAGATGCAAGCATATTAGCATCTCGCTGTGTTGACTCGAGTTTTATTCCCTGCCCTGTTGCTTTAACCTGGATAATAAGGGGTGAAACGAGGTTCACCCAGCGTCGTGAGGAGAAATGAGGTGACTTCTCCTTCACATGAATGCCGAGATAAGCCCAAATATAAAAATCATGATCGCTACAATAAATTAGAAATACACACGCTGTTGTCACTGTTATCAAATATCAAACACACAACGTACAGAGGGATATGATGTCCTAAACAATGATAGCAATAAAACAATATAGTTTATCCGTTGTATATATGCATTATAAAGTCGTTTGCCATGATCAAATAGGCCTACTCTTACATTTTTCGACATCCTTCCGTTGATGACACGCTAATATAGATTACCGGGAAATAAATTAGAACACCCTTTGAGAAGTTTACAATTTATTCAATATTTATTGTAGAAACAATACCGTTAGGGGAACTTTGCTGTGAGCTTGCATTCGGGAGACAGTGGGTTCGAATTGGCAGACCTGAAGATGGGTTTAGGTGGTTTCCCATTTTCACACCAAGCAAATGCTGGGAGTGTACCTGAATTAAGACCAAGGCCACTTCCTACCCACTACTAGCACTTCCATGTCCGATCGTCACTATACGACCTATCTACGTTGGTGTGACGTAAATCAATTTGCAAAAAGAAGAAGAAGAAAGACACAATACATATGGAGTAAATTAAATAATTACATTTACAGATCAGTAGCTAAGTGGTTATGAGGTAATGGGTATGGGCTCATTCGGAAACACCCATGTTATTACGTGGTGTAGCCTCCACCGGTTCCAATGCAGGCGCTGACTCTGGCATGCAGTCGATCATACAGATGGCGAATATTGTCTTGGAATGTATCATTCCACGCCTACTCGACCTGTTCACGGAGTTCTGTCAGAATAGTGTGTTGACGAGTCGCACGAGTCACTTGTCGTCCCATCACGTCCCACTCGTACTCTATTGGAGACAAGTTTGGAGATCGTGCTGGCCAGGGAAGTTGCCGCACGTCCTGCAGAGCTCCTTGAGTTTCACCGGCAGTGTGTGGGCGAGCATTGTCCTGTTGTAACAACACATCACCTTCCCGTTGCGAAAACGGCAAAAGAATGGATCTAACAACATTGTGCACGTACCGAGCGCTGGTCAGCTTGCCCTCCATAAACACCAAAGGTTAACGAGAGTTGTAGCTTGTCGCACACCAGACCATAAGGCCAGTGTGCCTTGGACGAATGCACTCTACGACACAGAGCTCACCAGGTCTACGTCGTACGTGCGAACAAACAACACTCGCGTGCAGGAAGAATCTGCTTTTAACGCTAAAGACCACCGCGCGCCATTTAATCCTCCAGATGATCCTCTAACGGCACCAGTCAAGCCGTGCACGTCGATGCTGTGGCATGAGTGAAAGACGTGTCTGCTAGTAACCGGTTCGCAACAGTTCGTGTTGACACTTCTGTGCTGTGGTAGCTGCTGCACGATTTGCTGCGTGGACGTCCAGAACCTCGTCTACGAGTGCCAGAATATTCACGTGTGCACTGTTGCCAGCATCGTTGCACAATTGAAGTAACACGTCCAACTTGCACGGAAATACTCCGAAAAGACCATCCGATCACTAGGAAGGCCACGATGCGACCCCTATCAAACTCGCTATAGAGCGTCTCCCTGGCATGGTTCCAGCTTGCACCACACTGAGCATTCCCGTTTAAAGCTCTGGTAGCTATCTGCTGACGGACGACGATAAAATAAATATCAGTGCATCTACTAAACCCCGGGTAGCATATACCGTCAAAAAACCTGGCCAAACCTAACTCAACCACATGGCGCAACAGCCCCGAAAGGCCATGGCCTACCAGGCGGCGGCTGCTCAGCCCGAAGGCCTGCAGATTATGTGCTGTCGTGTGGTCAGCACGAATCCTCTTGGTCGTTATTCTTGTCTTTCTAGACCGGGTCCTCCATCTCACCGTCAGATAGCTCTTCAATAGTAATCACGCAGGCTGAGTGGACTTCAAAGCAGCCTTCAGATCTAGGTAAAAGTCCCTGACCTGGCCGAGAATCGAACTCGAGGCCTCCGGGTAAGACGCAGGCACGCTACCCCTACACCACGGGGCCGGTGGTATATGCCATCTTCGGATGAAAATTGACATCGTGTTTTGGTTTTTCTTACAAATGACTTTACGTCGGGTCGCTCCGATGCAGATACACGTCTGCAACTCACTGAACCTTACGACCGTGGTAGGTACACCAGTACGCTATGCTGATGGGATAAAAAAGGGCTGGGAGTTCGAAGGAAGCGGCCGTGGCCTTAATTAAGGTACAGCCCCAACACTTGCCGGTTGTGAAAATGGGAAACCAAGGAAAAACCATCTTCAGAGCTGCCGACAGTGGGGGTCGAACTCACTATCTTCCGAATGCAAGTTCATAGCTGCGCGCCCCTAAGTGCTTGGCCAAATCGCTCCGTGGTATCGTCTTTCCAGATGTTCTAATTTTTTCCCGGCAATGTGGATTTCTTTCTCTCTAAGAGATTCCGTAGACCGACTCACGTATTTCATTCGGAAATTTACGTTGTTATAATTTGTTTTTATTTTTTCTTCAATATCTTAATTATCAGCTCCGTTTACGTTATTACTGTATACGTGTGTGCTTTTTAAATTGTCCACATCACTTATTGCTCTGTAAGTGAATAATTATTGTAATTATCGAATTCTACATTTTTGCTAGTAGTTTAAGGCAGGTTCACTGGCAACGATGGGATAGGAAAAGGCTAGGACCGGGAAGGAAACCACCGCGACCCTATTCAAGGTAAAGCGCCTGCATTTGCCTATGTTTTATGTCAAATGGAAATTGTTTCGACCTCGAGATTCTAATCAGAATTGTCCAACCAAAGGGTTGTTATGTTGTCGCGTTATCCCAGCCGCTCAATACTATGCTTCTTCTTCTTTATCTGTTTACACTCCAGGGTCGGCTTTTCCCTCGGACTCAGCGTGGGATCCCACCTCTACCGCCTCAAGGGCAGTGTCCTGGAGCTTCAGACTCTGGGTCGGGGATCCAACTGGGGAGGATGGCCAGTACCTCGCCCAGGCGGCCTCACCTGCCATTCTGAACAGCGGTCTTGCTGGGGGATGGGAAGATTGGACGGGATAGACAAGGACGAGGGAAGGAAGCTGCCGTGGCTTTAAGTCAGCTACCACCCTGGCATTTGCCTGGAGAATTGGGAAACCACGGAAAACCACTTCGAGGATTACTGATGTGGGAATCGAACCTACATCTACTCAGTTGACCTCCCGAGGCTGAGTGAACCCCGTTCCAGCCCTCGTGCCACGTTTCAAATTTCGTGGCAGAGCCGGGAATCCAATCCGGGCCTCCGCGGGTGGCAGGTAATCACTCTAACCACTACACCGCAGAGGCGATCCAATGCTACACACACCGTGGTCAAGTTCATTGCGGTAATATCACTTGCATCAGACCAAAATATCCTTACTTCACAAAAGCCACCACAGCTGAAACAGTTTCCCATTTGAAACGGACTACAGTGTGAAAATGGGAAACCACCTTCAGGGCTGCCGATAGCGAGGTTCGAATCATCCATCTACCGAAGGCGAGCTAACAGCTACGTGGTCCGGTACCCGCAACCAGCTCACCCGCGATTGGGTTCTGACAGAATGAGTCGTCCCTCTTGATTACGAAGTAAGGTACTATCCCAACAGTTGCATTGGTTAAGTGTTGCGAACAGATGATGCTATGTCATGCGGTATGCTATACCTTCGAACATTGTAATTTGACTGTTTTCTAGTAGAACGGGATTTCGATTCATGCTCTGTGATGCATTTTTACGATAAGGTTTATCGGATTAGTTTCAAGGTAAGTGTTTATATTTTCATTTTCGGAATCAAACTTCTTGCTTGCCATTGGTTTTACGTCGCACCGACACAAACAGGTCATATAGTGACGATACGATAGAACACGACTTGTAAGGAAGCAACCGCGGGAAACAACGGAAAACCAATTTCAGGGCTGCTGAAATTGGGGTTTTAACCCATCATCTTCGGAATGCGAGTTAACAGCCACGTGACGCGAGCCGTGCAGGCGGTTCGCTCGGTGGGAAGCAACCAATGGAAGCAGTAAACTCTATATCTGGAAATCTTCCTTTCCCTTTATTGTGATAAATTACAACTTGGTTACTTATAATAATAATAATAATAATAATAATAATAATAACAATAATAATTAAGAACGCAAATATCAATGCATTAACGAAAAATCAAGGATTTTATTACCTTTATACCAATGCCCTGCTTATTTTTCTTCTTCTTCTTCTTTTACTACCGCTTTTTCCACATATGTGGGGTCGCGGGTGTGAACTGTGTCGCAAATGTGGATTTGACCCTGTTTAACGGCCTGATTCCCTTCCTGACGCCAACCCTATAGAGAGGGATATAATCACTATTGCGTGTTTCTGTGGTGGTTGGTAGTGTAGGGTGTTGTGTGAATATGAAGAGGAGAGTGCTGGGACAGACACAAATACCCAGTCCCCGAGCCAGAACAATTAATCAAAAGCGATTAAAATCCCCGACCCGGGTGGGAATCGAAACTGGGACCCTCTGAACCGAAGGCCAGTACGCTGACCATTCAGCCAACGAGTCGGACTTTTTTATACCCATGTCCTGCATTCCTTTGAAATGCCACTTTTTGATCAGTGGAGACAACAGCACACTAATCATTGTAGGGAACTGTTTGTCAATATTTCTCAGTTAAAGGTGGACGTTTAGTAAAATAACAGTAATTACTCTTACGGTTTCCGGGGATATAACAGTATTACAATGTTGCTTGAAATTATATTGAACGTACTGTTGTCTTGATATTTGCCACCCACTATTATTAAGCTCATATTTTTTTTTTTTTTTTTGGCTATTGGCTTTACGTCGCACCGGCACAGATATGTCTTATGGAGATGATGGGACAGGAAAGGGCAAGGACTGGGAAGGTAGATGGTTTTCCGTGGTTTTTCATTTTCACACCAGGCTGTACCTTAATGAAGGCCATGGCCGCTAACTTCCCAATCTCCCACCCTTCCGTCGCCGAAAACCTTCGATGTGTTAGTGCGACGTTAAACAAATAGCAAAAAGAAAAGAAGAATGGTTAGCGTGCTGGCCTCTGGTCACAGGGGTCGCGGGTTCGATTCCCGGCAGGGTCAGGAATTTTAAACATAATGGGTTCTGGGTTCATTCCGCTGGCACGGAGGCTGGGTGTACGACCCGCAGGTCGCCTACGGGAGTCAAATTCAAAAGACCTGCGCCTGGTGAGGCTAAGACTATTTTATACTTTTTGAGTAATTTTCTTACAGTTACGCGTGTGGTATTGGATTTTCAGGAGAGGCCAGCATTTATGTGCATCTTCGTCAAAGTACGTATCAAATTAGATTAGGTATCCAAAATGGATATTAGTATGACCATTCTACTTCTGACTCATGTTAGATGGTGAAAGTCTCCGTGCAAGTGTCACCATTCTACTTCTGACTCATGTTAGATGGTGAAAGTCTCCGTTCAAGTGTCGCCATCCTACTTCTGACTCATCAGGTTGAGTGAAAGGCTCCGAGTAAATGTCACTCCGTGCAAGTGTTCCAACCCCACACCAGTGACCTGACGCCACTTCAGCTATGTAGCATTTACACGTGCTCGGGTGTCTGGTAATGTCCTTCCGTCTTAGGTGATGAGCGATCCAAGGTATTTAAATTGGTTGGCTTTAACTAGGTCTTGCGCGCCAATGCCAATACTATCAGCAGTCTGCAAGCCACATTGCACATACTCGGTTTTAGTGATGTTAAGGCACAAGCCATATTCCCTTAAACGGTCTTTATAATTTTGCAGGAGATTTTTCTGCCTATCCCTTTACACTAACGATATTTCATCAAATAGTGAAAACTGAAATATCATCTAAACGCAGATGATTCACAGGTCTATGCTCACATGAAAGTAACCGATATTCACGAAGCTATATATAAAAATAATCAAGACCTTGCGCGTGTCGAAATGTGGACTAGACTAAATGGACTCAGAACTGACCCCGTGAAATCTGAAGCTATAAAGAAAGGTGCATCCAGGATCCATTATCACCTAAGGAGCGTAGATATCCACCAGTAACCTTAAATGGAATCATTACGGTATCCGTTTTGAAAACAAAGTTAAACAGTTAGGATTAATACTGGGCCAAATCCTTGACTGGAAATAATACGTAACCGCCATATGCAAGGAGTATTCTTCTCCCTTCACTCACTTAAAAGAATGAAATATTTACTTTCTTTCAAGGTCGGAAAGCTGTTGGTTCAACAGATAATAATGCCTTTGTTTCACTACGGTGACGTCGTATACGGCAGACTATGTGGCTCCCTTCAGAGAGCTCAGAATGCTTGCGTCCGCTTTATAATGAACATTCCAAAATTTCATCATATAACTCCTGCATTCCATGAGCTAAATCGGCTTAAACTAAACCACCGTCGTAGCTATCATTTGTTGCTTCTACTCCACAAAATAATTTACAAGCAGAGACCCTCTTATCTAATAGATTCATTCCAGTTGCTCTCAACCATTCCTAACATCCCGACCAAATCTGCACTTAACCTGACCCTCAAAATACCAAATCACAGACCTACCCTCTACAATAACTCTTTCGTTGTCAGTACAGTTCGAACGTGGAATTCGTTGCCTAATGGCCTAAGGGACACCCTATCTGAAACTGTATTTAAAAAGAAACATTGGCAACGGTACTTTGACGTATTGATTTGAGTTTAAATACATTCACTCTCTTTTCCTGTTTTGTTTTCTATTCCTTGTGTCACTAACTTCTACTAAATACGTTTTTATTGATGCATTAGGGCAGATTTTCGTTATTCCGGATTATTTTATACACGTTTCTTTTGTCTTCCCTTTAATGTGTTTTTTATAACTATGTGTACAGCTTAGTATTATAGTGTGTGTTATGTATAATATATTGTTAAACTGTATGTAGGGCCGATGACCTCGATGTTAGGCCCCTTTAAACAACAAGCAAGCAAGCTTTAAACAACAAGCAAACTGTATGTATATTATAAGACATGGTTTGGCAGAATAGTAGGCTTCATATCCTGAGACATGCCATGTAAATAAAGGTATAAATGAAAATAATGCAGATTGCAGATCACAATTCACAACGCCTTAACATATTTAATTACTATTTTTATCTCTGAATTTCACTTAAATATTATTATAAATTTCGTAATGAAACTAACGCAGTCAACTCTCTCTCGCATACCAGTTTCACTTAAAATGGCTCGTTCAATCTTATTTTTAACTACGAACGGCATGTACAAATTTCTTGATTCGTCAGATACTTATTTCATTATGTCAGGAAGCCTCATGTGGTTAGGAAGATAGCAATAGCTGTACTGATATTATAACAATAAATTTCATTGCAAAACTAAAATAAACATCGCATTGTTCAGTCTGACGAGCTGAAAGGCTCGACGTGTAACAACTCAGTCCATTGTTTAAGGATTGTTGACGAGTTAATCCGACAGACCACAAAGTTTAGCAGAATAGACAGAGAAATAAGGATGGTCGTCAGAGAGATCCGGAGAATTCTATCGAGCTTATTAAGAACATGATGTTCATGACAGTCTACAAAACAATTTCGTAAGTGCTGTTCAGAATCAAAAGCACGCCCTGTTCACTGCACGTATTGTCTACAGCGGGGATGTCATAGGCTAGTCATAGCCTAGTCCCTAAAGCTTCTTGTACTGTCTACTAATCAATGACTTGAAAGCTGTTATCCATGGGAGGGGGCAGGGGCAATACTCCTTATTGAGACGCTTAATTAACACTTATCCATTTTGTGTATGATGAGAGTAGTATAATACAGGGATATGGCGGCCGCCACCGCCACCGGGCTCCCAGTGGCCTCCTCCTTCTCCTCCGCACGGGTGACCTTCCCAGAGGCCTGCTCCTCCTCCCGCGAGAAATTTGAATTGGTAAACAAAGCCACGTGCTTTTTGACAGCTATCATCGACAACAACGCATCGCTAACCTCAGTACTGCTATCTTGACGGGCCTAAAACTTAGTGCTACCAACTTAACGTAAGTAGCGCGCGATTTGAATCGGTAAACAAATCCACGTGCTTTTTTGACAGCCACGTGCTTTTTATCAGACAACAACGTATCGCTAACCTCAGTGCTGCCATCTTGACGGGCCTAAACCTTAGTGCTGCCAACTTAACCTAACTAGCGCGAGATTTGAATCGGTAAACAAATCCACGTGCTTTTTTGACAGCCACGTGCTTTTTGACGACAACAACGTATCGCAAACCTCAGTGCTGTCATCTTGACGGGCCTAAACCTTAGTGCTGCCAACTTAACCTTACTAGCGCGAGATTTGAATCGGTAAACAAAGCCACGTGCAGCTGTCATCCGCCATATTTAATCAAGAGAGCACCGTGCTGCCCCCAGTGCAGACAACAACGTATCGCTAACCTCAGTGCTGCCATCTTGACGGGCCTAAACCTTAGTGCTGCTAACTTAACCTTACTAGTGCGAGATTTGAATCGCTATACAAAGCCACGTGCTTTTTTGACAGCTGTCATCCGAGATCTTTAATCCAGAGAGCACCGTGCTGCCCTCTTGCAAGTAATTTCGTCAGCTGTCATCCGCCATCTTTAATCCACAGAGCACAAAGCCGTTCTCTTTATGGCTACTACCTGAAGCACGTAGTAGCGGGCAATTTGAAAAGTTCCGTCAGCTGTCATCAACCATCTTTAATCAAGAGAGCACAGTGCTGCACTCTTCAGCTACTTACATTTGAAATGTGGTGGCGGTAAATTCCACGTGCTCTTGTTTGGAAACAAACCCACGTGCTTTTTTTGTCATCCGCCAACTTTAATCAACAGAGCACCGTGCTGCCATCATGCGAGCAATTTCGTCACCTGTCATCCGCCATCTTTATAATACAGAACACCGTGCTGCCCTCATGCGGGCAATTTCGTCAGCTGTCATCCGCTATCTTTAAACTAGAGAACACCGTGCCGCACTCTTGCGAGCAATTTCGTCAGCTGTCATCCGCCATCTTTAAACTAGAGAGCACCGTGCTGCACTCTATGGTGGCGGACAATTTGAAAAGCAGCCATCTTTAATCAAGGGAGCATCGTATTGGCATCTTTATTCTTTGACATGTGGTGGTGGCAAATTTCACATCCGCCATCTTTAATCAGGAGAGCACCGTGCTGCGCTCTTGAACGTAGTAGTGGACAATTTAAAAGAACATGTCAAGGAATACCTTTGTTCTAAGAGAAAAAAGACTACAGTTCTGAACGGCTTGCGTAAGATAGCGATTGTTATAACCTCTTTTTTCCCTGCTCTATCAAGGCATAGCTTTATCGAATATTAGAATATAATATTACAAAAGAAGTGATTAAGAATATAATCTAACACTGTACTCGATACAACATATGATCAGAACATTGATTGATGTGTTTGGGGTGCACCTTCGTTCTAAGAGAATCGAACCCGAGACTGCCGGTTGAGAGGCAAGCACATTAAACCAAACCGTAGGAACCGGCAATTCTCTTTCTATATTATAATAATAATAATAATAATAATAATAATAATAATAATAATAATAATAATTTCGTGTGGCTATTTCTAGCGAAATGCAGCCTAAAAAAAATCCTAGTCTTGTTACATCAGGAAGGGTAATTGACGAAATCCTGGTCTTTCAGTGTCAGTAAGGGCATCTAGCCGTAAAACGGATTCTTGTGATTTAAAATCTTGCGTCAGGAGGGGGCACTCGGCTGTAAAACATATTTTTAATCCCGGTCCTGTTACGTTAGGAACCGCATCTAGCTGTAAAACAGTAGCTCCTAACATTTACAGTGTTAAGCTTTAGGAACGGGCTATGTGCTCACACCAGGTTACATCATTTGTTGTTCGATTTTTGTTCCGCTGCTTAGAACACTGTCTTTGAAGATGTATCAGTGCAGTCAGTCAGAGTGAGGTGCGGAATGCATGCGTTGACTGAAATTGTACACTAGTCTTCCGGCTGTAGTAATCTTCAGCGAGGACACTGCGTGCATGATAAGCTACATATAACTCAAAGAGCATTTTCTTAGTCGTGTTAGTAATTCCTTCTAGTGTAAGTTCCTAAGATAAAATATTATGATTGTACGGAGAGGGTATAACCTAGTGCCAGCACATAGCCTACTCCTATCGAAAGAGCCTTCACGGTACCGGCATATAGGCTACTCCTGTTGAAGGAGCCTGTACAAGTTTTAACGTCCCCATCAACA
Organism: Anabrus simplex; assembly: GCF_040414725.1. Classification (NCBI taxonomy): domain Eukaryota; kingdom Metazoa; phylum Arthropoda; class Insecta; order Orthoptera; family Tettigoniidae; genus Anabrus; species Anabrus simplex. The sequence goes on from NC_090266.1 coordinate 925,628,671, forward strand.
GCGTTATATACCCTTACTTAATGCTGGCTTTTTGAACACCCTCTGGTTATTCGAAACTGCCTAAGAATGTAATATACAACAGTAGGGAGAGAGTAAAACCCGGTGCCGGTACATAGCCTACTCCTACCGATGAAGCCTGCACATAGCTTATCGCCTCCATCCGACAGATGAATCACCATCATCATCTTCTACTCACAATCATTTCCGAAGGAGCCTGCACAAGGTTTAACGTCCCCATCAACGCGTTATATGCCCTTACTTAATGCTAGCTTTTTGCACACTCTCTGGTTATTCGAAACTACCTAAGAATGTAGTATACAACAGTAGGGAGAGAGTAAAACCCGGTGCCGGTACATAGCCTACTCCTACCGATGAAGCCTGCACATAGCTTATCGGCTCCATCCGACAGATGAATCACCATCAACATCTTATACTCACAATCATTTTCGAAGGAATCTGCACAAAGTTTAACGTCCCCATCAACAGCGTTATATACCCTTACTTAATGCTGGCTTTTTGCACACCCTCTGGTTATCCGAAACTACCTAAGAATGTAATATACAACAGTAGGGAGAGAGTAAAACCTCGTGCCGCCACATAGCCTACTCCTACTGAAGAAGCCTGCACATAGCTTATCGCCTCCATCCGACAGATGAATCACCATAAAAATCTTGTACTCACAATCATTTTCGAAGGAGCCTGCACAAGGTTGAACGTTATATGCCCTTACTGAATGCTAGCTTTCTGAACAAAGTTAGCGCAGAAACATGTAGCATTAAATATCAGTCAATCGGTTGGTATGGGTTACAAGCATGTACACGATACAACATGTGTTTAAAACATTGCTTGATGTGTTCAGAACACTAGATAAGTGATCAAGACTAGAATAGAACAGTGTACTCGATAAAACATGTGTTTAGAACATGTTACGGGATTGATGAAATTGCTCGCAAGACTGCGGCACGGTGTTCTCTAGTTTAAAGATAGCGGATGACAGCTGATGAAATTGCCCGCATGATAGCAGCACGGCGCTCTGTTGATTAAAGATGGCGAATGACAGCTAACGAAATCGCCCACATGAGGGCAGCACGGTGATCTGTAGTTTAAAGATGGCGGATGACGCTGACGAAATTGCCCGCATGATAGCAGCACGGTGCTCTGTAGATTAAAGATGGCGGATGACAGCTGACGAAATTGCCCGCATGAGGGCAGCACGGTGTTCTATAGTTTAAAGATGGTGGATGGCAGGTGACGAAATTGCTCGCATGATAGCAGCTCGGTGCTCTGTTGATTAAAGATGGCGGATGACAGCTGTCAAAAAAGCATGTCGGTTTGTTTCCAAACAAGAGCACGTGGAATTTGCCGCCACCACATTTCAAAGGTAAGTAGCTGTAGAGTGCAGCACGGTGCTCTCTTGATTAAAGATGGCGGATGACAAAAAAGCACGTGGCTTTGTTTCCAAACAAGAGCACGTGGAATTTACCGCCACCACATTTCAAAGGTAAGTAGCTGAAGAGTGCAGCACTGTGCTCTCTTGATTAAAGATGGTTGATGACAGCTGACGGAACTTTTCAAATTGCCCGCTACTACGTGCTTCAGGTAGTAGCCATAAAGAGAGCGGCATGGTGCTCTGCGGATTAAAGATGGCGGATGACAGCTGACGAAATTACTTGCAAGAGGGCAGCACGGTGCTCTCTGGTTTAAAGATGGCGGATGACAGCCGTCAAAAAAGCAGTTGGCTTTATTTACCGATTCAAATCTCGCACTAGTAAGGTTAAGTTAGCAGCACTAAGGTTTTAGGCACGTCAAGATGGCAGCACTGAGGTTAGCGATACGTTGTTGTCTGCATTGGGGGCAGCACGGTGCTCTCTTGATTAAATATGGCGGATGACAGCTGCACGTGGCTTTGTTTACCGATTCAAATCTCGCGCTAGTAAGGTTAAGTTGGCAGCACTAAGGTTTAGGCCCGTCAAGATGACAGCACTGAGGTTTGCGATACGTTGTTGTCGTCAAAAAGCACGTGGCTGTCAAAAAATCACGTGGATTTGTTTACCGATTCACATCTCGCGCTAGTTAGGTTAAGTTGGCAGCACTAAGGTTTAGGCCCGTCAAGATGGCAGCACTGAGGTTAGCGATACGTTGTTGTCTATCAAAAAGCACGTGGCTATCAAGAAAGCACGTGGATTTGTTTACCGATTCAAATCGCGCGCTATTTAGGTTAAGTTGGTAGCACTAAATTTTAGGCCCGTCAAGATAGCAGTACTGAGGTTAGCGATGCGTTGTTGTCGATGATAGCTGGTCAAAAAGCACGTGGCTTTGTTTACCAATTCAAATTTCTCGCGGGAGGAGGAGCAGGCCTCTGGGAAGGCCACCCGTGCGGAGGAGGAGGAGCAGACCACTGGGAAGGCCACCCGTGCGGAGGAGGAGGCCACTGGGAGCCCGGTGGCGGTGGCGGCCGCCGAATCGCTGTATTATACTACTGATGAGGAATCACATTGTTTACGACACGTTGTGTAATGACGTCGTGTATTCGGTATCAAGAGATCAACATTTAATTTCAATTCTTAATTCTTGCAAAGAAGGTTTGTTTTCATTACGTATCTGCTTTAATTTCAATATGTATGCGCATTATAGTGGCATGCACAAATAAAAATAATGAGTAAGGTTTCTTGAGCAGTGTAGAGGAAACTTTCCAAGCTTGTAGGCCGAGATACAAGTGGATTCCTAACACCCAACGTTTCACCCGAACTACGTACGGTTGTACAATATTCTGCTTATGAGGAATCGATCTTCATTATTTAGTATTAACAATTTAAAACAATCAGTTGCGTAAGGATGGAGGAGGGAGGGGCAAGTATTTGAATCGATCCCATATAATTTTCAGAAATGTAGGATTTTGCATCCTGTGAGAGGTTACATTTTGTGAACTTGTCTCATGAGATGTTAAGGTTGAGTTACTGGTGTTTCCTTCTTTCATTCGTTTTTTCTCTAAGAAATACAACTTATTTATTACCAGTCGGGCAGATTCATAAAAATGTGGAACTGATTTTAAGATAGCATTTCGTAAACACATTATATTAGGTATCTCAGAGTGGCTTGGTAGCAGCGTTCACTGTCTAGACTCAACGGTAGGAGCCAGTCTATTTCAAAGTGTACTTCGGGGCAAGGAAGTCCAGAGAAAAGTTGAAGTGGACTCGCTTGCCTCACTGGCGTCTGAACTAACTAAAACTCTGAAATGCTATACTGATATCTCAATTATAACGCCTGGGCAATTTTATTCATTCCTTTTCCTATATCTTCTTTGTAATAATGGTCAGAAATTGCATAATGAAGACAGACAAGGGAGTGGCATGGAGTGAAGATGATTCGCGAAATGCTTGGGATGATGTAAATACAGGCAGTCTATCCATGATAAAAGGTGACAATAAACATATTATAGCACTAACAACATTACTTTTCAGAATTACCGGGCGAGTTGGCCGTGCGGTTAGGGTCGTGCAGCTGTAAGTTTGCATCCGGGAGATAGTGGGTTCAAACCCCACTGTCGGTATCCCTGAAGATTGCTTTCCGTGGCTTCCTATTTTCACACCAGGCGAGCTGGGGCTGTACCTTAATTAAGGCCACGGCCGCTTCTTCTCACTCCTTGGCCTTTCATGTCCCATCGTCGCCATAAAACCTACCTGTGTCGGTGTGACGTAAACCAAATAACAACATTCCAGAATAAATCGATACACACTCTGACGTTAGCTGATACTTCCTCATCAAAAAATGACAGGCAATCCATAGAAATTAATTACTCAATGCCTCCGTCCTTTCAGTAGAAACTAGTTTTAAAACTTCCCATATTTAATATTCTTTCTATTTAAGAGCTTGCTGATGGAACTGGCCTTATTCAGAACAGGCTGCAGACGTTTATACAAAGGAGGGGTTTCTTTGACTGGACCGAGCGATTTATCTACAAGACACTGTAGTTCTTACAAAATACCACAAAAACCACCCGTCGATTTATAGTTGGTTGGAAGAACATTTTTTCTAACACCGTGTTCTTATGTCGTTATTTGCAATTTTAAATATTTTTCTTTTTGTTTTGTGTAAGCCCAGAATTAAGTAGATTATTCTAATCAATAACCAGTATAAAATGAGATTCACTTGCCCCACCCTGGTGGCCGATTTGACCCCACTAGTAAGGGCAAGTGAGTCCATGTGCTTTATGTTGTTGATTTTATTATTTCAAGAGTACATGTGTTTTGTTTACTTCTTTTGATTGTTGTGTTTGATTAAGAAGGTCTTAAGCTACCTTTGCTGCATTTATTATTAATTTCAAATAATTATTCTGGTCATTATGACAAATTTTGCTTTAAGGTGACTCACTTGCCCCTTTCTCTCCTACCAATTCGAAGTGCAATTACGTTATCATTATACAATAATATCTTAAATAAAGCCACTATGTAAAACAACTGTATCCACAAAATAAGCATTTAAAAATCCCATTCGGAAGAACAATAGTAAGTGAATGGGCATTACAACACACAATCCTACTCAATAATGAACGAGTAATGGCAATCATGTGCCGGAGAGAGTAACCAGCAGCTGAAACTAAAATACACTGAATGGCCAAACGTCATGGGTAGACAATGAATGTAATGTTAATAACGAGTTGCTCCTCCGCAAGCCCTCAAAACGGCAGCAATACGACGAGGCATCAACTCTGAAGGTGTTGGAATCGTTCTGAAGGGATCTGGACCCACGCATCTTGCACTCCTACCCGCAATTGATCTTGTGTAGTTGGTGCGGGATTCATGGAGCGTACACCTGCATCGACAGCATCCCATAAATGCTCCATTGGATTAAAATCGGGGGATCTGGAGGGCCAATCCTTGATCGTAACTTCACTGGCGTGCTCCTTCAACCACCTGAGTACCACCGCAGAGCGGTGACATGGCGCATTGCCCTGTTGAAACATGGCATCTCCATCAGGGTACTCTAGGGCCAGAAGGAGATGCAGATGGTTTGAAAGAATGTCACGTAATGTAAACATGTCAGTGCTCACTGTAGCTGGACAATGGCGGTTAATTGCGACCATTAGAATGTCGCCCAGACCAGAAGTGAGACACCTCCCGCCTGGACACAACCTTGTTCATACGTTCGTCGCCGTAAGACCTATCTGTGTCGGTGCGACGTAAAACAACTAGCAAAAAAAGAATGTTCATACGCAGGTCCACAGCTACATGGGGCATACACCACACTCTCACACGCCCATCACCTCGATGCAACTGGAACCGGGATTCATCGGACTATACCACACGCCACCACTTTTCCATGGTCCACTGCCGATGTTCGTGGGCCCATGCACATCGCTGAGCTCTGTGTCGAGGTGTCAGCAAAGGGACACGAGTTGATCGTCGGCTCGTGAAGCCTATGCGGTGCAGTTGCCTCCTTACAGTCCTGGTAGAAATGGGTTCCTGACCCCCAACATTCAAATGGTCGGTGGTCTGACTCACATTAGCCCGTCGATCGACCAGTATGGTTCTGCGGAGGTGTTGTGATGTTCGTTCGTTAAACATCTGTGGTCTTCCCGTGCGGCGGTTTTCGCGGATGGTAAAACTCTTTCTGCGATATTGAAGATCCACCCTCGACACTGTTGACCTCCAAAACCCGAATTTGCGTGTAATCTCCGCAATACTATGACCCACGCGCCGTGCGCCGATGATCTTCCCACGTTCAAAGTCGGTTAACTCGCGACGTGTTGCCATGTTCACGACAATGGTGTATGTGACATACTGCTCAGCTACACCGCAGCTAGCCTCAAAGCTCAGGGGTTATAGGTACACGGCACATTTTCAAATGGGACACCCCTTCCTGTGACTTTTGGCCACTCAGTGTATATATACTCGAAGGCTTATTACAAATACAATAATAATTCTCGAAATTAGCTATGATAGGAGTAATTTTGGTACATTTGGAGCGAATCAAACAAGGAAAGAAGCGTGTAGTTTTACGTTATATGAAGATGATGTCATCCGTTGAGTCGAATCCGACCATCGGCGATTCAATGAATTAGCGTCCTCCTAGTTGTCCTGTTCCACACTGCCTTCTTTAGTTGTTCCAAGGTGAGGGTTGTGTCTATTTTAATGATGTCTAACCAACGAGTCCTCTGGCGATGTGGTCTTCTAGTACCGCTGATCATTCCTAGCATGATTGCTTTCTCCAAAGCATCTGTTCGCATAAACTGGCCAAAGTATGCTAATCTCAGCATCATAATCTTACCAACCAATGACATACGGGGCTTGATAAGCTCTAAAACTGCCTTATCGGTGATTTTTGCAGTCCACGGTATTCGTAAGATTCTTCGCCAATACCAAAGCTCAAAAGCGTCAATCCTCGTTTTGTCTGCCTATTTCAGCGTCCAGCTCTTACATCCATACATGAACAGTGGGGATATAATCGCAATTGACTAATCTGTACTTGATAGTTTTACGTAGCTCATGATATTGCGAAGACAGTCGCAGGATATTTGATTTTACGTTGTCTCAGAACCACACGGACATACCTCTAACTTGCAAGGAGCTCACATGCACTGTTCGGGATTCAAACAGCAGCGACTTTCGTGAGTAGCAGGTGACGATGTCACTGACCTATCACGGCCTAGATTCACACTAAGAAGCACTGTGTAATCCATACACTTATTCGAAGTCAGCATGTTAACTCATTTACTATTCTACAATTAGCAGGATGCACTATTTTATGCTCTGGTTTAAAATACTTGTCCAAAGAGTATATATCCAAAATGTAGTCTGTCTTCTTTCACCAAAGCTGATTTTGCTATTGTGACCACAGCTTGTAACCACTAGTAAACAAGTTCACGTCAGAAGGCTATATCTATTACAGGTTATCTCCAGTAGCTATGGCACAGGTCAGTTCGTGTCTTCGAAAACAAAGGCTAAATGTGGGCGTACCAAGACAGGTAATCAAGGATCAGATTATTTTCACCACATGTTCCAGCTGTGAAACCTGTTCGTTAAAATGCTGGACTCCAGTCATCTTTTATGAGTGTTCGGACTTTGAAAGAGGCTTGAAGTGTAGTATGGAACAAATACAGTATGTATTCACTGATTCAACACTCAGGGACTATTCTTGTTATTTCTCACTATTTGAGACATTTTTATTCCAAATAATAAGATAGCAGCTTCAGTAGCAGAGGTTACATCCAGTTCCCGTCATATTTACTGGTGGTGAGAATTTTCGTCCACTTAAAACACAACGACTGAATATATTTTCCCCTCAAAAATTGAATCCCTAACGTGCCAGTAAGTCTATCGATGTATGTCCACATCAATTGAGCACCAGCGAGCTATTCTTCATTTGTAATTTCTGTTGGATAAATCTCATCCATCAACCTGAAGATAGTTTGGCCCTTTCCATTTAACCATTTCATTAACTTACAGGAAGGACCAGTAAATCTGCCAAACATGGCTTCATATGTTCAACAAATGCATATCCATTAATAATGAACGAGCGGTGAATAGTGGAGAAATTAACAGAAAAAACAAATATTAAAACTTCCTACAGAAATCAACGGATACGCGTGAGCTACACGAATATTCTGCATGTGATTTTAAGAAACCTTGATCCAAATCAACAATGTCCTTTTAACAAATAACTCTTCAAACACAATAAAAGGTTTTGTATTTAGGTATGCCTACTTATTTTAAACGCATAATTATTTTATCAATACTCGTCCAAGAACATTAGAAAAAAAGAGAATTATGACTTGAAAACAATCGTACCACAATAAAGTTCAGGTTCTGGTTATTGAAATATTGTTCAGTGTGGTCACAATTTACCCAAGTGCGATGAAACCAACGTCCTCGTACAAGTTCACACACCATGACGTCACTTGACCACTGCATCAAATACATGCCTTCATGAGTCTTCAGTCCCATATGTGTTCATATGGTCCATAAATAAGAATCCGAGGGCCTTAAATTAGAACTATCGCTACCGCACTGGGCCATTTCGACCAATCCATTTCCTAAGAAATATGTGTCAAGAAAATCTCGCACTGGCCGCAATAAGTGATGGAATGCACTTTCATGCAGGAACCACATCTCTCTGTGATTCTAGAGGACACTTATCCATGGCCTCCGCCAACATTTCCGTGAGAAACTGCAGTTAGCATTGGTTTGTCAAACGATGTGAAAGTAGAAGAGAGCCAGTGACTGTATCTCCGAGGATTCCTACCACACCAACGATGAAATCCGCAGTTGAAAGTAGCTCTGAACATCAATATTGGGATTTTGTTCACTCCAGATATTCAGATCATGGGCATTTCGTATTCCATCCCGTAACAAACGTGTTTCCTGAGTGGCTAAAATTATTTTAAGAAAACATGGTTGATGCTGTTGTTTTCTCACAAACCACTGGCAGAACTGATGTCTACGGGTAGAGTAAGTTGCTTGAAGGTGTTGTACACGTTATACGTGCCATGGATACAGCAATTGCTTCCTATGTGTTCGATGTAGAGCAAAATAAGACCCACCCCTACCCCAGATGCAATGTCCCTGACACTCCTCCCGGAATCATCCTGGACCACGTCCAAGATTTTTCCCCGGTTACAAACACATGTTGCTGTCATGAACGCCCTCTCCCCTGTAAGTTGGGTTGCATTTGTACGGAGTCTCGTTGTCTTTGAAGCACTGCAACGAATGTTCGGTCCTCGACACAGTCATCCTTCTCTTGTACTGTCACCTCTTGCTACACGCTAAATTAATAATTTGGCTCACACGTCATGCTCTGGAAGCCTGCCATACTGTTCACTGACTCACTCTCTTCGATTTTGATCCGATATTTTCTAACTGTGCTGGCGCATTCCCTTGACGACAATGTGCAGCCGTCTAGCACGAAACGGGGAAACACGGGTCAGGAGACCTAATCTAGGACAAATCATGGTGATGTTTACTCACTGCTCGATCTTTTCTAGAGATCTTTTACAAATATCGGGAGAACTTTGATGATTATTTCTTTCCTACAACAGTAAACATGGCAGGCTAATTGTGTGAGAAATTTGCTTAGAGTGGCCTCTGCCATTACATTTTTAACGGACTGAAATTATTTCGATTACTACCCTGTCTATCACATTATTTTAACGCTCGAAACCATCGTAAATAGCCCTAGAGTTGCTCTTAAGATCAAGAGAGCAGAGTTTCACAACCAAATTCATGAAAGCTGAAAATGAACAGTGTTTATAAAACAAAATTAATGCAGTGAGTTTGAGCGGTTGGACGCTTTAAACCGATATTAGGAAAAGTGTTACAGATATATCAATTTTAAGTACTGTGAATTGCCAAAATGTTTTTCAAAGAGTTTATCGTTAATTGGTACACAGTATCAATTGATATTGTAAACATCAAATAACTTGCTGTACATATTAATTTCACGAGTAATTACTACTAATACTAGAATTAGCTTCCCTTGAGTGTGAAGAACTGTTTAACACGTGCCATACTCATGTGACCTCCGGTAAAAGGGAATTTGCCGTCAAATGGTGTTTTAGGATTTGGAACAACTATTCTAAATTAACTATACAATTGTTATCGAAATGTTGCATATGAAACCAAGTATTAGATTATTATAAATGGTGTACAAGTAAAGTGACTTTTTAAAATGTTTTAAACATGTAAATACAATTTCTTTTCACATAACAACACTCTGTGAAGTAGGTATTTCCTATTACATATTTCTCGCAATATCATAAACGCTATTTTGGATTGAACAAAGCAGAGAAAGATTCTGGTTCCATTATTCGGTGTACAAATCTTTCATACTCTCATCCACCTTTCAGTCATAGCAGTACCAGGATATTTTTCTCGTCTACTGCAGAATCTGAAGACAGATTGTCATTAGATAAGTAAAGTGTGTCATCATTCGAAATAAATACATCATTCAATGCACTTGGTAATGAAAGAATAGGGCGATATCCAACCATTGTCCCGTTCCTCTACATGATCGGGTATGAAGTGAGATGAATCTTCGTAGTGATTCTTTACGACCGGATGCCATTCCTGACGTCAGCCTTATCAGAGTAGTAGATGGGATGGAATAAATGACGCTGTATATGATAGTAGGGAGGTACAGGGTAAAACCCGGTTCCGGTACATAGCATACTCCTGTCGAGTAGCACCAAGGGGTCTACTCAAAGCTTAACGTTACAATCCGAAGGACGAATCACAATCAACAGTGTCTTATTCCCTCACTCCATATGAGCAGTGCGTAGAGGTTTGGAATTGAAGCCAGGCTTTTGGCATGCAATCTAGTAATTATAAATTGTTGTATATCACCACCTTTCTTACCCTACCGGCTAACCACGGTGTCAGACCGTAGAAACTTCACGCTTTAAAGATCATGGGCACCAGGCGGGTTTGTGCTGGATTCCAAATATTACAATAATATTCTATGTCGATGTCATTTTAAACATTGATTTTTTCTTAATTAGGACCTGCGCTTCTCCCTCTGGTTAAAAAAGCACTTAAACTACGTATTTTTCAATATTTTCAATAAGTCAGCTGTCAAGAAGAATCTCCAACACCTGTAGAAAATACTGGTATAGTATTGTGAGACATTAGCGAGTATATCTTCACTCATAGATCAAAAGTAACACAAATATTATTTGAGAAAATATTTTTGAAGATCCAGCCTTCGAATTCGAAAGATATTACAGTGTCAACCAATAAATCATGAGGACCAACATATCATATCAATGCCTGTTAAAGTGTGCAATAATTGAATATTGTGGAATATTCAAGTTAACATATTTCCTTTCACCAAAATAAATGCCTACGCTTGAGTTTTTTGTCCATTTCCACATGTAGCTTTCATAATTGCTAACAAAAATAAAATTTGTTTTCCTCTTACCTTCAAAGAACGCATTTTCAGCGGTATGATAGAGTATATGATTCATTTTGGTAAACTTTCGATATATTTCGATACATCTTCCAGATGCCTGTTATTTCTTCTTCTACTTCCGAACAGGCCAGTTATGGACCATGATATCCAACATTTTTGCTTAGAGTGGGACCTTGATATTCGCCCAGTAACTGCGCATTCTCCAACGATACGTTCTTCTCTTTCTTGCAGAGGTTGCAGTCTTCTTACGGACCGGCTACTCTTGGAGCCTCTTCCATCTCAGCATCCTCCTGACGGGTGATTGGTCTCTGATCTAACTTCTTGTTATTTTCAGTTCCTATAGTAAACCATGTCTTCAGTAAACTATGTCATCGTGCCTGTAATTTATTTATTTATTGATTCATTTATTTATTGATTTATTTATAAATTTCTTTTCATTTCATTTAATCTCTTATCTATTTTAATGCGTTTCGTATCAATTATCTAAACAACTGATACGATTGCGTGTATGTTTCATTTCCACCTAAGGTGTGATTTTATGTTGTTTTAATTGACTACCCGTTTGAATAATTCCAATTATCATTTTAATTGGAACTAAGCTACATTTGATGCCTTATCTTGAATACAAAATCTGAAGGAAAAGTAAGATCTTATGTTTCGGAGAAAAGCTTGTGTCGAATTTACTCAAGATATATTCAAATTTAACTTTCAATCACTATAGCTTGAACGCGATATGAAGCAGTGAGAGGCTGATGTCCCACCCACTGACCCACGCAGACACAGGAGTGTGATGCTGCCATGAATAGATTGATCTCCGACTGAAGCGCGTGCTAGCGAAAGACTAAGATCCACTGGAGAACACAGGGAGAACTGTTGGGAACATGGAGATCACCGGCTACCAGCTCAACAGCAGGAGCAATATCCGGCAGTATAGGATGTAATCGTATGGCTTGCATCATAAAAATTACAGTTATTCACCACTCTTTCTTAATTTACCGGCATCTTACTTTAACAAGAATATATCAGTAGTATGGTCTCCATTCTGCACGTCGTACAACATTTCAGGCTGAAAATGTTCAAAAGTGTTTCTTATGTTATCTTCATGATGAAAGAATACATATCTAATATATATATACTCAGATCTTACGAAGTTCTGTATTACCCGTTGAGATATCATCCTGTGGTCAGTTTTTCATGAATGCAGTATTTTCTCCAACGTAGAAAAGCTAGAAGGTAAGGAAACTTCATGGATATTCGCGCTGTGATGATTCAGTAGAATGCGTCAACAGGCCATGCAGTCAAAAATAGTGTATCTGTTGAAGTGCGCGTAGCTCATCGTAGGGCTCTGCAGGAGTCTGCATTTGGTAGTGAATATTTCTGCTTCTAGTTATAGTGTCACCGAAATATATCATCCTGTGGTTAGTTTTTGATGAATGCAGTATTTTCTCCATCAGTCTCTTGGCAAAGACCAGAGCAAGTTGTTGTTTTAACAGAAATCTCACTCATTTATGTCTGTGAGAACATGGAAACTGCTGAGGTTTTGATTGTGCCAAGTAATGACCTCCAGAGCAAGAAAAATGCGTTTGCTGTTGAGGAAGGTATTTCTCATAGAGTCAACCGAGCATTAATAACACTTCCTGGCCCAGTGAAGATAGCAACGTCAAACCGCCTCACTCCTCAGTACGGGATAAGTGTGAATACATTTTGTTAAAAATTAGTTAAAAGTCTGTTTTAAAAATGCACGGTTTTCACGTTATTTCAACAGATGTTTACAAACATTAGGTTATATTTATACTTCCCGATGTTTCCCGAAATGTATTTTCAGTTTCACAGAAAGTAGGATGTTTCTACTGTACTACTCCACAACAATTATCCGTGCTATGCCGTGATTTTAATTGATATAGCCTCATGAAGTACTAGGGGCGAAATACGTATTCTTTCCATTAGTTTATTTCTGAACTAAGTAGTTTTAATTTTGTTTTAGTCATCGGACGTTAAGATAATGACTCGAAGGTGCTTATTTAACATTGAAGCAGCAGAAAAATTGTCCTGATTTGAACAGGAAACTGATATTTGTGGAAAATTATATCCGGCCTTATCTAGTGAAAACTACACTGATGAACAAATGATGGAAATTTAAAAAAATCGCGTTTCAATTGTGAAATGAAAAGATGGACCACAGTACACAGAAACAAGGACCGATTTATGAAGGGCTTAGAAAGAAGGAAAAGTTCAATTAACGCCATTGCAAGCACTGTCCATCTTTGTTGAGGAAGAAAGTACGAAATGAGTAATTCTAATAAAACCGTCTGTCCTTTCTACAGTATACTGCAAAAGGAACAGAAATTTCAAAGTGATTGTGATTCGGATACTAACATTCTTCAGAGTTCTTTTAACCCATTACAACTAATTTCTAACGCAAAACTGATATGGCAAAACCCAACTCCTTCTTCACCTCGTTATTGTCGATCAACCAGAATAATATTGATTAAAGAATCCAAAGACGTCACAAATGAAGAAATATGCTATACAAAAACATAGTAGTTTCCTTACAAGAAACAAAAGCCATGTTAGCAGGTAGGGAGTTTTCTGTCTCACATAGAACGATGTTCGCCTTGGTTGATGCTAAGGTGTGTAATGCTGCTCTGATACAACTTCAACAATGAAATGTTACAAATGCGGTGCCACATCTGAATACATTTATAATTTAACAATCAAGCGGTGTGTTAAAGAAGGAACATTAGAGTTCGGGTTATCGATTCTGCACGCCAGGATACGTTTTAAAAAAGTATTTTTCATCTGTCATAGAAACTTCCAATTAAGAAATGACAGTTGATATTGGAAAGTGATAAAGTCATTGTAAGGTAAAGGAAATTAAATATTCAAGAAGACTTCGGAAACAAATTGGGACTGATAGTTGACGTACCAAAGCCTGGATTTGGTAATACTAATGATGGCAATTGTAGTCGAAGGTTTTTCATGCACCCAGAAGTAGCTGCTTAAATAACAGGAATAAATTTAGATTTCATTTACTGCTTCAAAGTGATCCTAAAATTAATGTCAAGTACACATAAAAGTCATATAAATAAATTTACTGAACATGCAATGGCTAATGCAGAGCTGTATGTCCAGTTACATCCATGGGATCCGATGACACCTACAGTTCACAAAATCCTCATTCATGGTCCTAAATTGATAAAAAATGCTCTACTTCCAAAAGGTCAGCTCTCTGAAGAAGCCGCCGAAGCACGAAATAAATATATTCTTGTATCGCGAATGATATGCAAGGAACGTCTCCAGAAAATCATGTAACCTGAATGTGTTTAATCAAATTCTTCTATGTTCCGATCCTCCTTTGACTAGAACAGAGGTGCTCATTCTAGTCATTCCGTCCCGCGGGCGCCCAGGACCGTAAGTGGGCGGACTGGCAGACGACGAGCGTATGCTATTCAAGCACAGTGACGCTGTGACTACGTCACAGGCTGTGAAGGTTGGGCGAACTTCTCCCAGTCACTCTTGATCACTGCGGCGGTACCCGAGTTTGAAATGGAGGCACAAAATAATGAAAGAGAGGTGACAGAAATTAGCGTTATTTTCAATTAACGTTGTAAGAAGTAAGTTATTTATGTTTAAAGCAGTTTGTGTCTTTTGACCGAATACAATAAAGAGTTACGCCTACAACCTTAAATATTTGTATAATGTACGCAATGAATTACAATTTTCACTATTATATTTTAAGAGGTGTTTTAGAAAGAGTTCTAATGTAATACGGAGTTAAGGTGGATAAGCTGTGGCTTGTGATTGTTTGGGTTTACATTTTCTGATAAACTCACCAACAGTCCAATCATGCTTACCAGGAATAAAATTAGTGAGGTTATGTATTTGAAGGTAGATACATTTGCATTGTTGTTGTACTTCAATCTTGTATAATATATATATATCCTCACTATTAATTTGCAACATATAAAAGAAACAGAAGAAAAAAATCTACTCATGGCATCTCTAAAATACAAAATGAACTAAGATTAGCACAAAATCACATAATCTCTGTGTCACAAAACAATCAAGATCTCGCAAGTTAATTGCAGAAAACATAACACATCCCGTTCCATAAGCTGTAAAAAAATTTCTTTCTTGAGGAAACCACTTTTCATTGCTCAGAATTTAAATCCAGACCTCCTCGATAACCAACCAATGGCAACTCTTCTAGCCATTTAGAGGCTAGCTATTATCACCGGACGCCTGTTAAGTTTTAAATACTATTTTCAGAAAATCACTGAACGGGGAAAATCACACAACACTACAACACTGCGCAAAATCATTGTTGCATTATGTAATTTTATTACTTTTTGATTAATGAATAACAGGAATTTTACATTTTAAAAATGGAAACACTGTCATTCCCATCCAAGGAATTGTGACTTGTACACTTAACCCTGTGCCTTCGTAGATTGTAACACAAAAATTATAACGTGTCTGTTTCTCCTTGAATGAGTAATAAGAAAATAAAACAGACCATTTATATCTAGCGCAGTATGAATCAAACCGGAAAATCTGGAAAAGGTCAGGACTTTTGTTACGATTATAAAGTTTTATTTTAAATAACGTACCCCCAATCAACACTTCGCTGAGTAGTGGAGGAGAGCTTCGTAATCACAGGCGAACGTCAATGTTCCCTCGCTTCCCTACAAAGTGTGTTCGTTCTCTCGCTTCTCTGTGACGTATGTTCCTTAGGTAATCTGTCCGCATTTACGTCACGCGAGCCCGGCCCGGCACCTCTGAGGCCACTACCTAGAAAGAGGACTAAACCGGTTTTAGAAGATACATTAGAGATGCTACTTCCACCTGCGCCAAGTGAACCCACCACTGGAGATCCTGATGAATTCTCGGACGAAGAGGAGGAGGATCTATCTTCTGATGATGAACCTTGGTTGTCATGATAACCCTTCAGATATAGCAGGCATGACACTCAGAGGGACAAAACGAGGTAAAGTGTACATTTCTAGTAACTTATACCATTGTGCTGCGATTCATGTACTTAAAGAATAATAGAAAATTGTTTTACCATGGCATGAATAATATCATATGAATAATTCAGTCCATCCGAATATGAAAACCAATTTTTTCTACCTGCACATGCCCGCAGTTACGTAAAATTCAAATAATTACACATGACGGAACATCTAATTTCAGTTGACCAACAAAAATTACTTTGGCCGTCTAAATCGACAAAATACCTCACTGTGCGTCGTTGCCCCTGCAAAAGAGGACTATGTGATGATGCTGTCGGAAAGCACTGACCCGCAGCACAAATATCGTGGGAACGGGAATCGTTTTAAACAACTCACACAACATTGAACCTTAGGTAACAGAACCTTCGGTGACACTTCTAAGCTGAAATATTTCAAATTTTTTGATGGTGCAACGATGATATAAGTTACTTCTGAATAAAGTTGCGATTATTATGATGATGAAGGTGATGATGATCTGGAGCAAGACATTTAAAGGATGAAGGAACAAATAAGGCGGGAGAAATTAAAGAAGAGAACGGTACAGGACATTATTGTCAGAAAGACCGAAACTCTCCCAGGGCTGTTGCACCTAGGAAGAAGAATAAAGGGGAACTAACAAGCACTTATATTTCTTCGGGATATTACGCCGCGTTGACATTTAGAATGTATCGACGTACCAAGTACATTCTGGTAGCGCCTGTCATGATGAAACGTCGTCAACACATTTAAAATGTCAATGTGGACTACTATCCGGGTAAAACATCAGAGATGGGCAGTAAACATCGACCATGAAAGTCTGCGCCCTTATGTAAAGAAGAATGTTCGTTAGTTGTTAATTCCCGCAACAGGAAAATTTAAATACTAGAAGTGTAAAACAAGATCCAGGAAACTGTTTCACGGTTACTATACCATAAAAAAGTATGTTACCGTCGTTGAAAATTTGGTCCACTCATAATATAATAGCAAGTGGTTTTAGTTATATCAAATGTTGTTTTGTTATTTGTACGACTTCTTAGCTGAATGGTCAGGATCGCAGTCTTTGGTTCATAAGGTCCCAGGTTCGATCCACGACAGGTTCAGAAATTTTAGCCGCGTCCCTAGGTTAAGTTCCTCTGGATCAGGGACTGGGTGGTTGTGTTTATATAAATACGCAATATCAATATATATACCAGGTGGCTCCCGGACGCCGTACTTTCTACTTATAAATGTCCCGCATGCATAAGTGATGTGTGGTGTGTCTACCACCTACTTTTAACAGGGGTGCAGGCAGTGATGCACACGTCTCGCAGTGTCTGCATGGACACGTCTCAACATTTCAGGTGTCACTGCTGCACAGGCGTCACGAATTCGTTGTTTTAATTGTTCAGCATTTTCTGGCTCAGTTTCGTATACTTTCGATTTGATGTATCCCCATAGAAAAAAGTCCAGAGGGGTGAGATCAGGCGATCGTGGTGGCCACTGCCAGCGTCCACCACGACCTATCCACCGTTCAGGATATCTGAAACCAGCTGTTCCCTCATGGCTCGACAGTAGTGAGGTGGTGCACCATCATGCTGAAACCAATGTCGTAGTACTAGCTGCAGGGGAATATCTTCTGGAAGGTTGTCTAGAGACAATTCGGTCTCTAAAAGTTCCAGATAACGCCTACCAGTGAGCCTCGGGGCTATAAAAACAGGCCCAATGATGTAGTCTCCCAGAATACCGCACCACACATTAACCCCCTACTGCAGTTGCATATGCTGTGCTCGAACCCAGTGGGGGTTTGCTGGAGCCCAATAATGGAGATTATGAGTGTTGACGATGGAATCATTCGAAAAGTAACATTCATCGCTCCACAGGATATTCCTGATAAAATGTGGATCTTGCTGTGATGCCGCCGCCATTCTTCTGCAATATGTTACCCTGCGATCAAAATCATCTCCGTATAGGTGCGCCTTGTATGGGTGCCATTTTCTCTCCTTCAGGATCCTTGGTATTGACGCTCGGGATACTCCTAGCTCGTCCGCAGCTCATCTTTGTCCTAAGTAACATTAAACATGTGCACGTTTGTAACAATGATGGTTTGTATCTTATTATTATTATTATTATTATTATTATTATTATTATTATTATTATTATTATTATTATTATTATTATATCACCAGAGTAAGGTGAAGTTCAACTTACCGTGTGAAGGATTGCGTTCAAGGTATTGTAGTACATTCTGCACAACGCCAGCATTACCGCAGACGGGTCTGTCGCAGCTCCTATGTACCTTGAACGGTCCATGAGTTCTTAACTGCAACTCTGTTCGGCGAAATACATGTATAGAAGGCAGACGTCTGTTTGGAAACTGCTGTGCATACCGTCTGCGAGCTTCGGCTGCATTCCGACGAGATTCTCCGTAGATCAAAATGATGTCTGTGTATTCCTCGCTGCTGAACACACTAGCCATTGTCGACATGCAGACAGTAAATATAGTGCGGCTGTACCATACACCAGCCTAGAACTATGCGGTCGAAAACGATGTTTACTGATGCAAGGGGTGCATTCGACCGCCAGCGCTGAGTAACATGCTGCGAGTGTGACTATGTTTCTTATCGCTTCATATTCTGACGTACCTGCCCGCTGGCAGTAGTTCCGCTTCAACAGCAATCAAGCAAATTCATTTCTTTTGTTGCTAGTTGATTTACGTCGCACCGACACAGATAGGTCTTATGGCCACGATGGGACGGAAATGGTCTAGGAATGAGATGGAAGCGGCTGTGGCCTTAATTAAGGTGCAGCCCTAGCATTTGCCTGGTGTGAAAATGGGAAACCACGGAAAACCGTCTTCAGGGCTGCCGGCAGTGGGATTCGAAACCACTATCACCCGGGTGCGAGCTCGCAGCTGCGTGGCCCTAACTCCACGGCTAGCTCAGCCGGTACAATTAAATAGAAGTACGGCATGATCATGCAATTGAAAGTTATTTAGTATTTTAATACACACTAAGAAACTAACAGACACTGAAGAGGCTGCCAGACTGACGAATGCGTGCGGCATACGGGTGAATTATAACTCAGTGTCTACGACCTTGGCAAAAACATTATACCCCTACTACCCTTCCCCACAGCACATGCAAAGTCTCCACTACTTGCCGTAGCGCTATACAAATCGGTTAGCCGCGACGAACGGCATTTGGTGCTTATTTCCGCCAAACATTATGTTAATAAAATTAAAGAAAATAAAGGAAAGAATTAGCAGATAAGACACAAAGGCTTGTACAGATAACGTTTCTTTTAAAACTAATTGGCTGTGAGCTTGCATCCGGGAGATCGTGGGTTCGAATCCCACTGTGAGCAGCTCTGAAGATGGTTTTCTGTGGTTTCCCATTTTCACACCACGCAAATGCTGGTGCTGTACCTTAATTAAGGCCACGGCCGCTTCCTTCCAACTCCTAGGCCTTTCCTGTCCCATCGTCGCCATAAGTCCTATCTGTGTCGGTGCGACGTAAAGCAATGAGAAAAAAATTCCTAGTTCCAGGTGGCTAAAGTGAATATGTAATGTTTACTCCACAAAGTGGCGAGGGGCGGGGGCGACGTTCTCTTCTCGCCCCACCCCCTAATCGCCGCAACTGTTTGACAACACGCCAAAGATGCAGAAAAGGAAATTTAATAACGTGTTAATTTATGCACGTGTAGACATTCCACGCGATAAAAGAGTTGCTTGTATGAAACAAAAACGATACTGTTCGGTGAAATACTTGTGTAGACGGCATACGTCTGTTTCGAGCTTCGGTTGCATTCCGACCCGGCAGTCCAGTTAAAAGTAATGTATGTGTATTCATCGCTGCTGAACACACTAGCCATTGTCGATAAGCAGACAGTAAATATAGTGCGGCTGTACAATACACCAGCCTAGAAGTATGCGGTCGAAAACGATGTTTACTAATGCAAGGGGTGCACTCGACCGGGAACGCTGAGTAACTTGCTGCGAGTGTGACTCTGTTTCTTATCTCTTCATACTTGACTTATGCATGCGGGACATTTATAAGTAGAAAGTACGGCGTCCGGGAGCCACCTGGTATATAAATACGAGAGGGAAGGAAACAGCCATGGCCTTAATTAAGGTCTTGTGTGAAAATGGTAAACCATGAAAACCATATTCAGGGCTGCTGACGGTGATGTTCGAATCCACTATCTCCCGAATACAAGCTCACAGCTGTGCGCCCTTAAACGCTCGGCCAAATCCCTCGGTCGAAATGCCGTTGATCGCAAATGTGACCCCATACCAGTAGAGTTGTTTCACCTACATTCAATTTGATTTGTTAAACTACCATCCGTAGAGAATAAACACCCTCACTTGACCTATTTAAAATGGGACACTTGCTCCAGTGCCATATTTCTTATACGATATTCAGTTCTGTTAGACTTCATCCCCATCGAAATCATTCTCTATGTTAACGAAATTGAACCGCTATCACAAATCATAGAAGAGGTCAATGTGTTAAGTGATCAACACGAACAGCGGTGTGTGCAGTCCAACGTGCTCCTATGGAGCAAGGCTGTCCATCAGTACTGATTGTGGTGTGTAGTGTAACTCGTGCACCAAAAACATATTAACCCTCTATTGCATACTATTGCCATACTGTACAGTCAATTAAACACATATCCCAGTGATGCCTTGTTTTTCTTACATAACATAAGACAAAACAGCCCTACAGCCAAAGGTACTCCTTCCACCCTTTCAACATTAACGCGAACCAACCACCGTTTATTTTACGTGGGCCCTCCCCATCACATTACCACAGGAGTACCTCTGGCTAAACCTCAAAGACATTACCGACCTACGGTCGTGGAAGAATACTTGCGCCTTGCAATACGTACCCATGGCCAGTAAGCAGTAATGTTCGGTCTTTGAATGTTAAAAGTTTAGCGTAAAATCGTATATATATTCCAATATGGCAATCCACATCACATACGAATGTTAAGATATTAGACCAGGTTAAGAATTGCTGGTACATCTAAAACACTGAGCGTATGTTGAACATTAAAGCTTGAAATTTTCTTCACCAAACGGAAACGAAAAATAATTCATGCAGTAGAGGGTTAAGCGACATTTGAATGGTTCGTGGATGTACCTGACACCCCAAAATAGGACACTAAAATGGGTTTCAAGCATTTTCGACCGGCTTGCGATTAGGGTGAAGGACCAGCCAATACTAAAGGAGTTGTCATCTGTAAATGGAAAACTGTATGCCCACCTAAGAAGCCCGACATACCGTTGTAAGGTGATATCCATGCACATGTGCCATTTTACAGAAACGAAATACACAAAAGGAAGGCTATACATGATCTCAACAATATGCCACCGCATTCGAAGGCACTCATGTATCTCTCCCATAAAGGTGTTATGCAAACTGCATTTACTTCCCCTTAGTCACAACACATGTAAACGCTCCAGGAATGACTCCAAAGATTGGACTATAGCCGTCTGTATACAGTAAATATGTATCACACAACCACCTTTCCCAAATATCAGCTCGATGTCCTCCGAACCACACCAATCAGACAAAATCGCAACTTGAATCTCAGTAGTGAATCATATCATAATATGCTTCAATGTATTTATAAGAACACTGTGACAAAATTTTATACAGCGCGCCATAGAGTCGCGGGGAGTGAAGGAAGGAACCCTGGAAAGCTGTGTCATAGGCCGTGATAACCCCGTATTGCTCCGGAAGGAACTAATTCCTCGAGTTGGAATTGAGCTGCAAGCCGTGATTTCATTCATGTAGACCACTACTATACCACCAAGCCCAAGCGCAGCAATCTGGAGGGGGTGAGATTTAAACGAGGGTATCTACAGAACAATCGTCACAGGGTTACAAACTTCTCTTTCCAAGGGCAGGAATCATTAGAATTTAAATCAATAAATCCGCTACTATGCTAAATTCCACAGATCTGACACCGCACATAATAAAGATCAGAATTATCGAATGCCAGGAGTCGGTAATATTATTTACTTGTGCTAAATTGAGAGAGGTGCGTATTTACAGCAGCGGCCATTGAAATATGGAAGGCTGTTAAAAAGGAGAACGGTTTGTTAGACGGGGAGTTCCCTCGAGGCTAGCGTCCCCTTTGGACTATATAGTCTGTCGCAAGAAAGGAAGTAGTCTCAATTGTGCTCATTCTCCCGGTTGATTCTCATTCGCAGACTCACTTGCACCTAACTTGACATTCGCTTATCGAGTCAGTCGCGCAGTCAATGTCTCATTGTATTATTAACTCGCTGTTTTGAGACGCCAAGTGTGGCGTGGCATAATTCGCAAGAATATTAGACATACTTACTTGTGAAAATGTTGTTAGACTAATGTATAATCGCCGTGAGTTAGTTCGCAAGAGCTAGTGACGACATTAAATATCATAAATATTTATAACGCGTACGCGGATCTTGGTAATAACGTGTGCGAGCCGTGTAAGATTCAACCGTTGTCAAGGACTGATTACAACCGGGATGGATCCCGTAATTAGTGCCGCACAGACGGGACTCATCTCGGAGCGGAGGCTATAGTCAATAGTAGCCAAGCACTAAAATTGTAGTCGTGTGTATGATCACGCTAAGCGTTGAAGTAGATGTTCTCAAGTGACTCCACAATTCCAGACAGGACCAGGATCAAACAGACGACGACCGTGATGTATCCAGGAGTCGAGCAGAGGATCCTCATCCATGTGCTGTGTGCCGTCATCATGGGCTAGGCACGCATGACATAGCGGTCATGTGATTCGTCGCTGATGAAAAGACGGCTGCTAAATTAAGTCCTTTTGTTCTATAAGAATGTGAAGTAATATTTGATTCACTAGTTTAGGCCACTCTTAAACAAGTAAACGAATTGTTAAATGTAAGCCAGTGAGGCATTTGCTTTGCTCAGTTTAACTGAAATTATATACGTTCAGGGCTGTATGCATGATTAAGGCCCCGAGCTAAGTGTTGTGTATAAATTGCATGGGAACGAGGGACAGAATAGGTTAGATATAGATGTGTGCATTGGTTATTAGTAGTTTATTCCTGTATGAGTTGATTTTTGATATAGTTGTTGGGCAGATCCTTCATAATACCTAATGGGCTACGTGCCTTCAGCGTCGCGATATTAAACGGGTTAGAATAGAGACAGCATATCTCAGGATGTTTATACGCATGACGCATGAAATTTCAGCTGCAAGGAGATGTGATGGGAGTGCTTTCAACGTCAAAAATAGAACAGTGTCTTCAAATGTGGTGGCAGGTAAATTCATGAATGTAACGGTCACTGAACCAAGGTTCCTTTATATGTGAAGATTGAATTGCCGTGAGATGTTTATGGGCCTTAAACGATAAGAGAAAGGCTAAGAAAGCCATGGTGCTATATTTGGAACCATGATATGTATGTATTGATAAGCCAGCCTGTTTTATGCCACAGGATGTGCTTGGCTGTGAGCTATATTTTTCAGTGAGAATGTTGTGCCATTTTGCAGCAAGAGCAAGGTCGGGCAAGCCCCGACTAGATAATTGCTTCCTAGGTAGGGAGAAACCCCGAGTCAGCTGTAGTCTGAGGGCTGAGTTTAGTGAGTGAAAGTCTTTACAATGAATACCATTATTACTGTGAAATGCCAACCATCAACCCCAATTAGTTAAATGTTTGTTGCTAACCAGCTGATGTCAACTGTCGTGTTGAGGTATGCTGTAACGCTGCTTTGTGAGACATGCAATCTTCGGAGCCTGATTAGGTTGAGATCGAATCCCGACGCAGGTTCTTGTACGCACAGAGTTCCTAATAGGCTGACGTGTGAAAATCGTGGTTTATCTCTCAACCATTCCTTCATCCACACACGTTTCTTCTTCTTTACTTCATCAATGCACAAATTCTGCAACAGCTACAGCCATTTTCTAATGTTTTCGTTGGGCCATAACAAAAACTTTTTTTGCTAGTGGCTTTACGTCGCACCGATACAGATAGGTCTTATGGCGACGATGGGATAAGAAAGGCATAGGAGTTGGAAGGAAGCGGCCGTGGCCTTCATTAAGGTACAGCCCCGGCATTTGCCTGGTGTGAAAATGGGAAACCACGGAAAACCATCTTCAGGGCTGCCGACAGTGAGCCACGAACCCACTATCTCCCGATTACTGGATACTGACCGCACTTAAGCGACTGCAGCTATCGAGTTCGGTGCAAAAGTTTACAGAAAACATGTATCTCTGGAATTCCTTCTCGGAAATTATAAACATAATTATTAGTATTTTGTGCAACATGTTGCTTTCGAACTACAAGAAAAGGCGCAACTATTTCCTATCCTAAAACAAACGAGAAACATCTATAAGGAAGTTGTAAACCCTGAAATAACAGTATCCAAGTATGTTACCGAATATTCATGTAGGCCTACATCTTTTTATTGTATGCACCTCTTTAATAGCTGCCCATTTTGGTGTGCGTATCCGACAAGTTAAATCATGGCGCCGTGGTTTAATCAGACTTATTGCCAAGAAAGATTAAAAGTGCGATTAAAACTCTTAATAGGGAATTATTAGTTTTACCAGAAAAAGCCAGTTATTTTTAAAAAATAATGAATAATGCTCTCCCTCATACATTTCGGAAGTGCCAGAGTCGACCGACTGACGCTAACGGGAGTAGTCTGGAGTGAGGCGAAGACTCCCGCCTCTAACAGAGTACTCCGTGGGCAATATCATCGAACACGTCTGAGCGTCATGGCTCAGCATTGGGAGTTGTGATTGGAACGTACCATTGAATCGTTCAGTAATCACGATCTCCAAATCTGGGAGAACATCAAAAGTAAATTTTGTTCCGCAGGAATTCTTTTACCTGCCAGTAGATCTGCCGACACGAGGATGACGTACTTGATTACCTTCAAATACCACCGGAATGAGCCGGGAACGAACCCCCTAAGTTGGACACAGAAGGCCAGCGCTCTACTCTCGGAGTTACTCAGCCCGGTTATCGAAGACGAGAAAGACCTTTAGTTTTCACATTTTTTGAAGACGAATGTATTTTTCATAATTTAGTATCTCTTACTCATTTTAGTTCTCAAATATCCGATTTTGTTTTTGTTTAAATGAAAAGTCCACTTTATTCCTTGCAACTAAAATTTTGTTTACTCAAAGGGTTTCGTTTCCTAATTTTCATTACCAAAAATCAAGAAATAGAACACTTTATTTGAAATTTCTTGATTAAGAACTCTTACAACATACTCATTGTAATCTAGTGAGAAAAAATTATTTTGAAATAGTTAAGGAGTTGAATCAGCTAATATAACAGGGTGAAAAGAATGGCCAACGGCAGATCTTCCGTTATTTTGACCTTTATGTGTTACAAGATTGCCGGTCGCGTGGTGTAGGTGCAGTTTCTCCGTATTCTTTTATCCGGAGTCCCCGAGTTCAATTCCTGGCTAGTCCGTTGGTTTTAAGCCTGGGCTACGGGCTACTCAGCCTCATGAAGTATACTGAGGACCTGTCTGAAATGAGAGGAATTATTCCGGTCGACAATACCCAGACCCCAATAACTGGAGGCCATATGGCTGCGCAGCAGTCATTATGGCAGGTCTGGGTGCTCCGGGGCTATAAAGCAATAGGGGTTTCTTTCCTCGGTGATAAAATATGTCTGAGTCTTCTTAACGTACTGTTTCGTAATTTTATGTAATGGTGTGATTTAGACGGGCCTCTGGTTAATAGAAACTAATGAAATAGTGGAAAAGAATGAGTCATTCAAATTTCGCGCTTAACAAGGAAATATGGCAATCTGGTTTGCTTAATAGATGAGATATTGCTGCTGGTTGATAAGTCCATTCAAACAGCTTTTGAATTATTAGCCGCATATAATTTGAAATGATATCACAGCACGTACACTGTATACCATCTGAACATAGATGTGACAGAGCGAGTTGGCCGTGCGGTTAGTGTCACGCAGCTGTGAGCTGGCATTCGGGAGATAGTGGGTTCGAAGACCAATGTCGTCAGCCCTGAAGAGGGTTTTCCGTGGTTTACCACTCTCACACCAGACAAATGCTGGAGCTGTGCCTCAATTTAGGTCATGACCTCTTACATTCCACTCCTAGCCCTTTCCTATTCAATCAAAATAAGCATGTGAGTTCGCTATAAGATTTCCTTACTCCATTGACACATGATAACAACATCGTAGGCTGCCAGCCCTTATACATTCTGTTCCCGCCCTTTAACTGGAAGCTCGGCTTAATTAGATACCAAACCTGGCTTCCAAGGAGTGTCCAGCGCTTTCCGCTAGCAACTATTGTGTGTGGCCTTAGATATTTGTTTGTTTACAGTACGAATAGATTAGCTATTGCTATGATTTTGTACATGAGCACCACACCTGTCCGTTACAAACGTCGCGCAATAGCCTACTACAGGATCTCTCTCTCATAAACCCAGAACGTCCAGCGGCGATTCTACTCTCCGAGACGTAAGCAGTTGTACGGGAGGCACGCGCATAGTTTTTGACCTTGCAAGGAGTATGCACGTGTTCATCAGTAGCCAGTCTGAATCTCAGCTGTTAAAATGGTGAGACAGTTAGCATTGCAACACCGTATTTTCGTATGTAAAAGTTATTTTAAGTACGAGTCTGCTTGACGGGGGCGCGATGGTTACGTCTCAAAACTCACGAGTCTCAAAACTCACGGGCTATAATTAGTAACAAATAGTATGAAAACTTACGACTACAAACTGGTAGCTAAAATAAACCTTCTAATGAGTATCAAAATTCACGAATCCTGACAGCAGGTGCTTGCGATGACTGCAGTAGGGATGAGGTGCGCGGTGACTCACGCTTCCCTTCAACCCATGCTTTTCCACCGACTTAGGGCAGTCACCCTGGTAGCAGATTGCCTATCAGTTGTTTATCTAGTCTTTTCTTAAATAATTTAAGAGCCCCTTGGGCCCCTTTTTAGTCGCTTCTTACGACAGGCAGGGGATACTGTGAATGTTATTCTGCCACCCCAACCCACGGGGGGTAAATAATGGTTAGTGAATGAAAGAGACCGAGGTGTATTATTATCAATATTTTAAAAATACTTTGCTGTTGTCTTAAACTTAATTTAATGCATTTCTTACCTTCCACATAAATTTATAATACTAGCATGTGGCCTCCGGGTTGGTCTGGTGCAGGTCTTTAGAGTTGATGCCGTATAGATGACCTGCACGTCTGTGAGGATGAAGCCCTACCGAAGATGAAGTCTAATGCTGAAGACGGCACGAACACCCAGTCCCCGAGCCATGGGAATTAACTAATGAAAGTTAAAATCTCCCACCCGACCAGAAACCGAACTCGGGATCCCCTGGACCAAATGCATGCAGCTGGACGACATAAAATTAAAGTAGGTATATTCCCCACTGCCAGTTAAAGGAAACTGTCAGTTGTTAGTACTGGGGCTTAGCTCCATAATATGGCCAGAAGGCGTCATTTACTTGAATAAGGAATTTTGTTTAGAGATATTAGGTGTCAAGCCAGTTAATTCACTCATTTAGCTTCAACATTTGGAGATTCATTTGGGAAAAGGCGTATTTCTAATTTTCGTAAGCGTTCATTTATTCGCTTACTTCAATCGGTTATCTACCAGACACATTTAAACCGAAAAAAAATTTCCGTGTCGCATCCTATTATTCCGCGCGATATAACTGAATGATATTTGAAACTCATTCGATTACTTTACTTGATTATTTATTAGATTAAATAATCGGATGGAAGTTATTTGATTATAAAAAATATTCGATTAACCCATCACTAATAGGGTGGACATTTAACCATTCAAAGAAGGACTGGCCCTGCTCGTGAGTTTTGAGACTGGTGCAGGTAGAGAAACTTACTCTTTCTAATCCTCTTCCAGGAGTTCGTGAGTTTTGAGACTGGTCCAGGTAGAGAAACTTGTTCTCACTAATCCTCTTCCTAGAATTCGTGAGTTTTGAGACTCGTGAGTTTTGAAACTCGTGAGTTTTGAGACGACACGGACGCGATACATTTGTTCAGCAAATTCCTGGTGACCTTCACGAGCACAGATTCACGTAACTCTAATAAATTTAAAACTACTGGCTCAGTGCTCAATAAAGAAACATGCGCGCACACGAACAGGTTCAACAGATGAAAAGTGAACGGTCATCGAATAAACCACTCACAAAATTAACACAACAAGTAGGCGTTTCGGTTTCTTCTGCACACAGAGCTACAAAGCTGTTCCATATCAAACCGTACAGGTTTACACGGGCCAATTGTTTAAAATCTTCTGATCCAGCCACAAGAGTGAGATATTGTGAGTGGTATCTTGCGTCACTGAATGATCGTTTATTCGACTCACAGCCTGTGTTCTTTTAGGATGAGGCCTGGTTTCATCTTAATGGTAGTGTGAATAGTTATAACTCTCGCTATTGGTGTGCAGAAAATCATAATGGTGTTTATGAAGGATGACACTTCCAGCATGTTTTATAAGGTAAGATTTCATATAAGATTGTATAAACGCTTAAGCCAGGGCGGCCGCGCGTGACGTAAGTTGGACTGTAGCGCAGGGTACAAACACCGTGCGCTCGGTGTGAGAGACCCTGTATATTGGAGGCTCTGCCCAACGCCGCGCTTAAGTCTTACAGCGAAAGGATTGACGAATGGGGAGAGACGGGGTAAAACGTGCATCACCGTGCATAATTACGATTATGTCCGGCTCCATGGCTAAATGGTTAGCGTGGTGACCTTTGGTCACAGAGGTCCCCGGGTTCGATTCCCGGCAGGGTCGGAACTGTTAACCATAATTGGTTAATTCGCCTGGCACGGGGACTGGTTGTATGTGTCGTCTTCATCATCATTTCATCCTCATCACGACGCGCATGTCGCCTACGGGAGTCAAATCAAAAGACCTGCACCTGGCGAGCCGAAGTCTTCGAACACATCCAGGCACTGAAAGCCATACGTCAATTCATTTCATTACGATTATTATTCAGACAAGTATATTTTAAAGAATAGTGATCGTTCCATTTGATAACAGTAAGTACATGTTTTGATGTATCAGCAACATCAGCTCTACAATCTGCCAATTGATTTTATTATCATAACCAGCTTCCGTGCCCCGTTGTTTAAACTATTCCTCAGATTCTTTCAATGAAATATTCAAACTTTAGACCCATTTTAAAATGCGAACACCTGTTTCATTGTAACTTACTTATAAGGATCCATAAAATTAATTCGAATACAAACCATGATGCCTATAAGGTGTTTTCTCCATGCTTTAAATCCAATTAGGATATCACAAAGAGCGAAGGATATGCGCAACGTTTTCTGTTCCCAAAAAACGAGGAAATACGGAAATTGTGGCTTCGAGCACTTTCCAGAGAAATCTGGGCACCGTGTGAAATGTCCGTTTTGTGTATTAAGCACTTTCATCAAGACGATTTAGAACACACGGAGGTGTTTTTAGACAAACAAGAAAACCAGTTTTGCGTAAAAATACCGTACCTAGAGTATTTCGTAATGTACATCGTTATGTAAATAGACCTACAGCATCCACTTATAAACGTACAGACCCAGAAGAAAGAACATGAAATGCAGGATGAAGACGTGAAGAAGGCACGAGAATTACGCACGAGGTGGAAGAACATGAGGATAATTGTATGATAAAACTGCAGGTTTTTGATTGGTTACTTCATATTTCTGAGAGTTATTGTTTAGTTTTATGTAAGCTAGATGTTTCTAATGTGCCAACAGTCCAATGTAGTTTCAGACTCATATAAATATATCAGTACGAATGCATGTCCACAATAGAGTTGTACACTTCTCGAAAGATAAATCCCTCCTGTACAGAGATGATGTAATGCGTTGGAGTCAGATGAAGAGCCATTGAATTTTGTGACAGAACAACTACTATTTGTATTTAAAAAATCATTCCGAGTGCATACCTAAGTTGCGTGCAGTTGGTGAAGTGTTACACTGTCTTTGAAATAAACAATATACCTACTCACTCCACGATATATTAGGTATTTACGTTAATTATCATCACTAGGTACTAAACCATTCTATGAGTCTCTAGTTGCTTTACGTCGCACCGACACAGATAGGTCTTATGGCGACGATGGGACAGGGAAGGGCTGGGAGTGGGAAGGAAGCGGCCGTGGCCTTAATTAAGGTACAGCCCCAGCATTTCGGGAGATAGTGGGTTCGAACCCCACTGTCGGCAGCCCTGAAGATGGTTTTCCGTGGTTTCCCAATTTCACACCAGGCAAATGCTGGGGCTGTACCTTAATTAAGGCTACGGCCGCTTCCTTCCCACTCCTAGCCCTTTCCTGTCCCATCGTCGCAATAAGACCTATCTGTGTCGCTGCGACGTAAATAAACTTGCAAAAAAAATTTGATAAACTTTGAGTACGATAGACTGTGCCAACCGTACTATAGAGTACGAGTGACTTAAACTGATAATCCATTATAGTGTGTAACGTTCCAGACGTCACAGTGTAATTATGTTAATTTTATTATGTGTAATTAATTCAGGAATTTAACGTCATGATATTTATCTTGGTATGTAATTTTATTATAATTCATGTATGATCATTTGCTCACTATCATTTCATTACTTTGTAACTACGACTTATAAACGAGGGCTGAATATCCTAATATTAACTTAGATTCTTGCGACATTCGTTTAAATTTAACTTGCAGTAGATTATCTTGCCACATCACCGAGGAAGAAGGAAGGACAAATTTAGACATCAAATTCTGGGAAAAGCGAGCACGTGTTCAAGCGTTATAACGACAGCTAATGTATTTCGACCAGAATAATTCAAACTGATCACCGCCTATATTTTCAAAGGAGCGTCATGTTGCCATGGATACTGAGTGAAAGGGCTAATAGAAGAACAGTTGATATCTTGGTTGGGACCCATCAACTCTAAAATCTGGAGTGGGGAAAGACGTGTCAACTGATTGGACCACGTGTAGCGACCTGTAATTAGAGCCAGAAAAGGTTATAAAAGGGCGTGTTGGAGCTCTTGGCATTATTAATCTTCTTGATTCTTCTATCTTGTATTTCGCTTTAGGTCTGATAACTTGTCTTATGGTTGTGGTACCATAGTGGACTAGTGTGATAGTTGATCACTTCTACATTCATTACTTCGTTACCACGACGTGGTACTTAGGAATTTCTGAATGATGGGTGTATAGCCACTCTCATTAGGAAGTACGAACAGCTCTGTATTAGACCAGTTTATACCAGTCTAAGACAATAGGTAGTATTAAACTAGATAGAAATGAAACTTCAGTGCACATTTTCAGTAAAGTTGGAAGGATCATTAATTGAGTATCCTCTCCACATAACCCAAGGAGGTTTTTCTAACTATGACTTAGGGCTCATCTCCAATATATGGGATAGAGCATAACAGGGAGTGATAGTTTCAAAGCCATCATCCAATTAGTGGTTGATGCAATTTGCAAGGCAGGAATGGTACTTAGCTGCAGATGAAGATATCTCAAAGACGACCGGTGATGTTCCAGCTACAAGGATGGAAGCTTTCCAAGGACCAGCAGAACAAGACTACATGGTGAGCAAGCGAGTTAAAAATATTGCAAGTTTTCGCGAAGTAGAGTCATTCTTTTTTTTTTTTTTGCTAGGGGCTTTACGTCGCGCCGACACAGATAGGTCTTATGGCGACGATGGGATAGGAAAGGCCTAGGAGTTGGAAGGAAGCGGCCGTGGCCTTAATTAAGGTACAGCCCCAGCATTTGCCTGGTGTGAAAATGGGAAACCACGGAAAACCATTTTCAGGGCTGCCGATAGTGGGATTCGAACCTACTATCTCCCGGATGCAAGCTCACAGCCGCGCGCCTCTACGCGCACGGCCAACTCGCCCGGTGTAGAGTCATTCAACTTTTTGTTAAATTCATTTCCTATTTTAAATTCAGTTCTCGTTAAACCGTCGTCATTTATATTCAATATAATAAATAGTATTTTCCTAGTTCACTTTAATCAATCTGCCTTAATTAGCCTTTTGATTTCTAATTCTCCTGCTTAATGATTAGTGCACTATCACCCCATCCCTGTGATAAGAGTCCGTCCAAGCTTGATTATAAATTTTTTATCTTTAAGTCATCAACTTAAAGATTGGCGCCCTTAGCTTGCATGGTTGCATTTCTTGTTCAATGATTGTTCTCCAAGAGGGGAAGTCACAAATGTTAATCTTAACTGGATTCGAACTGATTTCTACACACAATTGCATATAATTGCTTCAAAATATTTTTCAGTGTCTTTGTTATTTTATGAGACTCACTGTGCTAAGAGTGACTGACTAGTCATTATTTATTTCATCACTCAGTGTCGTGCAGATTATTTTCTTTTTAAAATTTTCCCTCTTTTTCCCCCTGTCAATGGGATTTTGCTAAAACAAAAAAAGAGTTCCTTTATGTTTAAAGCAGATTCCAAATACCAATTTTTACGTCTGTAAACTTAGTTTTTGAAACATAGATATCCTCATTTAAAATGTCACCCCCCTTTTCACCCCCTTGGAGAAGGAATACCTGAAAATACTTCCTTAGTGAGCACCTACACCCTAATATAAATGTATCCTCAAAATTTCATTTATCTATGTGTAGTAGTTTTGGCTTGGCGATGATGAATCAATCAGTCAGTCAGGACATGTTATTTTATATATATATATAGATGAGACTAATTAACGCAGTTTTGATGATATGATGAGAAACAGGCTCCGCTACACAGCTAACATGGTCACTTGCTGTTGTCAAAGGTCTGCCGGTCGTTAGCAAGGATAATACGCCTATAATAGCCACACTGAAAACTTTGCAGAGAACGTCAATATGTACAAAGGTGATTGTATGACTGAACCTCATAAAAATGTACAATACAATCCGGGAGTGAGTCTGTGTACATGTAATTTCAATCCCACGGCTTAAAGTTCTCCATAGTGTTCTCATTTTTCAATTTCCGTGAGTGTATGACCATTTTCTTATAAGAGCACTTTAGTTTATTAAAAAGTCTTCCATTTTATAAGTATTCTGTATTTCTGTAAGGATTAAACAAAGAAGGGCGCGATGACAGGGATATTAAATGCTCCTGAATTCTCCTTCCGCTATCTTCAGCGAGGAGGGAAGAGAAATCCTTTCCCAGAGAAGATTTAGATAGCTTTCGTTAATGGATACTTTCTGTAATACTAATTCATCGGCAATAATAACTGAATACAATTATCACCTCACTCTCAATATAAACCTACTTACTCCTATCACAGTGTAGAATCAAGAAATTCTAGACACTCACTCACTCACTCTACCTTTCACTCTTTATCTCTTTACTATAAACTAACTGTTTTATACTCCTCGTTAACTTTTGTATTCGACCATGTAGAATTAGTGCTACCTAGTGGAGATTAGTTGAAGCCGTAAAAGCAGAGCACACCTCAACCAACAACAATAGACAATGTTATTATTGGTAAGTATGTCTGTCTAGCCTAGTGGTGCTCACGGTGGAATTTTCGTCCCGCGGGCACACAGCATTATGTTTGGCGGACGAGTGACCCTTTTTTTTCTTGCTAGCTGCTTTTCGTCGCACCGACACAGATAGGTCTTATGACGACAATGGGTCAGGAAAGGCCTAGGAGTGGGAAGGAAGCGACCGTGGCCTTAGTTAAGGTGCAGCCCCAGCATTTCCCTGGTGTGAAAATGGGAAACCACGGAAAACCATTTTCAGGGCTGCCGACAGTGGGGTTCGAACCTATTATCTCCCGAATACTGGATACTGGCCGCACTTAAGCGACTGCAGCTATCGAACTCAGGGGACGAGTGATCAGTCACAGCGCTTCCGCAACAGGAAAGTTGTGATTACGTCACAGGTCGTGAAGGTCAATGAACAGCAAACTTTCATGTGAGTATTAAGGGATTATTCATTCATTCATTCATTCATTCATATCATTTTTGCCCTTATGAACAGTGTTTGAACTCGAATATCTCATGATGACACAATTTTCACTTCTCTCCCTTCTTCCTCTTCTCTTCCCAAAATCTCTTCATCCTTGCTCCTGTTTCCTTTGTTCTGACCACAACGTTCCTGTCTTCATCTTCTCATTTGCTATAAAAAATGTATTCCTAATTTTGTTTGTGAATTATTTTCTGTCTCCTATCATTTGCCTGTTGATCCCCACCTGCCTTAAGTCTTCCTCTATTTCATGATACCAATTTGTTTTCTTGCTTGAACTGTTTACTACAAAAAAGATATTCTTTGTAAGTCGTCTGTTGTCCATTCACTGTATGTGCCCATATTAAGTTAGTCTGCGTTTGCTGATCATGTCTGTGAGTCTGTCAGTGTGCTGGTACAGCTCTTCGGTAGGTCGTTTCATCCATATCCCATCTCTATGTATTGTTCGAAATATTTTTCTGAGAATTTTACGTTCTATTTTTTCTGTCTGTATGATGCCTCATGCTTCAATTGTGGTTGCATACAGTGCTTCTGGTAATACGACTGTTTTGTAGTGTCTAAGTTTGGCCTGTCTTGATTTGATTTTCTTATTATAATGCGGCCGTGTGAGTTTATATGCTTTCTGGAGTGTTTCCGTTTGTTCTATGTTATTATTATTATTATTATTATTATTATTATTATTATTATTATTATTATTATTATTATTATTATTTCCGGTAGGCAGAAATCCAGGTAATTTTCAATATAACTTACATTATAAGTAACTGCTTATTTCTGCTCTGTTTAGGTAGAGTGACCCGGTCTAGAAAGCCAAGAATAACGGCCGAGAGGACTCGTCGTGCCGACCACACGACACCTCGTAATCTGCAGGCCTTCGGGCTGAGCAGCGGTCGCTTGGGAGGCCAAGGCCCTTCAAGGGCTGTAGTTCCATGGGGTTTGTTTGTTTGTTTGTTTGTTTGTTTGTTTGTTTGTTTGTTTGTTTGTTTGTTTTAGGTAGAGTGACCATATGAAATTAAGAGTTTACCGGTGCCTCAAAATATTTTTGTACTCTGTGCAATGAATAATAATTTTCACCATTATATTCTAAGAGTTGTATGGTTTGGAAACATACTTAACTTAGAAAGGAGTGAAGCGGATAAGATGTGGCTTCTTGTTACTTGAGGTAATAATAATAATAATAATAATAATAATAATAATAATAATAATAATAATAATAATAATAATAATAATAATAATAATAATAATAATTTCGTGTGGCTATTTCTAGCCGAGTGCAGCCCTTGTAAGGCAGATCCTCAGATGAGGGTGGATGGCATCTGCCATATGTAGGTAACTGCGTGTTATTGTGGTGGAGGATAGTGTTGTGTGTGGTGGGTGAGTTGCAGGGATGTTGGGGACAGCACAAACACCCAGCCCCCGGGCCATTGGAATTAACCAATGAAGGTTCAAATCCCCTACCCGGCCGGAAATCGAACCCGGGACCCTCTGAACCGAAGGCCAGTACGCTGACCATTCAGCCAACGAGTCGGACACTTAAGGTTAAATGACCTGATAAACTGGTAAACAAATTAGTCACGTTTTCCGTGAATAATATTAGTTCGATTATTTGAAAACATAGTGTATATCTACAGTAATTGTTACTTCATTTATAGTGTTGTTATACTTGAATAGTAAATATGTGTGTGATGAAACTGACTCTCTATTTAAGAGGCTAGCTATTATCAATGGACGTCTGATGAAAAGTAAATACAATTTTCAGAAGCTCAAGAAAAAAGAAATAAACAAGGAAAGGTTAGTTTTATATTTTACTATTTGCTTTACTTCGCACCGACATAGACGGGTCTAATAGTGACGACGGGACAGGAAAGGGCTATGAGTGGGAAGGGAGTGTCCGTAGCCTTAGTTAAGGTACAGCCCCAGAATTTACCTGGTGTAGAAATGGAAAACCGGGCGAGTTGGCCGTGCGGTTAGGGGTGCGCAGCTGTGAGCTTGCATCCGAGAGATAGTGGGTTTGAAACCCACTGTCGGTAGCCCTGGAGATGGTTTTCCGTGGTTTCCCATTTTCACACCGTGGGGCTGCCACGGTCGCTTCCTTCCCACTCCTAGCCCTTTCCTATCCCAACTAACGAAAAGAACTGGAAAACCACGGAAAAATCTTCAGTGCTGCCAACAGTGGGGTTCGAACCAACTCCCGAAAGCAAGCTGATAACTACGTGACCCAAACCCCGCAGTCACTTTCTCGGTAACAGGGAATGTCGCACAGCATTACAAGCCTGTGCACAATCAGGCATTTAAAATGTTAAACTGTGTAAATATATTACACTGGATGGATAACTGGAATTTTACTTTTCTCAGAGGAAATTCTGTCATTTCATCATCTGTTTACCTTCCAGGTTCGGTTTTTCCCTCGGACTTAGCGAGGGATCTCACCTCTACCGCCTCAAGGGCAGTGTCCTGGAGCTTCAGACTCTTGGTCGGGGATACAACTGGAGAGTATGACCAGTACCTCACCCAGGCGGCCTCACCTGCTATGCTGAACAGGGGCCTTGTGGAGGGATGGGAAGATTGGAAGGGATAGGCAAGGAAGAGGGAAGGAAGCGGCCGTGGCCTTAAGTTAGGTACCATCCCGGCATTCGCCTAGAGGAGAAGTGGGATACCACGGAAAACCACTTTCAGGATGGCTGAGGTGGGAATCGAACCCACCTCTACTCAGTTGACCTCCCGAGGCTGAGTGGACCTCGTTCCAGCCCTCGTACCACTTTTCAAATTTCGTGGCAGAGCCGGGAATCGAACCCGGACCTCCGGGGGTGGCAGCTAATCACGCTAACCACTACACCACAGAGGCGGCAATTCTGTCATTACCATTCAGTGTCACAGGGGTCTCTTCCCGCATCGCGCTCACTTGTTTTTCTCCCTGTCCGCATTCTGCGTGACGTCATGTGGTATGAGACAGCGGTCGCCCGTCCTGCTGACACGTATTACCACTACAGACTAAAATGGTCATAACTTCTGAACCATTCATGCAAATAATGTCCTGACAAGGTTATTGTAATCCTTATAAAATACTGGAGGAGGTCAAACAATTTATTTTGGTGAGGAACTCGAGGATAATATCGAAATATGTATTTAATTTTAAGGAGTTACATCTTTTACCGCGGACTGTAGCATAAAATCGCTTCTAGAGGGCAGCCGGTTGGAAATAGGTATGTGCCATCGCGGACTTTTTTTGTAGAGGATTCTATGCTCTACATTTCGTACGCTTACACTTGGGGTCTATCGTTGATGGTTCACGCAGCGTAAGCCAAGAAAGCAAGTGACCGACCGACCAACATTTTTATCTCTTTCTACGTATTTACTGTATATCGGATCACGGATATATAGTAATTTTATAGTGGTTCACTACGTGAACAGTGTTCGTGTTGTCAGTATCTGAAGTAGAACCACTGTACTGATTAAAATGCAGTCAACATATTATGGAAACGTGTGTGGCGCTATAAATTGTCGGCACGTAAAAGAACTCCCGTGGGACAAAATTACGGCACCTCGAGTCTCAGAAAACCGTAAATGTTAGTGAGACGTAACACAAACAACATTATTATTATTTCGCATATTATAAAGACAATAACGACAACAACCATCATAGCCAGTTAGTTTGTTACTGTGATGGCATAACAATACTTCCTCGTTAGCAATGCTTGGTTATTGAAACACTTTGTAATAAACTTGAATATCTCCATTATTACAGCTCTTACGGTAAAAAGGTGTCAGATATAAACGACTGAATGAAAATCATATTTTCTATAATTATTGTTACGTGCTAATAGCCGGGCTGAGTAGCAACTCAAATGGTAGATCGCTGGCCTTCTTAGCCCAACTTGGCAGGTTCGATCCTGTCTCAGTCCGGTGGTGAAGGTGCTCAAAAACATAGTTAGTGGGACGTAAAATCCAATAACATTAACATTATTATGTGCTAATAACTTATATTTCTGAATATACTTCGAAGCTCGTGAAATAATACAGTATCCGTGATCCGATATACAGTAAATACGAAGAAAGAGACAAAAATGTCGTGCGAGAAGAGACCTGTTACTGGATCTCGGTTATTTCAAAAGGGGGCCTCACACACCCAAGTCATGAGTGGTTAAAAATATAGCCCAGTTCGAAATTTCATTTGGTGTGTTTCACGGTAAGACTGTATCCAGATGCAAAAAAAGTGAAAACTCTTACTTCTATTATTAAGTCAAAATTTCCAGTATTCCATGACAAAATAATTTGTCCCTACGTAAGGAGCAGGACATTTATTAGGATATGGCATTTTAATGCAAAGAGTAAGGAGCTAGCACTGAGAAAATATGCCAATAAGAAGGCTAAGCTTTGGGCTGGTTCATCATGTAATTAAATCTCCTGACACGTACATTAATAATTTAATATAATTCCATAAAGATGTCGATATGATGCTTATTTTCCTATGCCATTTAATATATTTACTTCATCAGGAAATTAATTATTTTGAGTTGCATGGCAATATTTTATTTCTTATCGTGTTATATGTCATGTATTTGATAGTTGATGTTCTACCTGTTCAGCATGTGACGAAATTTAAAGCATTTTCATGTTTTTAAATCTATTGGAAGTGCCGTTACTTATCGAATCGGACTACACCAGACTATTATTTGATGAAAGATTGAGAAGATGTTTCACAGGCACGAGAATTCACAGGCTTGCTGTACTGCGACTCTGTTCCTTACTCGCTATCGTTCATACCGCGTGACGTCAGAGCGCTCCAGCCAATGGAAGCTTCCACCGCCGGAGTAGCCTACCTTATATTCTAGTTACCTTGATTCAATATGTTGTAAATCATAGCTTGCGCGCTTCAATCTCTTATATTCCTACATTGTAGCACGAAACTTGTAACGTGTCATTTTTTCTATATTTACACATTCAAAGAAAACTAAAACCCTTTCTATTAATATCGAGTGCAGTGTAAATCAAACCTGAATATTTTAAAATATCAGTTTGTTTGCGATTATAGTATCTTTTATACAGGGTGAAGCGAAATTTGCGCACTCGGGCGTCGCAGCGCGACTCCTCACAAGCCAGAAATAAAAAAATGTCTCTCACAAAAGTTCGTCCTGCGAGTATATCCGGCAGAAAAAGGACGTTGAAGAATGGCAATCTGGCAACACTGTAACAACGTGTGGGGTAACTACCTCATGTCTGCACACACTGCGTGTGTTGTACAGTTGGTGCAGTGGATAGAGTTTTGGGCTGCATGCAGGAGGTCGAGGGGTTGATCCTGGGTTGAGGCGTATGTTTTTTTATTTTGTAAATGTAGTCCAGGTGGTATGGTATCTGGCATCTTAACAGTCAACAGCGAATAAATTCACGTCCACGACGTGAAAAGGGCGTCTTTCAAAGCTGACAAATGAAAACGATTGTTCCTCCATTTCTAGGATCGTAGTATGTAAGTGCAAATGGTTTCTAGAGGACCCGCTGCAATCACTGTTAACGATTAAGATGCCAGATACCATACCATCTGGACTACATTTACGAACTAAAAAGCATACGCCTCAACCCAGGATCGACCCCTCGACATCCTGCATGTTAACCCAAAGCTCTATCCACTGCACCAAGTGTACAGCACGCCTAGTATGTGCTGACAGAGGTAGTTGCCCTACATGTGGTTACAGTGTTGCCAGATTGCCACCCTTCAACGTCGTTTTTCTGCCGGATATACTCGCAGGACGAACTTTTGAGAGAGAGATTTTTTTATTGCTGGCATGTGAGGAGTCGCGCTGCGACGCCCGAGTGCGCGAATTTCGCTTCACCCTGTATATTCTACTCCAATCTACATTCGCTGAATGGTGCGAGGAGAGCTTCGTAGTCACAATCGAAGGTCCTCGCACCTGTCCCGTGACGAGTGTATTCGCTCTCTCGCTGGAATATGACGTACGCTCGGTATCAAGCCTGCCCGGCCGTTTTCCTGAAACGGGATCGGGGGATGAGGTGAGATAAAATGATACGGCGTGTGTTTACGGCCGGATCCCCTTCCTAACGCCAATTTCAGCTAAGGAACTAATGAAGATGAAATGCATTATTGTGAATATAAATGGGTAAGGAGATCGTAGGTTATGATCTTCATTTCCGTGTTGACGTTTAACCAATAATGTAGAGTTTGAGGGATGTTCTACCATTCAACACATTGCAACAATTTATTCAATTATAAGAAGACCGGTTTCGACTCCCATGGAGTCATCATCAGTTCTTGGTGAAAATTAAATTAAGGGGAAACTGATAACAATCATCATAATGAAAATCCATGCACCTATAGGTGGTTGCATGGAAATACATCATTGAGTTGATAGATATTACCTTGAAATGCAACATACACTTGGCAAGGAGAACTTGGAGCTTAGAAAGTTCCCAGTTATGGCTCTAACAGTCTTGTGTTCATAGAACACGGAACACAGGAATTACATGTACTGGATGGAAAATATGTACAAAACACAATAAGGACACTTATAATGGTGTGGAAAACTTGGCTCTCCGAGAGCATTCTTGGTTTGACAGTCCTGTTTCTGTCTGAAAAAAATTGGATGAAATACACACAGTGAAGCAAAATGTAAAGACATAGATTTAGTCTAAACTGTCGCGCGTTCATGTACACGGAACACTGGGAACACTTGTATTGTTTGATAACACACTCGTTCAAATGGGTAAGGAGATGGAAAGAATCTGCTATGGCTTATGAATAGGAACTTTCCGGCATTTGCCAGGAGGTAAAAATGGGGGAACCACATAAAAACATTCTCAGGACAGCCGGCGGTAGGGTTCGAACCCACTTGTCTCCGGAATGCAGAGCTTGGCTACCTACTCCGCTCGGTGATGTTGTTAATGCCGGCCCCGTGGTGTAGGGGTAGCGTGCTTGCCTCTTACCCGGAGGCCCAGGGTTCGATTCCCGGCCAGGTCAGGGCCTTTTACCTGGACCTGAGGGCTGGTTCGACGTCCACTCAGCCTACGTGATTACAATTGAGGGGCTATCTGACGGTGAGATAGCGGCCCCGGTATAGAAAGCCAAGAATAAGGGCCGAGAGGATTCATCGTGCTGACCACACGACACCTCGTAATCTGCAGGCCTTCGGGCTGAGCACCGGTCGCTTGGCGGGCCAAGGCCCTTCAAGGGCTGTAGTGCCATGGGGTTTGTTTGATGTTATTAATAGCACGTATCACAGACTCAGGGCAATGTAGGTCATTACATTTTCTTTTCTTCTGGGTCGGCGATATTAGAAAATTTCAGGCCTTAGTTTCCTAGGATTCTATTCCCCTCCCCCTTATTCTTCAAGTGAATGGCTTAACGTATTTTTCCGTAGTCATCTTCAACACGTTTTGCACCTCATGAAAACTACCAACACCATCAACACCCCCCTCCCACCCCTCATTAGTTAGTTGACTTATCAATAGGATCTATTTTAGTGATTTTCTCCCTTACCTCGATTCATACGGTAAAAGTGGATGACCGGAAGTAGCAGTTTCTACTAAGTCCATCGTGTACAGGAATTACATAGGACCGGTACTTGCGGAGATTGTTGGACGTTTGATAAAAATGTAATAATAGCGATTATCTATATTATTATGCGTCATAAGGTAAAAAAGGCTCCTAAAAACTCTGGAAATAGTATTTTGGACAACATTACTAATGTACAGTTTCTCGATACATCTGATAATGACGGTTATATTCGACGTTCTCTGTTTTACCCCTAAGATATTACTACACCAGTGTATGGTAACAACAATGTAGGCTAATACGTGATCCTACTATGCCTGAACTTAAAAACAAATAGACAAACAGATGAAAATTGAACTCAACCAACTTTCTATTATTTGTATCCTAATCTGAGAAAGCACGA
The DNA here is from genome assembly GCF_040414725.1 of Anabrus simplex. NCBI lineage: Eukaryota > Metazoa > Arthropoda > Insecta > Orthoptera > Tettigoniidae > Anabrus > Anabrus simplex. The sequence continues at coordinate 925,670,405 of NC_090266.1, forward strand.
AGAGTGAGGAAAATATTTTGCAAGTTGCTTTACGTCGCACCGACACAGACAGGTTTTATGGCGACGATGGGACAGGAAAAGGCTAGGAGTGGGAAGGAAGCAGCCGTGGCCTTAATTAAGGTACAGCCCCAGCAGTTGCCTGGTGTGAAAATGGGAAACCACGGAAAAGGGAAATATTTGAATTATAGACACAACTCTAATTTTACTCATATAGGCCGAGCTGAGTGGCTCAGACGGTTGAGGCGCTGGTCTTCTGACCCCAACTTGGCAGGTTCGATCCTGGCTCAGTCCGGTGGTATTTGAAGGTGCTCAAATACGTCAGTCTCGTGGCGGTAAATTTACTGGCACGTAAAAACTCCTGCGGGACAAAATTCCGGTACCTCGGCGACTCCGGAAACCGTAAAAAGTAGTTAGCGGGACGTAAAAGCAACAACATTATTATTCATATAGGCCTAGTTGTGCCGTCCGGACACAGCTAGAACTGGGAAGGAAGCGGCCGTGGCTTTAGTTAAGGTACAGACCCGGCGTTTGGCTGATGTGAAAATTGGAAACCACGAAAAATCACTGCGGACAGTGCGTATCTAATCCATCATCTCACGAATGCAAGATCGTAGGTACGTGACCCATGCCGAGTAGCCGACCCTCTCGGCGAGGATAAGAGAAGCAGAGGGAGACCAAGACGACTATGGTTAGGCTCAGTCTTTAATAATAAGAGGTGCGGAAATAAACGATGCCACGTAGGTGGTTGAAGAGAGAAGGCTTTGGAGGCTATTATTTAATTCACAAAAGCTTGCGAGAACATAATTGTATGTATGTATGTATGTACGTATGTATGTTTTTGAGATATAGTCGATCAAGTCTTGCTGGAGGTTACATAGGAAATATCTCTGCATCACTATGCGTTTCGCTTCAATCATCTAAATATTAATTACATAGGCATGAGAAACAGGTTTATTTGGGAACAAACCATACTATAGACAGAGGGCTGTTTACTGGAAGGAAATGTTGTTAATAATGGGGTCAGACCTGAACATTTCCCCTCATTTCCCTTATTTCACCTATTCTGTTTCAAGAAGATCAAATACAATCAAGTGCACGAAGCGCACGTGAAAATGTGAAATAATAGCAATTCATGAATTAAGAGGTATTGACATTTAAGAACTGTTTTAATTTTGTACCAGAATTCCATGCTTTTTCTTTTTTTATAGCTTCACTTCCAGCATCATTTGTGCTCATCTCAGTTGTGAAGTCGGTTTGCAGTAATCTTTTCGTTCCTAAAATCGAGGGTTAGATCCAGGATAAGGTCGGTTACACCTCAAGATGTTTAAATATGTTTCCAACACGTTGAAGTACCTTTAAAGGTGGTACGGAATGGTAAAGATCCACTACATTATATTTTTTGCTAGTTGCTTTACGTCGCACCGACTCAGATAGGTCTTATGGCGACGATGGGACAGGATAGGGCTAGGAGTGTGAAGGAATCGGCCGTGGCCTTAATTAAGGTACACACCGGGCGAGTTGGCCGTGCGCGTAGAGGCGCGCGGCTGTGAGCTTGCATCCGGGAGATAGTAGGTTCGAATCCCACTATCGGCAGCCCTGAAGATGGTTTTCCGTGGTTTCCCATTTTCACACCAGGCAAATGCTGGGGCTGTACCTTAATTAATAAATAATAATAATGTTATTTGTTTTACGTCCCACTAACTACTTTTTAAGGTCTTCGGAGACGCCGAGGTGCCGGAATTTAGTCCCGCAGGAGTTCTTTAACGTGCCAGTAAATCTACCGACACGGGGCTGTCGTATTTGAGCACCTTCAAATACCACCGGACTGAGCCAGGATCGAACCTGCCAAGTTGGGGTTAGAAGGCCAGCGCCTTAACCGTCTGAGCCACTCAGCCCGGCGTACCTTAATTAAGGCCACGGCAACTTCCTTCCAACTCCTAGGCCTTTCCTATCCCATCGTCGCCATAAGACCTATCTGTGTCGGTGCGACGTAAAGCCCCTAGCAAAAAAGAAATTAAGGTACAGCCCCAGCATTTGCCTGGTGTGAAAATGGGAAACCACGGAAAAAAAATTCAGGGCTGCCGATAGTGGGGTTCGAACCTACTATCTCCCGAATACTGCATACTGGCCGCAATTAAGCGACTGCAGCTATCGAGCTCGGTACACTACATTATAGCAGAGAAGTAAAGAGACTATGAAGGAGGTGCAGGCTGGAAAGAAATATAATTAGAAATGGCTATAGAAGTAAGGAGAAATTGAAGAAACTTACTAGGAAACTGAATCTAGCAAAGAAGTCAGCTAAGGATAACATGATGGCAAGCATAACTGGCGGCCATACAAATTTTAGTGAAAAATGGAAGAGTATGTATAGGTACTTTAAGGCAGAAACAGGTTCCAAGAAGGACATTCCAGGAATAACTAATGAACAAGGGGAGTGTGTATGCGAGGATCTTCAAAAGGCAGAAGTATTCAGTCAGCAGTATGTAAAGATTGTTGGTTACAAGTATAATGTCCAGATACAGGAGGTGACTAATACTAAAGAAGTATTAAGATTTACCTATGACAGTAACGCCATTTACAGTAAGATATAAAAGTTCAAAACTAGAAAAGCAGCTGGAATTGATAAGGTTTCGGGGGATATACTAAAGAATATGTGTTGGGATATAGTACCATATCTGAAGTACTTGTTTGATTATTGTTTGCATGGAGGAACTTTACCAAATGAATGGAGAGTTGCTATAGTAACCCCTATATATAAAGCAAAGGGTGATAGACATAAAGCTGAAAATTACAGGCCAGCCAGTTTGATGCATTGCATGTAAGTTTTGGGAAAGCATTCTTTCTGATTATATAAGACATGTTTCCGAAATTAATAACTGGTTTGATAGAAGGCAGTTCGGGTTTAGGAAAGGTTATTCCACTGAAGCCCAACTTGTAGGATTTCAGCAAGGTATAGCAGATATCTTGGTTTCAGGAGGTCAATTGGACTGTATTGCGATTGACCTGTCTAAGGCATTTGATGGGGTAGATCATGAGAGACTACTGGCAAAAATGGGTGCAATTGGACTTCACAAAAGAGTGACTGAATGAGTGGCTCTGTTTCTAGAAAACAGAACTCAGAGAATTAGAGTAGGTGAAGCTTTGCCTGTCCCTGTAATAATTAAGAGGGGAATTCCGCAAGGCAGTATTATTGGACCTTTATGTTTTCTTATATAAATCAACGATATGTATAACGAAGTGGAATCAGAGATAAGGCTTTTTGCAGATGATGCTATTCTGTACAGAGTAATAAATAAGTTACAAGGTTGTGAGCAACTGCAAAATGACCTCGGTAATGTTGTGAGATGGACAGTGGGCAATGGTATGATGACAAACGGGGATAAAAGTCAGGTTGTGAGTTTCACAAATAGGGAAAGTCCTCTCAGTTTTAATTACTGCGTTGATGGGGTGAAAGTTCCCTTTGGGGATCATTGTAAGTAAATAGGTATTAATATAAGGAAAGATCTTCATTGGTGTGATCACATAAATATGATTGTAAATAAAGGGTACAGAACTCTGCACATGGTTATGAGGGTATTTAGGGGTTGTAGTAAGGATGTAAAGGAGAGAGCATATTAGACCCCAACAAGAGTATGGTTCCAGTGTATGGGACCCTCACCAGGATTACTTGATTCAGGAACTGGAGAAAATCCAAAGAAAAGCAGCTCGATTTGTTCTGGGCGATTTTCGACAAAAGAGTAGCGTTACAAAAATGTTGCAAAGGTTGGGATGGGAAGACTTGGGAGGAAGGAGACGAGCTACTCGACTAAGTTGTATGTTCCGAGTTGTCAGTGGAGAGATGGCGTGGGAGGACATCAGAAGACGAATATGTTTTAGTGGTGTCTTTAAAAGTAGGAAAGATCACAATATGAAGATAAAGTTGGAATTGAAGAGGAAAAATTGGGGCAAATATTCATTTATAGGAAGGGGAGTTAGGGATTAGAATGACTTACCAAGGGAGATGTTCAATAAATTTCCAATGTCTTTGCAATCATTTAAGAAAAGGCTAGGAAAACAAGATAGGGAATCTGACACCTGGGCGTGTGCCCTAAATGCAGATCAGTAGTGATTGAAGAAGACATGAGAGACAGAATTTTAACACTCCGATGTCCTTTACAATCAACAAAAATCGAAGGAATGTTAATCAACTTCTGTTGTGTTTATGAGTACCAACAGAAAATGTACTTATCATTATTGTTGTTTTACAGTTGCAGTATACCGGTCGAGTCGGCCGTGCGGTCAGGGGGACGCGGCTGTGAGCTTGCATCCGGGAGATAGTGGGTTCGAATCCCACTGTCGGCAGCCCTGAAGATGGTTTTCAGTGGTTTCCCATTTTCACACCAGGCAAATGCTTGGAATGTACCTTAATTAAGGCCACGGCCACTTCCTTCGAACTCCTAGGCCTCTCCTATCACATCGTCGCCATAACACCTATCTGTGTCGGCGCGACATAAAATATTAGAAAAAAAAAACCTTTGCAGTACAGGCTACAGCGAAAATTCACTGACACTTGTAGGCTTTCATGTGAATTAGTGAGCCGACGGCAAATGTAAAGATGTAGAGTGTTTTTATTCATATTTACTTCGTTCAAAAAGTTTTCAAACTTTACATTATGCCGCATATTAATTAATGTCTTGCTAATTATGATGAGAAGGTCTAAGTGATATCCTTTTATCGTGATCAGTACCTCACATACTCCACAAGCATTAAACACCCTTACAACATATAATTAGACACTGTTCAAACATAATTAATCATCGAATCATTTCGCTGCGTCTGGCATCAAAATCCAAGAACACTCTTCTTATCGACATATCATTATGTGGGAATGAAGCACGGCTTGGAGTGTAAATTCCACTCACATGTGAGATTGTATTTCAATTCCATCGAAACATGATTTAGAATAATATCTTATTATATACTTTTTGAACACCAATGTATATTAGGTGATTGAGTTTATGAATTTTGTTTTCAAAAAGAGTATTGAAAATGAGTTAATACTCCAAATTATACAGCGTAATATTCAGTGTTCAGTGTTCACTAATTAGGGATAATATAATATCTTGAGCATTTTGCTTGGTAAACAAGTGATACAACTAAAAATTAAACAACGGAACATATTCCATAGGCCTTGTAACGGTTCAAATCCCGTTACAAACATTCATTTGTATTATTATTATTATTATTATTATTATTATTATTATTATTATTATTATTATTATTATTATTATTGTAACTATTATTATTGTTCAATTCAATTATATAATCTCTCTGTGTGTGTGTGTGTGTGTGTGTGTGTGTGTGTGTGTGTGTGTGTGTGTGTGTGTGTGTGTGTGTGTATTAGCATCAAAATAATGTAGAGTGAGACTTAATGCCTAATAACAGGTATGTATATATTATTTGTGATACTACCTTTTAAAACATTGCAACACATGGTGCAATACTGTTACAGTAACTGTCGAGTCATCGCTCTGTCATTGTATGCTTTTAGCGATGAAATCACATTTAGGGAGTCCCTTATTTGCCAGAGGCTATTTCAACATAATAGGTAACATTTGTAGGTTGGTGAAAGTGACATCATATCTATTTTGAGCTCTGACCTGGGTGTTATACCATGTGTCAACTAATGGCTATTTATATGGGCTGTATCTCATAGCGGCAGTCACTTGGATGGTGAGGCCTTAGTCGGTTAGATGAATTGAAGTAGGGTGAGGCCACAGATGGTCAGTCAAGTCAGTTGGTTAGAAGCAGTTGTTTGGAAGGAGATGAATGGAGAGACTTGCCAAGAAGTCAATTGGAGTCAATTGGAAAGAGACGAATGTGGAACAGTGATATAGATACGTAGTCGTCAGTGACCAAAAGGGTTATATGTTCGGAGTGTGTTTCGTGCATCTGTTCGGTCGATTTCTTGTGTGAGTTCGGTGACAGCCGAATACTGAGTCGTCGTAATGCAGACTAACAGTTAACAGTGAATTACTTGTAAGGTTGATTGTGAAGTGTGTAAACAATTTCAAGCCATACTATATCCCGTTTGTGAAACTAAAAGGATACATCGCCAAATTAGGCTTGAGATACCTACAGCCGATACCAACTCAAAGGAATACGTCGTAATAACACTCAAAGTGTTCGAGGTACAGTCAAGTGAACAGTCAAGGATAAATTTCTTGTATAACTTTTAAATGTCCGGTCAAGAAGATATCAAACTTTATGCCTGCAGTTTCCTTAAGTTATAATGTCGGAGTTTTGTATTATCTTTTGAATTATCGCAGTAAATATCACTCGTTAAAGTCAATATTTAAAGAATATATTTTGTTTAGTATCAAATAAATTAGTCCGCCTCTGTGGTGTAGTGGTTAGCGTGATTAGCTGCCACCCCCGGAGGTCCGGGTTCGATTCCTGGCTCTGCCACGAAATTTGGAATGTGGTACGAGGGCTGGAACGGGGTCCACTCAGCCTCGGGAGGTCAACTGAGTAGAGGGGAGTTCGATTCCCACCTCAGCAATCCTGTAAGTGGTTTTCCGTGGTTTCCCACTTCTCCTCTAGGCGAATGCCGGGATGGTACCTAACTTAAGGCCACGGCCGCTTCCTTCCCTCTTCCTTGCCTATCCCTTCCAATCTTCCCATAAGTCAACAAGGCCCCTGTTCAGCATAGCAGGTGAGGGCGCCTGGGCGAGTTACTGGTCATTCTCCCCAGTTGTATCCCCCAACCAAGAGTCTGAAGCTCCAGGACATTGCCCTTGAGGCGGTAGAGGTGGGATCCCTCGCTGAGTCCGAGGGAAAAACCGAACCTGGAGGGTAAACAGATGATGATGATGATGATGATGATGATGATGATGATCAAATAAATTGTTTCATTTTAGGAGTAGATCATATAATCTCACCTTTTTTCTTATATGCTTTACGTCGCACCGACACAAATAGGTCTTATGGCGGCGATGGGACAGGCAAGGTCTAGAAATGAGAAGGAAGCGGCCGCGGCCTTAATTAAGGTGCAGCCCCAGCATTTGCCTGGTGTGGAAATAGGAAACCATGGAAAACCATCTTCAGGGCTGCCGACAGTTGGATTCGAACCCCTAACCGCACGGCCAACTCGCCCGATCCTCACATTTTAATGGGTAAACCGAACGCCAATCTCCTTTTCCCAGAACCTATATGTTATGCTTCCAAAATCAGCTTACTACATTACATCAAAGAGACTGATATTCAAGACTCTCATTCTATTATCGTTACATCTATTTGTACCTGGCGCCCATCAACAATTGTATGTGTAGGTAATCAGGTAAGTACTAAGTGTGAGTACATAGTCCGATGATTGAGTATTTTATTTCATGAATATTTTAATATTGTTTCATTTAAATTCAGTTTTATATTTTTAAAGAAGTGAGTAATAATCACAATGTAAATAAAACACACTCATTAAGTCAATAATCTAGATAACGTAAAAAGTGAACTGTTAGACATAAAATAAAAGGTTGTTAGAAATTTAATGGATAACACAAAACTGGCAAGTACCCGAAGGAGTAAGTCATATACAGGATGCTTGAGGAGTAGCACATTCTCCGGAGTGGGGGGGGGGGGTTTGCGAGTACCGTGTATTATTTCAACTGTAGAATATCATATAACATGTATCCAATGTGCTGTATGTGTAAAATTACAGCTTTTTATTGTATCGATAAAAACAGCCCTGCAAAAATTATTGATGAAACACAAACGACATATTGATGTATTTATTGATGAAAACGAAGCCATATAACGTTCACCAGTTCAAACCTAAAGCTTTATTGATGCAACACATTACATAGTGAGCAACAGCTCAACACAAATTACTTATTGATGCACCAACTTACGTCCTTCGGAACAGTTCCCAGTCCGCATTAAAAAATCCCACCAACGACTTCGCATGGCCTCCTTTCGTGCGGCGTAATACCTGATTTGTCCCTTGTGTTTACATTCCCTCTATAATTTTCGCTTACCGTCCATCCTCGAAGAAAAAGATCTAACGGAGTAAGGTATACTGCCCCGGTGACATAAGTAATGGCATCAATAAGTAATTTGTGAGACTTCGATATATATTGTAATATTAGTCTAATGCGCACCATACCAACAGCTATAATCCCACACACATTAAACATGTGTTTATATGATCATTTGTATGGAAGTACACTCATTTTCATTAAAACCACAAGACCTTGAAAGACTAGAGACAGGAAGTTCATATTCACAGGACATGTGTAGTTGTATGTTCTGAAGAAACGATTAGCATTTGAACCATGTCGGCCCTCAGGTTCAGGTCCACATCGATATCTCGGCGCATCACCACCGACTGGTAAAATGTGCCTGAGGCTCTCGTTGTCGTTATAAGCCGAAGGTAATGGATCGGTGTGACTTGAGACGTGCAGTATGCCTTGCAGACGTATGCCAGAACCGTACCGTCAAATGAGTGAGTTTGGAAGATGGTGTATTACTGGCATGAGAGAACGTGATGCATCAGTCCGGGAAATTGGTGCTCATGTGGGACGAAGTGTGTCGGCAGTGCAAAGGGTGTTTACAGTATGGTTCACAGAAGCCAGTGGAACAGGACGAGAGGGTCTGGTCGTACCACCGCGACCACCTCCCGAGAATATCGACACCTCATCCGAATGGCATTGCAGGAGAGATCTGCGTCCTCCCCGGATCTGGCGTAGCAGTGGAACAGTGTAACCCATCGTACAATATCAGAAATGACAATCCGTCACCGTTTATTACGGTCTGTGATACCGGCGCGTCGTCCACTCCTCCGCCTACCTCTGACTAATGTGCATAAACATGCTAGACTGCAATAGTGTATGGAACGACGACACTGGGGACAGGAATGGCAGCAGATAGTGTTTTCGGACGAATCCAGGTTCTGTTTGTTTGTAAATGATGGCCGCATTTTGGTTCGCCGCAGACAGGGAGAGAGGTATCACGCTGACTGCATTCGCACAAGACATACAGCGCCAACTCAAGGCCTTATGGTGTGGGGTGCTACTGCATACAACCATAAATTATTATTGAAAAATGCGCACATGCCGTGCAGAATACTATTACATTACATTTACATTACATAGGCCTACACATTACTTTTCTTTGCTATAAGCTACGATGGATTTCTGTCTATTCCTGCATTTTACAATATGGTATCTATCACAGAATTCCAAGCACAACTCACACACACATTCATCATTTGGTTCGTGAAATAATTTGTTGCAGCACACCTTGTGGTGGAAACCATGGATCGCCAATCTCGTCGTCACGTGTCGCATATCATGATTAGCTTCCATCCAGGTCCTGTCTTGCATAGCAGATGTTGCATAGAAGTCCTCTGGTATGTTGTTTTTCTTCTCATGCAGATCTTGTATAAGCTGTTTGAAGCTGGTACTAGCTTCAAGTATGAGCTCGCATCTCAGATCCTCTATTAAGAAGGTCTCCCTGGTAAGCTCACACACTAGCCTCGATGTTGCATTCTGCGGGACTCCTAAAATTCTCTTCAGGTATCTAGCCTTTACTCGCTCCAATTCTTCCAGCTGTTTGTACGTGAGGTATTCTGTCACTAATTCTAGGCCATACGTCAGAACAGGTAGTATCTTTAACCTAAACAAGTCCATAGCTGTGCTGATCGATAGTTGTGTGATGTTCCTGATTTCATTCATAGCCCTAGTGGCCGCCACTGCTCTAGATCTTATATGTAACTGAAACTCTTTCCCGTTGTTTGAATTGTGATACCTAGATATTTAAAATTGTTAGCCCTCTTGAGTATTTTGCCATTGCATTTGATATTCTCTGCTTCAGTGAGTCTTCCTCCTTTCCTAAATACTACCAATTCCGTCTTCTCTTCGCTTATCTGGATGTCGTTTCTCTCTGCCCATTCACACAGTGTGTTTAGCGATACTTGCAGTTTATCTATATCTGTCGCTGCGATGGCCATGTCATCAGCGTATACGTATGGGTTTGTTCCTGCCATTCCTTTGGTGACATCGTTCGTGAGAACATTAAACAGGATAGGGCTGAGTGGATCGCCTTGGAGGACACCGTTCGTCTGCGACAGCCAGTCAGATATGCCTATTCCATCATCTATCTGTATGTAGTTTTCTGCCAGTATAAATCACAGTTGGTCCCTGTCCAGGATACTGGGACCAGTTTGATCTACGTGAATGACATTCTGCGACCCGTAGCCATACCCTTTCTGCACGACAACCCAGACGCCATATTTCAGCAGGACAATGCGCGACCACATGTTACTGTACGAACACGTGCCTTCTTGTTCAGAGGATGTCAAACTTTTGCCCTGGCCCACCTGATCACCGAACTTGTCGCCAATCGAAAATGTGTGGGATATGGTGAAACGACCGGTGCGGCGCTGTGACCCAATGCCAACCACCAAAGATGAACTGTGGAACCAGGTGAATGCAGTATGGATGGCTATACCCCAGGACGCTATTCGCGCCTTATACGCGTCGATACCATCACGCATAGAACAAGTTATCAGTGCCCATGGAGGGCCGAGTGCCTACTACGCAACAGAGCACATGATGAGCCTAAGTGACTGAAATTCTAATCGTTTCTGCAGAACATACTAATGAACATGTCCTGTGAATATGAACTTCCTATCTCTAGTCTTTCAAGGTGTTCTGTTTTTATATAAACGTGAGAGTATTTCATATTTCTGTCTCCCGACATGTTTACTATTCCTAGGGAAACACACTGTATTAGATGATATACACTGTATTCATGCATTGCAAGAATGGGGGATTACATGTTTTAATGTTTACTATTCGCTTTACGTTGCACCGACACAGGTTAATCTTATGGCGACGATGGTGTAGGAAAGGGTAGGAGTGGGAAGGAAGAGACAATGGTTTTAACTAAGAAACATCGCCCGCATTTGCCTGATTTGAAAATGGTAAACCGCGGTAAACCATGTTCAGGGCTGCCGACAGTGGGGATGTTTTTATATTGGATATGCAACAATGACCAAGTTGATACATGGACGTAGGTGGCCATTCATTGCCCCTAGCTAAGCCAGGGTCCACTGAGCAGCCACCCTAAGCCGGAGTTTCCTTTCATACACACACCTCCATCCTCATGCTCTAGTCTATAGAAAGTAGACAACCTATCCAATTTGCGATAACACTTGGTGTTGGTTAACCTCGAAGATACCACGGCATCCAGTGTTCCGGCATGGTTACGACGTTGACTCGATTGTTCAACTCAAGAAAATGAATGGTGAAGTTATTTACAAGGAATTAGTGTATACCAAACACATTGGTGCCTTACGGGGGTAAATCAATACCTTGTTGGCCGGTAGTGCCGTTGGTATAATTCCTTACAACTGTTATCATCAGTAGGTGATGGATAACAATTTTCAAAACTTTTTTTTTGCAAGTTGCTTTACGTCTCACCGACACAGATAGGTCCTAAGCGACGATGGGACGGGAAAGGGCTAAGAGTGGTAAGGAAGCGGCCGTGGCCTTAATTAAGGTACAGCCCCAGCATTTGCCTGGTGTGAAAATGGGAAACCACGGAAAACCATCTTCAGGGCTGCCAACAGTGAGGTTCGAACCCACTATCTCCCGAATACTGGCCGCACTTAGGCGCTTGCAGCTATCGAGCTCGGCATTTTCAAAACTACATTCGTTCAAACAAACAAAACGAACCCCACGGCACTACACATCGGATGGACATTGGTCTATGAGTCGACCGCTGCGGAAGGTGGACAACACTGTGGAGGTGAGATTCAGTCCGTGAATCTGGAGTTTGTGAAGCAAAAAGAATATGTTCATTGAGCTGCGTGTTCGCGTTCGTTATGGGAATGTGTTGCGTGTTGCCGCTCTGATGAAGCACTCTCGAAATACGCTGTTCCAATGTCATTTTCTCGAACTGGGTGGGAGTTGCGGCTTGCAATTTCAGACTGTGAAATTTCTTGCTAGGGTCTAGAATGGATCAAATCAATGGGCAGACGTTGGTAAAGTCTCCTTTTATGCCATTCAGCCCGGCTCCATTAGCTACAGGCTACAAAACACGGCACACAATATATCATGATACATGGTCCACGTCTACAGTACGGGGAGATGTTACGTCCCATCTCGTTAATGTCAAAATTCACAAATTTATGTCCCTGTACCTGTGAAATATAGGGGCAGCCTGGCCGAGGCGGCAAAGGCGTGCTCGGCTCGCCCGGAAGACGTGGGTTCGAATCCCCGTCAGGAAGTCGTAAAATTTACGAAAAGAGATTTCCACTTGCGGAGGTGCACATGGCCCTGAGGTTCACTCAGCCTACATCATAAATGAGTACCAGGTTAATTCCTGGGGGCAAAGGCGGCCGGGCGTCGAGCTGACCACTCTACCCCACCAAGTGCCGAGGTTACGGATAGGTGAAGCCTGGAAGCCTTTACCTTCCACCCCTCCAAGGGCCTTAGTGGCCTGTACTGAGATGTCTTTGCTTTTACCTGTGAAACATCTGCAGCTAGAACTTTCAAATATGTGTGCTGTTTTGAGCATCTCTTGGTTCCTATGGTTTGAATAAGGTTTCCATAGCTTAAATACTTGAAGCAATTTCTTGAAGGAAACAAATATTATATCTCCTTCCTGGCGTTTTTGCGACTACCCGAGATCAGCAGGCGATTGTAGATATAGCCTAATTTTACGTTCGGATGTTCTTCCTTACACCAACCTCACGTTTGTTAAGATGGAAGCCATGTTTTCTAGTGTCGACGTAGGCCCTACTTAAGGTAACTTTAACGGTTGGGTTTTCAGTCTGTCTAAAACAGTAATTTAAAACACATATAACACTAGAATACCTGTAAATTCTTTGTTTATTAGTGTGTACTTTTAAGTGTATGTTATAACGTTATGTGGTATCAGTTTTCAACTAACAATAATCGCACCTCGGATAAACTTTATTGGTTACGATGTTGCTACTGCGGGAACTCAACAGCAGCAGTGCTCGGATACTAAGTGACTCGCAGGCTGCATTTAACACAATCAACGACTGGTCCAGTAGCTCTTGTTTTCTTTTTCAGTAAGTTCATAAAAATTAGCAGTGTGTCAAACAGTGGAATGTATTACAGTATATTGAAAACGTGGGATGATCAAAGTGTTACCTCATGAACAATCATACAACGAAAAACTGAATTACTAACCAAGATCTACACTTTAGATTATTATACTTACGACAACACTACAAATGCAAAGAATTAAGATTTTTCATCAAATTCGTGGAAAGATATGACTTCCGAACCACTACTTTAATACACGGGAATGATTAAGTAGGATTACCTGTGACTGGAATAAGTTTTAACTATAACTTATTAAACGCCGGAGACTTTTTTCTAGAACGTTTTTAACCTTTTGACATATTGCAGCATTATTTCGCTTGAAAATGCACCAGGAAAAGCGAGCATTTATTTATAGCCTATGTTGAGTTGTTAATTTGGAAACCAAAATCATTTGCGTTACATTACGGATTCTTGTCTTTTCGCTGAAATTATTACTGTTATGTTCATATTTAACTCTTCCCTTTTATAGAGACCAAGAACGGCAACAACACTTTAACGCGTTAACAGGTGCTTCTGATCCGACATGTCCTCTTCCATGAATAAGAAATTGGAACATTCTGCTTCCTAGCGATGGTAAGACATTTCATGTTCTAGCTATTATTATTATTATTATTATTATTATTATTATTATTATTATTATTATTATTATTATTATTATTATTATTATTATTATTATTATTATTATTATTATTAATTCTCAAAATTGTGATACAGTTTAAGAATCGACGGTCGAATACGGGCTCTCTGCTAACAAGCTGTCCTTTTCTATAAAAGCGACGTAGGCACTACAAATTGGAAAAATGACAGTCATATAATAATAATAATAATAATAATAATAATAATAATAATAATAATAATAATAATCCCGTGTGGGGATTTACCGGTTACCTCCATCGGGCGCGTCCCATTGGAATTGTGGAAGCTCGCTGGCTCTGCCGCCAGCAGAGTCAGAGGGTAGTAGGGAAATAAAATACCACCGTGAAAGAAAACCTGGTCCCTTGCCAGGGTTACGGCGAAGACTGGTAAATGACCAGAAGCCAGAAAACATCTTGAGGCAACCTCTAGGGCTAACAACCCTAGTTGTAAAAGGATGGGTACCCGTCCAAAGCAAAGTCAAGTCAAAAAGCATGATGGCACAACATTTCAAGAAACATACCCCAGGGGGTAAATCTTCGGATAAATCCCTCGTCGTGAACGCCACGGCGCACGAGTCTCGTTCGGTTTCTGGGAGAGACTCGACATCATGCAAGAGACGATTCGGAGCGTCTCGGTGTACCCCGAAGAGTCAAAAACTCAGGCCAAAATCTAAAACCTTTCTAGCAACTTTCAACATAAATTCACTTACACAAACTGGCAAGCTGAAAACCCTCACCAAAGCTCTTCACGAAAATCAGATATCCATAGTGGCCCTACAGGAAACAAGGTACCCAGATGAAGAGATTTTTGAATCTGAAGGCTACCGATTTTTCAAGAGCAAAGCGCAAAGAGGAATCCTCAATGGAGCTGTGATGCTTGGAACCGCGTTTGCTGTTAGAACCAAGATCCTTAAATCGGTTGCAAATTTCGAACCTGTGAATGACAGATTGTCTATACTCACAATTAAATGCGCGAACAAAACCTACGCCCTAGTTAACGCACATGCTCCTACAAATGATAAGAACAAGTCTGATCCAGACGAAGTTGATAATTTCTGGGACCTACTGGATGAAAAATTGAACAAAATCCCCAAACACCATGTCAAGCTTCTTTTGGGTGACTTCAATGCCCAACTAGGTCGTGAGCAGAAGTACAAGAAAGTTATAGGAAATTACCCTGCTCACAAAAGAACCAATCCCAACGGCAAAAGACTGGTGACCATTTGCGAAAATCACAACCTGCAGGTCATGTCGACCCACTTTCGCCATCTACCCAGAAAGCAAATGACTTGGCGTTCTCCCGTCCAAGCTCTCGGAGAGTTCCAAATTGATCATGTTGCGATCTCCAGGAGAAACAGCCCTGAGATTATGAATGTCAAGGTAAAGAAAGGCATCAATGTGGCCTCAGATCATTATATGTCTCTTATCAAATTCAAACCAATTCCCGCAAACACAAGGAAGACAACCAAACAGATCACACGCTTCGACAATGATAAAATTCGGCAAAGGGTCGAGGAGTTCCAGGAGAAGGCTAGACCAAATGACTGTGACTTTAACAACGCCAAAAGTCTCCTTGTTGAGGCCGCCAAAGACGTTGCAGAAATCAAGAGAAGCAAAAAGCATGCCTGGTGGAATAGTACCTGCGAATTAGTCCTCCAAGAAAGACTCAATGCGTGGAAACAGTACTACTCTACGAAATCAGAAAATGATTGGGAAACCTACAAAACCCAACGTGCCCAAGCAGCTAGGGTGTTCAGAACTGAGAAACGTAAATGCGAGAAATCTCTCATTGAAAAGATAGAACAAAACTTTAGGAAGAATGAAAGCAGAGAGTACTACAGAGCCTTCAAACGCAAACTCACTGGCTATAAACCACCATCTCTATGCTTTGAGCGAACGGACGGCACACTGGCGACGACAAATGAAGAAAATTGCAGCATTCTGGCAGATTACTTCAAGAATTTACTTAATTGCTCTAAACCGCAAAGCGCCATTGAGACCAAGGAACCCTTACTCAGGTGCCCAGATTCCAGACCACCCGACAGAGATGAAATCAAGCGCCACATTGCCCGCCTCAAAAACAACAAAGCGCCAGGGGAAGACTCAGTAGAAGCAGAACTATGGAAATATGCCCCAGAAGAATCACTTGATATCTTGCAAAAGCAAATAGAAGAAATTTGGTACAAGGAGACCCTACCCGAAGATTGAAAAATAGCTTTGATCCATCCATTACACAAAAAAGGCAGCATGAAGAACATCAACAACTACAGAGGAATATCTTTGCTAGCCATGACTTACAAAATTCTATCACTTACCATCCTGGAGCGTTTGGAAGCACAAGTCGAACATCAAATAGGTGAATACCAAGGAGGGTTCAGAAAAGGTCGCTCAACAGCTGAACAGATCCAAAATCTCAAAACGATCATCAGATATTGTACACTAAGGTCCAAGCAGTATGTGTCTGTCTTTGTGGACTTTAAGAAAGCGTACGACTCCATTGACCGGGAAGTCCTGCTAAACATCTTAAATGAGTTTGGAGTTGATTTGAAACTGCTGGCATTAATTAGAGCCACCCTGACCGATACAAAATCCAAGGTGAAGTTCCATGGATGTCTCTCGCATTCCTTTGACATCAAAACAGGAGTCCGACAAGGTGATGGGCTATCCCCGATACTCTTCAACTGTATTCTTGAAAAGATCATCAGAACCTGGCGGGTGAGATTACAGGAAATCAACTACAGTCCATTGAGAATAGGAACCAAATCCAAGGGGTTCGCAACAGACTGCTTAGCATTTCCCGATGATATTGCTGTTCTCTCAACCGACACAGAAACCGCTAGAGCTCAAGTTTGAATTTTAAAGGAAATTGCCGAACAAACTGGTTTGCAGATATCGTTTGAGAAAACAGAAGTAATGACTAACATCAAAGAGGCTCCACCAAAACTCCATACAAAATACGGGGACATCACCCGAGTAGACAAATTCAAATACCTGGGTGAGATCATCATGAAAAATGGACTGGACAAAGAAGCACTTCAGGAGCGAGTACGCAAACTGGAAATAGCCTACCAAACATCCCGCACAATCTACAACAAAAAATGCCTTTCCCAAAACACCAAGATACGTCACTATGAAACAGTTCTGAAGCCAGTAGTTCTATATGCAGCCGAAACCCTGTCTCTAAATGCCAACAAAGGACTCCTTGAAGAACTGGAGAAAAGAGAACGCAAAATTGTGAGAGGAATCTTGGGATCAAAGTACAGAAATGGAATCCATCAAAAGAGATCCAACAAGGAAGTCTACAGCAAAATAGAGAAAATTACCGACACAATCAGAAAAGGACGGGCACGATTTTATGGTCATCTGAAAAGAATGGACGGAAGAAAGTTATCTAAAGAAATCTTTCACTTTTTTGATTCAAACCCCAAAACAACAATTCCCTGGTTTAGAAGACCTGCAAATGCTACATATCTCAGCTGAAGACGCCCTCAATAGAGATCTCTTCCGCAAGAAAATATTGACGAACGGGCTAAACCGAGACGAGCAACCGAAGAGAAGACACGGTGCCCCTTGGGCAGAGGAGCGTAAGCAGGCCCACTCACAAAGAATGAGGGAAATCTGGACTCTAAAGAAGGCCAAGTTCAGTGTCAAATGCAACAAGACTTAACGTGGTCCTTGATGGCCCCTGCGAATTATATATATATATAATAATAATACCTATAAATAAAATAACGCTACGTGTGGACGTTAAATTAATTTACGAAATTAAATTCTCACAGTGCTGAATTCCCTAATTCTTGATAACGGTTGTATAGAGCATTGGGAAAAATGGGTTAAATGATACACCGTACATATCACGAAATTATGATTGTTTTGGACAAAATATAATATATTTTTAAGGTTACAACTCCCTTTAATTCTGGCATTTTTCAAATCTCCTCCTCCCCCTCCTTCTCTTCCTCCTCCTTCATCTTGCAAGCCTTATCCCAATGCCATGGCATCGGTATATGTCTGGATAAAGTCAGCATTTGTAGCCGGATTCCTTCCCTCATACCAACCCTGTATGAGAGGATGTATTCCCTGTTGCGTGCTTTGGGCCGATTACCTAGATGTTGGACTCCTCAAATCAAAATACTTTGTATTTCTTTTGTGGTTGGCAGTCTGATATGTTGGATGAACATGAAGATGTGTGTTAAAATGAACCCAAATACTCAGTCCTCGAGTCAGCAGATGAATTAACCAGACGGGGCTAAAATCCCCGACTCGACCGCGATTTGAACCCGGGGCCGTCTGAAATTAAGGCCACAACGCTGACCATTCCCCCAAGAAGCTAGACTCAGCCATCATTCAAAAGTTGGTTGAAATTCCTTCAACAATCCTAAGTTGAAATCTCAAAATTTCGTTGACATAGGGCATTGCTTGAAAAACTAACTTGCTCTCTCTCTCTTTCTCTCTCTAAGGCATTCTTCACGGTTACGTCTCAAAACTCACGGGGTAAAATTAGTAGAGAATAGTGTCAAAACTCACGACTGCTTACTAGTAGCTAAATTAACATTCCAATGAATATGAAGATTCACGACTCCAGACAGCATGTGTCTGCGATGACCGCAGGTGGGGTGAGGTTCGCGGTGACACACGTTGCCCTTCAACTCTTGTTCGTCCACCCACATTTAGAATAGGATACTCCGTGTATTGTTAACAGGAATTATCACCGTAACACAGACCAAATTCTCCAAGTATAACACTGATCTTTATTCAGTTATTCTGCTTGGTGTAATCGAGCAGCGCACAACATGGAATTCCTTACTTCGCAAAAGGGTAAACCAAATTGAATGTACAACTGATATAGGTGTTATAATAAGAGAGAAAATAAGTCTGGTGAAAGAGTATGATTATGTCATAAAAGACTGTCGTCCGCGTGTGCCGGTGCAGTTACAATTGCAAGTTGACAACGCTCACCAGTGTTTACGTGATGTCCGAACGTTTCTCAACCTCATGTCGCAAATACTGTACTTTGTGCAAGGCTACAACTCAGGGTCACTTCTTGATGAGAGGGAAACCTATTATAAGAAGGCACGCAGTTTCGGCTGGCGATAACAGTGAACCTTTTCGCACAATTCCGATTACATTTCCAAACATATACACTCGTTATGTGGGTAGGGTGGGCATTTATCCATTCAGAGATGAACTGGCCTGGATCGCGAGTTTTGGGAAAGGTGGAGATAAAGAAACCAGCTCTTACTTAATCCTCTTACCGAGCGAGTTGGCGGTGCAGTTAGGGGTGCGCAGCTGTGAGCCCTCATCCGTGAGATACTGGGCTCGAATCCAACTGTCGGCAGCCCTGAAGATTGTTTTCCGTGGTTTCCCATTTTCACACCAGGCAAATGCTGGGGCTGTACCTTAATTAAGGCCATGACCGCTTCCTTCCCACTCCTAGCCCTTCCCTGTCCCATCGTCGCTATAAGACCTATCTGTGTCGGTGCGACGCAAAGCAACTAGCAAAAATTTAAAAAAAATTATGTTGCATGTAAATGCATATTTTGGCCATATTTTGCTCATTTTAGTGATATAAGGTGATATATTAGTGATAATAAGGTCATATTTTAGTCAAATAAAGTCATATTTTGACCATTTTTGTTCAAATTGAGGCGCCGTTTTTGAAGGTATACGTTATATGAGTCAATTTTCAAACACAGGATTTCAAAATACTGTAGTAGATGCATTTTCCTTTCTTTTCGTGAAAGAAATAGGTAGCAGGTTTAGAAAATATGATTCCCGCAAAAAGTTGCTCGCCGACAGACACCCCAAAAAATGCTAATAGGCCTACCTCTTTTAAAAAAACAGAATAAGAACTGGATGTATAAAGTTTTAACTCACCTACAGCAGCTCTGTCAGTCTGCATGATTAAATGTGTCTGCTGTATTATCGCTTCTCACTTTTTGACACGTTTAATGTAAGTAATCCTCTAATACTTCCTACCTACCCCTAAAATTTTTAAGTCATATTTTACCTTTTCTAGGTCATGGGTAGTGATTAGGGCACATTTGCTTGCATAATTTGTACTACTTTAGGTCATAAATTGCCGAACCCTTTTAATCATGTAAATATAACACCCGTGAGAGATTCTGAGGATAGCATATAAGAGCTTCTGAGTAGTAGGCTTCGATCACATTAGAGGCACGCTTGTGCAAGTAATTTGGTGGCGCGCGCGTGCGCAAGCGTGCATATATAAACAAAATCTTCAGGAGAGCAACAGAAACAAGTGGTGACTTGCCCATCTCCGCTCACACTGCCCGCCACAAGCAAGTGCACTCTTGCGCAAGCTTCATCCGACCCAACTTCGAAACAATGTCCTCATCATCTGACATCTCCATTTCGACTGACCTGTTCAGAATAATTAACTTGCACCTGCTTGCATTTAGTGTGAGCACATTGCTGTTCAAGCCAGCTTGCGCATGCGCGCGCCACCAAATTACTTGCACAAACGTGCCCCCAGTGTGATCCAAGCCATATATTAAAGACACGGACACTTACCTGGCTGTAACTGACGGTGTGGCACATGGCCGTACCGAAAGGCCAGTGCTGGAGCAGGAGCGTAGACACGAAGGAGAATGGCACACAGAAAATGGTCAGCATGATGTCACCTACTGCCAAGTTGACAATGAAGTAGTTAGTGACAGTCCACATTAGTGGAGAAGACTGTACGATATAACACACTAGACCATTGCCACAGAGTGCCACTATAAATACGGTACAATATAGCACATAGACAGCTGCTTGGAAGTAAGGGGAGGCCAGCGCTCCGACTGGGGTCACTTCATTACATGTGATGTTGTCTAGAAAGTCTGTTGAGTTCGGTGGGATCTGCATTTCTTCATTTCCCATATCGTTAGACATGATCTTACTGGGACACTTTAGACGACGAAGGAATATTTAAAACTGAACGTCACTTCAGTTGGTTGGTTGGGTGATTTTTACATGCTTATCACACCCGCGTGCCGCCGATACTAAATTTCAGCACAAGTTCTAATATGTTATCTAGAGCAAAACTCGGAGATGTCAATCAGAGATTGCACTTATCTTTGTCAACAGCGTGATGATGGAAGTGATCAGGATTTATCGTGTCCACAGCTCGTAATCACTCAGATTACACTTGGTGATGTTCATGAAGATACCGGTCTCTTCGAGCGGGAAGCCGATAGGACACATGTTCCTCTTCAACCTGCAACAGAGAACACTGTATCATACTTATACTCTAATAATGATATTATTATTATTAATAATAATAATAATATTAATAATAATAATAATAATAATAAACGTTTTAATTCTCCTTGGGTCAGGCGGCAGTGCACCGGCCTCTCACCACTGGGTTCCGTGGTTCAAATCCCGGTCACTCCATGTGAGACTTGTGCTGGACAAAGCGGAAGCGGGACAGGTTTTTCTCCGGGTACTCCGAATTTCCCCGTCACCTTTCATTCCAGCAACACTCTCTAGTATCATGTCATTTCATCTGTCAGTCATTAATCATTGCCCCCAGAGCAGTGCGGCAGGCTTCGGCAGCCGAGATATTTCATATTCTCGCCGCTAGATGGGGGCTTCATTCATTCCTACCTAACCCGATCGAATGACTGGAAAGAGGCTGTGGATTTTCATTTTCATTTTTCCAATAAACATTCGTGAATATGTTCAGTGAAACCTTCAACGTTGTGGTTAAAATCCGAAACAATGAACGTTAATTTTTTTAAAGAATCGTCAGGTCCCTGTGGTTCGGATTCTTATAATAACTTCAGTTCCCGCGTTTAATGATCATCAGCGGTGTTGCCAACTTGGTGGTTTTTTATCTTCGTCAGTGGGTGAATTTTAACACACGATGGGCAGTGGCAAATGTAGTCTTTTTCATGCTTATGTCAGTGGATATTCTGGTGGTTTTTCAATTAAACATTTATGTAATGTGATAAGAGGTTAAAATAATGTAATAGTTCAAATTTTTCTTGACGTTGACGGTGGTGATGCCATCAAAAGGCGAACTGGGGAATCCCTAAACTTTTGGCGGAGCTGAAATGTATGGAGTTCCCTTAAAAATAAGGAAGTAAGGAACATTTCAGTACGTCCTTTGTTCTTTCACAGTAAAGTGTCACTACTTCAAGTGTCAAATGGACTTAGTATTGTCATAGAGTCGTTGATTCACCTTCTTGAATCAGGTGACTCGGACGCCAGCGTAATGATTAATATGTCAGTTGGAAAGATGTGTCCTTTGCATAATGATCTCAAACCATGGACCCGTTAATTTCTGGTGGAAAGCGATGAAATACTGCGATGCAAGTGAGACCAATTCGTTTCAGGAGCTGACAATATCAGCACTGCCACGCTTCTCGCATTGCCATGGTCAAATGTGGAATTGGGGAGAATGTATAGTCAGTAGACCGTTTCATGAACTAAAGACAAAAATGGAATGGGACCCGAAATGGTATATTCGCTTATATTAACTCGGGCAGGTCTGAGAAGCTGCCATATGAGCTATCAAACGAAGTATCATAACAAGCAGTGATTGTTCTTTTATCGAAATGATTGAAAAATACATCAATGATTGCATATTTTTGCCTACAATTATATAACTCGAAAACTTTCAACTTTTGAACTACAAGGAGTAGTATGAGCTAGGGGAAATCTAAAACACCTCGTCAGCATGTTTTTGCTGAGTCAGCACCCGAGGTCATTGACCCTATGACGTCATGACCACGTGACCGGCCACGTGCTATTGTTTGTAAACAAAGCGATGCGACCTCACTTTTTGTGAACAAGTGAACGTGGCTAACCTCACCGCTGCCATCTTAACAGGTCCTAATTTTGGACACGTGGGCTCGGAATTTGAACAAGTGAACGTGGCTAACCTGACAGCCGCCATCTAGACAGGACCTAACCACGTGCAATTTCGCATGGCTAAACTCTTTGCCGTTAACTGGACAGGTCGGCGCGGAATGTTTGAACAAGTGAATATGGCTAACCTCACTGCTGCTGTCTTGACAGGTCCTATTTTTGGCTACGTGTACTTGGAATTTGAACAACTGAACGTGGCTAACTGACAGCCGACAACTTGACAGGTCCTTACCACGTGCACTTATTTCGCGCGGAATTTAAAACGATCGCTAACCTTACAGCTGTCATCTTAACGGGACATAGCCACATGCTTTTTTGACAAGTGTGTGACCCTAACCTCACTGCTGTTATCTTGATGGGACTTAACCATGGGCGACACTACCTTAGAGGGGGCTATTTTCCTTCCCGACACCATCTTGGAGGGGCCTAAGGACTGTAGTTTAACGGCAGCTGCCCTTCTCGACATGCCACTATCTTAGAAGGGGCCTATAGACTATAGTTTTAAGACTAGCTGCCGTTCTCGCCATGCGCCTTCCCGACATCATCTTATAGGGGCCTGACGTCAGAGGACCCTAGTTTTAAGGCTAGCTGCCTTTCTCGACACCATCTTGGAGGAGCTTAAGGTCCGTAGTTTATGGCATGCTACCCTTCTCGACATACCCCTTCCCGACACCATCTTAGAGAGGCCTAACCTCAGAGGCTTATAGTTTTATAGCTAGCTGCCCTCCTCGACATGCCCCTTCCCCTCTGACATCATCTTGGAGCGTATCCGACAGCGTGACGTTACGGAGGTCACCTCAGTCCCTCCTCTTCCTCCTCTTCACAGTTTTACGGACAGATGCACTCCTGCACTAGAGGGCCCTCCCCCTCGGAGGAAGCCTATCTACACCGTCGCTAAGGCTTAATGTCTCCATCCGACGCATGACCTCCACTCCTGAACAAGATATAACATGTTTTAATCAATCCTGTTACAATGGACCGGAAATACTGTGCTCTCTACTAAGAGCATCAATTTTCTGTGTGTTTAGAACATATATAGTCTGTTTTTATCTTACAGTAAATATTTGAATAGTCATCATACAATCCTATCGTGCTCTGAACAGAAAAAACCTTACCTTCATTATAAATATATAATAGGAGGAAGGCGCGCTTTACCTTATTGATAAAAAAAGAGAAATTTACACGCAGGCATATGATGATTGCATGGAATAATACTACATATCTCTCTCTCTCTCTCGCTCACCTTATTTCGCGAATATAACATCAATTTTATGTCGCAAACACAATAGTCACTCTAAACAGATTTTTTTAAATTATGGATTCGAACTCAGATCTCTCTCTACTCAGCATTAGAATAAAAAATCTCTAATACATGGATTTCGAACCCTGAAAAAATCATATATTCCAACCCTGTTCTCTCAGTTCATCGTCAGAATTTTAAAAATCTCTTATGTATGCAACACATGGAATCGATCCCTGTTCTTACTGGATTAATGGAAGAATGAAAATACCTCACTCCTTATTTCGTATGCTGTCTACACATGATTCATAACACAGTTACCGTAAAAAATTGTATACATGGAATCGAATACTGAAACTCTCTGATATGTAAGATAACAAACGCACTACTTCTTTGATGTTATACGCACACATCACTCTCTATAGTAAAACCGAACACATGCAAAAATACGGAATTGATTATAGGACAAGCAAAAGCTGTGAGCTAGCCCTTACACACGTACATTTTATCACAACGCGCAAACACACACACACACACACACACACACACAAGTTTTAATTCTCTGCATACTTCATTCACAGATATAGCAATTGAATGGGTGCTCGCAAAAACGGGCTAACCAACAAATTTGGAAAAAATTAGTTATGTGCTGCTATCAATTGCGGAAGGTTCAAAGTATCTTCTGTGAGGTGGGCTAACATGGGGCAGTCCTTTGCGATGAGATACAATGCTTTGAACTTTATGCCACTCTATTTAGGCCAAGTTTGTTATTGCAAAATCGGGCTAACAGACGTTTACGGAGGATGCCGTAAAGATGGCGTTGTTGTATATGTAGGTTAGCAAACCTTATCCCCATGTATACTAGAGCCTGTGGGTGTTTCATGTGTTTTTATGCGAGATGAATGGAAGGATTTAGTAAAAAGAGCTAGAGTAAGAAAGCCATTTCTAGTAGTAAAAATGGAAGTAATAAGTTTGTGAGCACTCAACCTTTGCTAGAAAAATTAACCAAGAGAATGGTATCTGTAAATAAGCAAAGAGCACTAATTAGTAAAGTTTCAGGCATACTATTTATGAAAGATGTAAATTGTTGAGGAATATGATTGTGTTGACCTTCACAAAAGGAACAGTAATGGTGGTCGGCCATCACTTGCTAGTGTTCAGTTGTCACCAAAGTACAGTGTTACAAGGCCAATAAAGCCAGCAAAGCGTAAGGACTTGCTTGAGCTACTTGAATATATCCCTGCAAGATATCACCAGTATCACAGAGAACTGACAGCAGGCAATGGCCAAGAGGTGACTGAGGAATCATTTTCCAATGCATTAGAATATGACCCATATGAGGGAAAGTTATGTCATATTTCAAAATAAGTCTGAAGCATCTTTATGTGGAGCCTCCGTGGCTCAGACGGAAGCGCGTCGGCCTCTCACCGCTGGATACCGTGGTTCAAATCCCGGTCACTCATGTGAGATTTGTGCTGGACAAAGCGGAGGCGGGACAGGTTTTTCTCCGGGTACTCCGGTTTTCCCTGTCATCTTTCATTCCAGCAACACTCTCCATTCTCATTTCATAGCATCAGTGTGAAGCGAGCAGTGGAGGCGACGGGACGTCACAACTAGTTCTTCATCATGTGCAGATCCCGTCCAACCCATCGTATCAGGAAGGCCACCCTAGTGTCGGAGCTGGGGTGGAAAGGTGTTGAAGAGCGGTCATACTTGCCCAACACTGGGGCCTGGGTCCCCCTTCCTGTCGTGCCAGACATTCAGACATCCATTGCACAATATTGGGCCAGCTTCAACCCTGATCAAGATATCGACCCGCCTCCAGACTTTTATACCACCGCTGTCGACGACCTCCACATCCGTTCTGCACCATGGGACATTATTGGCAGCGAGGAGGATGAGGACCCAGGCTCCCGTCCAGGCTCCCCTGGGCGTCCGGGATCACCTGACCAGAGTGAAGACGATGCCCGCAGCATCCTCGGAGGACGACGAGGACGACGACATCGCGTATGACGCCAGCTTCAATCGACCATTACCACGCCACCTGCCAGCAACGGATCCTCTGCAGCCTATGCTGCTCCCTCCTCGGCCGCGACCGAACAGATACGTGTCCGTAGCGGTGCCCTTAGCCAATCCCGTCCCATACCTCGATACTCCCTTAGGCAATTACGCCACAAATATTCTCCAGGATGGCGTCAACCTTCCAAGGCTCCGAGGGAGCCCTACGATTTTCCGCTCATCACGAGCTTCCCCATTAATGAACCAAGCCATCAATGACCTGATTCAGCATCGCGTACTGCAGCCGGATCGGCCGTCTTCAGCATTCCCGATCTTCCTAGTTCCGAAGGAGAACGGCACAGCACGGATCAGTTATGATCTAAGCCAATGGACACCCTACATCATTCGCCCATCTTTCAGCCTACGTGGCCCTGCCGAAGCCCTGCACAATATACCACCAACGGCCCAAGCGCTCAAATTAGATCTCAAGAGTGGCTTCTATCAAATTCCTATCAGTGCCCGAACACGCCAAAATTGGGGCGTCAGATATCGAGGCCGCACATATTCTTGGACCAGGCTCCCCATGGGGCACTCGCTCGCCCACTGCGTCATGCAACGATGGGGGGAGGCAGTAGCAGAGATTCTTCTCAGTGAATTCCAAGTCCATATGGTCGTATATTTAGACGACTGGTTAATATGGTCCACCGACTGGAATGAACAACTAGTGGAGGCCGTTCTACTATACATCAAGGTGATCCTTGGCATCACCCTCAACGAAACGAAGTCCATTCTTCAGCCTGTCGATATTCTCACATACCTGGGAGTCACCATATGTATTCCGCTCCAAGAAGTCACCTTGCATCATGCCACGCAGCAACTTTGAGAGTGGCGACCCCATCGTAATAACAGCCTACATCTGAGTCATGCATTACATCCCTGACCCGGTCAAAGACTGGAAAACGGGTTGTAGGTTTTCCTTTTCATCTTTATGTCTAAAAAACCCACGGCACTTACGCCCTTGGAAGGGCTCTGGCCTGCCCAGCGACCGCTACTCAGCCCGAAGGCCTGCAGGTTACGAGGGGTCGTGTGGTCAGCACGACGCATCCTCTCGACCGCTATTCTGGGTTTTCGAGACCGGGGCCGCCATCTTACCGTCAGATAGCTCCTCAATTCTAATCACGTAGGCTGAGTGGACCTCAAATCAGCCCTCAGATCGAGAGAAAAATCTCTGACCTGGCCGGAAATCGAACCCGGGATCTCCGGGCGAGAGGCAGGCACGCTACCCCTACACCATGGGGGCCGGCATCTTTATGTCTAGTTTACTGTATAAAACACCTTTTTTGTATTGTATGATCATAAAATAAAGTTTGGTTACGAATCTAAGGTAAACTATTATCTATAGCTAGGTCAACACAGAAGTCAATTTTCTTCCATTTTTTATATTCCTATTGTTCCAAGCACTTTCCATTTTTAATACAGTTCCAATATATGGTATTGATAATTTAAAGGTACTACATCAAGATAAAATAATGAAACAAATATTATTTTTATTGTATAATTTTTATTTTTTAACATTTGCAAAAGTTGATTTATCTCTGAAAAATGTTGGTTAGCCCGTTTTTGCGAGTACCCATTCAATTACAAATTTAGTATTTAATTTTGATTACCGGAGATACGTACATGTGAAAAAGGACATGTTATAAGGGAGAGGGTAGTAACACGTAACCTTTTTCTATCGAAAAGCAATGTGAGGTTAGCATAAGGCTTTACGTCCCCTTCCCAAAAACAAATAACTATAAATAGCATCCTCTCGGTCCGGAGAGGATTTTTTTACACACAGAATGGTATATACTTACTCTGTTATGTTGAATGTCTTGGACGGCGCTGTCCTTCTTGTCACAAAAACTGGTTCAATCCTGTTTTTAGCTCTGTAGGTAGAGGGATAGGAGAGGGGCCGGAAATGTATTTATATGTTGTCTGTTGTTAACTTACATTGTTTCAAAAATAATTTTCACCTTTCAGTCACTACTTACGTCAGGCAGGGGAATTCCGCACAAACAATCTCTAATCTGGCTGTAAATCGAACATAGTCACAAAAAATTAATCTGTTACGCTGAATAGCTCATACGGCTACTCATGGCGGCACCCTTTTAGTCGCCTCTTTCAACAGGTTTTTGATAATTAGAAAACTGAAATTTGATTGTAACATTTCTAGCTTATAGATTTGTACACTAGAGACATTTAATTGTCTGCTGTAATGTTGACATTGCTTAGTGAATAAAACTAGGATTTACTTGGTGTAAAATAGGAAACAACGTAAATCTATTATTATGGTTTTGCTTGGAAGTCTTTATTCGTATCACCTCTTCTGCGATGCCTACACAATAAAACATAATTGAAATATGATTTAACTATATTTAAAAAAGAATAAAAAAGCAACGGGATGATATCTTAAAATCGATTAAGAAATATAGAATAAAACGGCACGTCCATCACCAAGTCTTAAGAGGTTACCGCGTGGAAGCGTAACGTTATGCCTGAAGGCACACAGCATTAAAAATTACTACGATTACATAACACATTTTAATCGTAGATTATGTTGAAGAAAATATACAATATATACACTTACCTTTGAAGAAAACAACAATCACTACCACTATTAATAGAGGATAGGTGTACAGACGTGTACACAAGCTATAAGCTCGAACATAAACAGTACGTAATTTAAAACGTAACTGAATGTTATATTGTAAGAATAAAGAAACGGAGTATGAACATCAGCCAGAGGATATTATTCTTAAAACGATAATCACTACTACTACTTATGTTAATAAGAGGATGGATGTAGAGTTTTAATTCCTCTGAAAACAATAATCACTAGTACTATTAATTATAATAGCTGTACTTTCGTCCATGGTTTCACATTTTCGCTCTAAGCAAATAGAAGTTACGAAATTAACCATTCCCAGCACACGCAATGGCTTTCTGCGGTTTTACATTTTCATACTACCGGTACGCAAATAGAAGGTGTGATCGTGCTGTTACGAATAAACTATCTCGAATCGAACAAAGTCATAAAAATTATTGAATAAAACAGAAATCATAAATACAATTTCGCTACTGCAGATAAAAAATTAATTAATTTTTCCCTTTTACTCACTACTTACCACATGCAGAAGAAATTATACATATAAAATATACTATCCCCTTCTTCTACACTTCGTTCACATTTTTAAGTATTTACTATATAGTAGCATAATATATACTTATATTTATGAAAATAATAATATTTATGTTTTAAAATAATTTATGTAATCTCTGCAATGTGTTGTTAAGAAATGTTCGTCTCTTACAGCACAGCACATATTGCTTTCTGCTACAGGAAGTAAGATATATTTTTTCTTATTGCTCAGCACTTGCTATGCACTGGCTTGCTGCTTCGAGCCAGTACGGCGAAACTACACTTACAACAATACAGCATGAAAGAAAATCAATATTTCTTCTAGCTCGGATACTGTGTGTGTGTTTTTTGTTGGTTCCAACACTTTCCTTTTTATATTGAGACAACACATTATACTACTATTCATGATAAAACACAGTATAGTAATTACACAACACACACAGTGAAGGGCATCCGACCGTAAAACCTGCATGTAACACACAGTTCAACCTGTAGCTGAGTAAACGCCGTTCTACGCCTCACACTACTTTTCAAATTTCATAGAACAAGATGGTGGCTACAAGGCTTCATACTTTTGCTTTTAGACTTTAAATTCCATACCCGGCCTGCAGGCCTAACGTTGCGCTGACCACGCGATAACCTCTTAAGACATGAAGTTGAACTTAGAACAAGAAAACGGCTATAAGGCTCCATTCGTAAGCTTTTAAACATGAAATTCGACACCCGGCTGCAGGCCTAACGTTACGCTGACCACGCGTTAATCTCTCAAGACTTGGAGTCGAACTTAGACCAAGAAAGCGGCTATAAGACTTTATACGTATGCTTTTAAACATGAACTTCGATACCTGGGGTGCAGGCCTAACGTTACGCTGACCAAACGATAACCTCTCAAGACTTGGAGTTGGACGTCGAAAAATAAAGCGACTATAATGCTTTATACGTATGCTTTTAAACGTGAAGTTTAATACCCGGGCTGCACGTCTAACGTTACGCTGACTACGCATTAACCTAACTTATCCTCCTAGACCTCAGAATTGAACAAGATAGCCCGTTTTTTCGAACACGCCATATATTTCGGATGCAACCTTACAGCCGCACGCCCCTAACCGCACGGAATACAACTAGAGAGAATGTTCAGTACCTCGCTCCCTATATGGTTCTCACCTGCAATGCAGAACACAGGGTATGTAGGAGGATAGGGAACGTAAGCAACATTAATAAAAGCTGTTATAGATTAGGCTAAAGTAAATCCTTTTTTCTGTTACCGTGAAAAAATCAGAGAGATCAGAGTTTGAATCTTTATCTGTAATACAGATTTTTTCTATTGCGTGTGTTTGATTTTTCTATTTGAACAGAGAGAGCAGAGTTCGAATCTATAATTTGTTTATTCTTTCGCGTTATAAAAGTTGATTTTGTATTCACAAAATAAGGAGAGAGAGAGAGAGAGAGAGATAGTTTTATTCCATGATATCATTGTCATCTACGTGCGTGTCAATTTCTCTTGTTTTCTTAACAATGAGACATATATTTATAATCAAGCTAAGTTTTCTTTTCTGTTCAGAACATGATGGGGAATGAATGTAGATTATTCAAATCTCTACTGTAAGATAACAACATCTATATATTGAACCCATGACCTTCGTGCCCTAATAATTTTAAGCATGTAAGTTACTACAGGAGGCCCCATGTCAATTGTAAGAGGAAGCTTGAATTTTTATATAGCTCAGAGGCGACAGGTGGCAAAGGGGGGTGGCTACCTTTCGTCCACGCTATGAGATGTGACGCCATCCTCACGTGTCGACAGTAGAGGGATACAGAAGAGAGCTTAGGTCGAATAAATATATTTAAATGAAAGAAATAGTGGTGAACGCAGTATAATGAGGGTGCCGTACTTATCTATAAGACACTTGGTCTTTAGTAAGACGGATTTGAGACCGCTAAGCCATTTCTGTGGATTATTTCAGAAGAACGCGCGTGTCTAGTTCACCCACGCTAAGTCGACTGAGGATAGCGCCTATCAAATGAGGTAATTTAACCGGTTAATTTACTGAGAATAAATTTTAAGTGTTCATGAACACTATTGCTAACGAGTTAACAAGTATGTGGTTACATCAAAAACTCTTTTAAATACAGTTCATTTAAGTCGGAAAAGTTACGCGAGTTTTCTTGGCGGCAAAGGGAAAATGCCTGGAGAGAGGGAGTAACGTCTATAAATAAGAAGGGACGCCATGTTGAAACCCCTGCATTTGTATCATCGAAGCGTGAGAGAGAGAGTTGAACTATGCAAGTAAATCGTTCGTCAAAAGAAGACTAAGCACTACAAACCTAGATTCTGCCTATGTAGATGGGTCCTGACTCCATGTGGTTTTTTGAGCATAAGTAATTTGATAAAAAGGACGGTCAAGATACCGAAGTAGTTTGGTCAAATTTCTAACATTGCGAATAAAAGTAATTCGTCTGCGGGTAATAAATACAATTAGTCGAGTGCGATCAACGAAGACGCCGAGTGAAAGGGCATTTCTTTTTTATGCTTTATTTCCAGAAAACAATAAAAAATTCTGTGTACAGCCAGAAATGTAAAAATGGCTAAATAAATGACAGATGGCCAGCGGTGAGCCCAAAGATGGACGCTGACGTAACCTAAGGTAGGTGACATACCATCTTACCGCCTACTATATCTTGTTTCATGATGCCAAACTTATATGTATTTCAAATGGGTATTTATGACGCAGTTGGTCACCCATATATTTTGTGAATTTTAGAAATATGACGAAAGGTCATTGGTTTCATTTTCCGCTTGGATAAATTTTTAAAGTATTGCGAGTGCCGTGTAATGTTGTAAAAAAGTTATTAATGAGGGCATCGAAGTGATATCACGTCCAAAGTAGATCGTCATTTCCGTGAAATTATTGCCTATATTTTTGATGTCAAATTAAGATGTTTATTCGACGTAAAATTTTCTGTTGGAATTTTGATGGAATTGGTGCAAAAGGATCCGTGGTTACCCATTTTCAATCGGGTGAAAGCGGTGTAGGTAGTGTTGAGTAATGCAGATCGATGAATTTTGTCACGAAGTGTAACGATATTCTATGTCCGTTTAGACTGGGTCTATATGACAATAAATAACAGTAAAATTTGTCAGTCATTTTTTGTGAAAATCCAAGTTGTAAAATACGAGATCATTTTATGCGATGTTGTTCATTATTAAAGTATTGTGCGTTATTAGGCGTCGTGGATTCTAGTAAGGATTTTTATTCCAGTTCTTTTGTCAGTGAGAATCGTCGAGTTGAAGGCAAGAATTAGATTTGCCGTAAGAGTTGAGATAGGATTTGTGAATCAGGTGATTAGAAGCCTGTAATGAACCTGGGACTTTGGTGTGAGACCGAGGAAGATTTTATAATGGTTGGGATGGAAAGTATAGTGCGAGAATTTACGCCGGTATTAATTTGCGACGTGTACAATTATTGTAGGACATTTAAAAGTAAAATCTATGTGCATATTTGTTTGGTCAGAATATCGTATTTTGTTCTATTTTGCGAAGTCAAAGGGGTTCATTCTTAGAAGTCAGTCAAGCGTGGCGAAAGACATGTGTTTCATATTAAAACTGACAGACAGGGTGAGGGTCGTTTGTTTTCAATGCCGCCAGCTGATCGGTGTTCGCCGCTCGGAGATAACTTGGTTGTGCGCTTGCTACGTATTAAAAATGAAACTGCATTCTTGGCAACGGAGCTCATTATTTGCGAGAACTAGTTGAAAATATCATCCGGAATAACGTGTAGGTTATTAGATACTGTGAATTTGTTTAATTGAGATCGTAATGTATATACCACGAAGTTAGAATAGGATGAGCGAGGTTAGCCAATTTCAAGGTTGTCCAAATTATAGAGTGGTGGTAGTGATGACTGATTGCGTGTGATGGGTGCACAAAGCTTTATGGAATGTTATGACAAGATATGACATCGTAATCGGCTTATATTGTACGGCGAGTTACTTATGATTTGTACTTAATTATTAGGGTTATCCAAGTATTAATAATGGTTAGGATTAGATTACATTAAAGTGTGATATCATGAAACAAGATATAATACTGGAAATAAATGATGTAAATTTTTTCCAGCTGCACGATAACAACGGATTATAACATGAGCGAATTAATATTTAATTCCATCAAATTTTGAGTAGGGACTTGTGAAAGAAACCATTCGTCCGTGGAGATAGAATTTGTTGTTCATTAAGATTTCATTAAATCATTTAAATTTATTTACGTATTAAATTCAGTAGAATCCATATTTATGAAATGACTTCAAACCAAGCGAATAACTTGAAGATGAATTCTGGAAACCTTAGTTTATTTTTCTGGGAATATTTAAATGTTAACGTAACGATTAAGGGGACATATCCGTAGGTAATGGATTTTACTGCTACAAAGTATTGTGAGCGTTGTTGTTGTTGTTGCATTATTTGAATTTGATTGATTGAGCAGTAAATGTGCTGCGGTTAGTAAAGTGGAAACTTTGGTCATCAACCGATGTAACTTTAGTGTGTTTAGCCTTCAGCTTAGAAACTTGGATGGTCATGGGGTCATCAACCTCAGGGACTTAGATTAGGACCATATGCCACTGTAGCATCATTTTCCTTGCGGTCATCATCCACAATGACTTTAAAGTAACTTAGAAGTTTAGAGGTCGGTCCATGACATACTCGCACGTCACATCGATTCAATTAAGTGTCCATGCCGTACAACCACTGTGTGGCACACACCGATTGGACTGCCTTAATTATACCCAGAGTCCAGCGTTCGTGTTACGAGGGCTGGACAATCAAGAATCATTATGATGGTACATGTAGTCTCACATGGAAGCCGAATTTAA
Organism: Anabrus simplex; assembly: GCF_040414725.1. Taxonomy (NCBI): domain Eukaryota; kingdom Metazoa; phylum Arthropoda; class Insecta; order Orthoptera; family Tettigoniidae; genus Anabrus; species Anabrus simplex. Next base: position 925,704,325 of record NC_090266.1, read on the forward strand.
GGATTTCCAGACTTTCCTTTCTTTATTCAATAATTGAGACAATGGTTTCTATTAAGGATGCCCATCAGGCAGTTAAGTCAAAGGCCCAAACCAGCGTTCGGCCCCTCTGTGCAAAATTGATTGTGGTGTTAAGTGGACAAGATAGAGTCCGAATTATACATGGGTTACAATTTATTAGTTTCTTCAGTAAATTTTTCCAAAATACAAATATTTTATGAATAGATCTTTCATTTGAGTAGATAGATTAGGATTACTGAACCCTACCTTTTACCTCAGCAAGTGACGAAGAACCCGAAACGACCCAAGAGACAGATCTCATGAAAATTGCTGATAGGTAAGGAAGGTAGGTATCCTTCAAAGTGGACCAAAGGGTTCAATATGTTCTAAACACAAGAAATGATGCTCTTGGTAGAGGGGCAGAGCATAATGCATTTTTGCTGTTCTCTGATTAACAACATGCTTTATCTTGTTCAGGAGGGGAGGTCACGCGTTGATTGGAGACTTAAAGCTTTAGCGACGGTGTAGTTTGGCTTCCTCCGATTAAAAACATGTTTAATCTTGTTCAGGAGGGGAGGTGACGCGTCGGATGGAGATGTAAAGCCTTAGCGACGGTATAGTTAGGCTTCCTGCAAGGAAAATGGTAGATCTGAGGGCATCAGTCCGTAAAACTGGGAGAAGGAGGGATTGAGCTGACCTCCGTGACGTCACGCTGTCGGATACATAACTGTGAGGAAGAGAAGGAGGGATTGTGCTAAACTCCATGACCTCAAGCTGTTAGATACAGAAACTGTAAGGAGGATGAGGTATTGAGCAGACCTCCTTAACGTTACGCTGTTGAGAGGGGCAGCTAGCCTTAAACTAGAGTCTTTAGGCCCCACTCTAAGATGGTGTCGAGAAGGGCATCTTGCCTTAAAACTGGGATACCCTGTAGTTTGACCCCCTCCAAGATGGTGTCGGGAAGATGTATATCGAGATGATACAGCTAGCCTTAAAGCTAGGATCCTCTGAGGTAAGGTCCCCTCTAAGATGGTGTCGGGAAGGGGATGTGTGTGACAGACACTGAGGTTAGTCCCCCTCTAAGTGTACTCTGTCAGGTTACGCAACTCCAAGATGGTGTCGCACATGGCTATATCCCGTCAAGATAATAACAGTAAGGTTAGAAATCGTTCAAATTTCCGAGCCTGCACGTGGCTAAGTCCCGTCAAGGTGACAGCAGTGAGGTTAGGGATCGTTCCGCTTGTGAAATGCACGTGGTTCCGCGGGAAGAAACAAGATCCTACGTGGTTAGGATCTGTCAAGATAACAGCAGTGAAATTAGCCACGTTCAAAAACACCACGCCAAAGGAAGTGCACATAATTAGGATCTGACAAGATGGCAGCTGTCAACTTACCAGCTGTTACTTATTCAAATTCCGCGCCCCACGTGTTTAAGACGGCAGCAGTAATGTTAGGACCTGGTAAGATGGTAGCAGTGAGGTTAGCGACGTTTACTTGTTTAACAAGTGCACGTGGTTAGGACCTGTCAAGATGGCAGCTGTCATCTTGACAGCTGTTTAAATTCCGTGTGCCACGTAGTTAAGATGGCAGCAGTGAGGTTAGGACCTGTGAATATAGTAGCAGTGCGGTTAGCGACGTTCACTTGTTCAACAACTGCACGGAGTTAGGACCTGTGAAGATGGCAGCTGTCATGACAGCTGTTTAAATTCCGCGCGCTACGTAGTTAAGATGGCAACAGTGAGGTTATGACCTGCCAAGATGGCAGCAGTGAAGTTAGCGACGTTGTCTTGTCCAAACATGTGAGGTTAATGTCTGTCAAGAGCACGTGGCTTTGTTTACAAACAATAGCATGTTGCCGTGTTATCATGGCCACGTGACCGCGGTTCACGTCGCTCCAACACAGATAGGTCTTATGACGACGATGGAATGGGAAAGGACTAGGATAGGGAAGGAAGCGACCGTTGACGTAACTAAGTACATCCCCAGCATTTGCCTGGTATGAAAATGGGAAACCGCAGAAAACCACACTTACGGCTGCCGACAGTGGGGTTCGAACCACTATCTCGCGAACGCAAGCTTGATAGCTACGTGATCCGAACCGCACAGCCACTCACTAATGTGTACACCGTTAGCAGGACGGGGAGTCATAGTGATTATTTGAGAAAGGTTTACACTCTGTTGACTATGATGCAGTAATTGCGTGAGTCCTCAACGGTCCTCTATTTATGCGCCTTACATGACGGTGCAGATGGCACTACGGGACCCACTTTTGACATACTATCAGCCTGCTTCCAGTCGTTCGATCGGGTCAGGAATTGTGACGGCTGCCGAATCCTGTCGCACTCTTCTGGGGCTATGATTAATGACTGACAGATGAAATGATATTGGAGAGTTTCGCTGGAATGAAAAATGAAAGCGAAAACTGGAGTACCCGGAGAAAAATCTGTCCGTCCTCCGCTTTGTCCAGCACAAATCTCACTTAATGTGACCGGGATTTGATCTACGGAACCCAGCGGTGAGAAGCCGCCGCATTGCCGTCTAAGCCACGGAGGGTCTTCTTGACGTACCCTGATATTTCTATTTACTTTGTCAGAAGCCTTTCAACCTTACTTCATGATGTTGTAATTTCCATAAAGGAAAGAACGGGGCAAGTTAACGATGATAAGCTTCCTTTCGACATTTCGCCGGAACAGGGCACGGTTTACGCCTGCGATGACATGCTTATCACTGCTTACCTTTACATGCAACAGTACTGCAATGTTCAAAGTTCTTGTTTATATGGCTTTTTCATGAAGTATTGAAGTTTAATTTTATGTAAATTCGGCATCCTGCCCCGTGCCCGGGGTGAGTTGACTAACCTATAACGAGCATCCTTCTCAGCTGTTTCAACACGGAACTTCACTGAAATTTGTTAAACACACCATCAAAACTTGAAGGAGCTTAATTTTAATTCTGTACTGCACGACATGCTTTTCTAAAGAACATAAATTTGAAACATGTTAAAAAATTTTAAAATAAATTTAATAAAATTTTAGAAGTTCCTGTTAAAATTCATAACTACTATACAGAACTCTGAAGAAGACAGTTCTAAACCGGAATATATTCAGCACATATCACAGAGAAATCGTCCACTACCTTCATAACTTGAGAGGTTTCCTTCCACCACACCTTGGAAGTATGACACATTGATCCCGTCTTCATTTGGAGGATGCACATACTTTTACTCACACACACGCCATGAAGAATTTCCTTGTTGCCGATTACTGTCAGATTCGGATATAAAGCCCAAATGCCTAGCTACTTTTCTTCTCTGGGTTTTACATTCCTGCTCTTTCTTCAGCATTTCTTTCTGATGTAACATGCCCTTCATGTGTGTACTGGCAATGATGGATGCTGATCTCCTAGCTCCTTTTCTCGTTGTGACAGGTATTTTAGCGCGAGGTAGTAGTCCAATATCATACATTGTCGTTGGCGTTCCACGCTGTCGTGATGTTGACACTTCAGGTTGTAGTGTTTTATCACAGTGATTACTGATAGCCGTATTTTCTTCTGAAATTGAAGTATCAGCGATCGAAGGCATATCTGCATGTCCGTTACGCTCATCATGTGTTCCTGAGGGAGAAGGCTGGCACGGTTCTTCATAACATATTTCTGTTGTCACTGCTGGAGAGCAATCTTCCTCATCAAATATTTGCGGGTTGAATGGGTCAATTCCACATGCCTCAAATCTTTCAATGGTGTTGCTCCTAGTTGCGTTACAAGACATCTGAGATTCTGTGACAGCATGCATTGCGGCTGTCATGCTTACTTCATCCCAGTCCAGTGTATCCGTCTTCCGTTGATAATTTCTAGGCATTTCTATAATTAGCGTAAGGGTATGGGTGACTACGTGTAGCCTATACGTGGCTTGGGGTAAGATGAATTCGTCAACTTGCCCCCGTATTCTTCCCCAGGCTACTTAGGAAGCGGTTTGTCCTTCTAATCGACAGACGTCTTGCACTGAAGATTCAGTTAACACCGAAGTAAGTAGGAAATACAGTGATATATAAAGAAAATAAGACGGTTAATTCATAATATGAGCACACTAGTAGTAGAAGTTTCCTGCTTAGTGCGACAGCACCAGACAACCCCTACCTCTGCTTGTCGCATATAGAAAAAAATCTGTCTAAGTGTGAGATATCGGGCCCAAGGTCGCACGGTAGCTAATTTAGTGAACACAATACTACAAAAGTTATGTTCGATTCTTCATCTTTCCCCGCTCGTCATCTTGACCCGGTTTCCCCAACATGATTATGCTGGGTAATTGCGAACAATACAAATTTGCGAGGTTATCTTACTTATTGAACCATATGTGTTTGAAGAACATGGAAATTCCAATTTACAAGTGCTCGAATAGTAAATGTATGCAGTGTTTGACAACATTCACCTTTCGGTAAGTTATAATGAATTCCTATTACACCTCCACGGAGAAATGCAGGAGTAATGAGGAGTGGTACTGTGTCCATAGAGAGGCAACTTACTGTGGTACATAATAACAGCTGGTAATAAACCTCAACGAAAGATATTCAGAAATTAGAACACGAATGAACGTCGGAGGACATACACACAATCATTCCCCATTCAGTCAAGGTTGAATGCAGTGTGCTCCTATATGTAATTTACCATATTCTGAAGGTAAAAATCTTTCAAATATGCACAATGAACGAAGTTATTCAATTCCCTATTATCAACACCTCCTTCAATACAAAGCACAATAAAAACGTATTTTATTTCCTGTTTCTATTCCCATCTTCAAATGAGTGTACTGTATTCGATAATAACGGAAATATCATTATCTTTTCTGCACAAGCATTCGTAGGGAATGAAAAATCTATATTATATTATCAACGAATACATGTATTTATATTTGTAAAAGTTGCTTTTATGTCGCACTGATACAGATAGGTCTTATAATGACGATGTGACAGGAAAGGGCTAAGAGTGGAAAAGAAGCGATCGCGGCCTCAAGTAAAGTACAGCCGCAGCAATTTTAGGTTTTGGATTGTACTTGGACCATGACTCTTGCATAATAATACATTTCACAATTTTTTCTTAAGAGATATCAGAAACAAATGCTGCAAGTGATATTTCTATTTGTAATTGCTATATACCTCTCAAGAGACGTCGACGGGCCCGTAATTCTGCCCTTTAAAGATGATTCTCAAAGTAGCAGTAAATCTTCTGACAGGTATTTCTCGCATTTAAACACACGAATTCCTACCAACTGCGCATTCCAAAGCATAGAAAATGAGTGGCCATCCAACTATTCTACGCAGCTGGTCTTACACCAGTGTTCGGAAATATTAAGAATGTTAAATTTGTAAGTGATAATCATAATGATCATGTTTTAATGTTTACGTCAATCGTTGCCAAACAAGGGATGTGTGTTAAACAGAATAATTAAATTAGCCAGGTACAAGAGCGAATCAGAAAGTAAGTTAGACTTCTAAGTTATGGCCATTTACGAAACCATCTACACATAGGAAACACGGCTATGAAAATATACTATGTAAGTTCACTTTTCCACATAGTCCCCAAGAAGCTGTAAACATTTCTCGGAACAGCCAACCAGTTTTTCCATTCCGGGTGTGTAGAAATCACCTCCAGATCTATGCAACCATCTGGAGGGAGCTGCTTTCCCCTCCTCATCGTTTCGGATCGTCGTCCACCGAGATCCTTGTTCAGCTTACCGAACACAAGATAATCGCATGGCGCTAAGTCTGGACTGTGTGGGGGATGTTGCCATACCTCCGGCTTGAATCGCTGCAGCAGTTCGGACGTTTGGCAGGCCGTGTGAGGTGTTGCGTTATCGTGCAACAAACTCATACCGGCGCTCAATTTTCTCCACCGCTTTTCTTTCATTCCTTTACGCAACATTTCAACGTGAGACAATACGAAGCCTATTTGATTGTCGTGCCTTTCAGCATAAATTCAAGGTGCACCACACCCTCCACGTCAAAGAACACTGTCGCCATTACCTTTCCTGCTGAAGGTTGGACGTTGGCCTTCTTTCGTGGTGGTGATGTGTTGTGCACCCATTCCATCGAAGTTCTCTTTGTTTCGGAGGTGAAGTGGTGGACCCAGGTTTCATCCCCTGTGATGATTCGCCGCAGAAACTCTTTGCCATTCACAGAATATCGTTGCAAGAATATTGGAAACGTTGTCCCTGTGAACATCGGTGAGCAGACGTGGGACCCATCTTTGACACAGTTTACGAAATCGAAAGTGCTGATTAAAAATGGAGAGCACGCTGCCATACAAAATGTTCAGCAAGCTGGCAATTTCCTGCAGTGTTATGCGCCGAATTTCTCCAATGATTCCATCCACACGGTCAACATTTGCAACGGTACTTGACGTTGCGGACCTGCCTTCGGGATATTCGTCCGTGATATCCGTGTGCCCGGCGTCAACTTTCTTACACCACTTTACAATACCTGAGCGAGAAATTGCACGCTCACCATATACAGTAGTGATTTCACGATGAATATCCATGCAATTGAGCCGTTTAGCCCATAGAATCTGATCATTGCACGCACCTCTAATCTGAAGTGAATATGTGGTTGACGCGCCATTGAGCCTAGCCCGTTCTGTACACACAACACGTCGGGATACCACACCAACCTTCCTATCGGACGTGTCAGCAGTTACTGAGCTTGTTCCGCATCGGCCACGGTCACGACATACAGCGTGCTCTCGATGCGAGTTAGTGTAACTTATTTTTTAATTCGCCCTCGTAACTACGATTAGCTCCCGCAGAAGACGGCGAAGGTATCCATCACTTAACACTCCAAATGCTAGATATCTGCAGTATATATAATGTGAACGTGTAACACAATATTGTGAGGAAACCGTAATACTAACGCCTGTGTAATATATATCGAAAGAAATGATTCTGTCCCAGGATTACTAGAAAAACATCGTTTATTTCAACAAGTCTTTTATTTGCGTAAAATAGTGATTTATTCCACTAATACAATGCTTAGGACGCTGCAGTTAACTGTATTCGCCGGTAGATGACCCTGTGAAAGTTGTCTCCGCTAATCTTCCTACGCCAGCCCGATAGAGGGCTCTGTGAATGTTTTCTATGCAGATCTTTCTATGCTTGTCCGATAGATCGCTATATTTCAAAAGGTCCTTTATTATGAAACTCACATTGAATTATTCAGTTTAGTGTTATTAAATGAGATCTGTACGCACTGCCAAGCACGGCATTTCGTTGAGGAAATTGTAAATGGACATTTTAATTCGTGTTGCCACAATGGTTTGGTTTATTTTCCCCAACCTCAAGTAAACGACGTAATTAAAGGTATGATGCTACATTGTCATGATTTGATGATCCATGTATGGCAGTATAATAGTACAATGTCCTTTGCATCCTTCACTGCTAGCCGTAGGCACATTCCAGGATTACGTCCTTAGGCCTGGTTTCTCCATCTCAGTGTTAAATTTTACTTAACAATTGTTAACTAACATTGTTAACTAACAATTGTTATTAATTAAACACTTCGGTTAAAAGTTCCCTGTTTCACGAATGCATCTCGAACATTTGTTACGAAACAATTGTTAAAAAAAATTAACACGTTTCCGTGAGATTTCGGAATGCGTTTGCCAGTGAGCGTCTTTGGTTTCTTTACATAAAGCGTTCCGAGCGGTATGTGGGAATACACACATGGCTGCCATTATTATAGGTTATTGTTAGCAGAGACCGGTAAGACATAAACATGTGCAGTAAGAGGCAACAAACGCGTTATTATCATGAATGCGGAACAAGTGTCAATATAGATTTTAATTTGAAGGTATGAGAGTGTGCTTGAGAACTGAAAGAATGGGCTGTTATATCACAACATTCAATATATACCGGGTGAGTTGGCCGTGTGGTTAGAGTCGCGCAGCAGTATTATCATGAAAGAGGAACAAGTGTTAATATAGATTTTAATTTGAAGGTATGAGAGTGTGCTTGAGAACTGAAAGAATGGGCTGTTATATCACAACATTCAATATAGACCTATACCGGATGAGTTGGCCGTGCGGTTAGAGTCGCGCAGCTGTGAGCTTGCACCCGGGAGATAGTGGGTTCGAATCCCACTGTCGGCAGCCCTGGAGATGTTTCTCCGTGATTTCCCATTTTCACACCAAGCAAATGTCGGGGCTGTACCTTAATTAAGGCCACGGCCGCTTCATTCACACTCTTAGGCCTTTCCTATCCTATCGTCGCCATAAGACCTATCTGTGCCGGCGCGACGTAAAGATAATAGCAAATAAATAAACAATCAGTATATTCTTATATGAGTTCAATCTAAGTTTCCTACTTCACCTGGAATATGTGATAACTGATATGTCTTGAATGATTTTCGGGCATTCATTTACTGCGAGAAAAATAATGTAATGGCTTGTTAATGTTGCAATGGCAGCAGGAATTCTTTGCAGAATTTTACACACCCTTGTCTTGCACTCACGAACACAGTGGTCTACAAGAAAAGAGTCTGAAGCATAATATCTAACTGCTATAAGCAACTGTTGCACTGGAGACACTGATAAGTTTCAATCTGAGAGAAACTAACATATTCTCAAATTCTTCTAGTACCTTGTTAATTATGGCTTTGGAAATTAGCTATCCTTGTAGAAAACTTCCTTCTGACAAATCTAAAAAGTCAGTTTTTCTTAGTATGGGTCGTCCTTTGCCTTCTTCAGTTTATAAATAGCATTCATGCTGCAGTAAGTCTTCAAACACGTCTTCTACACACTACTATTTTGAAATTTTAACACCTGTTACAAGATTTAACACAGGGCTGCTGAAATGATAATTTAACACAAGTATTAACATTTTGCTAGAGTTAACAATTATTTATAAGACGGCCATTTTGTTAAATTTTGTGTTAACACTTAACATTCGTTGAAGAAACTGGGCCTTCATCTTTTAAGCTTCACGGGATGATTCATAGTACATTTCAGATTTACTGCTAACGAAAATTGCCGAGCATTATATGGCCAGCTTTATGTGATAGATTCAAGTCTTGCGAGCATAATTCTTTGTGAAAATTCTATAAACTGCCAAGGTTCGAAAATTCCATTTTTATAGTCACAACGGAAGTGTAAGCTTGAAGGCAAATATTAGTATAGTATAGTATAGTATAGTATAGTATAGTATAGTATAGTATAGTATAGTATAGTATAGTATAGTATAGTATAGTATAGTAGAGCATAGAATAGTACAGTATAGTATAATATAGTATAGTATAGTATAGTATAGTATAGTATAGTATAGTATAATATAGTATAGTATAGTATAGTATAGTATAGTATAGTATAGTATAGTATAGTATAGTATAGTATAGTATAGTATAGTATAGTATAGTATATTTTCCGTTACTTTTCTCACGCTTCCTGCCTCATCAGTTTCTTTGTTCGTAGTTATTGCTGCGACAGGCCACTAGTATAATGTATTCCCATGAAGTTTGAGTTTCGTAAAATATATTGCAGGTTTAAAGTATAGTGCTTGAGTTCCTTGTGATCAGAATAACATACGATCGATTTTTTCTTCTTATTAATTATTTAACAGGCCGATGATCTAAATGTTGTGCCCCTCTAAGCAAGAATAATTATAATTTATAACGTCGTGCTAAGACAGAGGTTTTCGGTGACGCGGGATGAGAAAAGTCTAGTACTGGGAAGAAAGTGGCCGTGGCATTATCTAATGTATACCTCCAGCATTTGCATCGTCTGACAGTGGGAAACACAATGGGAAACGCCGACAGAGGGATTTAAATCCACTTTCCCCTGAAAGCAAGTTTACAATTACCGGACCAGACTGCAGCATTTCGATTTCATAATTTGTTAGAAAAGCTGAGAACAACATGGCAATTCACATCCTCATAAACCTAGTCACTGTAGTCACAGTGTATTACTGTTGTGTACGCATTAATTTGTATAATTATTGTTCATCTGAAGCTAGTATTGAAAATGGAATCCCCTTAAAGGGATCGCGTCATCACCTTCGCCCTAATACCGGATTTAAAGCGTACCGTCAGGTCTCGAAAGCCAAGAATAACGGCCGAGAGGAATTGTCGTGCTGACCACACGACACCTCGCAATCTGTAGGCCTTCGGGCTGAGCAGCGGTCGCTTGGTAGGCCAAGGCCCATCAAGGGCTGCAGTGGTATGGGGGGTTAAAGCGTACCAAAACAGCGTACATAGAGCAAGCATACGCCACTTTCTCTCACGTTGTCCGATATTTTTGGCTTCAAAGTTCTTACGGACTAACATTTCAACAATACCTTCTTCTTCTTCTCCTTATTCTTATTTTTCTTAATCTGTTTTCATGTGAATCTGAGGAAAACTCTGTCATAAGGAGCATTTCATACATGGCATTGCATAGCAAAGCAAAGCAAAGTCATCTCCGCACAGGCTATGAAGGCCCTGGAGGGGTGGAAGGTAAAGGCTGCCACTATTCGTAACCTCGGCACTTGATGGGGTAGAGTGGTTTGGTGTAGGCTGAGAGAACCTCAGGGCCATATGCACCTCCGAAAGTGGAAATCTCGTTTCTTAAATTTTACGATTTCCTGACGGGGATTCGAACCCACGTCCTTCCGGGCGAACCGAGAACGCCAGACAGACCAACAGAGATATTCATGAATTTGTATTTTTGTTGCTAAGTCCATATCAACGCCGAGCCACGAGAAAATGGGTAAACAGAATTCAATGAAAATCGGTATGTTGAGTCGCGCAATAGGAAACTACAATCTGAGCTATAAACAATTTTATTCACCATGGATGAAATGGTAGTTTAGGGGAAGGCGCCTAAAATTTAATTTTTAATTACCTATGTTACTGGTCCTATCGAAAAGTACTACATAACACAAGTTGTAGAGAATACAGTTTTCGATCATTTATGTTTTATTCAGTTTTCCCGTACCGACTATGATAAGAGTGGTATTTCAGAGTCGGAAGGAAACTAAATGCAAACGCCTACAATATCGAAAGCTCTTAAAATTGCTCAACAATAACATTACATCGACCATTGTTTGTTGTGATATTCTTTGTATCTTATGCTGCCACTCATCTCCGATCGATTGGATTGCTGCTGCGTACCCCCTCGTCCAATGCATCGTTCAGGATATGCCCTATGAAGTGGTTCCGTACTGCCTTCGACCAGTGTGGAGGAACTCCATCCATCCCGCTGGAACCACATTCTCAACTGTTTCATAAGCGGTACATCCTCCAGTAAGAGTGGGAGGTGTTCACGACGAAACTGTAGATAGCATCGTCTCGTGAGGTTTCCTTCAAAGGAATGTGATCCAATTATCTTGTCACGTATTATCGTGCACCACACGTTGGCGCCCCATTTTACCTAAAATCGAGCTCCCCTTGTCCATTTCCAATGGCCCGTGGGATTGAATGCGGGTTGTACGCAATTGTATTTTGAACAGCTTCTTTCTTATTTCCGGACGTCACTAGAACACCCCGAACGGGTGGTAATGTTCGAAATGACCCCGTTGCAAGCAACTGTCTTTCAATACTTCGAAATTAATGTGCCTTTTGCAGCCTTCGTCCAGGAAATCGTTCTTGATATAAGCGTCTGGCTTCCCCTGAATTCTGCCATGCTTCCCCATAATGTAGTACCATATTCACATATTCATCCAGTGCACACATAATATTTGCGTTCGTGCTAATCGTACAGTAGATGTTTGCACTTTGGTGTAAAGATTTCTATGTGTTGTTTCATGTGTCCTACGTAAGAAGTTCAATCATTTTTCGAGCCGAACGTGCGCGCAGTTACTCGTTTGAATGGATGTGGCATAATGCTGACAATAGTGCAGGGCGCTTCATTCGTTGTAACCGTTTGCCATGTGAAAATCACGTGTTATTATTGCTTTATGATGTATGCTTTCTTTTTAAAGTTGAAAAGCGATCTATGAAATTTAAGGAGGTCAAACCTTCATTTAATCTTAGTTACGAATGCCTTTAAGAATATGCAAACACAAATGAAAATCTCGCAGCTATATTCGAACTCTGAACCCCGCTAAAAATCACATCTGAGCTATGATTAGTACCATGTAGCCACTTCACGTGACAAAGCGTCTCTTATTTTTATTTTTATTTTTTTATTTTTTTTTGCTATTTGCCTTACGTCGCACCAACACAGATATGTCTTACGGCGACGATGGGATAGGAAAGGCCTAGGAATTGGAAGGAAGCGGCCGTGGCCTTAATTAAGGTACAGCCCCGGAATTCTCCTGGTGTGAAAATGGGAAACCACGGAAAACCATCCTCAGGGCTGCCGACAGTGGGGCTCGAACCCACTATCTCCCGATTACTGGATACTGGCCGCACTTAAGCGACTGCAGCTATCGGGCTCGGTATATTCTAGATTAATGGGTGCAGTGCATTCAAGTGAAGCGGGGTGAACTATGGAGCGGTGTCGTATGAGTTGCGCCGAGTAAAAGTTCCGCCGTGTTAAAATCAGTAAAACTTGCGCCGTGGTCATTAATCATTCTAGGAACTAGATGTCTTGTTTGGGAATTCCACAGGGAATGAAACAACGCTGATAGAATGAACATTTGCGACGGAAAACTGTAAATTTCAGTTATTGCTAAGATTAAAATAGCTTCTTCATGACGCTGATGGAACGTAGGCTTCCCATCACTGTTCCGGGGATTAAATCTACGATCACTTTAGATAGCGTTTATGCTGGACAAAGCTGGCGTTCAAAATATTATTTCTGATTTCTTCATCTTTATATCTGCATCACTGTTTGAAACAATTTCATTTGTCATTTATTAATCTTTTATACCCTCGCCAGCGCACACAGTTTCCTTTCTTTGGCAGTAGCTATGGTTCATTCTTGAGCCCTATCACTTCATAAGGGTTGCATGTCGGGGAAACGTAGGGTGAGACAGTTTTTTCTGTTTTCACTGGTCATTCTTTATTCACCAAAGTCGCTACATTTCATTTGCCATCCATTAATCTTTGTCCGCAAAAGCACGTCAGATCTCGCGTTCGGCAGTATTTTCTTCCTTTAGCGGCATTTCATTCTTCATTCATTCTATTCCTGACCCTGTCAGTTAGCTACAAACAGGCTGTGGACATTCTTCATAAGACTGAAGGACTGATTCCATGTTTCCACACTTGGTTTGTAACTAAAGTCAAACTACGTAGTTATACACATTTCACCCACTGATATAAATACGATGCAGGTTTTCTAAATGTGCAAGAAACCAACACTGATAGAGTGAATACCGAGCTCGATAGCTGCAGTCGCTTAAGTGCGGCCAGTATCCAGTATTCGGGAGATAGTAAGTTCGAACCCTACTGTCGGCAGCCCTGAAAATGGTTTTCCGTGGTTTCCCATTTTCACACCAGGCAAATGTACCTTAATTAAGGCCACGGCAGCTTCCTTCCCACTCCTAGCCCTTTTCTGTCCCATCGTCGCCGTAAGACCTATCTGTGTCAGTGCGACGTAAAACAACAAGCAAAAAAGATAGAGTGAATCATATTTTTAATATATTAATTTCAAAATCTCAGTACTACGGATATTCACAGACATTCCTTGAAGTTGGAAGTAACCCCGTGCGGTGCAGCGCAGGTAGCGACAGCTGTCAAACCACTTCTACTCCACGGCGCAACTCATACAGAACCATCGAGCTCGGTCTCTTATCTCTATACTAATGGAATAATGCACGCTATCGCTTCGAGACTGATCGTGTATATTACAAATTCTGAACTCGAATGTACAGACAGATTTACCTTGCTGAAAACGCAACAGTGTGCTCAAGAATAATATCTCTTTTAAGCCCAGATAGTTGCAACCATTCCCTACGCGTAGTATATCTAGTACTTGGTTAAAAACGTCCAGAATAATGTTTCAGGTGGAATTCACTATGAATTTGTCCGTAGTCGGTGCTTACGAGGCGATATTTATTACTGTATAACTTCCTTAGAATAATATCTGAGATTTCAGAAAATTCAGGTCTTCGTAAAGGATGCCTACGCGAGTATGAACTGAAAATTTTAGAAAGGCAGGACTCGATAAGATTTCGAACCATCACTGCTTCATGCAGCTTGTCCAGGTACATGCCTAATTCCACGCAGCTAATTCCAAGGGTAAACCTCCAGACCTTACAACTCTGTATTCACACGGAGAGGGAAAGTTCTCGCTTCGTAAAGTTACTGATGTGTTACAGCTTTATGATCCAGTTTTATGACTTTATTGGACGCTGTAACGGTAGTAATTACATGGCGTAAGCTATCACATCTGTCGTGCAGCATTTGTGTGCGATAGATAATGAAATACTATGAAAAACTCGTTTCTCTTAATTTCGATGGGATAAGACTATACAAAATGCCGGTGAATTGACATATCCGTAATATTGGTCCTGACCTATCATGTTTTCTATGATAACATGACCATCCTTTTCTATCAACACATTGCGTAAAAGTGAGTAGAGTGTTGGACTCCACTCTACAAAAAATGGAACAGTGTTTTTGGGATGGCCCTCACTTACTGCCTCTTGGACCATTTTTTCATTGTGGGCAGGAAGTTGATATCGGTCTTACTGTACATAAAATTGCTGTAAGATGCTGCGCAAGATAGGTCTACGAGATATTTAATTCTTAGCTGGTTGCATATCTTCGGGAAAATGTAGGGGCAGCTGTTCCACCCGGTATATATAGATAAGTGTATATGTACGAGAATGAATATGTCCAGAAATCCCACCACGAACAGTTATAAACTAGTGAAAAATATCATTCCGTAGGGCACTAGATTTAAAATACCCGGAATGACTATCTGTGAAAATAATTAAGTAGAATAAACAGTGTGAAAAGGCAAGATGCAAGGCAACAAAGGTCCTGGGGTTCCGATATAGGAATTTGAGAAGCTTCGGGTTACGAGCTTTAAGTTCAGCTTACCTTTGCATGGTTCGACTCATACTGGAGTATGTGTTTTTGGGATGGCCCTCACTTACTGGAACAATAGCAGGGAACATTAACAAGCTGAAGAAAGTACAGCGTCACGTGGAAAGGCTAATTAACCATCTCTCCCCCACCTACCATCCAATAAGGTTCCTTCCATTGATACAATAGTCAAACAAACAGACCTGATCTTTCACCGGAGGTTCATCTCTGTCTCTATAGATATTGATCCGTTCCAACGTACATCCCTTGTTTACAGCTGGGATCAGACCAGATAAGTTGCCCTTTTTCCGCCTTTGGCCCATACTTCTGTCATCCGGAAGGGTTTTATTAGCGATTCATAAAGCCTTGGAACCCGCTGTCAGAGGATGTGAAGAACTTACCCCTCCCAAAATTTCATTCGTAAATAAAGGACAGAAAGTGAACGACTGCATGTGTCAGTGAGTGTGAGGAGGAAGGGTGAACGGCAGATTGTTAGAGTAAAACAAAGTGAGCAAAGTGATTAGGTAACTGTCGATAGAAAGAATGAATTAGAAGCAAGAAATGACGTACCGTATATAGCTCCCCCACCACCACCACCACCATGGTACTACAGTCCTTGAAGGGCCTTGGCCTACCAAGTGACCGCTGCTCACCCCGAAGGCCTGCAGATTACGAGGTGTCGTGCGGTCAGCACGACAAATCCCATCGACCGTTATTCTTGGCTTTCTAGACCAGGGCCGCTATCTCACTATCAGATAGCTCCTCGATTCTAACCACGTACGCTGAGTGGACCTCGAACCAGCCCTCAGGTCCAGGTAAAAATCCCTCACCTGGCCGGAAATCGAACGCGGGGACTCCGGGTGAGAGACAGGCAAGCTACCCCTACACCACGGGGCCGGCACCTTATATAGGCCTTTGTATATTTTGCACAGTATTGTATAAGCAGTGTAAATATAAACCATGTCAGCGTTTTCCGGGCTTGTAGGCCGTGGTCCAGGAGCGAGTGAATGTCCCGACGTTTCACCGAAGACTGCGTTCGGCATTGTCAAGTGTTCCGACTGACTTCGTTAGCTCTTCGATAGAGCTCCTATCGAAGTCAGTCGGAACACTTCACAATGCCGAATGCAGTCTTCGGTGAAACGTCGGGACATTCACTCGCTCCTGGACCACGGCCTACAAGCCCGGAAAACGCTGACATGATTTGTAACGCCGGCCGTGAAAGCCTCAATTGCTAAGTGTAAATATAGTTAGTGTTTAATTGTAAGCAGAGGTTTACGGAATATTTTATATGTCAATGGGGCTCGCCCTTTTTCTTTGTACCTTCCATATTCCTGTACAGAATTGTAAAGTTGATAATAATAATAATAATAATAATAATAATAATAATAATAATAATAATAATAATCATAATCATAATAATAATACCCGTGTGGGGATTTACCGGTTACCTCAATCGGGTGCGTCCCATTGGAATTGGGGAAGCTCGCTGGCTCTGCCGCCAGCAGAGTCAGAGGGTAGTAGGGAAATAAAACACCACCGTGAAAAAAATTGGTCCCTTGCCAGGGTTACGGCGAAGACTGGTAAATGTCCAGAAGCCAGAAAACATCTTGAGGCAACCTCTAGGGCTAACAACCCTAGTTGTAAAAGGATGGGTACCCGTCCAAAGCAAAGTCAAGTCAAAAAGCATGATGGCACAACATTTCAAGAAACATACCCCAGGGGGTAAATATTCGGATAAATCCCTCGTCGTGAACGCCACGGCGCACGAGTCTCGTTCGGACTCTGGGGGAGACTCGACATCATGCAAGAGACGATTCGGAGCGTCTCGGTGTACCCCGAAGAGTCAAAAACTCAGGCCAAAATCTAAAACCTTTCTAGCAACTTTCAACATAAATTCACTTACTCAAACTGGCAAGCTGAAAACCCTCACCAAAGCTCTTCACAAAAATCAGATATCCATAATGGCCCTACAGGAAACAAGGTACCCAGATGAAGAGATTTTTGAATCCGAAGGCTACCGACTTTTCAAGAGCAAAGCGCAAAGAGCAATCCTCAATGGAGCTGTGATGCTTGGAACCGCGTTTGGTGTTAGAACCAAGATTCTTAAATCGGTTGCAAATTTCGGAACTGTGAATGAGAGATTGTCTATACTCACAATTAAATGCGCGAACAAAACCTACGCCCTAGTTAACGCACATGCTCCTACAAACGATAAGAACAAGTCTGATCCAGACGAAGTTGAAAATTTCTGGGACCTATTGGATGAAAAATTAAACAAAATCCCCCAACACCATGTCAATCTTCTTTTGGGTGACATCAATGCCCAACTAGGTCGTGAACAGAAGTACAAGAAAGTTATAGGAAATTACCCTGCTCACAAAAGAACCAATCCCAACGGCAAAAGACTGGTGACCATTTGCGAAAATCACAACCTGCAGGTCATGTCGACCCACTTTCGCCATCTACCCAGAAAGCAAATGACTTGGCGTTCTCCCGTCCAAGCTCTCGGAGAGTTCCAAATTGATCATGTTGCGATCTCCAGGAGAAACAGCCCTGAGATTATGAATGTCAAGGTAAAGAAAGGCATCAATGTGGCCTCAGATCATTATATGTCTCTTATCAAATTCAAACCAATTCCCGCAAACACAAGGAAGACAACCAAACAGATCACACGCTTCGACAATGATAAACTTCGGCAAAGGGTCGAGGAGTTCCAGGAGAAGGCTAGACCAAGTGACTGTGACTTTAACAACGCCAAACGTCTCCTTGTTGAGGCCGCCAAAGACGTTGCAGAAATCAAGAGAAGCAAAAAGCATGCCTGGTGGAATGGTACCTACGAATCAGTCCTCCAAGAAAGACTCAATGCGTGGAAACAGTACTACTCTACGAAATCAGAAAATGATTGGGAAACCTACAAAACCCAACGTGCCCAAGCAGCTAGGGTGTTCAGAACTGAGAAACGTAAATACGAAAAATCTCTCATTGAAAAATAGAACAAAACTTTAGGAAGAATGAAAGCTGAGAGTACTACAGAGCCTTCAAACGCAAACTCACTGGCTATAAACCACCATCTCTATGCTTTGAGCGAAAGGACGGCACACTGGCGACGACAAATGAAGAAAATTGCAGCATTCTGGCAGATTACTTCAAGAATTTATTTAATTGCTCTAAACCGCAAAGCGCCATTGAGACCAAGGAACCCTTACTCAGGTACCCAGATGCCAGACCACCCGACAGAGATGAAATCAAGCGTCACATTGCCCGTCTCAAAAATAACAAAGCGCCGGGGGAAGGCTCAGTAGTAGCAGAACTATGGAAACATGTCCCAGAGGAATCACTTGATATCTTGCAAAAGCAAATAGAAGAAATTTGGAACAAGGAGACCCTACCCGAAGATTGGAAAATAGCTTTGATCCATCCATTACACAAAAAAGGCAGCATGAAGAACATCAACAACTACAGAGGAATATCTTTGCTACCCGTGACTTACAAAATTCTATCACTTGCCATCCTGGAGCTTTTGGAAGCACAAGTCGAACATCAAATAGGTGAATACCAAGGAGGGTTCAGAAAAGGTCGCTCAACAGCTGAACAGATCCAAAATCTCAAAACGATCATCAGATATTGTACACTAAGATCCAAGCAGTATGTGTCTGTCTTTGTGGACTTTAAGAAAGCGTACGACTCCATTGACCAGGAAGTCCTGCTAAACATCTTAAATGAGTTTGGAGTTGATTTGAAACTGTAGGCATTAATTATAGCCACCCTGACCGATACAAAATCCAAGGTGAAGTTCCACGGATGTCTCTCGCATTCCTTTTTCATCAAAACAGGGGTCCGACAAGGTGATGGGCTATCCCCGATACTCTTCAGCTGTGTTCTTGAAAAGATCATCAGAACGTGGCGGGTGAGATTACAGGAAACCAACTACAGTCCATTGAGAATAGGAACCAAATCCAAGGGAATCGCAACAGACTGCTTAGCATTTGCCGATGATATTGCTGTTCTCTCAAACGACATAGAAACCGCTAGAGCTCAAGTTGAAATTTTAAAGGAAATTGCCGAACAAACTGGTTTGCAGATATCGTTTGAGAAAACAGAAGTAATGACTAACATCAAAGAGGCTCCACCAAAACTCCATACAAAATACGGGGACATCACCCGAGTAGACAAATTCAAATACCTGGGTGAGATCATCATGAAAAATGGACTGGACAAGGAAGCACTTCAGGAGCGAGTCCGCAAACTGGAAATGGCCTACCAAACATCCCGCACAATCTACAACAAAAAATGCTTTTCCCAAAACAGCAAGATACGTCACTATGAAACAGTTCTGAAGCCAGTAGTTCCATATGCAGCCGAAGCCCTGTCTCTAAATGCCAACAGAGGACTCCTTGAAGAACTGGAGAAAAGAGAACGCAAAATTGTGCGAGGAATCTTGGGATCAAAGTACAGAAATGGAACCCATCAAAAGAGATCCAACAAGGAAGTCTACAGCAAAATAGAGAAAATTACCGACACAATCAGAAAAATACGGGCACGATTTTACGGTCATCTGAAAAGAATGGACGGAAGAAAGTTAACTAAAGAAATCTTTCACTTTTTTTATTCAAACCCCAAAACCACAATTCCCTGGTTTAGAAATACCAAAGAAGACCTGCAAATGCTACATATCTCAGCCGAAAACGCCCTTAACAGAGATCTCTTCCGCAAGAAAATATTGACGAACGGGCTAAACCGAGACGAGCAACCGAAGAGAAGACACGGTGCCCCTTGGACAGAGGAGCGTAAGCAGGCCCACTCACAATGAATGAGGGAAATTTGGGCTCTAAAGAAGGCCAAGTTCAGTGTCAAATGCAACAAGACTGAACGTGGTCCTTGATGGCCCCAGCGAATTATATATATATATAATAATAATAATAGTAGTTCCAGGTTTTATTGATTCCCTGCCTCGAAAAATTCAGCAATGTATTGCAGCTTGAACTGGTCACAATTGTGCTGACATTCATCCAAATGTTACTACGCAAGGAGAAAACACTCCCCCATCATGCATGCTCAATTCCAGCCTTGCAGACACACCTCTTCTGGTTTTGCAATTACCATTTTGGGTAAATGACTCACGTTCCAGGTCACTGCCCTTGAGGCGGTAGAGGTGGCTTCCATCGCTGAGTCCGAGGAAAAATCAACCCTGGATGGTAACCGGATTAAATAAATAAATAAATAAATAAATAAATAAATAAATAAATAAATAAATAAATAAATAAATAAATAAATAAATAAATAATAATTGTACCGGGTGGTACACCTCCACGTCGCTAATTCGAACTTTGCGCCAGTTGAAACTCCTCTACTGGAGGAAGCCGGAACTTTATCTACTGTGTTAATTTTCAAGTTTCTCAGAAGATGTCACTACTTGGAAATTTTGAAGTTTCTGAACTGGGTCATTTTCGATGTTTTTTTTTTGCCTGTAGTAAGGAGTGTGGACATTCTCTTCTAGATGGCACTACTGAAGAAATACAATTATGCACCCTGGTGCGAAGTGAAAGAACTATGTTTTTGAAGAAATTTGGTGTTCATAAGTTTGTTCTTTGTTAAATTTCTTTCAGTCATTGTTTAAGTTGGCAATATTAACCCTTTCTTTCCCCTTGTTTTGAATTTACCAATCCCGAATTTCTCGAATTAATTTTCCACCAATAATGTGTTTCTTCTTCATCTAGTGTAGGGGTTTTCTTGGTTAGCCAATAAAATTCTTGTGGGAGGGTGTTCTCATTCTTGAAACGCCTCGAACTTTCCGCGAGAGTATATAAACTGCTGATTTTCGGGTCTCCGCACCACTTCAGTAACATCTATCAGTGCATAAAGTACGTAGCGGGGGGCGGGAAGCGCCTCTTTCTTCGGGCAGCAGTTCAACCACAAGGTAATGGCCGTTTAATAACTTCTTTTCTTGTTAGCTCAGCAGTTTAACTCTCGGGGCAGGTCCGAAGCTTTTCCACCATGTAACTTTTCCCCTAAAATGTAAAGACACTTAGTATCTATTCTATCTTTTAAACTACATATTGGGATAGAGAGTGCTTAACCCTCTCGAGCTCCCACTCATATTGCATTGAGGTGAACTTGTTTTTCACAACCGTTTCTTCCTTAACGTAATGTAAATTGTTTCCTTCTAAAAGTCACCTCTTTAGTATGGGATTAGCCCTTGCAGTAACGGCCTACTGCCAAGTAGGTTTTATATAAAGTGTGTTAGGAGTGCAAGAACGCCTCCTCTCAAGTTGGTATTTTAGAGGTCACGTAATTAACCTTTCCTTACTTAATAGGCCTCAGTAGGTTGGGTATTTTACCCCTGTTTTCATGTCCTTGGAGGACAACTTGAAAGTGGAGTTTGGTGTGGCCTTGGATAGGCTCGTACTTAAGAGCAGATTGCTTATTCTAAAAATTTTGTTTCCTGCGCGCCTCGAGGAGGCTTTACTGTGTAATTGGGAGCAATTGCTCCTGGGCATGATAGGGGTCTTCTGCCCCTTTGTTGAATTGTGTATATCGTAAAGTTGGGCTAATTGCTCAAGAATTGTGAGTCCGGGGCTCGAAGCCCAAATCCTGTGAATACTGTAATTGTACATTTGTTACCTTGCTACTCTGTACCTGCCATTCTTGTTATTTCTTGATTTTGCTAAGAAAATATAACCTTGTTAAATTTTATCTTAACTTTAATTTCGTATTCTGAAACCTGTTCACCCCCGCACCTTCTTTCACCTCTGCTGTTCCACAGATACCTCGGAACAATAATAATAATAATAATAATAATAATAATAATAATAATAATAATAATAATAATTATAATAATAATAATAATAATAATAATAATAATAATAATAATACTTGTACCGGGCGGTACACCTCCACGCCGCTAATTCAAACTTTGCGCCTGTTGAAACTCCTCTGCTGGAGGAAGTCTGAACTATATCTACTGTATTAATTTTCAAGTTTCTCAGAAGATGTCACTACTTGGAAATTTTGAAGTTTCTGAACTGGGTCGTTTTCGACGTATTTTTGTTTTACCTGTAGTAAGAAGTGTGAACTTTCTCTTCTAGAGGACACTACTGAAGAACTACGAAAGTGCACCCTAGTGCGAAGTGAAAGAACTGTTTTTTGGAGAAATTTTTATTTCAAAAGTTTGTTTCTTGTTAAATTTCTTTCGGTTATTGTTTAAGTTGGCTGTATAACCCTTTCTTTCCCCTTGTTTTGAATTTAGCCAATCCCGAATTTCTTTAATTAATTTATAACCAATCAGGTGTATCTTCCCCAGAGGGGATATATTGCTTAACCCTAGCCAATAAAGTTTTTGTGGGAGGGTGTTCTCATTCCTCAAACGCCTCGAACTTTCCGCGAGAGTATATAAACTGCTGATTTTAGGGTCTCCGGGCCCCTTCAGTACTATCTTTCAGTGTGTAAAGTACATAGCAGGGGGCGGGAAGCGCCTCTTTCTTCGGGCAGCAGTTCAACAACAAGGTAATGGCCGTTTAAGAACTTCTTTTCTTGCTAGCTCAGCAGTTTAACTCTCGGGGCGGGTCCGAAACCTTTCACCATGTAACTTTCCTCTAAAATGTAAAGACACTTAGTTTCAATTCTATCTTTTTAAACTAAAAATTTGAGATAGAGAGTGCTTAACCCTCTTGAACTCCCACGCATATTGTTTTGAGGTGAACTTGTTTTTCACAACCGATTCTTCCTTAACGTAATGTAAATTGTTTCTTTCTAAAGTCACCTCTTTAGTATGGGATTAGCCCTTGCATTAGCGGCCTAGAGCCAGTTTAGGTTTTAAACAAATGCATTAGGAGTGCTGATTGCCTCCTCTCAAATTGTTATTTTTGAAGCCATGTAATCAGCCTTTCTCTCTTAATAAGCCTCAGTAGGTTGGGTATTTTACCCCTGTTTTCGTGTCCGTGGAGGACAACTTGAAAGTGGAGTTTGGTGTGGCCTTTGATAGGCTTAAGGTTTGAGAGCGAGTGGCTCTTTCTTGAAAATTGAGGGTTGTATGCCTCGAGGAGGCTTTACTGTGTAATTTTGGAGCAAGTGCTCCTGGGCATGAATGGGGTTTTCTGCTCCTCTGTGAAAATTTATTTTGGAGTAAAGTTGGGCTAATTGCCCAAGAATTGTGAGTTCGGGGCTCGAAGCCCAAATCCTGTAAATACTGTAATTGCACTTTTGTTGCCTTGCTACTCTGTACCTGCCATGCTTGTTATTTCTTAATTCTGAAAAGAAAATATAACCTTGTTAAATTTTATCTTAACTTTAATTTCGTATTTTGAGGCCCGTTCACCCCCGCACCTTCTTTCACCTCTGCAAGTCCACGAAACTCCGTAACAAGTGGTAGCAGAGCGTGTTTGAATGGGTCTCAATTTAGCCCCTTTTGACGGCTAAACATTGCTTTGATTACAACTCTAACTATTTTCTCACTTGCTGGAATTTTTGCTTTTTCCTTTTTCAAAATTGTTCTGTCATCATGCCCGGCCCTCGTGATGTTCTCCATCTTAACTATTTGCGCAAGGAGGAGTTGATCTATGAGTTAACTATTAGAAATGTGCAATCTGGAGGCACGGTTGCGGTAGACACAAATAAGCTTAGAGAGTCCCTTGATTTGCCCATTTCCATCCCCACTTTGGGAGAGAAAGAAATTGACGACTCTCTTTCCACGATCACTGACAATACTACTGAGCTAGCATCTGTAGTTAGTTTTTTTGAAGAAAATGATCCTTCTCCTAATCAAATTAAGCGTGTGCAAGCCAGGCTATTTCATTTTTCAAATAGAGTTAACGATCTGTTGTCTCTAAAGTTGAATGACGTTCAGAGGAAGGAAGCTAGTATGGTTCTTGAAAACCTTTCTGAATTATCTAGTAAGGTTACCCAATTGTTAACTGGGGAAGTTCCTCCCAAAATCGATCAACCCACTACGGTGAATGTAGGTAGCGAGGAAGAGCCTCCTAAGGGAGATGTCAATAGGAAAATCGTTGCAGCTCAAACAATCTCTGCCCCATTGGACAACGAGTCTGAACGCCGTAACTCATTGAATAATGTACGTTCTGAATTAACGTCTTTGCCACTTAAACCTTTACCTACTATTTCACCTGGGTTCAGCAGCTTGCCTCATCCATTGGCAATGTTGCTCAGAGGTATCTCGAAGTTTTCTCTTAACACTACCAGTGAAGTTATTTCTTTCTTAAGGTTTTTAGTTGAATTTCAGGATCATGCCCTTGTTTTTTCTCTTTCTCCATGTCAGATTTTGCAAATCATCTATCCCTATGCAATTGGTATTCTCTCAGACAAAATAGTAAGAGCCATTGCCGAGCAATCATCTATTGAAGTCTTCCACGCCCACTTGCTAGCTAACTTCATCCCGGCTAGGGCAAGGTCATCCCTTATTCAGAAGTACTATTATCGTGTACAGCGCTTGGATGAAAACTTGGCAGACTTCATCCAAGATATTAAGTTTTATACTAGGGTGTTCGCTCTTCACTTTCATGGGGATCAGATTGTACAAGCTATTGTGGAAGGTATCTCACCATCCTATAGGTCATATTTATGTTTCGCGGCGTGCCCGCAAACATTTTCTGAACTGAAGCATTGGCTGTCTCAGCGGAAGGAGTTAGATACGCCGAGTCCTTGCGTGTAGCGAAAGAACCCCCTCCTTCTTTTGGTAATCCTCGGCCTCCACCTCGCCGACCAGTCACACCTCGTAAATGTTATGCTTGCGGGTCGCCTGACCATCTTCGGAACAAAAGCCCATCAATCAAATCTAGTAGGGCAAATAATTGGGCTGGCTCATCACAAGGCTGTTTTAAATGCGGGACTTTCTCACATATCGCCAAGAATTGCCCAAATTCAAATAGCACCCACTCCTTCTCAACTTCTGGTGCAACTTCCACCAATGTCAATAATAATAAGTGACTAGTGGATTCGGCTGAGTCGATTAACCAATCTTCCCGAGGCTCAGCCCCTGGTAAACAGGTCGAAAATTTAGGGAACGATCAGTCTTCAAATTCATCTTTTGAATGCCCCAAAGAATGTCTTAGGATTGCGGCGGATACCCCCGCACCTGTTCCTATTCTTAAGATTGAGTTAAATAATGAACCTGTAACAGCTCTATTAGATTCAGGCAGTGTGTGTTCGATTATATCGGCTGAATGGTATTCAAAATTGAAATCTGTTTGTAAGCTTCCTGACTATTGTTTGTCTGCGATCCAATATGTTTCGGCTAATTCATCTCCATTAGAAATTCTAGGTTCTTTACATGTCAAAATTCGTATTTTTAAATTTACATGGAAAATCAAATTGTTTGTGGCTAAGCGCTTGTCTTGCCCCATTATATTGGGAGCCGACTTCATTTCTCACACTGGTCTTGTGCTCGATCTTCAGAGTAGGTCGTGCACTTTCAAATTTGCGTCTAATTGTAAAATCCCATTATTGAAATGTAATTCTGCATCATGTTCATCTATTTCGCCTACCCAGGATGAGATGTTGTTAGACCTTAGACATCTACCTGAGGAGCAGGCTGATAGTATTCGTAAGCTGTGTCAGTCGTTTCCAGAGGTGTTCTCGGATACTCTTGGTGTTACTGACCTTATTGAATACAAAATTGAGGTCACGGATTCGATTCCTGTCCGTTTTCCTCCATATAGGCTATCTCCACCTAAAATGAAGGCTCTGAAAGAAATCATCGATCAGATGTTGAAGGATGGTATTATTAGGCCCTCTAAGTCGGCGTATTCTTCACCAATTTTTCTAGTCCCGAAACCCCAAGGGAGCTTCAGGCCTGTCATTGATTATAGGACTCTCAATCGGAAGGTGGTGTTACAATCTGTGCCCCTTCCTGACCTTCATTCTTGCTTTTCATGGTTTCGTAAGGCCAAGTTCTTTACTATCTTGGACCTGAATCAGGCCTATAATCAAATTCCCCTAGCGGAAGAATCTAAACATCATACAGCGTTTGCCACGGACTGGAATTTGTATGAATACAACCGCGTGCCTTTCGGGCTCCCCACGGGAGCAGCTGTACTCACTAGACTGCTAGATAGGGTCTTCTCCGACATCAAATTTGAGTACTTGTATCACTACCTGGATGATGTCGTCGTATTTTCGGAGACGTTTGAAGAACATCTAGATCATCTGCGAGAAGTTCTCAATCGCCTTCGTAAGGCCGGGTTAACTGTTAAGTTGTCTAAGGTTGCCTTCGCTAAGCCCTCCATGTCATTCCTAGGGCATATTGTCTCACCTGATGGTGTTGCAGTCGATCATTCTAGAACACAGGCCATCCGTGATTTTAAACCTCCCAAGGACATCAAAGGTATCGCCAGGTTCATTGGTATGGTGAATTTCTTCAGGAAATTTATTCCTAACTGCGCTAATAGAGCGGCGCCCTTAAACCTCCTTCGTAGGAAAGGCATCAAATTCGAGTGGGGACCTTCTCAACAAGCCACTTTTGAAGATCTTAAATTAGCTCTCTGTAATGCCCCTGTCCTTGCTATGCCTGATTTCTCAAAGAAATTCATCGTCCAAACCGACGCGTCGTCGTCGGCGGTAGCTGTAGTCCTTCTTCAAGAGACTGAACTAGGGAGGCGACCCATCGCCTATGCATCTAGGACTCTATCGGCTCAAGAAGCCAAGTATTCCATCTATGAGCTCGAAGGTTTGGCAGTCTTATTTGCCTTAGAAAAGTTCCGTCTCTATCTGGAACATGTCAAATTCGACCTGGAGACAGATAATCAAGCCTTAAGCTGGGTCTTAGGTAGGCCGCGTCGTAATGGTCGTATAGCCCGTTGGGCCATCCGTATTTCTGCCTTCCAATTCGATGTCAGGCATATCAGAGGTACCGAAAATGTTGTTGCTGATGGGCTCAGCCGTATGTTTTCCAACGACGTTGAGACCCATGAACCGGTCGATAGTTCATTCCCTCCCGAGTCCATGCTATCTGATGTTAATGCCATCTTAACAGATGCTCCCATGCTCTTTAGGGACATTGAGAAATACCAACGTGAAGATCCGACGCTGGCTCCGATAATGGAAACCCTTTCTTCTGGGGTACATGTCGTCCCTTTTGTACTGAGGAATGGTGTTTTATGTTGCCCTTCGAGGCATGATAAGATGATGAAAGTTGTCGTTCCAGCTGTTCTTGTACCTATGATCTTCAAGTACTAACATGAGACCCCATTGGGGGGGCATCTTGGAATCTTTAAAACGCGTGAAAAGATTCGTGAAAGGTTCATCTGGAAAGGTATGGACGGTGAAATCCGTGAACTAGTAAAGGCTTGTAAATCCTGTTTGCTTAGTAAACCAACCATGTCCACCAAGGTAGGCCTTTTGTCTTCTCATCAAGCGTCGCGCCCCATGGAACGCCTGTATATTGATTATGTAGGACCCTTCCCCCAGTCAAAGGGAAATGCCAACAAGTTCATCTTGGTATGTGTAGATGGTTTTTCAAGATTTTCCTGGTTATTTCCGACTAAGCTGGCTACCGCTCAGTCCACCATTACTTGTCTAAATTCTATCTTTGCTTCTTTTGGTCCGTGTCAATATATCGTGTCGGATAATGCTAAGGCTTTCACATCTAATCTTTTCCGTAAATTCTGTTTTGACCTGTCCATCTCTCATGTGACAACTTCTGCTTATTACCCTCAACCATCTCTGGCTGAACGGGTTAATCGTAATCTCAGGTCCGCGCTTATTGCCTATCATCATGAAGATCATTCTAGGTGAGACACGTCCCTGCACTGGTTAGCTTTTGCTTTGAATTCGGCGGTTCATGAATCACATAAATTTACTCCAGCGTCTTTGATGTTCAAGTTTGTTCCCAACACGCCGCTCTCTAACCTCTGGTCTCTGAGTGACATTCTACCTGAGGCAATAGACCCGGACAACATTAAAGATCTTTGGAAGAAGGCTAAAGCCAATCTTAAAGTGTCTCATGAAAAGGTTAGGGAAAGATATGATCGTGGACGGAGACCCACCAATTTGAAGGTAGGCGACCAAGTGATGGTCAAGAATTTTGTTCCCGCGGGCAAGCTTGCCCCCAGATTTCATGGGCCGTGTGTCATTCTCGATTTCCTTACTCCCGTTACCTTATTGTTAAGCAATCCAGCCACCGAGAGGATATTTAGGGTTCACCTGTCACAGGTGAAACCTGTATAATTTCTGTGCTAACTTGCTTCATATAATTTTAAAAGAAATAGGAAGGTTATATTTTTTTGAGGGGTTTCACTTTTAAGGCCTTCTGCCCTTGGGAGCTGTTTCCTTTATGTGTAATTATTTTTTGTAAACTTCCCCCGATTAGTTAAACTGCCATCCTGTCCTTGCCACGGCCATTACCACGCTCCCGTCTCCTGCTCCACTATACACAGTGGCTTATAAATGCCATGAATATCTGCACGCCGCTGGCCCCTCAACCTCTCCACTAAGCCTATGCCCTCAAAAAGATGATGGTCCAACAAAATTCTGCCGCCGAGCTTTAATGTTTCAGTGCCCCCGCAGCCGCGCGGCGCCGTGCCGCGACTGGGATAGAGGAAGGGCCCCCTCTACTCCAGCGAGGTCGACTTGTGTACGGCGAGCCGGAGTCCTCCTCCCGGCCAAGGCTGATGTGCGGCGCACAACCTGTAACTGGCCCGCGACCTGCATGTTCGCCGCGGGCGCGGCGTGCTTCAACTCCACTACTCCTCTCATAGTGCGGGCGAGCGGTATCTCAGGGTACTTGAGGGGTCCGAGCGGCCTCCCCTGAACTCAAGCAGCGGCGGCTGGTCTGGCCGTCAAATTCATCAACGCTTAAAGTACATATTCATCTACATGGACAATCCAGTTCAACATTACTACCTTTTCTTGGATTTCACTGCAATACCTGGTGGACTAAGAAAATTTTTCCTCAACTTTTAAAACTAATTTTCCTTCTGAATTCAACTTCTACAAACATAAAGACATTACTTCAACAGTTACTACAAGAATTTTGAAACTGGATCAAACCAACTTTAGTAAATTTTTATAAATGCTTCTGCAATTAATCTCCATATCAACATCATAACTTGGACCTTGTTTTCAAACAAATTTCATGGGTCACCCCTGGAGGGACTTTTGGGGGGGGGGAGGTCTGTACCGGGCAGTACACCTCCACGCCGCTAATTCAAACTTTGCGCCTGTTGAAACTCCTCTGCTGGAGGAAGTCTGAACTATATCTACTGTATTAATTTTCAAGTTTCTCAGAAGATGTCACTACTTGGAAATTTTGAAGTTTCTGAACTGGGTCGTTTTCGACGTATTTTTGTTTTACCTGTAGTAAGAAGTGTGAACTTTCTCTTCTAGAGGACACTACTGAAGAACTACAAAAGTGCACCCTAGTGCGAAGTGAAAGAACTGTTTTTTGGAGAAATTTTTATTTCAAAAGTTTGTTTCTTGTTAAATTTCTTTCGGTTATTGTTTAAGTTGGCTGTATAACCCTTTCTTTCCCCTTGTTTTGAATTTAGCCAATCCCGAATTTCTTTAATTAATTTATAACCAATCAGGTGTATCTTCCCCAGAGGGGATATATTGTTTAACCCTAGCCAATAAAGTTTTTGTGGGAGGGTGTTCTCATTCCTCAAACGCCTCGAACTTTCCGCGAGAGTATATAAACTGCTGATTTTAGGGTCTCCGGGCCACTTCAGTACTATCTTTCAGTGTGTAAAGTACATAGCAGGGGGCGGGAAGCGCCTCTTTCTTCGGGCAGCAGTTCAACAACAAGGTAATGGCCGTTTAAGAACTTCTTTTCTTGCTAGCTCAGCAGTTTAACTCTCGGGGCGGGTCCGAAACATTTCACCATGTAACTTTCCTCTAAAATGTAAAGACACTTAGTTTCAATTCTATCTTTTTAAACTAAAAATTTGGGATAGAGAGTGCTTAACCCTCTTGAACTCCCACGCATATTGTTTTGAGGTGAACTTGTTTTTCACAACCGATTCTTCCTTAACGTAATGTAAATTGTTTCTTTCTAAAGTCACCCCTTTAGTATGAGATTAGCCCTTGCATTAGCGGCCTAGAGCCAGTTTAGGTTTTAAACAAATGCATTAGGAGTGCTGATTGCCTCCTCTCAAATTGGTATTTTTGAGGCCATGTAATTAACCTTTCTCTCTTAATAGGCCTCAGTAGGTTGGGTATTTTACCCCTGTTTTCGTGTCCGTGGAGGACAACTTGAAAGTGGAGTTTGGTGTGGCCTTTGATAGGCTTAAGGTTTGAGAGCGAGTGGCTCTTTCTTGAAAATTGAGGGTTGTATGCCTCGAGGAGGCTTTACTGTGTAATTTTGGAGCAAGTGCTCCTGGGCATGAATGGGGTTTTCTGCCCCTCTGTGAAAACTTATTTTGGAGTAAAGTTGGGCTAATTGCCCAAGAATTATGAGTTCGGGGCTCGAAGCCCAAATCCTGTAAATACTGTAATTGCACTTTTGTTGCCTTGCTACTCTGTACCTGCCATGCTTGTTATTTCTTAATTTTGAAAAGAAAATATAACCTTGTTAAATTTTATCTTAACTTTAATTTCGTATTTTGAGGCCCGTTCACCCCCGCACCTTCTTTCACCTCTGCAAGTCCACGAAACTCCGTAACAATAATAATAATAATAATAATAATAATAATAATAATAATAATAATAATAATAATAATAATAATAATAATAATGAAAGTCGCTTCCTGCTGTCTCTCTCAAGGACATGGATTTCTATCAGCTGCAGTAAACCAGAAATTCAAGAGTTATATACATTTCTAACGAGTTTACTCTCTGAGAAAGGAATAAAGAAGGAATTTATGACTTGTCAGTACCACTGTAATGAACTCGTAAACAGATTTATTTTATCACGCTGGAAGGTTCGTCTGGGACGTAAATGTACTTCGTGGACATTAAGCTATAAGGTTCTCTCGAGTAAGCTTTTACTTTAAATGAAGGAATTAAGTTTTCGTTTTCCACTCAAACACAAATGATAACAAATTAATTTTACATAGAAAAGTGAACTTTATTTCAGCTTATCCCACTTATTTCTGGGGTCATTGAGACCACACAGGATAATTTTGATTTCGACCCAGGGGATCGACAGAGATTCGAATCTGAGCCTTACAGGCCAAAATCCAGCAGTTAAGTCGCTGAGCTAATCACGAACTCCCCCCCCCCCCCCCCACCTCATATTAATGTTACGTATGAAATACGAGAAGTGATCAGCTTAACATAGGTCAGTCGCCGAGTCCAAGCCGACCGAAAGGAAACAGCACGTAATATAGGCGTTTAATGGCTAGTTAATATTCATATAAATAATAATAATAATATTAATAATAATAATAATAATAATAATAATAATAATAATATATAAAAATTTCGTGTAGCTATTTCTAGCCGGGTGCAGCCCTTGTAAAGCAGACCCTCCGATGAGGGTGGGCGGCATCTGCCATGTGTAGGTAGCTGAGTGTAATTGTGGGTGAGGATAGTGTTATGTGTGCTGTGTGACTTGCAGGGATATTGGGGACAGCACAAACATCCAGCCCCCGAGCAATCGGAGTTAACCAATGAATTAACCCGGAATCGAACCTGGGACCCTCTGAACCGAAGGCCAGTACGCTGACCATTCAGCCAACGAGTCGGACATAATAATAATAATAATAATAATAATAATAATAATAATAATAATAATAATAATAATAATAATAATAATAGTCGTATCCCAGTACATGAATTTCTGCCGACAGCTAGGTTCGAACCCACTATCTCCCGAATACAAGCTCAAAACTGCGCGTCCCTAACCGCACGGTCAACTCACTCGGTTTAGGACGAAACGAGGGTGTGTCAAATAATGAATGTCCGTGTTGACTGACGTTTTTCTACGAAATCTGAACCTGTCAAAGGGGTAAATTCCAAAGCCAATCATCACAAATGCGTTTTTCACTCAAGGAAATGATTGAACGATGCTTTATTTTATTTTTTATTTTTATTTTTGCTAGTAGTTTAACGTCAAACTAGGACATCAAAGGTTTTCGGCGAGGCAAGCATGGGAAAGCGATAGCATTTGGATGGTAGTGGCCATGGCCTTAACGTACAGCCCCAGAATTTGCCTGGTGTGAACATTGAAAACCGCGGAAAACCATCTTCAGCGAAATATTTGCTAATCATCATAATAAGAGCGTCTGAAGAGAATATTTCAAAACTAATTTCATTCACCATTACACTATACAAATTAAAAAACGTCATTATAGGCAAGTTACCTTCTTCGTGTTCCCAAATATTAGCTTAACTAATAATGAAGATGTATCATAGTGCAAGTTCACAAGTTCATGGTGAAGAGGACTTTTGTCCGATGCCGTTGATATCACTAGATGGGCTCGAAATGTACCGTGTTGTTCAATTTATAACATTAGACACATCTGTATGTGTAACATAATATCATCATCATCATCATCTGTTTACCCTCCAGGTTCGGCTTTTCCCTCGGACTCAGCGAGGGATCTCACCTCTACCGCCTCAAGGGCAGTGTCCTAGAGCTTCAGACTCTTGATCGGGGGATACAACTGGGGAGAATGACCAGTACCTCGCCCAGGCGGCCTCACCTGCTAAGCTGAACAGGGGCCTTGTGGAGGGATGGGAAGATTGGAAGGGATAGGCAAGGAGGAGGGAAGGAAGCGGCCGTGGCCTTAAGTTAGGTACCATCCCGGCATTCGCCTGGAGGAGAAGTGGGAAACCACGGAAAACCACTTCCAGGATGGCTGAGGTGGGAATCGAACCCACCTCTACTCAGTTGACCTCACGAGGCTGAGTGCACCCCGTTCCAGCCCTCGTACCACTTTTCAAATTTCGTGGCAGAGCCGGGAATCGAACCCGGACCTCCGGGGGTGGCAGCTAATCACGCTAACCACTACACCACAGAGGCGGACTGTAACATAATATGCCAACTAAAAATCAGAGCCTAACTTCGTGTTAAGGACAAGTCTCGGACTTCGTTTCTGAGAGACTAGAGAAATATTTCGTGATCAAACAGTGAAAACTGAGGGTATATTAAACATTAACGCTGCCTTCATCTTATTTCCTACTGTCAACAAAAGTTTGTGAATATCAGATTAAATGGTTTACTGCATAAAAATCTTGAAAGTTTTCTTTCTACAACTAATATTGCTTACGTCGAAGCTGCTCGAGTATACAATGATGGATGATGATCGTATTTGTACGCTGATAAACCTCTAGCTAGGGGATTCGGTGTTTGTTTTCGTCTTATTACACTTGTATTCGTCCAGACACTACACTATTAACCACCACACAAAACACTCTCCATTGAACACATCACTCAACATACGGTTGAAGTCAAGAAGGGCAACCGATCACAAAACTAGGCCAAGTTCAGATCAAGTGCCGATCCCAAAATTGGGAAATAGGCCTGGAATAAAAAGAAGAAGAATAAGGAGGCACACATCAGAGAAAAAACACGTCTTCATCAACTCTTATTAGACGGAGTATAGGTCATGACTTCACAAGTAAACACAAGAGGACAACAATTAACTAGGGGGTAGAAATTCCACTATCAGAAGTCGTCATTTCGAACTTAATACACTACTGTTCACAAAAATCTGAACACCTAAACGTAATAATATTGGCGTGTAGCCTGTGGTAAGGCCTGATGCAGGACTTCCATATTACGCCGTATAGGCAACCTTCGCGTCTGTGAGGATGGGCCCTACCTGAATATCTAGTCCCCAGACCAGAGGAATCAACTAAGAACAGTTAAAATCCCTGTCCCGACCGGGAATCGAACACGGGATCCCTTGGACCAAGGCCAGCATGATAACCATTTTGCCACGAAGCTGGACGACCTAACACATGATACGCCATGTTCCTTCTCACAGAGTGTGTGCACTGTGCGATACCGAAGAAGTTACTAGTGATACATGGTGATTTGCCCACGAGTATTTTCAATCTAGGCCTGTCAAATACCATGAACTTATCAACGCCGACCGTTCTGTACTAGGAAAGTCAGCGGGAATGCAACGCATTCGTGTGAAATAGCCGTACATATAAAACTGACTGGCATAGGTCACATTATCGGTGTTTCGGGGTTACCCGTGGACCAGCAGAGGTGAAAGAAGGTGCCGGGGTGAATGGGTCTAACTACAATGTCACGAATTGATTTAAAACTTTAGCAAAGGTTATATTTTTTAACAATAAAATTTTAACAACTTTTGACTTAGTGAGATAACAATGACATAGCAATTTAAAAACAAGACTTAGAAGGACCCAAGATTTCAGAATTTTCACTCTCTTGGGCTACAAGCCCCTATTTTTACAATTTTTGAGTTCCCAGCTCAAAATTACAAAAGAGTACAAATTTATACCAGGGCAGAAATCCCTCAATACATGGAGCGCTGGCTCCCAACTCACAATATCAAGCCTTCAAAAGGCATTCAGTAATCTTCTTTTGAAAAAGAGCTAACAAGCTCTCAGTTTTCAAGCCTATTCAAGGCAACACCAAAAATATCTTACACCTTTTGGCCTTCCATGGCCCAGCTTACAAATTGAAACAGGGGTATCAAGTACCCAACCTATAGGGCCTTCGTGTAAAAGAAATAACAGTTAAATAAATGGCCCGAAGACAAAATGAAAAGATGCGAAGCTTGCACTCCTAGACATGAATTCCTAGAACCTAAAGGGCACTAGGCCGATGAAACAGGGGCTATTCCCAAACTATGGAGGTGACTCGTATAAGAATAATTAAGACTTTACGGAAAGGAAGAAAACCAGTTACAAAACGTAGTCACTTCAAACCAACATGAAGGGGAGCTCGAGAGGGTACATCACTCTCTATCCCCGATTTACAGTTAAATATATTATGCAGTTATTACATAAGCCGGTAGAAATTACATTTTCAGAAAGTAGGTTACATAGTTAAAGTTTCAGACTTCTCCCTGAGGTTAAACTCCGGAGCTAGCAAGAAATAAAGATGTTAATTAGCCATTACCTTGCTGAAGAACTGCTGCCTGATAAAAGAGGCGCCTCCCGCCTCCTGCTTCACACACACACACTTAGTTAGATGACGTTCAAATGGCCAAGAGACGTAAAAATCCGCAGTTTATAAACCCTCGGGGAAAGTTTGAGACCTTTCACGAATAATCAAGACACACCCACAGGGTTTTATTGGTTAACATCAAAAGTGACACTCAGAATCGAGGAACAAGCCTGTGATAGGCGGAAAATTAATTACAGAAATTCATGATTGGCTAAATTCAAAACTGGCGGAAATAAAATATCAATATTGCCAACCCAAAAATGAATGAGCATAAGGTAAGGGTTATGCTGCCTGAAAGCAGGTCCGAACCTCCACAGACGTGTTCCTGAGTCGGAGTTTACGTGCGGTAGGGTGGTCAGTTCCTTTCCGCTCCTTCATTCCCTTACCCCCACCAACAGCGCGTGGCAACCCATCCAACTCCTGACCACGCCCAATGTTGCTTAACTTCGGAGATCTCACGGGAACCGGTGTTTCAACACGGCTACGGCCGTTGGCAATGAACAAAATTTAGTAAAAAAACTTAGGAATACAAAACTTCTTCAAATCAAAGTTCTTCCACTTCGCACCAGGGTGCATGATCATAGTTTATTAGCAGTGACATCTGTTGACAAACGTCTCAACTTCTTGATAAATGGTAAACGAAACACGTAGAATTTCATACAGTACGTGAAACTTCAGTCCGCCTCTGTGGTGTAGTGGTTAGCGTGATTAGCTGCCACCCCCGGAGGTCCGGGTTCGATTCCCGGCTCTGCCACGAAATTTGAAAAGTGGTACGAGGGCTGGAACGGAGTCCACTCAGCCTCGGGAGGTCAACTGAGTAGAGATGGGTTCGATTCCCACCTCAGCCATCCTGGAAGTGGTTTTCCGTGGTTTCCCACTTCTCCTCCAGGCGAATGCCGGGATGGTACCTAACTTAAGGCCACGGCCGCTTCCTTCCCTCTTCCTTGCCTATCCCTTCCAATCTTCCCATCCCTCCACAAGGCCCCTGTTCAGCATAGCAGGTGAGGCCGCCTGGGCAATGTACTGGTCATACTCCCCGGTTGTATCCCCCGACCAAGAGTCTGAAGCTCCAGGACACTGCCCTTGAGGCGGTAAGTCCGAGGGAAAAACCGAACCTGGAGGGTAAACAGATGATGATGATGATGACGTGAAACTTCAAAATAACAAAATTTCATTAGATTTCTGTAGTGACATCTTCTGAGTAACAGTTGAAGTAGGTGTAGTTTCAAGTTCACGATTTCTCCAGAAGAGGAGTTCTTTTAGGCGCAAGATTTACGTGAGCGGCGTAGAGGTGTACCTCCCGGTACAATCAGCATGGGAGACTGCTGCGTGCCCGAGACAGATATTGCCCGATGTAGAGGAAGGTAGGTAGAAGGGCGTAGCACTACAGGAGAAGAATCTAATCGTCAGAAGCCGACCGCGTTGGGCCGGGCTGAGTGGCTCAGACCGTTGAAGCGCTGGCCTTCTGACCCTAACTTGGCAGGTTCGATCCTGGCTCAGTTCGATGGTATTTGGAGGTGTTCATATACGTCAGCTTCGTGTCGGTAGATTAGTGGCACGTAAAGGAACTCCCGCGGAACTAAATTCCTGCACCTCGGCGTCTCCGAAAACCGTAAAAGTAGTTAGTGTGACGTAAAGCCAATAACATTAGACCACGCTGAGGGATGATTGTCATTTGAGGAAGGAGACTTTGATCGATCAGGAATTACAGTCAATGACGTTAAGGAAGTAGTGGCGCTCTCTGTCATATTCGGTATGTTAGCTATTACAGGACGTTCACCTTTCTCGTCGTGTGGACGCTCCGCCGGTTAATGCACCCTACCGCATAACTTCTAGGCTGCAGGGGTAAAACGAACGACGTGAATGGCGTGACAATTTGTTTGATATCATCATACTTCTTCAGAGGCTAAACCTAGGTCTGTGGTAACATATGAGTCCGCAGAGGACAGGGATAGAGGTGTGTGGCACAGTGTATTTACATCAGGCATACTCTCGACTAATGCATGATGTTCTACTCTGGGGTCTCACAAGGTACTACAGTAGATCGCCTCTCATGCAGGGCAGTACCTTTATAGAGAGTGCCAACTTTGTCAACATCATTCTAGAGTCGGTAATTCTTCCATACCTTTAAGGCAATCCCAAAGACATATTTAAGCAGGACAAAACTAGACCACATACTGAAGCGCCAGCGTGTGCCTTCTTCCATGAAAACAACGTACTACTAGTGCTCTGGCCAGCGAGACCCAAATTTATTTATTTATTTATTTATTTATTTATTTATTTATTTATTTATTTATTTATTATTTTGGCTAGTGGTTTAGGGTCGCAATAACACATCGAAGATTTCTCGGTGATGCCAGGATGTGAAGGTGGTGGCTATGGACTTAATTAAGGTGTGAAAATGGGAATCCACAGAAAACCATCTTCCGGGCTGCATACGGTGGGATTCGAACCCATTGTCTCCCGAATGTAAGCTCACAGCTAAGCGACCCTAACCGTACAGCCAACTCGCTTGGTCACCCGATTTTTCCCCCATTGAAAATTTCTGAGACATGATCAAACGGACCTTGGAGACAGGTGAATTGAGATATATGCTATACCACATATCACCATCCCAGCAATATGTTATTCACTTCCTCGATGCGCACAGCAGGTGATTGATGTCAAAGATGACCACACCACTTACGGAATACCATGAAGCACTAGGCGCGTTGAGCACGAATATACGTATAATTTATTCAGTACTGCACCATGTGCGCTAGACCCTGTGAAAAAATTCACAGAGTAGCTTACTTCAGGTGTTTTGATTTTAGTGACCGTAGTGGTTATTTTTATCGAAGAACTTTTTCACTTCATTTCCATAAATAATTAATGTCAGAATTATAAATTGGTAGATTTTTAGATGGTATAAATTTAGGAACAAATTCTTTTCTCAACAATTCTCTTCGCATTTAAGGACAGAGTAAAGATTCCTTGAAAATAATGAACAAGGTGCCTTATGTTTCCGTTACTCTGAGAAAGAAGACATTGGATGAAACAATGGCCAGATGGCTGTCTTTGAAGGACGCGCTCCTATGGGGAATGAATCCCGTGAATACCTACGAGCCCATGTAAAGGAATATCTAAATTTGCGTACTCACGTAGGAGATGTAATTACCAAAGTGCGCATGTCTGTCGAAGTACTAAGCTTGATTTCCTGGACTTCTAAGCGTTCATGTTTTATGATAGTAGGGTTCTTGAAGGAAGTATGTAGTGGCCTACTGGAGGCATGGGATAACATCTATTGGACATTGAAATGAAATGAAATGGCGTATGGTTTTTAGTGCCGGGAGTGTCCGAAGACATGTTCGGCTCGCCAGGTGCAGGTCTTTTGATTTGATACCCATAGGTGACCTGCGCGTCGTGATGAAGATGAAATGATGATGAAAACGACACATATACCTAGCACTCATGCCAGCGAAATTAACCAATGATGGTTAAAATTCCCGACCCTACCGGGAATCGAACCTGGGTCCCGTGTGGCCAAAGGCCAGCACGCTAACGATTTAGCCATGGAGCCGGACTATTATTTGACAATTACCTATACTCTCCTTCTTTCTTTGGGCTTTTCCCATATTGTTGTGGTCGAAAACTACTTTTAACAACCGACTTCTGATACTTTTAATAAACGAGGTAATGTTAATTATCATAACACCACGTTGTGTATCTGGATAAACCGAGCGTGTTCGCTATGCGGTATGGGTCACGTAGCTGCTAGCTCATATTCGGCAGTCTCTAAGGTTTTTCGTGGTTTCCCATTTTC
Organism: Anabrus simplex; assembly: GCF_040414725.1. Lineage (NCBI taxonomy): Eukaryota > Metazoa > Arthropoda > Insecta > Orthoptera > Tettigoniidae > Anabrus > Anabrus simplex. The sequence continues at coordinate 925,743,089 of NC_090266.1, forward strand.
ACACCAGACAAATGCTGGGGCTGTAGCTTAATTCCACGGTCAACTTCTTTGTAATCCTAGCCCCATTGTATCCCATCATCACCATAAAACTTGTCGACGTGACGTAAAACAAATAGTAAAAAAGTATTTGGGTATGTGTTAGCTTTCCTATCAGTTCACGAACGATTGATCCAAACTTGACCCCCTACTATGGAAACAAGAAGTACTTTTCACCAGCATTAATACCTTCTTATTCTCAATGGTGTCTACTGTCTTCCACGAGTAAATATAAATTAAGTTGGCAGTTATCCTACTTTAACTTGAATATATTATATCCAACATAAATCACACCTAAATTTTGGTGAAGGCAAGTATTGATGAACGACATCTAGCACGTTAAATTTTGCGGGTATATGTGCTACCAAGCGTGAAATTAACGTGACTGTTATTTCACCGTCAACATTGAGTAACCATATACGGGTTGCTTTAATATCCATTAAGCTGAGATGCAAGAACATCAGATTTTTGACATGTCGCATCAAGTTTTTGTGTTACAAAGCCCTTCCTCCACAGCGACAATTCCATTAATAAGTATAGAGAATTAGATGTAAAAGTATCTCTCCACCTGCGACCGGTAATCTCGTGATTCCATGACTGGAGTCTTGTGCATATATGAACTTAGAGAATATGCTGATGATGCTTGTTGTTTAAAGGGGCCTAACATCGAGGTCATCGGCCCTAGAGAATATAAAACCTATTTCTGAGTGGTCATAAGCATTACCCTTACTGTGGGCTCGAGCGTTAGACCACATCAACTGTTGAAAGTCAGCTTAGTTATAATATCGATGATGATTATGATGATGCTTGTTGTTTAAAGGGTCCTAATATCTAAGGTCATCGGCCCAAAGTTATAATACCAAAATTCATTATACTAATATACAGAAGATCCTATAATTAGGCTATGTACTTACTAACTTCTTTGCAATTGGAATTTAACTTCAAAGAACACTGCAAATGAATCCTACTGTTATTTAAACCTCCCTGTTAGTGGAAATACAAGTGAGTGAATTATTTTCAAATCAGCTGAGAGCGAGAGACCGCTATAAATCCACAAGCGTACGATTCTTTCAGCGAGCCATGGCTCTTTATGTGTCGCTCGCAGCGGAAGATCGGCTTCCTGCCAATGTCCAGTGTTACGATAATGAATCGTGTGTGTGTGTCACTGATCCGCGAGGGCGCCACTCAGCACTGTCTGCTGCGAGTTAGCCGACTCGTGTTCCGTGAGCTCGCCGTTGCTGTGATTAGATTCGTCCGACAGTTGAATGAATTGATAGACGCTTCGAAGCATACACTCAGGAGCCGACACTACTGGGCTAGCCTCAACGGGCCCCCGGCTGAGGTAGACGAATTGGAATGCTGAATGCGGACCGGGTCACAGTGAAAAAGCGCTAACCAGTATGCCGCATACCTTGGAAACATGATAAAACGAGGCACTGATTCTACTGTCAGCCGTCATTGTAATAATCCTACGTGTTTATCCAAACAATATGCTAAGGTGGTACTTTATTATCGATTGCACACCCTTCCGTCCAATCCAAGATCCATTTAAATAACGATCTAAGTTATATAGGAGAATGTACTTCATAGTAAAAGGGACGAATGAAAAAATGTATAGTTAAAATTCCACGGGACATCTTAACTACGATTTCCAAAATCCTCTAGACGAAACAGCAATGACAAACAACTGATTCAATTTCGATTAAATGCCGTATAATTAAATCACTTTCAGCATACATCAGTGATGTAAAGTTTTTGATGAGGTCATTGTTACCAACTAATAACGGTAGAATAACTAAGAGTGAATACGCTCACCAGTGTGAATCGTAGATATTACAAGAAAATCTGTCGAAAGCAAATAACTGGAGAGTAGAAGAAATAATATTTAGGTAAGATGAAAATATAGCTTATGACAAGTCTAATTTACCTTCACTGTTGTTGCTAAATGCAATGGTCAATAATAATAATAATAATAATAATAATAATAATAATAATAATAATAATAATGCTATTTATTTAACCGAGCATGTGGCTGCACGATTTGGGTCATATACCTATCAGTGGGTTCGAACCCCACTGCCGGGAGTCCTGAGGATGGTTTTCCGTGGTTTCCCATTTTCTCACCAGGAAAATGCCGGGGCTGCACCTTAATTAAGGCCACTGAAAGTGAATTTTATGTATAAATATATATATTGCACCCATAAGCTCATTGACATTATGGACGCATTAATTAAATTATTGAAATTCATATATGTGAATACTGCAGAAAGCAGGGAAGAGCTGGCAGTTTCACAAAGCACTACGCAGGGACCACACTGGCTGAAAAATACATCCACTGAAACCACTTAAAGTCACGTACAGGAAATAGGTTTGGCTAAGAGCTTCCTCTAATATAGTTTATGACACCGCCTTATGCGAAACTTTCTACAGAAATATTCTCACGGGAGAGGACACATTGGAATGCACCACTCCCAGTTCGAGTGACAGAGACAGAAATAGTGCATGCAACCCCTTGGCAAAAATGGCCTTGCCCACGCCAATGTTCGGCGGCAAAATTCTAGCCAATCAGAAATTCCGAAATTAAACTGCCCTACACCAGCGGGAATATTTATCCAGTATTTCGTGATTTGGTGTCGGAAGAAGTAGAGAAATACTGTGTCCTGATCTGCAAATCATATTTGAAGAATTATTTACGCGAATACGTGATTAGAAATTCCATAAGTAATGAGTTTTCAACATTGTGTGGAAGAGTGGTTTCGTCCGGGAAGCTAAGTGTCATGGCGGGAAAGTGCCGTGCTGCGAGTGTAAATAGGCCCTATGACGCATTTCAATTCATAAAATAATCTACGATCATTTCCGATAGCGCCATGCAACATGTGAATCAAACAAAATTTTGGAATATCTGGAGTGCATTTTCTGAACATTTAACCTACGGACAAGTGGAAAAGTGATCCAAGGTGCAATATCACTACGCCACATCCCCTCCAGTGGGACTACTTTGAGGCGGGGATGTGTGAATTTACAAAACCGGCAGCGACAGTGTGCCGATACTCCAGTCTTGGTTGAAATTTCTGTGTATACAGGCGACTCTTCGGAAGGTGCAGCGCTAAGTGACGGCCGTAGCTTTGAGTGAGTAAAGTCTTTGATCAGACAATGAACAGTTGGGGAGAACTTTTATAATAACATCAGGTCATAGGAAACATTCAAACACTTATTACAGTAGAAATGACGATGATGTTTATTTCTATAAAATACTTTCTAAATGAACACTTAACGTGGTGAGCACGGCGGAGAACGCAGATGAACAATGGGACCTTTCAGAACATATAGTTGTACAACATTTCCTTAGCTCACACGTAGCTTACGCACTAGAATTTGGGTGGAGAAATTATTATTTCCTGGAGGACTATATTTTCATAAAATTTCTCTGTGACTACATGGGAGCATTGCAATCAAATTTCCGCAGTCTATGAAAATCACTGTTTCATTGGAGACATTGGGATCGAGCATTAGTTGTACTAATTACAGGGAGATACTTGTTTACTATTGGGATATAACGGGCAAGGACTGCACGTCCACTTTCTACGTCCGAGTGAGGTGAATGACTGGTAAATCCCTTGTATAAACAAACTGTAAGGGGCGAGCTTGGGAGACACGTCGTGAAGGACACCAGGCCAGGTAGTTTTGTTCCTGACTAAGATCAACAACTCAACGGGTGTTAACTCGTATGCTGTGTAATTTATATTTTACTATAATTGTTAAGAGTGCGTGTGTTGCGATAAATCTTACGTGTGCTAGGCAAATATTAAACATGGATCCTGATGGTGTGCACGAAGTGTTAAATATTCTCAACAAGATGTGGAAGATGGAGTAGATCCATGTAATGGGGGCTAAGGAGGATCCAACCTGCCTTCCAACACTAAGGTAATGAGCATGTTATAATTTTGTAATATGTAATTGAGGACGACATGAACAATTCGTGGTCAATTTTAGGTCAGTAAATTCATGTATTGTATATAAAAATTTCACGTACTGGATGGTGTAGTTATGTTTCAGCCGTCATTTGCAGTAGGAGTTAGGACAGAGACCAGGACAATTACATCTGACGACTCGGGATGTAAATGTCATGGTGTCAACATAATAATAATAATAATAATAATAATAATAATAATAATAATAATCAGATAATATTCGTATTTTTTCTTGAAGTTTTCTTGCATATTTATCTGAATCATTTTTGACACGAGTTTATTTGTTTTGACGTAATATGAATCCTATTATTCTGTAGGTATTTCATGCCCAGTGTAACTTCAGATTTTAATGTAATAAAAATAATAATAATAAGTGTTATGGTGATATTTTTGATTCTCGTGGATGTTGTCGAGTTATTTTAAATTTTAACTAGACTCGATTACGGCACATCCAATTTTATTTATTCATTTGTGTGATCACATGTAGATGACCGTTTTCTTTGGATTTCATATCCTTATTTTTGGTGGTGTAGCGTTTAATACGCGATTTTATTTTCTTGGGAGTACGCGAAATCGTGTTTTCAGTAGTCGTGTATTTGACAGGCAATCTTGTTTTTACCGTCATAACTAAAGAGAGAAACATTGCCGGTCAGCTCTGATAATTCATGGCAGCATGTGAATGTGAGATGAACAAAGAGGTAGTAATGTCCCTGATGATAATAATCAAAGAAATGGAGAATAGAGGCTAGAGGACCATGTCGTATAACGGTATCGTATTTATGAATATGTGAACGACCCAATGAATTAATAAACTATTAGCCCGTGTGGAAATGGGCGAGGCTACGTTGACAAGTAAATGCTACGTTGAGGGTAATGAGGTGAATATGAGAACTAAAAGATAATCACTTCAACTAATAGAGTTAAATATACGACGACATATGTGATAATTGTAGGCGGAAGGCTTATATATTCAAATATTTTCCAGAGACGACGTAACGCTCGGAAATATGCAAATCAGAGGCCGAGTTGAGACATGGAACAGAGCGAGCCAGCAATGTGTAATTTTGAAAGTCATTTGTGATCACGATGATGTGTAATTTTCTTAGTCGTTATTCCTTAAAGTTAGGAAATATCATGCCCAGACATTTACGCCTGTTGTCAGGAGATTGCCGCCAAATCCACCTCAGTTGTTACTTGAATCTCAGTTCAATAGCGATGTTTGCGCGTGTTTTATGTAATTGATGATAGGCGGTGATCACTTTTATTTTGTGATTTTCTTCCCTGTTCTTTTTTGGGGAAATTTTTGTCACCGTGTGTTAAAATAGTGTGACCGAAGGTGCATGAATTTTGTGAGTGGGTACATGATTTTAATAATATAGGTATAGTTAGGTCATCTTTCAATTTATTTCTTTTGGAGCGCAGTTGCTTCTCCAATGCCGTGTATATTTTGTAAATACTCAAGTGATAGGTTAGTAAGACCACGGATTATTCATTAGTCAGAATCAAAATTTAAATATTTATGCTCAAAGGCATCGTAATCACTAAGCTTTTGAACCCCACTACAATTTAATTAGGGAAATGAACCGACCTTTAACAAGAAGTTATGTGATAAATGCCACAAACTGAGTAAATAAGATGGAATCTGCCTCCATCAACAATATCATGCAATTTTGGTTATTCTCAATTCAAATGCAGATAGCGGCAAGGAAGCTAAAATTAATGTTGTAAAAAGGGTCGAGTTTATTTGATAAAAGTAAAACTGAGGCACTTGGCCTAATTTATTTATTTAAGTGTCCAGACTATCACAGCTAATAATGAATAAATTGTCAAAATAACTGAGTGTTCATGATCAATGTTTGGTTTGGTAAATTTTCTTTGTTCAGCCACCAGTTAGTTATGTGATGGCAAAGTTATACAAATAATAATGAGATACCGTGTTCATGGAATTTATTTATTGTTATCCATGTTTATTTTACATAATTATGGTTTTACAAGTGGGTAGTTGTAAAATTAACAAGTACTTGGAATCAAAAAACTTGGGATACCCATAAATGAAATCAGTGTAATTAATTAATCAATTAATTAATAATTTATGCAAGTCCAGTTTGATTAAAATGACGGTTTAAATGTAATTCAAGAGGTTTTATTCAGTAATGCTGAATCTTGGTTGATCTCTGGTCTGTTGTTGTTGTGTCATGGACATTGAAGACACTAGTTCGATGGTGATGATCATTATTTAATTTGGTTGATCTTAAATCAGGTTCACTAAGGCAGGTGTTTGATTTTGTGTTAAGAAGACTCGAATTGTTTTATTTCCAATAATTGTATTTCATTTCATTTAAATTCACGTCATTTAAAAATTTCATTTTTATTTACTTATTTTTGCCGATTTGTTAATAAATTATTTTGCTTATTTCAATTTACTTCAGTCTTGTGGGTACCGTTATTTGGTAGTTAGTTGACCCTCCGTCTTTCACTCCCTCAACCCTGATCATGTGTGGCCCGACAACTCCAAGGGAAGATGAAGGACGTAACCACACCCAAGAAGATAAGAGTCTATGTGAACAGTAGGTATTATTTGATGTCTTTATTTACAGGAGCAGCCGGCGCATTAATCAAGAAGAATACCGCAACGTCTGCCTTCAAAAGGGCACAATATATATATATATATGTGTGTGTGTGTGTGTGTGTGTGTGTGTGTGTGTGTGTGTGTGTGTGTGTGTGTGTGTGTGTCGGTGCGATGTAAAGCGAATTGTGTATATACGCATAACGTGTATTCGAACAGCCAACTGTTCTAACAGACGTAAGGTGTCGTAAATCTGTCCCTCGCGAGTTACAGTATTTAACGTGCTGGAAGCCAGCAACATGACGTTGTTCCACGTAAACACACTCAAACGCCACCAAAATGTAATGTAATAATTGCACTTGTATATCAATCCACACTGAAGGTTAGTGACCATGTAGTCACTAGCATTCGAAAAGATAACATGAAGTATGCCACTAAACACTTTTAGTCATTACGTTAAATTTAATGATCACAATATTCCGAATGTTAAACGCAAAATATTGAATTAATGATAAATATGTCCACCTCTGTTGTGTAGTGGTTAGTGTGAATAACTCCCACCCCTCGGAGGCCCGCGTTCGATTCCCGGCCCTGCCACAACATTTGAAAAGTTGCACGAGGACTGGAACAGGGTCCACTCAGCCTCGGGAGGTAAATTGAGTAGAGGGCGTTCGATTTTCGCCTCGACCATCCTGGAAGTGGTTTTCCGTTTCCCACTTTTGCAAGTAAATGCCGTGATGCTACTTAAAAGCCAAGGCGAATTCCCTCCCTCTTCCTTGTCTATCCCTTCCAGCCTTCCCATCCTCGACAAGGCCTCTGTTCAGCATAGCAGGTAAGGCCGCCTGGGTGAGTTACTGGTCCTCCTCTGAAGTTGTATCCACGACCAAATATCTCACGGTCCAGCACATTGCCCTTGAGGTAGTAGTGGTGGGATCCCTCGCAGAGTCCGAGGGGGAAAACCAACCGTGGAGGGTAAATGGATTAAATAAAATAATAAAAATGATTATTAATGGAATAAAAATATTTAATTTGTAAGTTATCAATCGTATGTTACTTGATAATTATTCATATAAACATTCTAAACAAATATATAATCATCAAACAAAAATAATTAAAAATTAACCAAACACATCGTGACTCAACGGGTTAAATTTATGTAAATTTAAGTCGTATTGATGAGCCATGTTTTTGATCGAAGTTACACGAGACATTCACTCCTCGAAGAAATATCTTCATGGTAGAGATCTTAATCCAAATATTCGCAAATTAGCAAGCCTTTGATGAAAAGTAGTTCACATATATCTCAGTCCGCTAGAACCTGACGTGCAGTTCTTCTCTCTGTTCCGTCCGTTTTAATGTTAGTGGGTTTATAGTGCCTGGAGGGACTTGAGTGCGTTTGAGTTTAAAATACGCAGGCCGTATAATGAGAGCAACTTGTTCGCTCCAGGCAAATCTGTTAACAAGCATCTACGGTAACCCTGGACCACGTTGCATTTCCAGCACTCATGTTAAAAAATCGTTAGGGGTCAGGAACACCTTCTGTCATCAGTTCCATGTATTTCTGCGTGTAGAAACTTTCACATAACCAATTTGATGTGATGTTTGCGTCTGTAACTAGAGTTAATAGAACCAAAGAAAAAATTGGCTCCCCAGAGATGCAAATAGGCTGCAATTCGAGAACTTAACTACTGTTCGCAAGTTAGCCGCTGTCAGTGTAGCTATTCAAGCAGGATCACGTTACCCGCATTAGTGCCTAATAAGTGAAGCATTTGTGAGCCACATCCATATTAATTCTGTGTGTTAAATGTTAAACGTATCTCAAGTAATCAATGGGTTTCAACAGACACCAGGGTGGTAAAAGTTTGCACCGGAAAGCGGTTATTTAAAATGCCAGTAAATCTCTAGACACGGCTCCATCATATCAGAAGCAAAGCCATCTCCGCAAAGGCCACTAAGGCCCTTGGAGGAGCAGAAGATAATGACTGCCACCATCCATAACCATGGTACTAACAAAGAGAGTTTAAAATGTAGCGGACACCGAATTTTTCGAGCTTTGGCGAAGTTACTATACATGGGTACATAATTGAAACGCTAAAATATTAAAAACTAAGGCCATTCAAGAGAATTTCCCGACTTTGTACCCATCTAAATTAACCTCATGAAAGTTCGACAATTTCTGTGTCCGCAGACTATAGCATCCTCCCGTTAACGCTATGACCGGTAACCTTTGTCCCAAGGATTAATCCTGGTTATCACTTGCTGTTGTTGGTTGAGTGAATCATAGGGCTATGTTTCTCTCCAAAAGTAGTAAACCCACTTCAAAACATTTCGACTTTCTGGCGGGGAATAGAACCAATATCTTCTGGGCGAACTGAGCATGCCTTTATCAGCTAGCTAGGTAGCCCCTATGTCGCATTTAATCACAATAACATGACAACCGACTGCGCTGTTATTGGACTTCACAACCACCAGGATAAAAGGCGAAAATCTCCTTGAAACTACGGCACGTAGCCCCTATAATCACACCTTCACAAGATGGTATACTGTCGAAGAACCCATTCAATTTGGAGGTCGTGAAAGCAAAATCTTGTTGACATCGATGAATGCTCCACTAGTTTAGATGCGCATTATTAACTGCTAATGGGAAACCTTGTTCACGGGATAGTGATGGAAACTTTAGCTTCGTGTGGCGAGAAAATAATCTGCCTCCAAATAGGAAGATGACTTCTAGGAGACGGAGTTATATTCCACATAATGGCCACCGTCGGAATTAACAGAATTATCAAAGCAGACATTTAACTTGTACCTGAACATTTTATGTACATAGGACGATCATATCTGCATAGCGCGGTAATATAATATGCATTCTTAGACAGTGCTTACACATCTGATCGCCATGGTATTGTTTACCACTCTGGAGGAGTTCATTTTTATTTGGACGGAGTGAACTTCTTAAATCAGTGCAGTCATTCGTTCATTTGCTGTTGATTGTGAAAATTAAAAACGTGTTTGCTTCTTCTTCTTCTTCTTCTTCTTCTTCTTCTTCTTCTTCTTCTTGCGTTCCAGCCTTCTAAGGATCACGTTACAATTTCAATTCTTCCTCCTTAGTTGTCCTTTCCTTTTCTTCCAGTATTCCTTCATTGCTTCACTGTGCTTCCTTTTCCTGTCTTCAGTCCACTTCGTGCCTGTTTTCTTTTCCCTTCCCTCCTGCGAAGAAAAGAAAGGAGAATAAAACTTTAAACAAGCAAAGTCAATGGCTGATATGTAAAGCATACGAATACGTTAACGAAGAACAACATAGGTACGGGTTATATTATTATTATTATTATTATTATTATTATTATTATTATTATTATTATTTTACACTTAGCTTTACGTTGCATCGACACAGATAGGTCTTATGGCGACAATGGGATAGGAACCGGCTAGGAGTGAGAAGGAAGCGGCCGTGGCCTTAATTAAGATACAGCCCCAGCATTTGCCTGGTGTGAAAATGGGAAACTACGGAAAACCATCTTCAGGGCTGCCGACAGTGGGGTTCGAACCTACTATCTCCCAAATACTGGATACTGGCCGCACTTGCGACTGCAGCTATCGAGCTCGGTCTTTAGAAGTGTTGAAATGAAAATGTGTTTGTTTATTAGGTGGAGAGTAGCGTTGTTAGTTAGTTTTAAAGTGTGTAAAATGCCATTGATGCTTAAAAATCCAAGTACTCTCAGCTTTTCGGTCAGCCATTGTGTAAATGAACATCATAAATCTAAATTAATCACATATAAAATTTAATACAATACACACATGTTTCGTTTCCATCTCAACATAATCCGTGCCATGGTACTAAATCACATTTCGAGGGAGTAACGTGAAAGAAATAGAGTAATAAAAACGTGGTTTCTTATTTTCGTTGTAAATTAATATGGTCTACGCGAATTCTTCCAGCAAAGGTACAATTCTTTGCAAATTGTCTTGTGTTGAAATATGAATACAGCACAAGGACTTGTGAATGGTTTCTGCGTAAGAATTGCCAGACAAACTTTGTTGTTTGTAGAGACTGCAGTAGAGTGTGGTACTTGAATCTAGGATCAGGAATGTGACTGTTATTCACGATCCTACGACAAGTGACTACAATGAAGCAACATCAACATAATATAAGGCTATATTCCTTCTAATTACCGAAATATTGGCTTCGAAGTGCGGATCGTGCAGCAACAGCTTGCATTCTGGAGATGGTGTGTTCGAATTCCACCGTTGATAGCGGTTTTCCGCGGTTTTCCATTTTCACTCTCGGCAATATCAGAGCTGTACCTTGAGTAAAGCCATAATTGTTACCTTCTCAGACAGAGTTCTTTCTTATCCCAGTACCGGTGTTATCGAAAAACCCACGTGTGTTGCCAGAATGAGTGGTTCAGTGGTAGAGCGTTTGATTCTCACCCCAAGTTTTTGGGTTCGACTCCGGCACAGTCCGGTGGTATTTGAAGGTGCTCTAATACGCCAGCCTCGTGTCGGTAGTTTTGCCGGCACGTAAGAATTTCCCGCGGGTCAAACTTTTGGCATATATGAGTCTCCCAAAACCGTAAAGATCATTAGCCGATGTAAAAGCAATAACATTGCTATTATCATTATTATTATCATCATCATCTATCCTCCAGCTCCACAGTCTGGGGATAGCAAGCCCACATCTTAACTGGGAAGCCCCAAATTCTGTTCCCCGCTTGATCAGGGATTATGTTGGGTTTTTTTTCGCTATACTGGATACTGGCCGCACTTAAGCGACTGCAGCTATCGAGCTTGGTAATATCACAATATCAGAAATGTATTAACTGGGCAGATCATTAAAAACTACAGTAGCACAATCATATTAGAAATTAGGCCTACCAGGTTATACATGTTGAAGGCTACATTTGATTACGATACCCCTCCCTTTGAATTTATATTGCAATATGATGTTTCATTTTAAAGCATTCTTGTTATTGTGTGAGATAAGTCTTTTGTATTACCATTGAGAGGTTTTAATGCTTTATTTTATTACCTGGATACATCATTAATAACTAAGGTAGCAAAGTCATATTAGATTATGCCTACCAGGTTTTACATGGTGTATGCTGCATTTGCTTATGCTCTCCCTTCCTTTGATTTTATATTTCAACTCAATGTTCCTTACATATGAGTAAGTTAATGGAAAACTAGTTTAAATATTCCTACCTATCTCTCTTCAACAATTTACAATACTGATGTCTCCCATAACGATCAGAATAAACCCGTTGCACAATGTCTCAGTGTAATCAGCAATTGCTGCATTGGAAACAGGAGTGAATTTCGTCCTGTAGGCCTACGGTATTCTAACCTCTCTTCTATCTCTTCGCGTACTTTCCTCGCGACAGGTTTATATAACTTATATCGCCCCAAAAAATGCATTTCTGTTAGTTCAAGAAGGTCATTTCTTCTCCGTGAAACTTCCTGTCTCTCAGCATTTTGAAAATAATCCATAGATCACCTGAGCACCAAACGCAAAATCTCTTCCAGCCATTTTTATTTTAACACGAAGTTAAGCAGCCTAACGGGAAGAGAATGCTACGTTAAATTAACAGAGACTTTAACAGCGCGTTAACGTTAACGAAGGTTGATGAAACAGCCATTCTGTAAACTATCCTGTTAAATCAGTTTAACGTGACGTTAAATCCTTAACGGAGTTTGATGAAATCGGCCCTGAGTGATCGAAAACTTTGGATGTGAATTTCTAATACTATGAAATATAATGTTTACATGGATAGTTTATTAACAGACTCTACGGAACATGAATATTCATCTCAAATACAATGAGAAACGTAAACTCATTGCATATGGGTACAGATTTCAATAGGAATAAGTAAAATATCTATACATGGAAGCAGAATGTTCAGAGTAGGGTGTTCTTAATAGGATGGACTAAAATGAGAAATCCAGAAACTTGCGTCGTTGACGTTCGCCAACCGGCTACACCTAAACTCCATTATCTCATAAAATAATTATTAGAGTTTATAGAACTTTTTACTTAATCTGAAGTGCACTCACTAGAAATTCTCTGATGACGCCCACGAATCTAGGCTCGTGGATTATGAAGACAGATAGGCGAGTACTATCTCTGATGTAATTATTAATTGATTTTAGAAGGAAGATGGTTTCAAACCCAATAGTCAGCCATAGTGTACTTAAAAGTTATGTCCTTACTTATCCCATTACATCATGTTTGAATGTTATCTGAATTACACGTACACTTCTTGACACAAGACAATTAACAATTTTTGGTCCTCGAGTAGCCTAAAAGTACGACTGAAAGGAAGGAACACATTACCGAGCGATTTGGCCATGCGGTTAGGGGGCACGCAGCTATGACCTTGCATTCGGGAGATGGTGGGTTCGGACCCCACTATCGGCAGCCCAGAAGATGGTTTTCCATGGTTTCCCATTTTCACATCAGGCAAATGCTGGGGCTGTACCTTAATTAAGGCCACGTCCACTTTCTTCCCACTCCTATCCCTTCCTTATCGCATCGTCACTGTAAGACCTATCTGTGTCGGTGCGACGTAAATCCAACTGCAAAAAAATATAAACACATTATCAGAGAAATTCCTTGACTAGTTTATTCACAGGGGTCTATCATCACTTTTCCAATAGAATGGCGTGCAGTCCTGTGCTTTTAGAACGAATTTGTACGATGGCGTGAAGTAATAGAGTAAATCTCACCATATCCCTAACTTCTGGGACACGGACATGATCGGTACATTAAAAAACGCTCGGATAGTCCGACGAATAAATATAAATCTTTATCACAACACAGAAAGGAATCTAAAATAGCCTTACAGTAACTAAAAACGGAATATCTAGTGATATTTCAAAAATTATTTCATATGTTTAACAAAATTAACTCGAAAAAGGTGTGTAGTTCTGTAGGCCTACTGGTTATCATAATATGTTCCATAAAATATTAAAAAGTACAGTACTGCATAAATATTACAGAAGTGAATTCGCCTGCAAAAGTCTATTATATTCCTTTCTTTCAGATATTCTTGATATTGCGGATGCATCTCTTCTTTTCTCCACCCTGGGTCCGATGACCTATAAAACAGACCCCTTTAAGCAACAAGCATCACCATCGTTTCTCTGTCCACAACACGCCCATAGATGTTGCCACTGGACGCTGTTCGATGGATTTCAGCGCATCCTCAAACGCTGCCTTGCCCACAGTGTGACTAATATTTTCGTTTCCTTCTTCACCTTTGTCTTCACCATCTGTATTGTTTCCATTAACATTACTGGTAAACATTTAATCATCGTTAAGCTCTATCTTGGAGACATCAGGGACCTTTTCCTTACCTGGCTAACAAAATAGTAGCCTACTGTAAATTTTATTTTCTGTAGTACATTAAATATTGTCCCCCTTCCTCTCCTCCCTTCTCCGTAAGGGGGTAAAAGGCGGGAGTATCCCTGCCTATCTTAAAATAGCGAGGCGATGGTAAACGGCGGGAGTATCCCTGCCTATCTTAACGTAGCCGTGAGCGGGCATCCGGTGGGACAAGCCAATTAAAAGTGAGATTTGGATTATGGTGATGATTATTTTATATTATTATTATTATTATTAAGTTATTATTATTATTTAATTTTTAGCAAATTGCATCGCCGATAAGCTGAAGGCTGGAGTGGTCGGGCTGACATGCTCCACGATGCTGCTGGCCGGGAGGGGAGCCTAACAGCAAACGAAATTATTTGCATCATTCACATACATACATACATACATACATACATACATACATACATACATACATACATACATACATACATACATACATACATACATACATACATATATACATACATACATACAAACATACATACATACATACATACATACATAAATTAAACCAATTGTGTTCTAAGATTGTTACATGCCATGGAAAGGTTTTTTGGTCAAATTTCTCTAACGTACAAAATAATAATAAGAAGAAGAATTGCTTTACGTCCCACTAACTACTTTTTTACGTTTTTTGGAGACGCCGATGTGCCGGAATTTAGTCTCGCAGGAGTTCCTTTACGTGCCAATAAATCTACCGACACGAGGCTGACGTATTTGAGCACCTTCAAATACCACCGTATTGAGCCAGGATCGAACCTGCCATGTTGGTATCAGAAGGCCAGCGCCTCAATCATGTAAGCCACTCAGCCCGGTAAACGTACAAAACAATTATTGAACCTATATACACCACTATTTCAAGTTTATCTTAAGATAGCTTTTTTACGCACTAACATTAGCATCCCTCTTCCAAGTACTTAAAACTATCATTGTGTGATATGTTTTACCTCTTATACTCTCTTGGTGGCGCAGATCCATCTCTCGTGAAGTCTAAAATTCTGAGCGTTTTGTGCACTATAAAGAGCGGTCGGAAACATTGTGAACCGGGTAAGTTCATATGAGTATTAAAGACTTGGTAATACTTATAAATAATTTGAAAATATTATTTCGATATCTCACACCGCTGTCATTTTATCAGCTGCTAAAATTCGCCAATCAGATCGTTTCGCAGGCGAATTCAAATAGGCTCTGCGAGGCATATTTGCTGAATCTACACGTGGCTTATTTATTTATTTATTTATTTATTTATTTATTTATTTATTTATTTATTTATTTATTTATTTATTTATTTATTTATTTATTTATTTATTTATTTATTTATTTATTGTATGGTCTTTAGTGCAGGGGATGTCCGAGGACATGTTAGTCTTGCCTGACGCAGGGCTTTCTATTTGACATCCATGGGCGACCTGCGCGTCTGGGTGTGCGGAAATGATGATGATAATACGTTAAGGGGAGGGGGAAACACGGTTTTGGCACTTAGCCTATTCCTGTCGAATAACAGCATGGGGTATGCTCAAGAATTAACGTCCCATTCGGCGGGCGAATCACCATCAAGAGCGTCATGTGTTCTCACACCATATGAACTCTGCGGAGAGTGTTGGAAGTAAATTCATGCTTTTCGCACGCAATCTATTGATTGTAAATTGTGTTGCACCATCTCTCCTACCCTGCCGGCTAACGTTCTGATGCTGAAAGGTTTTTCCATATACGGGACTCGAACCACGGCGTCAGGCCATGCCGCCTTAACTATCATGGCCACCATGGCATAATATACATTTCAAATCTCCAGGTATGGAAAACTTGCATCAATTGTATGCATGTTCTTAATACGAAGTAATATGGCATCGTGTATATTTGATAGTGACTCAACGTCGCATTAACTCAGATGGGATACGGAAATACTAGGGCTGGGAAGAAAGCGGCTGTGGCCTTAATTAATGCACACGTCCAACATTTTCCTAGTGAGAAACTGGAAAACCACAGAAAATAATCTTCAGGGCTACCGAGTTTGGGGTTCGAACCAACTATATCCCGAACTCAGGCTTAAAGCTACAGGTCTTTTACCTATCAGCCAACTCGCTCGGTAAGAAATCAGAACAACGACAACAACACTAATTACAACATCGTTCATTTCCTAAAACAGAATCTCAAAACAACTTCTAAGCGACATATACCCGTGATTCGTTCTCAGTTAATTCAGTTTCATTAATACGTTCAATCCTGGCGATAAACTGCCCCGTTACAATCCTGATCCAATAGACGTTTTAAAATCTGGAATGAATGTTTGTTGTTTGTCTGTTAGGTCATCAGCCCAGAGGCTGGTTGGATCCTCAAATAACACCACCAAATGTTATGCGGTTATAAGGAAACCCCAAAAACCAATGGCAGCACCAAAATGAGGAATACTAGGCAAGATAAGGAGTGAGGTAGTTTGCCATTGCTTTCCTCACTGGGTCAGAAAGTACTATTGCAGCACGACTGACCCTATGAGCAGCACCTTTCATAACACTCAGATGCACTAGTCATGCTCTGAATGTCATTACTCAGCACTACCGACACCCCAGCAACTTCCATATTGTCACAGCCATGGATGAGACTGGGACTTCGGTGGAAGCTACACTTTACTCTGGCCTGTGTCAAGAGATGGATGCAAAAGTACTGGATCCATCAAGAAATGACAGCAGGCAGGAATGTTTGTTACGAATATATAAAATCTTAATCACAAGAAAATTGTTAAACATAGAGGCACAATAGGCTACAAATCTTACATTCTAATTCCAGAATTGATTCCATTTTATAGAGGTATGACTTCATGCCTAAGTGATCAGCGTCAAGGCATTCAGTTCAGTGGGTTCCGTGTTCGAATCCCGGCCGAATCGTGGAATTTAATCACGTCTGGTTAATTGTCTGATTCGAGGACTGGGCGTGCAATCCATTCGATAACACACCTCTTCATATACTGCACCCATATTCTAGGGTGCACAAACATTTTATCAATTATTTCTTTGATACAGAAGCATTACACGGTATAAGAATATAGGAACGATGCAGTATCTTGAGTTGAGCAATGTTGTTCCTACATAAAGCACAGGTTGCCGGATGGTGAACATCTGTTGGTGATAACGCAGAGAAAGCAAAGGGGATTTTCTTACTGAATTTACGGCGTAGTTGGGAAGACAAAAAGAAAGAAAATAATATTGTATTCCCTTTGGAGAGGGTGATCTGCACGAAAAAGTGGTAGTCTTTGTCTTGTTTCAACCAATGAGAGAGTTCCCATGTTCACTTGTTTGATATCAGAGGACAAACTATCTCATCTAACTGCTGTAGTAAAATTACATTTTTAAGGCATTATTCAGTGGTAGATGGGAAAAATTTGAGAAGAATTGTTGTGAGTTGAAAGCGTAACTTTGTGTCTAGTTTGATAATATTTGTGTTGAACTCGTCATAGTCTATGCATGACATTTCCAGTCTCGTGACGTGGTAATTAGGCTTGGAGGATTCACACACGCGAGGAACTATAGTACCAGTAACGCACATCATAATGAGATAAATATATTATGTGGAAAAATAACTTATATCAGAAGCAGTTCGGATATTTACACAGTGCTAAATGTCGTGAAATGGTCTGTTAACCCAAGAAATATGGAAATATTATTTGCCGAATGATACTCATGGCTGTAGATAGGAACTCCAATAAAAAGTACAGAGCATTCGGCTGTTATCACATAGAAGGTTTCCGCCTTATTTCAACGTCTCATTCGGAAGCAGGTTACGAAGCTAATGCCACCTCCAACAGTTCCGAAAACTTTACAAAGACAAATCTTGTATTACTTTGTACTTTAAGACAACTTGAGTGAAGTTAGTTGAATTCATTTCAGTAAACAGGAACATTTATTACATGTAGTTAAAAACACAAGGATTTCCGGTGTGTGTTCACTTGACATTAAGGGCAGTATTTATAAAGAATGGTTTTAAAACGTTTAAATATGCATGAGAGAAGTGGCTATGTTTTTGTGTGCCATTGAAACGAAAGGTTAAACCCTCAACTATATAAGATACTGTAGCCTAGTTCACTGCAGGGCCTGCGTAGTTCAGAACACGATGGCATATTTACGGCTACAAAGAAAGGCTCACTGAAAGTGAAAGTTACTAAGGAGGAAAAACTGTTCAATGACATATTTCGTAAAGACGTTTGGCAGACTGTCACAGGACAATATTAGGCATTCCGGCATGAATAATAGCGGAATTAAAAAATCAGGTGTGCTAGAACGATGTGGATTTTTAGCGTGTAATAATCATCTTTTCCTTGCGATGATTATAAGTGTCAAATTGTAATAAGTATTTACCTTTTTAGAATACCAAGTGATTTAAAATATATTCATCAGCAAGTTTGTGGATTAATATGAAGACACCAGAGTCTAGTATGGATTAAGTCACGCTGAGAAGTGCCAGTGACCAGATTATAATATGGAGCAACGCTAACCTAGTGAGTACAGGTAGCTGTCATTTGGATGTAGTATATTGTTTGTGAAATGGTCAGGTTTCAGGCCATGTTATAGCTTGTTCTTTGTTTCATTTTCACTTTAACCTACTCAGACAGAATTAATGATGGGGTTGATTTAATAATTAATGATAAATTATTAATTGGCAATAGGTGGATATGACCTCTAGCTTAATTGTTTCCATGCATGTTCTGAGTGATATTGTCCGACATAACAGCTTTGAGGGATTCTTTGAGTCATTGAGAAAAGAATAATAATAATAATAATAATAATAATAATAATAATAATAATAATAATAATTTTCCCCCGAGATAAAGTGGTAATTAAAACAAGATAATGAGATCATTTTGCCTGTTGAATTCTAATTAAAGTTTAGTTTTCAATTAAAACTTGTATCAGAGGATGCGTGTGTTGACGTAAATTTCTGGAAGTGAGAGGAACCTTAAGGACATTTTACATTCAGTGATGGTGAAAGTGGTAGATAATGGTCTGACAGATTTAGAGACGTATTTTCGACGGGTGTTGTTGTCCCTACGTGTTTGTGGAATTAAGTACTGTAGACGCGGATTATGCCTTGCCAGAAAAATGAGTCGTAGGATCGCCTCCACATTTCTGTATTTCACTGTGAGAATTAAGTGAAGTTAAGACGTGACGTCCTAAGTTGAGAATATATTTTGGGGACGTCTTTGGAATACGGCAGTGAAATCCTGTGTTTGAAGTTATTTCTCAGTCAGATTTTGTTCATGGTGTATTTACGGCCACTGTATTATCCCTTTAAATCTAACGTCGAC
The DNA here is from genome assembly GCF_040414725.1 of Anabrus simplex. Classification (NCBI taxonomy): domain Eukaryota; kingdom Metazoa; phylum Arthropoda; class Insecta; order Orthoptera; family Tettigoniidae; genus Anabrus; species Anabrus simplex. The sequence goes on from NC_090266.1 coordinate 925,762,342, forward strand.
CCAGTAAAGATTTCTTTACCTCCAATGAAACGTTGTAAATTCATAAGAATAGCGGAAAATAAGAACAGCGTTGCGAATTTAGCCGGCCCCGTGGCGTAGCGGTAGCGTGCCTGCCTCTCATCCGGAGGCTCCGGGATATATTCCCGGCCAGGTCAGGGATTTTTACCTGGACCTGAGGGCTGGTTCGAGGTCCACTCAGCCTACGTGATTAGAATTGAGGAGCTAACTGACGGTGAGATAGCGGCCTCGGTCTAGAAAGCCAAGAATAACGGCCGAGAGGATTCGCCGTGCTGACCACACGACACCTCGTAATCTGCAGGCCTTCGGGCTGAGCAGCGGTCGCTTGGTAGGCCAAGGCCCTTCAAGGGCTGTAGTGCCATGGGTTTTTTGGGGGGGTTGCGAATTTAAGTGTAGAGGGATTATTGAAGTGTCCCCATATTCATGTGAATCACGCAGTGCCTAGTCAAATTTGAGATATTAGAGGCATAATTATAAACATAGGTGAACGGATGTTTTCTTTCTTTGTATTTTGAAACTTTAACATGATTAAAGTAATGCGTGAATATTTGATTGTTCAGGTATAAATTAAAGTAGTTAATCAAATCAAGACTCAGCCAACTGATAACATATATCCAGAAGCAATAAGGGAATTGGTAACTAGTGTATTTATTTGCAGTACTGTTGATTAAAATTTTACAGTGGAAGGCTCGATCAGTAAATGCCAACAAGAATACTTTTCAACGATAATTAAACACCCAGAATATCTCTATTGCATAAATATCGGAAACATGGTTACGAGATAACTTAAATCTATACTACAAAGATTTTAATGTCTTACGTGATGATAGTGACGTCGATGCAGGTGGTGGCGTCGCTTTACTTGTCGGTTCGGAAATAGCTTCCACAGAGATGATCATCGAACACTCCGACATAGAACGTTTTCAGGGAACTGCAGCTAGAATACATATCACAGTTCACGATATCACTATTGTCTCGATATATTGTCCACCCAGGACTATTATTTCGCTGAAAGAATGGTAATCACTCACCTCCCAGCTGGAACCACCGTTTATTTTTGTGAAGATTTTAATGGACATAGTACTTTGTAGGGATGTGCAGTTAATGACGCGAATGGAGCAACTATTTTGAACATTATGGAATAGTTTAATCTTTTTATTTTAAAACGATGGCTTTCCCATTCGGGTGCACCGCTCGGGACAACGACCTTCAGCCGTGGACTTAACTTTATATTCATCTGATATCTGAACGGATTTTCTGTGGAAAATCCTACCTTTCACTACGCGATCGGATCATTATCCCATAATAATATCTATTCTCCAAACATACTCCATTAACACGAGTTACCCTTCAACAAAATGGAACTTAAAGAGAGCCAGCGTGGATACGTATAAAAGAACAATGGAATCTGAATCTCGTGTAATATTAGATTCAGAAACACCAAATGAATGATATGATGCACTAGTGAAGGTGATCAATTTATCAGCTTCCGCATCACTTACTCGAAAAGGCACGCTTAGTCGTCGGAAAAATACTCCTGTTTGTTGGTGAACACCTGAGTGTTCTATAATGGTAGCTAAGAGACAATAAGCTCTTAAATATTATAAGAGACTTTCATCACGGGATAATTTTGCAGCTTACATGAGAAAGGATGCTGTAGTAAAGAGGTTTCTAAAGAAACTAAATATAAATATCTGGAGAAACCTACCGCCAGAAACTAAAGACACTCCACTATCTGACGTTTGGTCATTGATTAGAAACTTTAAGTATAAAGTTAATCCTCGACAAGCACTTAGGAGTTAGATTGAAGATCTCGCCGACGATATTGAACCGCAAACAGTATCAGACACATTTCCCCAGTTCATTACAGCAATAAAAACACCACATCACTTTCTTTTAGAACCGTCTTCTCTGCTGGAATTGGATTCTGTTCTTAAAATACAGCCTCAAGATGCGATCTTATCTACTTTCTAATTCTATAACTTATAACATTTGCCAATTCCAATTCATATTCTATTGCTTAAACTATTCCAAGAATTCTGCAGAAGCTACACATATCCTTCCGAATGGACCACACAAATAACTGTTCTAATTTTTAAACCTAGAAAGGACCCAAATGAAGCAGCCTCATGTAGGCCAGTTATGATCTGTTGAGCAATGACATGTGTGGAAAACAACTATGTTCATTTCAATTCTTAATTCCTCCAAACAAGGACGTTCTTCATTTGCATGTTTCTTTTCATTTCAGAACGTATGCGTACAAAGGAGGTATGAACATATGAAAAAGGAATCAAATTTAATGCTGAGCGGTGTTTTTCGTGCAGCGTATGGATATATTTACGTAGGAATATTTTACTAAAACTGTTCTTAGACAATCCATTAACGTCAACGGAATGTTTAAAATACCAAACCAAACCCCATGGCGCTACATCCCTTGAAGGGCCTTGGCCTACCAAGCGACCGCTGCTTAGCTCGAAGGCCTGCAGATTACCAGGTGTCGTGTGGTCAGTACGACGAATCCTCTCAGCCGTTACTCTTGGCTTTCTAGACCGGGAATGTATAAAATATCACTCCCATTTGAATGACTCTGCTCTTTTTTGTTCATCCAGGAAACGAAATCTCTACTTCTCCAATTCATCTCTATGTTCATAATAAACTTATAATGGTACCTTCCCGTGTTTAGACTGAAAGTCTCTGATATTAATTACGCGCTTCCACAATCCCGAACAGTGTTTACAACTAGCACCGTGGCCTCGTTTATTTCTGTATCACTTACCATTAAATTCTAAAAAATCCGAGTCGAGCCATTATCGTCTTGGTCTCTCCGTTTCATAACATTCGTTGTCGTGGCCATGATTTTTATAGGCAACCTATCCTCTCCAATCCGTCTGATAAGTACCCACCAGCGAATCTGGTTTATATGTACATCTTCATCCAAAGATTTCATTCCTAATTTAGCCTTGATCACCTCAAATCGAGTACATTCCTGCCATTGCTTCCACCTGTGTTTAGTAGCAATAATTCTCCCTACCTTCATGTCTGTTATTTTCAACTTCCTTTTCAATTTATGGGGAACGATCAAGTCTAAATGGGTTATTGCATTCAAAGATTCATCCTAAAATATATAAGCTACAAGGATTTACGCATCCGTAAATCGCAAGCATTAGTTAAATTCGCACGTAACAGAGTAAAAAATTAGAGTAGTACGCTAGACAGAGTGGCTCAGTTGGTAGAGCGCTGACCTTCTGAACCCAAGTTGGTGGTTTGAATCCGACACGTAAAGAACTCCTGCGGAATAAAATGCCCGCTCTCTCCGCTAGTACAGTATTTGAATGTGCTCAAATACGCCATACTGGTATCGGTAGATTCACTTGCACGTAAAAGAACACAAAAGGGATAAAATTCCGGTACGTCTGCGTCTCTGAATAACATCAAATTAGTTTGTGGGACGTAACACTCAAAATCATAACATTATTACAGAAAAAAAATTATACATATCTTTACGCAAACACTTTCGAAAGATTAGTGTTATACCGCCCTGCACAGTGACTGTTCTTAAATGTTCTTTTAACTTCTTATTCTCCTTATCTTGCATCACTGATTATGTTATGTCATTATCAATGTATGGCGACATATCCAATATGATATGGCTTCGCGTTGGAAAACTTGTAAGGCCTTTCTGTTAGCTCACGAAAACGGTGTCCATTACCGTAGCGTAGTCGATTAATCTTTGTCCTTCTGTTTCCAAGATAGTGAGTTGTATTCCTGCTTAGTCGGTGGCATTTGAGGTTTTTAAATGCGACAATCTGCATCATTGAATTTCAGCACATTGAAGGACCACTTGAAATTTCGATAACCTGGTGCAGCAATTAAAGGGAGGTTAATGTAATAATAATAATAATAATAATAATAATAATAATAATAATAATAATAATAATAATAATAATAATAATAATTAATAATATAATATAATATAATATAATATAATATAATATTATTATTATTTATTATTATTATTATTATTATTATTATTATTATTATTATTATTATTACCGAGCGGAGTGGCCGCGAGTGTTAACGCGCTACGGCTAAGGGGCCAAGTTCTCCATTCCGGAGAAGAGTGGGTTCGAATCCAACTGTCGGCTGTCCTGAGAATGGTTTTCAGTGGTTTCCCATTTTCCCTTCCAGGCAAATGCCGGAAGAGTTCCTATTCAAAGGACACAGTTGATTCATTCCATTTCCCTACGCAAATTCACTCGCCATCATTCATTTCGCCTTCATTAGGTCATCAACTGGGGATGGCGTCAGGAAGGGCAGCCGGCCATGAAACATGCCATAAAATTTCTTTTCGCCCCATCCCCGACCCCGTATCAGGAAACAGGACTATGAAGTAGACATACGTATAATTATAAGTATTATTATTACGAAAAACATTAATCATTGTAAAATTTTTAATGTATTCTTCCAGTATAGAATTGTTCACAGGCTATTTACCATACTGTAGGCAGACCCCGCATTTTGGGGATAGTAAGCCGGTCTCTTACCAGGATGCTCCGGGTTCAGTTACAAGGAAGGTCAGTGATTTTTACCTGCATCAGAGTACAGGTTCGCAGTTCACTCAGCCTACGTGATTACAAAATTAATGAGATACCTGACGGTGAGATAGTTGCCAAGAATAACAGCCGAGAGGATTCGTTGCGTTGACCACGTGTCCCCGCGTAATCTGCAGATCATCGGGCTGAGCAGTGGTCGCTTGGTAGGCCAAGGTTCGTCAGAGCTGTAGCACCATAGAGTTTGGTTCGGTTTTGTTTTGTTTAACATAGGGTAACGTTAACAACTTTCGGGTTGATTGAAGAGACTTCTCCAATACTAATTAAAAACACAAATAGGCAGGATAAGGGAGGGTAACTATTACGAGCTTTAAAAGTAAACTCACGCCATCGTAACGTCAGAATCCAGAATTAGGCTAAACCGCTGAGTTTCCCTTTAGTAGAACAAACTGTTTTATGTTAAAGCGGAATCACACTATACCCTATGCCCTTTCAACGTACAACTCAGAATATTTACAATGTTTTCAAAAGGATGTGAGTGCAGACTCTCACACTTTTAGCACAGATAGGTTCATATTTAAATGTAGTTCCAAATAACGTAATAACATAATGCAAATCACGCCACGTTTGTATGATAATGAACACAATGAAAATTGTTAAATCTTTATCACTATATTCGATAGATTTAATAAACAACCTTTACTTTAATGCATGCGTTAGATTCTGACCATTTATTTGCCAATATTTATGCTGTCAGTTTGCCTTATTTTAATATCTCTTACTTTTGGAGGTAATAAATATTATGCAAAACTTTACTCCGTTGATGGACTTAAAACATGACTAATGTTTTCTGTCATATGTTTGTCTGTATGTTCGTGGTAAACAGAGTCAGACATTTGATACCTGAAATACGTTGCAAATGTTTTCATTGTCAACCACAAGACCACGACTTACATCACTGTATGTTGTGACAAATGATATTTATGTATTTATTTACTTTAAAATCGCTTAGTTCTATGACAAAAACATACATTATTGGAACATTTCACCTAGTCCAGAATAGCTGCATTATTTTATCTGGCAGCCTGTCTTATTTCTTCCGTCAATTTTCTGTTTTGGTTTGGTTCATCATAGAAGCTCTTGAAATTATTGATTTGCATCGTGATCGATCTGAGAAGTTTTCTCACCTCAGAACGTCCTTCCTAACCTCCTGAAACCGCCTATCTGAAACTTTAGGTCTATTGTCCAGTATGTTGAAGATCTGGTTTATCGGCCGCTTTTCATCCTTTATGAACAGATGCCCATAGAATTTCAGTCTTCGCTTTCTTATAGCCTCCATCAGTCGATCGATTTCCTGATATAATTTTTCACTTCCTCTATTATATTGTCCATCTTCGGGGCAATTATTTTATGAAGGAGATTATAAATTTCTCGGTTCTCTTAGCCCAGCTTTCTCAGTCATTCGGAGGCAATCACTTTCATAAATACTGTTCGTTTTAATGACTGTGTTGTAATGTCTGATCTTAGCTTACCTTGAGATAGCCGTTTACTTGTAGAGGTCATGTGCTCTATGGAAGGCAGGGACCACCTTCTCTTGCCTGCTATCATCTGGACAATCTCATCGTGATACGTGAAGCTGTCGACTCTTTCAATCCTTCCATAAATTGTTCTTAGGTGTGACTGGGTGAGCGCAGTTTTGATGTATGACATGTACTTAGTTTTCTGAAAGGAAATCTGGAGACTGGATTTTTTCAGCTTGTTCTCTTAGTGAATGTTGAAAAGCTGTGTCTGTATTCGAGACAAGCGAAAGCCAGACGGTTAATTCTGACATCACTCTTTGATTCTCCGATATGTACATGGTTTTGGAAACCTCCAACAAACAGTTTACACACGCTAGGATAGTATGTCCTATAAATCCTTAAGACCTCCATAAGGAAGATCCCACGTTTAATAACTTAAATTAATATTTCTTGGTCACTGTGTGTCTATTCTTCCCCACTTAGTATAGCTTAATTGTGTTTGTTGAGAACATATTGTGTGATAGGAAATCCCATAGATTAGAACTCTAATTTGAACTATTCCGTTTACATCAGGCTGTTCCAGCCGAGCTGCTCGCCAGTTTGTACCTGCGTTCTCACCGCCTAGTGTGAGCAAGCCTGCAACATGCAATACAGCTCTGCTCGGAGGTAAGCTGTCGACACGGCGCGGTGGATACTGGCGGAGAACTGCGACGGATAATACTGTTGAATGGGGTTGCATCGTGTGGAGGTGGAAATGTAGGAGATATTCATAAGACAAGTTCAGGATGCAGAATGCAGTATGTTTGTTAAGTATTAAAAAATACACGGTTCAGTGCGGACATAAGTGCTGATATATCGGGAGTCAATGCATTTGCTGACATGATGCGATCATTAGTCTGTCCTTGCATTTTATTCGGTCCATGGCCAAGAAAATTTGCTCACAACAGTATGTGGACCCGAACATACACACGAGCTGTGCCGCGTTCATGTGCAGCCTGGGAAAGGTTTCTTGGTGAAGTGAACGATACCACAGTGGCAGGTACGGAGTTTTATAATATCTGCCGTTTAGTAGGCTAGAATTCTGTAAGTCTATTATTACTACCCAGTGTCCGGCTCCAAGGCGTTAGCGTGGTTAGTGTGCTGGCCTTTGATCACAGAGGACCCGGGTTGGATTCCCAGCAGGTTCGGAAGTTTTGACCATCATTGGTTTATTCCCCTGGCACGGGGGCTGGGTGTATCTGTCGTCTTCATCATCATTTCATCCTCATCACGACGCGCAGGTCACCTAAGGCCGTCAACTCAAAACACCTGCATCTGGAAAGCCGAACATGTCCTCGGACACTCCTGGCACTAAAGGCCATACGCCATTTCATTTTCCACCCGTTCTAGAAAGCCAAGAAAAACAGCGGAAAGCATTCGTTGTGCTGACTATACTGAACCCATTATTCTACGATGAGAAAAATATTTTTATTTTTCTCAATATTTATTTCAAATAACAAGCTACTTTTATTTTTGAGAGCAGCCATGTTGCACTTCCAGAGCCTCGCTGTCGCGTGGGAACGAACTCACCCGCGGTAAGCTCGTGAAATACCGTGACACCTCGGTGGACTTCGAGTACCCAACAATTCTTCATATTCACGGAATTCTGCGTAACGAGAGATTTTGGCAACACAGTAAATACAGAAAAAAATAATCTAAATTATTCTTAAACTTTACGTGAAGACAGAACCCCCAGGGTAAAAATATACATGCAGTTAAGCCTAAGTACAAATCAGCGTCAGATCCGAGGACTAGCTCCACGTGCCAAGGTCAATGGATGAAGAAAACCCGCGAAACGCCCGGGCAGAAATAATTTATTTCACCTGTAGCGAGTGTGATAAAATTATGAGATTAACAATTAAATAAATCACAAGTCTGTCCGGAATTCTGGAACAAGTTTCATGAAAATGGGTCTATTGGACGCGAAATTAGCAGATTACGTAATCAAGCTTAGTAGTGTGAGTAGCGTCACTCCTAAGACTATAAAAGAAACCCCCCTCTGCATTTTTCTCAGTGTCGGTCTGGTTTCTGAAGCAGCGGAAGCTTACGCCCGTCGTCAGCAGAAAATTGTATAAGATTGATCTACAAATAACTCAGTACATGTTCGTGGCTGTGGTCCACATCTTCTGTTAGAAAGGGAAGGTGATAGAAATTTTCTGAACTTTCGCCGACAAACTGTGAAAGCATAGGCGTCTGTTAAAGAACATAGCAGATTTTTATTGTATCACCTCGTGTGTGTTGAAAAGTGTTAAGGGAGTCGGGAAGCTAGTCAGAGTAGTTCTGATTTCGTTATCTGTTGAACACCTGTTGTATTAGGATGACTGAAAGCCGACTCTGGGGAGAAGGGAGACAGTCGCAGTTGACTGCAGAACGAAGGAGGTTTGCTGTACAAATTATAACGAAAGAAAGTGCGTGATTTGTGTTGTCATTTAATAACGTGTGAAAAGGCAGTATTTGTAAGATAGATATGTTTGAGGAGATGACGTTCCTTGTACCAATGTGCGGCTGAGCACGAGGTCAGCTGGCAAAAATGTAGCCAGAATACTGGAGATGACGTCAATGCAGGTCTGTCTATATTTTGTATTATGTTGTAGTTCGACTTTTTGTTTGTCCCAACCAATTTTTTTTTCAAGACTTGTGTCGGGTTGATATTTGCAATTATCAGGCGAGAAGTGTTATAATTTTGGTCCGTGTGTGAAAATTTTAGTTTTGTAAATTTCACGTCAAGAAACTGTAAAATGCGGCATTTAAATCTGGTGCAATGTTCTATGAGATATTGTCCAAAGTGAGGAAAATTAGGAAAGCGATAATGGTAAAGTAGTCGTGGCGAATATCTTAATTTCAAATATCATTTGAATTCATAAATTTTTGTCGAAATTAATAATATTAATATTAATAATAATATTAATAATAATAATAATAATAATGTCTACCGCGGGATAAAAAAATTCTTATGTTAAAAGTGCATTTAACGAATATGTTTTACAAGGATCGCAGGCATTTAGAAAATTTCCAGTGAAATTCGATAGAATTATGTTTTATTCAAGAGAAGTAAAATTTTGTGACATCGTGTATGTCGATGATACGGAAAAATTGCGGTGTGTTCTTGTATTCTCGAGGTCCGAAAGTTGTAGTAACGGTAAAATAAAGAGGTGTATTTTATAATGGTTATTGTTTTCACAAGAGGATTGAAATATGAAAAGGGTCTTGGAAATATAAGAAAAATGGATTGAGAGCGAAGAATTTATATATGTGGAGATGAGAGTGATAGGAATACTGAAGGTGAAAGGGAGCCTGGATTTTAAGTAATACCGCTGGGATAAGGCGAGGAGAATGAGTTTTGAGACAGCTATGTTTGCCGAGGAAGGATTTGTGAGACAGGCTGTATTGTGGCAGGCTGTAGTGTTTTCCGCTAACAATCCGAAAATTGAGACGACTACTGTGTGAGGCACTGTAGATTTCCAGTAAGATCCCAAGTGAAAACGATTCTAGTAAAGATTAAAAATCTTGGTAGTAAAAGTCAAGTGACTAGTTACGTAAAGTCTGTATGAATATTAAGATAATGTGACCTCAAGGATAAAAGAGCATTTAGAATACACGGTTGATGTTGTTTGACCGTGTAAATTGATTGAATTTCGTTTCACTGGATAGTCATAGATACAAATATTTGGAATTGACGGTAGGCGATTTGAGGGTTTCCAATGCGTTGGTGATGATTATTATTTTTGGACAACATCCACTAATGGTAGACGTGTGTTGGGAACTATTATATTCTTCCCTAAAAATGCATTGCGCATGCTGAGATCGTGTTTGAATTGGGGGATTGTTCGTCACGTATATTTATTTTCGAGTTCACGTTTTATAACGAGATGGAGACTTACTGCATTTTCCGACTTGCATTCGTTTAATAGAAAGAGACGTTGTTCCGTTGAGTGATATTAGTCTGACCAGTTTTACAATTGAGATGTCAGAGTTTGTTTGAAATTGTTAGTTCGCCTGATATGCCAGGGGAAGCATAATACGACACATTTTACGCCCGACAATAGATTTAGGACGTCACATGTTATCCTAGGAGTATACTGATAATGTGACGTCCTAGTTCACGCTCGACGATAGAATTAGGAAGGTATCGTGTACATAGAGATTAGTGTTAGGATGTACGGATTTTAAGTGAGCCCGACGATATGTCTGGGATGTCAGCTGTACATACTCAAGTCTCAGATTAGATGTTTTTTTTGTTTTTGCGAAGTGACCTGGGCGAAGGTAGCATCTACATTTAAATACGAAATATGAAGAGGGTTAGATCGGTAATAATGCGGCCAACTTGTGCGCAGCTCCAACAGCTGGAAGGTGCTCCCTAAGATATGGGACCGTTATCGGCGAATGAGGGTTGCCCAACATTGGATATCGACCTGATGGTGATTAAATATTTTACTGTAATTCTCCATGTGTGTTGAGTTTAAATGACTTCGATATTTTATTTTATTTTACGGACTTAATTGTTTTGTCGTTCTGACATCCGTTTCGTTTTGATAGTGTGCATATTGACAATCAATGTTTTAGTGGGAGACTTGAGTTGCGAATGTGGTTTCGATTCGTCAGCCGGTAATATTATTTTTATTTTCAATCTTTGTCGTTCTTTCATTTTTGTACGTAGTTGAGTTCGATTATGTGCTAACTTTGTAGGTAGTGTGTTGGGACAAACAATAAGTAGATGGATCTGTAATGGTAGTCATTGTTTAAAAAGGAAAGAATTCCTTAAGTTTGTTGTATTTTTCAATGTGGACTATTAATTTTATTAAGCGTAACATAACCATTTCTAACCTAAAAATCGGTTTGATAATAATACTTTTCAAGTGATTTACCATTTCTTAATTAACTTCAGTGTTTGGCATTTCTTCTAAATGCGTGATGAATGAGTGTTTCCTGCATTTCGCAGTTTTGTTCCTTCATAACGATGTAACGTAAGATCCTCGCGGATCATGTTGTTGTTGGTTCCTTTTGAACAGCTGTTTGGGTGATGCCCACTCAGCATCGGGATTATTTTATCACTTAAGGGTGTCATGATATGGCAAATACATGGTAGAATTTTATTTCAATTGTGAATGATGCTGTTAACTCGTAGTGAACACCATGCTTTCCCATAATATTTCGCAACCTATCCAAAGCAACTGATAGTCAATTTGGTTCGATTAAGGGTCCATTCGGCGGGTGTTCCGTATCCGCAAGGGTATTCGACTGGTGGATAACCTTAATTGAGAGGAAATCAGGCGTTCTACTTGTTGAAAGTCAGATTTTCCACGGATCGTGTGGATTAATTCTCAGTTCTCGTTTGGAGTAATAGGTGTCCGGTTTTCAGGTCTTTCCTTTTTCAGGTTTTCAATTTCGCTGTCCACTATTTTATTACTTTCTCCGAAGCAACTCTTCAATGTTGTGAGAAATAAAGCAACGCTATGCAATGTGACTGCGTTTGAAACACTCAATAATAAATGATTTATAATTTTTTATTTCAAGGATTTATATTAAAACAATAATGTTGTCGTGCCATTTAGAATTTAATAATAGTAAGCACATATTTGCTCCTCATTTCAAGTAGTTAGGCTCTCTTCTGAAACCCATTGTTTGGTTAAGATCTTGACCGAATTTCTTCCCGCAACGACCCATGATTTAAGAGTTCTATGTTTCTCTACTGTAGCAGCTGTGGCCGACCAACGATGGAATGGTAAGTTCAAGGGTCCAATACGATACCTCATAATCTGCAGGTTTTTGGGCTGGGCAGCGATCGCTTGGTAGACCATGTCCCTTCGGGGCTGTTGTGCCATCGGGTTGGTTTGGTTTTGTTATTATTTCCAACTGCATTGACGGCGTATTAGTCATCAGGGGTAACTGAGAAAGGAGTGCTTAATAATAGCATTTCTTTTCCAAAAACATTGAGCTCTTGGAACCTCATTTGAAAAGACTGGAGAAGCCTCATGACCTTCTTTAGATACTTGTTCAAAGAGATCTAATGAGTCACAATTAAAGAGGCAAGACGACTGAAAAACGTCAAATCTCTATCTTGAATCTGTCACTCAAATAAATGGAGCTTTTGTGCGAACGTTGAGTTTATTGTAGATATCTACAATTAATAGATATATTTATTTGCAATGATGCATTCAGGTGATTTAGGTGCATTGTTATATCTGCAAGAAACGCCAAGTCCACAACCTATGTTGGATCAGACAGACATTGCACTGTGTATCCTTTCATTTCTAGGAAAAGTGCGAATCTTCTAGCGAATGGCAAAAAACACGTCAAGAACTTTTCCCTGACTTAAGAAGCGAGCAGTGCTGTGGTAGCGTATATCACCACACGCCCCTTCGAGATCTTTTGAAAACCCTTTCTAATAATAATAATAATAATAATAATAATAATAATAATAGTAATAATTGTACCGGGCGGTACACCCCTACGCCGCAGTTTTAAATCTTGCGCCAATAAATCCTCCTCTACAGGAGAAACTCTGAACTTTAAAAACTGGATCAACTCATAAGTTTCTCAGAAGATGTCACTACCGTAAATTTTTTGATTACGAAGTTGTCAATACTGTGTGGATTTCAACTTGTTTTGTTTTCCATTGATCAAGAAGTGTGGACATTATCTTATAGATGTCTCTACTAAAAACTATGATCATGCACCCTGGTGCAAAGTGAAGGAACTTTTTTGAAGAAATGTTGTATTCATAAGTTTTCTCTTTACTAAATTTCGTTCATTCATTTCATTTCATCTTTTCTTTCCGCCAGTTTTGAATTGAGCCAATCCAGAATTTCTGTAATTAATTTTTGACCAATCATGTCTTTCTTCTTCGATTTGGAGTGTACTGTCTACACTGACCAATACAATTGAGTGGGTGTGGCTGTTTTATTCATGAAAGGTCTCGAATTTTCCCCGAGGTATAAAAACTGCTGATTTCCTTGTCCCTCGGCCACTTCATCAACTTATAACCTAGTGTATGGACATATAACAGGAGGCGGGAAGCGCCTCTTTCATCAGGCAGCAGCTCTTCAATAAGGTAATGGCCATTTAACATCTTTATTTCTTGCTAGCTCAGCAGTTTAACCGTCGGGAAAGGTCCGAATCCCTTTACAATGTAAACTATCGTTCCAGCATGCAATTGTTTTGCCGTTTGATGTAAAAACTTAATTAAATCTGTAACTGCAATTCGGGGATAGAGTGTGCTTCACCCTCTCAAGCTCCCCTTCATATTGATTTGAGGTGACTACGTTTGGTAACTGGTTTTCTTCCCTTCTGTAATACCTTAAAATTTTTCTTATTACGAGTCACCTCCATAGTTTGGGAATAGCCCCTGTTTCACCGGCCTAGTGCCTCTAAGGTTTTAAGAAGTTTCATGTAGTAGTGCAAGTACACGCCTCCATTCATCTTTGTTTTTTGGGCCATTTGCTTAACCTGTTCTTTTCTGCTAAGGCCCAGTAGGTTGGGTACAAGATACCCCCGTTTCCTTGTAAGTTGTGCCTTGAGGGCAGTTAATAGTAAAGTATATTATGGCCTTTAATAGGCTCAGAAAATTGAGAGTGGGTCAGCTCTTTTATTTGAGGGAAACGTGCCTCAGAGAGGCTTGATATTCAAAGCTGGAAGTAAGTGCTCCATGTATGGAGGGGTTTTCTGCCCCTTGGTAAATATGTGGTTGTGAGTTGAGAGCTCAGAAATTGTAAAAATTGGAGCTTGAAGCCCAGATTGTTAATTTGAAGCCCAGATTGTTAATTTGTCTCTAAATCTTGGCTTTCCTGGTCTTGTACCTTTTCGTCGGTTATTTGTTGACTTGTTGTTATTTGTTAAATTTTGAAATTCTATGTGAAAATTGTTAAGTTTTGCTATTTTCGAAAATATAACCTTTAATGCAATTTTAATTCATATCTCGGCCTTGTAGTCAGACCCATTCACTCCGGCACCTTCTTTCTCCTCTGTTAATCCACCAAACCACGGTAACAATAATAATAATAATAATAATAATAATAATAATAATAATAATAATAATAATAATAATAATAATAATAATACACTGACTGACAGAGCAAATGCAACACCAAGAAGGAGTGGTCAGAACTTTATGCCAATTGTAGGGTAGACTGACGTCACTGAGGTATGCTCATGATGTGAAATGCGCCGCTGTGCTGCGCACGTAGCGAACGATAAATGGGACACGGCGTTGGCGAATGGCCCACTTCGTAGCGTGATTTCTCAGCCGACAGTCATTGTAGAACGTGTTGTCGTGTGCCACAGGACACGTGTATAGCTAAGAATGCCAGGCCGCCGTCAACGGAGGCATTTCCAGCAGACAGACGACTTTACGAGGGGTATGGTGATCGGGCTGAGAAGGGCAGGTTGGTCGCTTCGTCAAATCGCAGCCGATACCCATAGGGATGTGTCCACGGTGCAGCGCCTGTGGCGAAGATGGTTGGCGCAGGGACATGTGGCACGTGCGAGGGGTCCAGGCGCAGCCCGAGTGACGTCAGCACGCGAGGATCGGCGCATCCGCCGCCAAGCGGTGGCAGCCCCGCACGCCACGTCAACCGCCATTCTTCAGCATGTGCAAGACACCCTGGCTGTTCCAATATCGACCAGAACAATTTCCCGTCGATTGGTTGAAGGAGGCCTGCACTCCCGGCGTCCGCTCAGAAGACTACCATTGACTCCACAGCGTAGACGTGCACGCCTGGCATGGTGCCGGGCTAGAGCGACTTGGATGAGGGAATGGCGGGACGTCGTGTTCTCCGATGAGTCACGCTTCTGTTCTGTCAGTGATAGTCACCGCAGACGAGTGTGGCGTCGGCGTGGAGAAAGGTCAAATCCGGCAGTAACTGTGGAGCGCCCTACCGCTAGACAACGCGGCATCATGGTTTGGGGCGCTATTGCGTATGATTCCACGTCACCTCTAGTGCGTATTCAAGGCACGTTAAATGCCCACCGCTACGTGCAGCATGTGCTGCGGCCGGTGGCACTCCCGTACATTCAGGGGCTGCCCAATGCTCTGTTTCAGCAGGATAATGCCCGCCCACACACTGCTCGCATCTCCCAACAGGCTCTACGAGGTGTACAGATGCTTCCGTGGCCAGCGTACTCTCCGGATCTCTCACCAATCGAACACGTGTGGGATCTCATTGGACGCCGTTTGCAAACTCTGCCCCAGCCTCGTACGGACGACCAACTGTGGCAAATGGTTGACAGAGAATGGAGAACCATCCCTCAGGACACCATCCGCACTCTTATTGACTCTGTACCTCGACGTGTTTCTGCGTGCATCGCCGCTCGCGGTGGTCCTACATCCTACTGAGTCGATGCCGTGCGCATTGTGTAACCTGCATATCGGTTTGAAATAAACATCAATTATTCGTCCGTGCCGTCTCTGTTTTTTCCCCAACTTGCATCCCTTTCGAACCACTCCTCCTTGGTGTTGCATTTGCTCTGTCAATCAGTGTAATAATAATCGTATGGCCTCAGCTACCGTGTGCAGACATTTCAATTTGACGCCATCTGACTGTTTGCTCCTCAATTTTGACGTTCCGTTTTACTCTAGGCCCACTAGATGGCAGACCGAGTAAACCGAAACTCTCTTGGGCGTCTATGGCTGAGATTTCATGAATTTTGTCGGGTAAACACCAAATGTGTCACCAGAGATATTTTACATGGCTACATCGTACGACATGGAGTGTCGAATGGACCTTTTCCGCCCTTCAAAAATCCGCCGCCAAGCGGCATACGGAGGCCGACACTCTACCACTGATCCACAGAGCCTGCTACTCTTTCAACTGACGACGATTAACGCCGTGAGGCCGGACCATATTTACCCATGTCACTACAACTTTCATAACAGATTTAAGTTCCACTCTTCCGGCACTAAAGTGCCTCTTGGTGAATAAAACAGTGAATAGTCACCACGTCCTAGACCTAGGCCTTGACATGTTATGTTATGTAGTGATGGGAAACAACACAACATCACGACTGGCAGGAAGCGCATGGACTTGTGCCATGACGTTCGCCCAGTGACTATTGGCCATCACTTCTCCCACAATTCCCCTCCAACCCTGCTCCAAGCAACAGTACTGTGTAATCGCGCGTACCCAAACTCGTGGATTTGGTACAGCCTGGTTTGCATGACCCACTTTGATCTCTTTTACTACGTTATTGATTCTAAGTCCATGTAATTACGTTTATGGTTTTCAGAGACTCCGAGGTGCCGAGATTTTGTCCCGCAGGAGCCCTTTTATATGCTGGTAAATCTACCGACAGGAGGCTAACGTATCTGGAAACCTTCAAATACCGCAGAAGTGAACCAGGATAGAACCCAAAATTTAGGGTAAAAAGACTATCGCTTTACCGCCTCAGCCACTCATCCCGGCATTTTGATCTTTTAATTTATTAACACACCGAGCTCGATAGCTCCAATGGCTTAACTGCGGCCAGTATCGAGTATTTGGAAGATAGTGGGTTCGAATACCACTGTCGGCAGCCCTGAAGATGGTTTCCCGTGGTTTCCCATTTTCACACCAGGCACCAGAATCCTGTACCTTAATTAAGGCCACGACCGCTTCCTTCCCACTCGTAGCCCGTTCCACTCCCATCGTCGCCATAAGACCTATCTGTGTCGTGAGACGTAAAGCAACTTGTTATTATTGTTAATTTATTAACATAATTTTCACTCGCATTATTTAATTACCATAACCGTAATTAGTAATGTGAACAGTGTAATTTGTTTCTCGTACTAACAGAACGTCTACGGGATTTAATGCTAAATGAGACAAACTTAGAGAGATTCCTCTCTGTATCTTTTGAATAGACTGCGCTATTTAAATCGACAAATGTCATTTCATATACAAGGCGTTCTCGCTAACTCCTCTTGTGTCGAACTAATATCGAATTAAGGTAGACAGAAAATCTTATTACGCTTCTACAAATGTTATGAACTACTATGTAGCATCGTGAGGTGCTTCTTGAACTTTCGTGTCGACTATGGATTTCACTGTTAATAGTATCCCAGCTCACAATAAGGAGAGGTGCATTTTCATCGAATGATTGTGGTGATTTAATACTAAACAAGTATGTACATGAAGTCATATTTGTAACGTAGGCTATCATAGCAGACCCATGCTACAGTATAAGCTGATCAGAAAGATATAAAATAAACATTCAGATTTAGTCCCTTCACATCGGTCTCTATGAAAATAAGTGTACCCAAAATTGAAGTATTTATCCCAAAAGCCAGGCAATACAGCCGAGGATGTCGTCACGCTGACCACGTGGAATCCTCGTATTTCCAGGCCAACATGACTGACAGCAGTCATCTTGGAAAGGCGAGGCCCCTGATGGCTGTATGTGCCACGGGTTCTTAACACGTGAGGTAAAAAAATGAAATGGCGTATGGCTTTTAGTGCCGGGAGTGTCTGAGGACAAGTTCCGCTCGCCAGATGCAGGTCTTTTGACTTGACTCCCGTAGGCGACCTGCGAGTCGTGATAAGGATGAAATGATGATGAAGACGACACATACACTCGGCCCCGTGCCAGCGAAATTAACCAATTATGGTTAAAATTACCGACCCTGCCGGGAATCGAACCCGGGACCCCTCTGGCCAAAGGCCAGCACGCTAAACATTCAGCCACGGAGACGGACTACATGTGAGGCAACGAACTGAGAAGTACCACCGATATATCGGGCGATTAAAAATGTCAGTTCGACGGTCGTACAGCCCTGAATCGGGATGCCAATCAGGTAAAATCGCCGTGAGCACTGAGGCACTCCCCCTTCCGACGCATCAGGTTGAAGATCCCCCTGTGGTAAAACGCCGTGGCCTGCTGCGTAAAGAAGTCCGTAACCGCCTGCTGCACATTCTAATCCGACAGGAAGCGTCAACACTTCAAGGCCTTTTCGAGGGAACCTAAGGAGTGATAATCACATGCTGAGAGATCAAGACTATACGGCCTCATCGCCTCATCCACCACCCGCTTTTTGTTATCCAGAATGGACGAGGCTAGCCTCCCAGATTGACCGGCGTCCTGTGTCGAAACGCGACCGCCTCGGAACTTTGTGCACCATTCTACAATGATGGCTTTCGACAGATATGCTGCCCCGTACACAGTCTTCATTTTCTGATGGATGTCCATCGGTGATTGTCCTTCGGCAGCCAAGAACAGAATAACAGCACGTTGGTCCTGTTTGGACGCAATTGGTAATAACTACGCCATAGTTCACGTGGCCGCATTTAACGCATGCACATCAGCACGACACTACTAACACACTAATCCATTTACCTACATGTCAGTGCTTATACACCCGCATCGGAGTCGTGACACATTGCACGCTGTAGCAACGCCCTCAAGCGGAATCTTTTGATCACTCCTTATCAAATTGCAACTGATATGAGATTGCTGAGTCATGTATTAGACGCAATTCATACAGTTTTAATGCAAGATCAATTACAAATCTGAGTGTCGATATCTACTTTCGAACCGGAAATTAATCCCGGGAGTTGGATCTGCTCTTCTAGCTCTTCTATCAACCAACGCCTCATTGCTACTACATTTCCACCTAACCACTTCATGTCTTTCAGTAGATGACCTTTGTTAACTATGATTAACAAAGTATCTTGAACCAGGAAGTCATTCTACCTTCGATTCTCACTGCAGCGTATTTACACTTAAGAAAATGGAAATTGCAACACCATGAAAGCATTTTTTGTTTGTGTTGATTTTCAAAATATGGAACGATGCCATGTAGGTATGTAAACGATCAAAGTTTCAGACACATTGGATTATTGCTACAGGTCTCCCCACGTGATTGGTCGCGGAGGAATCAACTCCAGTACACGGACTCTGGTGTAGCGTAGTTGACTTGCAGTCTGTGCAGTGAAGTGTTCCTCGTCAAACATGCCTCGACGACAGAGAAGAGCACGCTATCAACAACTGGCGCCGTTTGAGAGGGCTCGGATAATTGGGCTGGAGGCTGGATTACCGCTAAGGACTGTCGCTGCACGTGTTGGCCGACAGGCATCTACGGTACAACGTGTATGGCAGCAGTGGTCAAATGAAAGTACCCACACTCATAGACCCGGCACAGGCCCAGCGCGACGGACAACTGTGAGAGAGGATCGCCGCATCATTCCCATGGCCCGGATGGAACCCCATGCAACAGCAGCGCAAATTCGAGCAGCTGTGGCACCCCACGTTACACAACAAACAGTTGGTAATCGCCTGTGTGCAGCTGGCTTACGAGCCCGTGTCCCTGCAGAAGGTGTTCCATTGACCCCACAACAGCGACGTGTAAGGCTGGCCTGGTGTCGAGAAAGATTGGTGTGGGTCGACGAATGGCATAGGGTCGTCTTTAGTGATGAATCGCGCTTCTGCCTTGCCCGCAGTGATCTCCGGAATCGTGTGCGCCGACGTACCGGGGAGAGGGGCCCCCCAGATCTTATTGTCGAGAGGCACACAGGGCCAACACCAAGCATTATGGTCTGGGGAGCTATTGGCTTTAATGTGAAATCACAGTTAGGGCTTGTTGAGGGCACTATGACTGCTCGACAGTACGTTGATAGGTTACTCAATCCAGTGGTTGTCCCTATGATGGCGTACATTGCTAATGAGATGTTTGAGCAGGACAATGCCCGGGTTCACACTGCACGCATCTCCAGAGAAGCTCTCCACGACATCACAACCTTAGAATGGCCCGCCAGATCCCCGGACCTCAGTCCTATTGAGCACGTGTGGGACATGATGGGTCGACAACTGGCCAACCGTCCTCAGCCACCCACAACTCTGGAACAACTGACCCGTGCAGTGCAGCAAGCATGGGCCACAATTCCGCAGGAAGCGATCCAGGGCCTTATTGACTCCATGCCTCGACGAATTCATCAATGTATTGCAGCTCGTGGTGGGCATATCCTGTATTGATTGTTGTCCAAACTTGCGGTCAGAGGGATCTGAAAGTGTAATCGTCGAATCACAACCGAACACTCATCCTGCATTTTCAATTGCAGCAATATAGCACCACTCCTCTGGGTGTTGCAATTTCCATTTTCTTCAGTGTATCAACACAAATGCCTTTGATTGCTTTTAATACTCTAACCTTAATCCCACAATCCCTTAGAACGGCTAACATCTCTTCGCTCTGTCATATGCCTACTTTAGATTTACGAAACATGAATATAAATGTTAATTCTCCTGGTAGCATTTTTCAGTTACTTGGTGCATATTGAACATGTGACCTTGACAGCCCCAGTCCGGTCTGAAACCATGTTGGTTTTCATCCAACTTTCCCTCAACGTTTGATCCCACCCTCACTTCGAAAATACCAGTGAACACCTTGCTGATATAGTGAGCAAGGAAAGAGCCTAATTTCAATGATGTTATTGTCCTCCTCCCCGTGAGCATTTACAACTGCAGCATAAAAGCTTCCCAGTCTGGTTAACACACAAAAATATCAATATAAATTGTTAACACTGTGAACATATTTGTCAGTACTTGATCATATTATCACTAAACTCTCCATCATTGACAAGTTTACGTTACGTACACAATTCTGTACAAATATAAACATGTTTTAAGTGATTTTATATAACCGGAGGATGTTCTTGTAGAAAGAAACATGTCATTCTTTTTATAACACTGTGTATTTTTTACAGGTATGTTTATAGTGTTATAATTTATATTGAAATTGTTGTGTTTGACAGACTGGAAAGTTTTATGTTACAATTTAACTAAGTCGACACTGGAAGACATGGCTTCATTCTTAACATTTACAACTGCAGCAAAAATATACTATTCCTTAAAGTACTAAATATTATTCTACGGCAGAATGACATGAACCATTAAGTTTATGACATCTTGGTAGGGTGAGTAGCTCAGGTTAACACACAAAAATATCAATATAAATTGTTAACACTATGAACATATTTGTCAGTACTTGATCATATTCTGAATTCAAGCTGGCAGGTTCGATCCTGGCTCAGTCCGGTGGTATTTCGAAGTGCTCAAACACGTCAGCATCGTGTCGGACGGTTTATTGGTACGGAAACGAACTGCAGAACAAAATTCTAACACTTCGGCTTCTCTGAAAAAGTAGTTTGTGGGACGTAAAATTATTATGATTATTATCATTGGCAAAGATATACCAAGCAGTCATTGTCAAACTTCCAGCAAGTTATTTAGGGCCATCGGATGATCCACCAATAATTGGAGAACGTCTGCTTGTAGAATACATCAAAATACAGTTACCGCAATAAGAGAAGGAAGTTGTTGACGAAATCAGATGTAAGCGAGAAAGCAAACAAGCAAGCAAGCCTATAGTTTTAAGTTATCTTCGATACTGTGATCATAGCTTTATGACTTCCAGTTTCACTTGGAATCTCAACCACAAGGACATAAGCTTTCCATTCAAAAATTGTATTGGCATGGATTCGAACAGCGACCGCCTTGGTGAGAATCTAGATGATGATGATGATGATGATGATGATGCTTGTTGTTTTAAGGGGCCTAACATCGAAGGTCATCGGCCCCTGGTGATAATCTAGTGGCTATGCCAATTACAATTGGCTACAATGAACTTTGAACTCAAAACGCTTGTAATGGAGTTGAATTCATCCTACCGTGACTATGATAACAAAGGTACTGATTTCGGTGTCGACGATTGCGTTATATTTAGGGAAAACGACACGGTACGTTATGTATCATCCGGTAAATATTCAGAATATAGCGGTTCGGCTTGTACTCTGTCACAATGAATCAATCAATCAATCAATCAATCAATCAATCAATCAATCAATCAATCAATCAATCAATCAATCAATCAATCAATCAATCAATCAATCAATCAATCAATCAATCAATCAATCAAACAATACTGATCTGTATTTACGGCAGTCGCCCAGGTGGCAGATTCCCTTATCTGTTGTTTCCCTACCCTTTTCTTAAATGATTTCAAAGAAATTGGAAATTTATTGAACAACTCCCTTGTTAAGTTATTCCATTCCCTAACTCCCTTTCCTATAAACGAATTGTCCTCTTGAATTCCAACTTTATCTTCATATTGTGATCTTTCCTACTTTTAAAGATACCACCCAAACTTATTCGTCTAATAATATTCATTCCATGCCATCTCTCCACTGACAGCTCGGAACATACCACTTAGTCGAGCAGCTATTCTTCCTTCTCCCACATCTTCCCAGCCCAAACTTCGCAACATTTTTGTAACGTTACTCTTTTGTCGGAAATCACCCAGAACAAAACGAGCTGCATTTCTTCGGATTTTTTTCAGTACTCGAATCAAGTAATCCTGGTGAGTGTCCCGTACACTGGAACAATTCTCTATTTGGGTCTTACCTGAGATTTGTATACCCTCTCCTTTACATCCTTACTACAACCCATAAACACCCTCATAACCATGTGCAGAGATCTGTACCCCTTATTTACAACCCCATTGATGTGATTACCCGAATGAAGATCTCACCTTATGTTAACACCTAGGTACTTACAGTGATCCCCATTAGGAACTTTCACCCCATCAACGCAGTAATTAAAACTAAGAGGAATTTTCCTATTATGAAACTCACAATCTCACATTTAACCCCGTTTATCATCATACCATTCCCTGCTGTCCATTTCATAATATTATCGAGGTCATTTTGCAGTTGCTCGCAAGATTTTCATTTATTGACAGTGTGCAAAGAAACGTATGAAGAGAGACGTATAATTATGACTAAGCAGCAGTTGAAAGTGATAGCTCAACCGTGTAATTAAGATAAAATTGTAAAGTGGTTACTGAAAGAATGGAAGTGTGCTGGTAATTTATGTCAGTTTTTGGGGAGAGTTAGGAGTCGATGTACAGATGCATTGAGAGCAAAACCTCAGGCGTGTCAGGTGGAGAGAGACCATGAACTAGGTAGTGGGTGATTCTGATGCATGGAATGTGAACTAGAACACTCAACTCAGTGCAGGTTAAGGAGTATTTCTCCACTACCGGCTAACAGTGGGAGGGGAAGGAGAGGGTATGTGTTCCCGTGGATGGGGACCTGGCTTACTCGAGAGAGGATTGTGCTAGTTCGGGAGTGAAAAGAAGGGAAACACAATCTTGTAACTTATTTATTAGTCTATACAAAATAACATCATCCCCAAAAAAGCCTTATGTCTGATTCCACGTCTTTACTAATATCATTTATATATCTATATCTATAAATATAAGAAAACATAGAACTCCAGAAATACTGACTTGAGGAATTCTCCTCTTAATTATTACTGGGTCAGATAAAGCTTCGCCTACTCAAAATCTGTGAGATTTATTTTTTATAAATATAGCCACCCATTCAGTCACTCTTTTGTCTAGTCCAATTGCACTCATTTTTGCCAGTAGTATCCCATGATCCACCCTATACAATGCCTTAGACAGGTCAATCACGATACAGTCCATTTGACCTCCTGAATCCAAGATATTGCCGGTCAGGTCAGGAATATCCTGCTACCGTATGTGACAGTAGACGATACAACTTGCGACTGTCTGACCGAGGGTCAGGCGGCCATTACCAAACCCGACAACCAGAAGGGGGGCCAACGGCTGCGGGCGGAGGAGTTTCCCTTCTGGAGGACAGATGAAGCCTTTGTGCAGGAAATGGCACATACATTCATCAGAAGTTGGCAGTCAATGGCAACGAAGGCGGAAGAAGGAACCTTGAAAACACCTCAACGGCGGAGTAGGCAGAGGAACTGCGAACCACAAACTGCTGCCTTCCAGATAGGGAGTGGACCCCAAAGGCTAAGGGAAGATGCCGTGACAGAAAACGGGCTGGCATGACAGCTAAGAGGGAAGCCCCCTCATAAGGCTTGCTTCCGTAGGGCTAATAACCCACGTGGAGCGAAATTAACTATTCAGAGAAACATGAGAGTAGCCGGACGGATAACAAGGGAACAACCTGGTGCGAAAAGGTATATGAGAATTGGTACTTGGAATGTGACCTCTCTGTCGGGGAAGGAGGTAGAAATAGTCGAAGAAATGGAAAAGTACAAGCTTGCCATACTTGGAGTCAGTGAAACCAAGAGAAAAGGTAATGGCCAAATAAATTTTGATAAGGGATATGTAATGAGATACTCAGGAGTCAGCAGGAATGAACGGGCAAAAAGGTGTGGCCATCATTATGCCCGAAGCAGTGGAAAACAAAGTGACAGGATGTGAATCTATTAACTCCAGACTTATCACAGTGGATGTGGAACTAGAAGAAAGTATTACTGAAGATATGCAAGAAGTACATAAGGAGCAATTTTGTGTTCAAATGCAAAAAGCTATAGACAAAGCCAGGGAAAGAAGTAGACATGTTATTGCGATGGGGGACTGGAATGCTAGGATCTGAAATAGGTTACGTCGAGGACATGGATGTATGGGCCAACATGGAGCAGAACGAACCGTCAATACCAATGGTGAAAGAATGCTGGAATTCTGTATTTATAACGAGCTAAGGATTGGCAACACCTTCTTCCCACATAAAAGTGTCCATAAAATAACTTTTGAGCCAGCAGGCCGAGGAGCAAAGAGTTGCATTGACTACTTTTGTTACACTAAGAACATGACTTATGCACCACTAGATGTAAGGGTCTTCCGCAGTGCAGAAATGAGTACAGAACATCGGCTTCTGGTTATGAAAACAAGGTTCAAGGCTACACCCACACCCTCTCATCTTCGATTTGAGAAAATAAGAATTTCTGCACTTAGAGAGGAAGAGATAAGGCATAATTATGTTCAGAAGTTAGGGGAAATACTTCAGCAAACAGAAAGAGAAGAACCTGAGAGAGGTTGGAACTTAGAAGAGAGATGGAGTGAATTTAAGACGAATATTATCAAAGTAGCAGAAGAGGTCTGTGGGAAAACTACAGTAAACACACGAAGGAAACGAACAAAGTGGTGGACTGAGGAAGTCAAGGAAGTTGTAAGGAGGAAAATGGTAGTTTGGAAGGAGTACATGAGAACATGAAGGGTAGAGGACTGGAGGAACTATGCTGAAGCACGTAATGAAGCAAAGCGGCAAGTACAAGACGCAAAAGAAAATAAATGGCAGGAATTTGGTGAGAAAATGGAATCAGAATATAGAAATAATCAGAAGAAGTTTTGGAAGATACTAAGATCCCTCCAAGGTAAAAATGGAAAGAGAATCAGGAACATTAAAGACAGGAACCAGAAGATCCAAACGAGGCCACGGGACATCCTTGATACATGGAACACGTACTATGAGGATGTGTTCCGCGCAGACCAGAATTCACAAGACGACGCCGGTAACGGGGCAGAAGAAGAACTAGAAGAAGGGGATACAATTATGCAGATTGAAGTAAGAGAGGCTATCACTGAAGTGAAGGTGGGCAAGGCAGCTGGTTGGGATGGAATTTCACCGGAATTGATGAAGTATGGAGGAGAGGCTGTGGTGAACTGTGGTGAGAAGGATATGCCAACAAGCATGGAGCATTCAGAAGATTCCAAAGGATAAGAACATTATTGTTCCTATCCATAAGAAGGGAAGCACTCTGTAGTGTGCAAACTATCGAGCAATTTGTCTTTCCAGTGTGGCCGGAAAGATATACTCTCGCATATTGGAGAGGAGGCTGAGACAAGAAGTAGAGGAAAAGTTGGAAGAAGACCAGTGTGATTTCAGGTCAAGTCGACAAACACACGACCATATATACACACTAAGAACTGTTGTAGAGAAACGACTTAATCGAGGGAAGGATGTTCTAGCTGCATTTGTCGACCTAAAGGCCGCATTTGACTCAGTCCCCAGGGTACAGCTTAGGGCAGCACTTGAGGTCGAAAAGGTAACCAAGACTCTCTTATGCCGCATTAGGAGCACGTACAATAGAGTCCAAGGAGTGGGGAGAATAGCTGGTGAATGCTCTAGGAAATTCGAAATGGTGAAGGGAGTAAAGCAGTGTGACAGCTTGAGTCCTCTTCTCTTTGTGATCATCATGAACCAAGTCATTAAGCAGTGTAAAAGAAAAACTAAAAGAATTAAGGTTGGCAACTGGAACATGAGACCAATATACGTATATGTCCAATCCCTGGTCTATGCAGACGATATTCTGATTTTGGCTGGGAAAGAGGAGGATCTCCAACAAGCTCTAACTGAATGGGCTTATGCCTTCCAGGGCCGTGGGATGGAAGTGAATGCGAGCAAAACCAAGGTCATGCAGTTCACCAAAGGAGAAAAAGTACAGCTTCAAATCAAGTGGAACAATGAGGATATTGAGCAAGTAGAACAAATTATCTGGGCACCATTTTCAGAGAGGACGGAAAATTAGAGGCAGAAATAAACAATAGAATTAGAAAAGCTAATCAAGTTTACTATGGTATAAACAACACAATCATAGGAAAGAAAGAAATTATTAGAAACACAAAAATGCTGGTATATCATGCCGTGTACCTGCCAACCCTCCTGTATGGTGCAGAGAGTTGGACAGTGCATAACAAACTGGAGAGCCGTCTGGTTGGCGCTGAGATGAGATATTTACGGAAAGTTGCCGGGAAAACTCGAAGAGACCATATTAGAAACACCACAGTAAGAGATTAGCTTCAGCAGGAGCCAATAATGGATGTCATTGAGAGGAGAAGATTGGGCTGGATTGGTCACCTAGAAAGAATGGAATATGAAAGGAAAGCGAAGCAGGTGTGGCGAGCCAGACCAACAGGAAGAAGAACACGAGGGAGGCCACGGATTGAATGGGAGGAGTACATCTTGGGACTGATCAGGAAGCGAGAGAAGACCCTGGGTGAGGTTCAGAGAATGGCGCACGACAGAAGAAACTTTAGTAAATGGCTGAAATGTCCCGACGCCTAACGGCACAAATGGAAAGAAGAAGAATAAGAATCCAAGATATCTGCTATACCTTGCTGGAATCCTACAAGTTGAGCTTCAGTGGAACAACCTTTCCTACACCCGAACTGCCTTCTATAGGACCAGTTATTAATTTCGCAAACACGTCTAATATATTCAGAAAGAATGCTTTCCGAAAATGTACTTGCAATGCCTGTCAAACTGACTGGCCTGTAATTTTCTAGTTTATGTCTATCACCCTTTCCTTTATATACAGGGGCTACTATAGCAACTTTCCACTCATATGGTATAGCTCCTTCAGAAGCTGGATTCACACGGTGCTAGTAGACTCGGAGCGAGTGGACTCGCATGATGCGTGCGCATGTTTGGCCCGCCACTCGCATCATGTGAACAGTTCATGCGAGTCCAATTGCCTGAGTTTGAGAGAAGCGAGTCAACTCGGACCGTGCCCAACTTTCTACAAGCGAGTAACAAATTCAAGATGGCGGAAAGCTTGAAGACGGTGCAAGGAAGGAAGCGGAACGATACGCAGACAATAATACTTGTACAATTATACGAATCTGAAGAAGTGTTGTGGAATGCTAGGTTTCCCAGTTATAAAATAAAAGATGACAGAGATTCAGCGTTGCTACGGATTGCTGAAAAAATGAATATTCCTGGGGTAGGCGTCGAAGAAATCAACAAAAACTAAAAACATTCGTAGCACGTACAGAGAACTACTATTAAGAAATCCAAGTCAGGCACATCACCCGAAGAAATTTCTTTACCGACAATGTAATGGTTTAACATCGCTGATAGATTCCTGCACGGAGTAACGAATACCAGAAGCAATTTCACCAACTTGGTAAGAGAGTGATATTTATTTATTTATTTATTTATTTATTTATTTATTTATTTATTTATTTATTTATTTATTTATTTATTTATTTACCGGTATTTATTTGCCGGTATTTATTTATTACTCCGTTGTCGTCCATTATTCATTAAAGAGTCAAAGAATATAATACCTACATTGTAAACCATTCAATATTACCGGGCTGAGTGAATGTTTAACAATGTATTACATTCTTTGACACTTAATAATAAATACATGCGAACACACTATGATGCATTCTTTCAGTGCATCATAGATCGCATCCAACGCAGCTGACACAAACGTGAGTATTGTAGACCTTGGAATTCGATATAAAGATTCCAAAGATCTGAGACAGTCACAAGTCGCCAAGTACCGTAGTGTAACCTGGAGTTTCAGACGGGCAGTTGAAGCCGCTCTCATATTTGTGTTGCGTTTCTGTATTTCTACTTTAATCATCTGTAGAAGTTAATTGAACTGGATAGCTGTGAGTCGTAAGTGGTTTTTAAATGTGCTTTCATCCCCCTCTAGAACTTCACGTAAAAAAAATGTGTCGACGCACCGAATGCACTACGTCATGCAATCCACTCTCGCGCTCACATTACATTTTCCTTTCTATTTATTTTTCCAACACTATTTACTAACTCGGCAATTAACATATTAGCAACAGTTGATATCCTTTCCCTTACGAGGTCCGCCATCTTAATTCAGACGCGAGTACAACGTCGTATGAACACCTATTACATGCGAGTAGCTGGCCAGAAGATGCGCACGCATCATGCTAGTCCACTCGCACCGTGTGAACCCAGCATCATGCAAACAATAATCAGGTAAGTACTTCATATATGGTACTATATCCCAACCCATTGTCTTTAGTATATCCCCAGAGAACTTATCAATTCCAGCCGCTTTCGTAGTTTTCAACTTGTGCACCTTATTGTAAATGTCTTTGTTATCATGGGTAAGTTTAATAGTTCTTTAGCATTAGTCACCTTCTTTACCTGGATATTATTCTTGTAACCAACAATCTTTACATACTGCTGACTGAATACTTCTGCCTTTTCAAGATCCTCACATACACACTCCCCTTGTTCATTAATGACTCCTGGAATGTCATTCTTGGAACCTGTTTCTGCCTAAAGTACCTATACGTACCCTTCCATGTTTCACTAAAATTTGTATGACTGCCAATTATGCCCACCATCATGTTATTCTTAGCTGACGTCTTTGCTAGATTCAATATTCTAGTAAGAATTCAATTTCTCCTTACTTCCACAGCCATTTCTAACTCTACTTCTTTCCAATCTGCACCTCCTTCTTTGACTCTTTATTTCACTGTTATAATAAAGTGGGTCTTTACCATTCTTACCACCTTTAAAGGTACAAACCCGTTTTCACATACATCAACAATTGCTTCCCATCCGAGGGTCTGTTTACATTTTTATTTCCCGTTTTCCACCGATTATAGTTACTTTTAAAAAGTCTCGCGTGCCTGCTTTGTCAGCCATATGGTACTGCCTTCCCTTCTTCATATTTATTTTTAATTGCAACAAAAACAGCTTCGTGACCACTAATACCATCTATTACTTCGGTTTCTCTATAGAGCTCATCTGGTTTTACGAGTACCACGTCCAGAATATTCTTCCCTCTGGTTGGTCCCATCACTTTCTGAATCAACTGTCCTTCCCATATTAACTTATTTGCCATTTGTTGGTCATGCTTCCTGTCATTCGCATTACCTTCCCAATTGACATTCGGTAAATTGACATCTCCCGCTACAATCACATTCCTCTCCATGCCGTTTCCCCACATAGCTGATTATCTTATCAACTAATTCTGAATCACCGGGCGAGTTGGCCGTGCGGTTAGGGGCGCGCTTCTGTGAGCTTGTATTCTGGAGATAGTGAGTTCGAATCCCACAGTCGGCAGCCATGAAGATGGTTTTCCGTGGTTTCCCATTTTCATACAAGGAAAATGCTGGGGCTGTACCTTAATTAAGGCCACGACAGCTTCCTTCCAAATCCTAGTCCTTTCCTATCCTATCGTCGCCATATGACCTATCTGTGTCGGTGCGACGTAAAGCCACTAGCAAAAATATATTCTGAATCAGCGTCAGCGCTACCCTTTCCCGGTCTGTACACTCCAAAGACATCAAGTTGCCTATTTTCTTTAGAAATAAGCCTTACACCTAGAATTTCCTGTTTGTCATCTTTAACTTTTTCGTAGCTTACAAATACATCTTTCACGAGAATGAATACTCCCCCTGCTACCTTTCCTATATGACTCTACGATACACTCTCAAGTTCCATTAGAAAATTCCTGCATCCATTATATCATTTCTCCGCCATGATTTAACTCCTATTACAATATCTCGTAAGTATATCTATTAAATTACTTACTTCTATTCCTTTCTTTACAATACTTCTTCAGTTCGACACTAACATTTTTTGTCATCCGTACTTGTTTTCCAGTTCCATATTCCCTTATCACCGCTCCCTAGACAACCCTGTTTCCCTGAATATACCTCCCTATAACACTTTCAAACAAATTTCCTAACTTATACGTACCACTGCGGTTTAAGTGAAGGCCATCTAAGCGCAGATCCCTATTTCCTACTCACTCATTTGGACCCAGAAATTTCACTCCCATTTTCCCAACATACCCACTCCATAGTCTCATTTAAATCCCTAATCACCTTCCAGTCAGTATCCCTCCTACACAGCATTCCACTGACAACAATCTCCGCTTCCTTAAACTTCACCCGTGCTGCATTTACTAGATCACACACATCCCAACTATGTTGGTACTTATACCTGCTTCCCTTACGTTGTTGCATACACTACCACCTCCTCCTTCTCTTCTACATTCTTCAACATCTGCCTCAATCTAATTTCTGGATAACACTCTACCCTGATTCCCTTTCCTCCACACACTCTCCCTACAAGTCTAACAATAGAATCCCCCATAACCACAGCCCCAACCCTACCCACTTCATTTGATCCCCTCCCCTCTTGGTCAGCTCTATCTTTCCTGACAGCTGCAGTAGCTACTTCCTCCTCCCTTTTCTCCTTCCCTTGACCCTGTTCCACCTATCTTTTCCTATCCTCTCCTCTACATTTCACTTCAACCTACTTACACATTTCTCAGCACCGTTCCCTGATCCTTATCTTCCCGCTACTGTTCGTACCGATTTCTCACAGACACCTGTCCTGAATTCTGATCCTGAATGGAGCCCTCTGCCTGCAACTTCTTCCCCTTACAACATTCGACCACCTATCTTCTACAATCCACCCCCCCCCCCTCCTTCCTTCGCATTCGTCGTTTACACCTACTGTAACCCGTACATTGTTTGAGGGAGGCCGACCTTCCTTCCTGTCTTCCGAGAGAATCCTAATGATCTCCCTCAAACTCTCCAACTCCTTCCTCATACTCTTTAATACCTGACCACACCCACAGTTCTTACACTTGCACTCCTTAGTCACTCTTTACGGAAAAATAAAATAACTTATTCGGTGCAAAAAAATTAAAGGAAAGAAATATTGTCTAGGATAGTACAGAAAGATCACACGACAATAAGCTAATGAATACACCACTACACCACAATACTACTTAGTCGTACTATATTTTTATCCTACAACACCGCATCAGGATAAAAACTGCCATTAATTACTGAATACCGAAAGGAATACACAAGAATTACACAATTCTAAAGTGCAGTTAAGCCTATCCTAGTTACAACAACAGAATACTAGTAAGACATGTTTCTACAGATACTTCTGCTACACTACACAAAATTGTACAATAATAAAATAAACACGCTAATATCTAACAAGATACTACAATACACTACAATAACTTTAAACTACGTTCAGACGTGTCCTAATTGCAATATGTTACTACTAAGCACAAACAGAAATGAAAATTGCAAGTTTGAAATTCGCAAGAACTACTCAAAGGTTACCAACAAAGCTAAATGCGTAGACAGATTACTATTAGTACTATTTTATCCTGCTATGCTCTAATAGATACCACGAAAGGTACACACACGCGCACACACACACACACACACACACTACCACCATAACAGGTTCCCATTTACTTTCTGGTAGGTTATTTGTTCAATGCATGTAAATTATTAAACAAACAGTCACGTGAAAATAAAAATCTGATCCTCTTCTTTCGCTGTCCCTAGAAAATTAATTATCAATCAATGACGGCTTCTTAATACTACAACATCTATGAAGAATAATCGTATGATCAAGAGCCGACTGGTCATGTACAAATATGAAACATAATTTGAAGTATCTCAAAAAATAAAGAAGAAGAACTCTTAAGTAGCTCTTACAACAAATAAACCGCTGAGTCTCACTGCAATTTCGAGGCATTAAAAAGCGGTAGGGAGTAATTCATTACTGACTTTTCGAGCAACAGCATGGCTCTCGAGGCAAGGATCGACCCTTTGAAAGTACATCACCATAGGATATGAAATAATAATGTTATTTCCTTTACGTCCCAATACCTAAATTTTACGGTTTTCGGAGATGCCGATGTGCTGGAACTTAGTCCCGCAGGAGTTCTTCAACGTGCCAGTAAATCTACCGACACGAGGCTGACGTATCTGAGCACCTTCAAATAACACCGGGGTGAGCCAGGATCTAATCTGCCAAGTTGGGGTCAGAAGGCCAGCGCCTCATCCATCTGAGCTACTCAGACCGGCCTGTCATGGTATTTATTTCCACATCGACAAATTCTTACATTATGTTGCCACTCATAAAGATGAATGGAACTCTGTTACCTTCATTGTCCTTTTAGGAGATCCCACGCGTCACTTCCCTAAATCGGTGATCAGATATTCCATTTAAAAATATATATATCAGTAAGTCAGCAGACCTGGCATAATTTTCAAATGATGTCCAACGTCATATGAGCTGGGAAGAAGTTCAATCCAGCAAAGTAAACCCATCTGCAGACAATCATTTTTTCGACTTTAAAAATATACTGATACATTTATTACGGATGCAATAATAATTAAACTGAATTCAGACATGAACTCTTGAAACCGAGACTGCCTTTCGCATTTACAGTTATTCTTTAGCTTCCACTTTACAGTGCAAAAATTCCGAGATCTGATTCAGCGTGCATTCTACAAAGGCGGGCATTTGTTCGAATAGCTTGAAGTATTCGAAATCCACTTCTAGGTTCAACAAGACATCTCTTTCAACATGTGAACATGAACACTATTCTAAACTGACATTTTAAAAGTGAATTCACTATGAATATTGACTCTGTATTGATCATTGTGTGAATGCCCAGTTACAGATTTTCTGCAATCAGTTCGTACTGTTCTCTTCTGTCCAGTGGAGCAGCACGTACAGTCGCTACAAAAGCAAAAGAAAGAGAGTGAGTGCATGGTATTGTATAAGCTCCTCACAGGTACACTTTTCTCAGAAACACTTGAACGCATCCATGGCTGAATGGTTGGCGTGCTGGCCTTTGGTCACAGGGGTTCCGGGTTCGATTCCCGGGAGGGTCGGGAATTTTAACTATAATTGGTTAATTTCGCTGGCATGGGGGCTGGGTGCATGTGTCGTCTTCATCATCATTTCATCCTCGTCATGACGTGCAGGTTGCCTAGGGCGTCAAGTCATAAGACCTGCGTCTGGCGAGCTGAACTTGTCCCCGGACACTCCCGGCACGAAAACCCATACGCCATTTCACTTCTACTTGAACGTATAGTGATTGTTGTGAGTATCCACAGGGCTTGTATCATCTACATGGTAGGCGAATTATATTTTGAAAATTAAAAAAAGATTGATAAAATATTAAATGCAGGGAATATACGATACCATGCATTCATTCTTCATTTCGAGCGATTGTACTATTTCGTGTAAAATTAGTACGCTGTTCACATTTGAAACATGCCATAATCCAAAATACTGTATTTTACTTTCAGTACTAGCATAAGCCTTTCACAATGATTCCAATAATCTTGCTTGTTAACATTGCTGCGTAGTCATTTGGATACTGGATTTGTTTGTCCTCCTCATGTGAACGATACCATCCTTTCTCGTTAGGAGGCTGATGCGGGATGCATATAGCATAGTCGAAACGAGAACTCCAGAACTGTAGTTCCGCACGTATTCTTTAAGTGAATGTCAGGATGAAATTGAACGTACAGGTCACGTCCACTTCCTTCCCAATACTAGCCCACAATTAACTTTAAAGAGAAAACACATGGACCAAGCACACTAGGTTCCTGATCAAGATGTTCTAATTCTCTTACATTAAAAAGGTATTAGATCTAAGGGAGGAAAGATTTGAAAGATGAGTTTCGGATTGGTATGAATGAAATTTGATATTTCTCACCTGAAAACAGTCATTATGTGAGCAGCCTTCAAGTGTTTTCTAGATTCTTGCCACTCGATACGAAGATGATAGATGATGCAAGATGAGGCTTCTAATATCGATATAGTGCTTTATTTTGTACAAAAAGTGTTCATTAAGTAAGTAATATATTGAAATAGTATTTCTTTCCTAAGCTTATCGAGGTTTGGTTAGAGACACATTTTGCATTGTATTTACTTGAAGTCCAGAACCGCAAGAAAATAAGCAAGTAAATAAACAAACTGTGGCGTAACATAGCATTAAGTTCTAAAGCCATATAGCCTGTGGACAGCAGAGTGCCCTTTGGTCAGTGTGACGACGTTCTCAGATATATTCCTTCGCTTTCTGACTAAGTCAGCTGCTTCTCGTTTCAGACAGTGGCTCAGTTGGTCTCAAGAGGTTGAGTAAAACACTTTCCAGTCCTCAATCCAGAATTAATGTCCCTAAATTGGTACGGAATAGCTACCGGGGTCTCCTGGTAAGAGACAAGCACTCTATACTTACACCACGCAGATGACTACAATTCAGTAATATACCTAATATAACAAAGTTTTTTGGATGACCTACTAATTGGTCATACTTGTATTTTAAATCGAAAAGTGCTTGATATAATAAAGTCTGCCACGTAGAGTATGTATTCTGTTATTGCTTCACGTGACCATCCAGCATATTCGCTTTCCACTCTTCACCAACCCCGTAATTCAGCAGTCTAGTGCTTTGCTGCTTACGACTAACTACATTTGTAGTGTCGGTCAGCTTAGGAACATCACTTGCAAGGTCGGTAGTGTATAGACAGCGCATGCTGAACGGAAGTAAACATGGCAACAATATCCATTACTGCTACTAATACTAACCGCATTCAGATTGTGAAATTGCTGCAGGAAGGATGGCCGCAGGTGGATGGCACCGCTCGTGTTGGAGTGAGTCAAACTTAATCTCCAGCGCTTGAGAAAATTTCAGGGAAACACAAATGATTGTTGATCGACAACGGACAGGACGCCCATGCGATACAACTCGCAGGGAGGATCGGTGTTTGTTGCTTTCAGCAAGACGTAGCCCACTAATACTGCCACCTCATTCTGCGAGGGTCTTCAGAGGCGCACTAGAGTGAATGTGTCAGATTAAACAGTGCGAAATTGGCTGCGCGAAGGAGGACTGATGGATTGATATCAAGGACCACTTTGACAAAAGCTCCTTTTAAACCACCCCCTAG
The DNA here is from genome assembly GCF_040414725.1 of Anabrus simplex. Classification (NCBI taxonomy): domain Eukaryota; kingdom Metazoa; phylum Arthropoda; class Insecta; order Orthoptera; family Tettigoniidae; genus Anabrus; species Anabrus simplex. Next base: position 925,797,768 of record NC_090266.1, read on the forward strand.
GTCAGCCCGTGTGAGGTATGTAACAAAGCATTGCTCATGGCATCAGAAACAATGGAAACGTATACTCTTTACTGGCATAATTCTGTACCTGTACAAGGAACATTGGATTCTGGAGACGAACCGGTGACAAATGGAACGAGCTCTTCATCATGCAGCGTCATCTGTAGCAAGGAGGATCCGTCATGTTTTCCGGGTGGAATCATGTTTGATCCACGTACGCCTCTAATTCCTTTCCAGGCTGACATGGCTGGTCGGATATACAGAGGCAACATCCTCCAAGATGTAGGCCTAGTTACAGGATCTCCTGCCAGTGCGGCCGAGGGTTTGACTCTAGTGTATGATAATTCCCGTGCCCATCGAGCATGAGTGGTCAAGCAGTTTTTTGAGGCGCATGACATACAGAAAATGGTGTGGCCGGCTTATTATGCGGGCAAGAACAGTGTTAAACGTGCATGGGTCGATCTGGAAAGAGCAGTTGCCCACCGTCATAATCTTCCTGTTAGCATTCAACAACTGACTGAAGCTGATACCCAAGCTGCCCTATGGGGTTGTTTAAAAGGAGCTTTTGGCACAGTGCTCCTTGATATAAATCTATCAGTCCTCCTTCGTGCAGCCAATTTCGCACTGTTAATCTGACACATTCACTCTAGTGGCCCTCTGAAGACCCCTGGCAGAATGAGGTGGCAGTATTAGTGGGCCTACGACGTGCTGAAAGCAACAAGTTAGATTCTTTGGTGCTGGGTATGCCTCGTTGTATTCAACCATGCCTCAGAACTCGATGTGACTATAAACTCCATTGGTATGCCACACAATTAAACAATTCTGCATTCAAAATCCCGCATTGCCTAATTTGTGCTTTGGTTACGTTTATGTTCATTTTACATAGCTGACTGCATGTTGATTTTCCTTGAATATTCCCCTTGCAATAGGTAACATACATATAATAGTGTACATTTAAATTTTTATCTAACTTCATTGTAATTATTATAAAAATATAATTCGCCTCCCGTGTAGATATAAACCCTGTGGATAGCCCGCAAAAAACATTGCATCTACAGGTTCACTTGCTTCTGGAAAAAGTGTATCTTTGAAGAAATTATATAATACCATGTGCTCAATCCTTGTATGAGGCATAAACATAATGAAATAAATAGCGTTTTAAACAAATAAAATCAAACAAATTAAATAACAGAAAAGGTGCACTAAACCAGAGTATGCAAAATTTTTTGAACACTGTAAACTCAATTGAAGGCAATGAAAAGGTATGTATTTAGGTGCAGCGAGAAATAGTAGAAAGAGCTCTTGGTTCAAGGTAGTCTCAAGAGTCAGGCAATGTTGTAATATTTCAGCCACACTTTTCATAGTTTCTATGGGTCATTGGCTGAAAGGTACAAAAATTTCCGGGATGGATTCACTTGATTGAAAATACAGTGCGCAGTTTAGCTGCTTACGGTAGATATTTTTTCTAATAAAAGACTGTGCCGAAAAGTTGCAAAATATGTTGGAATTCGAGGGAACTGTTGTAGGAAGCGTTAAATGAGAATTCTTATTTCCAAGATTTAAGAGATGTTGCTAGGAAAGAGAAAATATAAACAGCCCGCAGAATCGATAAGGTGTATGAATTTCCTACCATCAGGTAGAGCTAGCTCGGACGAAATCAAAGGGTAAGTTTTGTTTTCACTGTGGGCTTTAGTGCCTACCCATTTGCACATATCGATGTGTGTATATGTACACATATCATTGTTCCAATTAACTTAGGAATAAATAGAAGAAGGTTAAAAATGCCAACCAAGTAAGCATTATTTATTTAGGCTAGATGAAGCATTTGAACTATTTTGGACGTAAATTCACTCAAGATAGTAGCACAGTAGGAAAAATTATTGTAGCAAAGTTGTTGGAATCTGATAGTAATTGCGATCAACTGTATTTTGTACGAAGAACAACGTACATCAGTTTGCAGATAAACTTACCCTGATATCACTCTGTTTTGGACACACTTGGCTGAACAGGAGAAAACGTTACCTGGACGTGGGACATCTTATTCAGATAATACCGTAGGTGGAAAAACAAACGACACTGAAATATAATTTGATTGCGTTGGTACAGTATGTGTTAAAAACGTGTACCTTGACGCGCCACACATTGTTCATAACGTTTCTGAAGATTATTGAACATGTTGGTGGACAAATGTAGCTGTAAGGTTACAGAAACTTCGGGAATATTTGTAAGCTGGTCATCTGTCTTGAAAACTGTTTCTTGGAACAGGAGGGGTACGGGAATGGAATTTCAGAGTGGCATTACAGAAGGGTAAGTAACTTTCCCGCGGTGTGGACTTCAGCTCCATCTTGCTGCATCTATTGTCGTTGCAGGGGCAAGTTTCCAGCACGGCGCAAATCTCGCACGAATGGTGTAATAATGAGGTCTCCGTAGACTACCCGGTACACTGCTGTTGGATTTTTAAACGCTGAGCAAATTTGATACAATGTGTAACTCCACCCAACTCTGTAACCATCCGCCGAACAGACCTATCGCTCAAATATAGTTTCAGCGACATTCGTCAATGACTACACTCTGGGGACTGCAACAGCTCGTGAAGAAGTCCTCCATTATTCCAGTTTGCGGTGATTGTCGTTTGGCGACTGTTTTCCCCCCTTTAACTGATATAAGACTGATCTCGCATGATGGCACTTACCAATGAACGCTAACGTTGTTCCGATATTTGTTACCTGCTTATTAAATCACCCTTGTAGGCCTACTGTTCTTTAGCCTGAAGCAAACTTGGCCCATTCCGTCACCGCACTCTGTATGACCGGAAATAATGCTCCGCTGTAAATACCTTCTTCCCTGCCGGGCTGAGTGGCTCAGGCGGTTGAGGCGCTAAATTTCTGACCCCAGCTTGGTAGATTCGATCCTGGCTCAGTCCGGTGGTATTTGAAGGTGCTCAAATACGTCAACTGGCACGTAAAATAACTCCTGTGGGACAACATTCCGGCACCTTGGCCTCTCCGAAAACCGTCGAAGTAGTTAGTGGGACGTCAAAACAATAACATTAATATTCTTCTTGTATGTTGAAAGAACTACCATTGCACAAGTCAACACAACACTAAACTATTATATATAAAAAAAACGGTACTTCGTTGATAGTGAAACGTGGCCAGCCGATGAGCAAACATTTCAGGGTAGTATATTTTTGTATCTGCCGCATACCGTAGAAGTAACAAGAATGATAGCTGGTAAAATCAAAGAAAGGAAGATCTTCGATATGAAGAGATAAAGAAATGAACACGATGACTGAAGTCGAGTGCATAACTTGGCTTCAGTGCTGAAACATGTGAGGTAAGCTGAAGAGGATAGTTTACCTACGAGAATAATGGAGATTGTGTAGAGCAGAGACAACTCCCAGCGACAATTAGTCACTGAGTTGAAGAAGCAGAGAATGCCATGATGACATAAGCAAATAGAGGTTTATGAAGTCGGTTTGTTCATTTCAGAGGATTGTAGATTGGAAGTTGTAAAGCACAATGTTTCCTTTTGGTTTTTCGTCACACCGACTCAGGTCTTACGAAGACGATGGGATAGGACTAGGAAGGAAGAAACTATGGTCTAAAGGTACAACCCATGCATTGTCCGCCTGTGTAGCGTAACGGTTAATGTTTATTAGCTCTCGTCCTCCGGGGCACGAGTTCGGTTCCCGGTACTGCCAGAAATTTAAGAATGGAAGGAGGTCTGGTTTGTGGTTGAAATGGTACATGTACCTCACCTGCATCGGGGGTGTGTCTGAAGGGAGCTGCTCCATCTCTGGATGAAGACACGAGTTTATTACACCTAGCATTTGCTTGGTGTGAAAAAAGGAACCACAGAAAACAATCTTCATCGTGGCCAACAGTGAAGATGGAATCCACCATCTCATAAATGCAAACTCACAGTTACGTGATCTGAATCCCGTAGCCAACTCGCCCGTTATACCCAAGAAACATAGCCTATATATGTACGTATGTAATGACTTACTGATACAGAATGCGTAAAGAAATTGATACATCTGACAATTGCTGGTTGAAAATATCATTCCATCCTTGCATCTATAACTCAGAAAGCACGTTCGCCAGTATCGTAGAATAATTCACGGAACTGTTTTCATTTTGTGAAAGCACTTCTTGAATATTGGAACAAAAAGCCATAATCTGCCAGCTCTCCGAGTACGACCAGTTGAGTTATATCTCTATGCTGCCTGATAATATACAGATGGTGCATTTCAATAAACCAAATCTCTAGAGCATTCTTATATAGGATCGTTCAATATTTCGACTCATAGGTGGGAAATATATATCATTAACGAACCCATATCCTTTCTTTTTGCTATTTGCTTTACGTCGCACCGAAACAGATAAGTCGTATGGCGACGATGGGATAGGAACGGCCTAGGCCTTAATTAAGGTACAGCCCCAGCATTTGCCTGGTGTGAAAATGGGAAACCACGGAAAACCATCTTCAAGGCTGCCGACAGTGGGGCTCGAGCCCACTATCTCCCGATTACTGGATACTGGCCGCAATTAAGCGACTTCAGCTATCGAGCTCGGTGAAACCATATCCTAGGGTATGTTGTGTATCATCATCACTCCCAAAGAACGAGGATGACATATCTTCCAGCTTACTACGATTCCACAGATGCAAATTAGTTTGAAACCTGACTTGTTTCTCGAAATATTAAGTAGAAATTATATGCAGCCTTAAATCTCCATCTTCAAACCGAAACTAGCCAAAGGGGCTTCAACAGCCCAGGGAATAACTTGAATAAACTGACGATTTATTAACCTATCATCCGTGTACATCCTTCAAGTGAATAGACTAGTACAGATGATCCTAAAGCATGTAACCATACACTTAGTAATGGGTTCTATTTCGACTCTGCATTAACTTAACCACAATGTCCTTTCATGAGTGTTGTTTAATTACAGACCGAACATTGGTGTAGCAATATGTTTCATTCCTATTTCCGGCCCAATTAATTACTTAGCGACTACATTGCTTTGATCATTACTTACACCCGCATTGTCCATTAGTTACTGCTCTTAGACTAGTATTAACATCGATTGCTCAACAGTTACTGCGTTGTGCTTCGTGTTAGGTTCCGTTTGGTTTCAAACGGAGGTGTGAATGCTTGTGCAGATACGAATGCTCCAACCAATGGATGCCAGGTACATAGCCATAGAAGATGACCTGTATTCTCTCATAAAACGAGTAATTTAGACCTGGTTGATCCATATATCCTCTCCACATACACTACAGTACAGTCAGATACGCAAGAATAGTCCTACGCTGCAGTACAAATTTTGAAGGACAGTCTGCCAACGTTCCTTAGCTGGGCAGTGCCAAATGGAAACAAATAAATAAATAAATAAATAAATAAATAAATAAATAAATAAATAAATAAATAAATAAATATATAAATACTATTCTACAAAATACTTGTGGTCTAGACCTGATAAAGTAGAGGTGGATAGAAGGTACTTTGTCCAGGCATAAAGAACATGTTATATTCTGATAAAAAGTAATATCTCAGCAGTGTTCATTACTATATTCTATAATCAAATCGGTGAAAACTGAGCATAATTTATCAAAATGACACATCCACTCCCATCTTACAAGAGAAGCTTTCGGACCTCCCGACGTCCATCGTCACGAAACAACTGGTGCGAGGTTCAACATTTCGCAGTTTCTCGCTAATCTCTAAAATGAGACTTACAAAAGAAGGGCACGCAATTGTTTGTAGCCTAACACACTGCGCACGCGAAATCTGAGGCATATACAAGTAAATGCTCAGATTGTGTACTTTAATTTTCGAATGCCATTCACACCTGTCATTCTGAATCGTGGCAATGTCGTGTGACAAAGGTAGTGCTACAAATAAAGTTGCATCTCAAGCCATGAGCAAATAATGACGGCAATGGATTAACATTCACGAATACTTCATATGTCAAGACCACATTATGGAACGGAAGTGGAGTGTCCTCTGACATATATCCAGACGCCTTCCATACATAACGAAGCGTTGGCTGATACTGTGGTGAACTCACAAGATGAAGATTGCAACTAAATAATGAGGACCCTTTCATGGAGTTTGCAGCGATCTCGTCAGTATGGTTTGCATATCCTTTCATGCGACGCACAAATAGTTTGTACCGGTGAAAGAAATAACTGTCAAAAAGTGGATACGATTTTTGTGTGCAAATTTACATCCCTGTATCCGAAGGCTTTGGTCGAAAAATTAACGTCAGCTTGACCATAACACGAATCCAGCAACATAAGCGATGCTTCCTTTAGTTCCAGTTCCAGAATTTTACGTATCCAGGGCAGTTTGAGAGGTGTTGACATCATACCACTGGTACTGCATGATGGTTATGTTGAAATGTGTCGGACATACGTTTGCCAAATTTACTCCTCACTTCCCGGAATCAGACGTACAGTTCCTTTTCGAGGTTTCCCGACATGGACAGAAGCACCTGAATGGTGTAGGAGTGGGTAGTAGACGCAATGCTTTGAACAGTTGCTTCAATCATCCTTTCCCCGGTCAATAGCAATGTCCTATTTGACGTGAATTCGTATTAAAATAGACTTTGGTCCGTATTGAACACCATTTCGGCATCAATTTCATTAGCAGAAATGAAGGCCGTAATTTCGGCTACAAACTTCAATGCTCTGGTCCTCACGGCGGTGTCAAGCCCATCTAGTAAAGAACCTTGTGACCCTGCGTGACGTTATATTAAAGCGGCGTTTGAAGTGCAGGAATAACTTGCGGGCTTTAAAATTGGATATTTTCAGCAAGATATGTTCACGAATTTAACCACTTCTGTATTCCAGCGACCCACCTCTCTCAAGCGCCTTTACTATTTGCCTCACTTTTTCCGGTGACGTCTTGAGATTTCATGTAATTGCTGCAGCAGGTTTCTTTACAATTTAGACAGTGACTCAACTAATCCCTTTCCGGTTCACTTTGAAGAGGTGATGGTTTATAGAAACTGCATCTGGTGGCCACGTTGTGTGCTGGAGTCCACGTAATATCACTATCTTCAAAGTGTCAAACGTTCTATCAATATCCCTCCACAATATTTGTCCTTCTCACATAATGAACATGTTGCTCCAGTATAATTTACAACTCCTGTACATTGCGCCTCTCTATGTATGCTTGAGGTGTGTTGTCCACTTGGTAATTCTTTATCACATTCACGGTATATGGTACTGTACCTCAGCATTAGGGCTACACGTCACTTTGATAACACACAATAGTATGCACATACCTCATACACAGTATCCGTTAAGGTAAGAAGAGACCCATGCCCTGAATAAAGTTGCAATAGAACATTCACTGAAGTACACCTGCCAGGCATGCCCTGTATCACATCCTGACATCATGACTGTCAGGCACAGTGTGTTTGACACAATATGACAGCAAATATTGCAGTTATGCGACCTCCATTAATAAACCATGTTTCAGAAAATATTGGCTATTGCGAAATGCCGCATTTCACTCCAGTTACTGTGGTTTCTTGCTTGTTCACCCCAGAAATTTTCATGACGATTTTCATTAGGAAGTCTGATATCTTCCCTTGTTACCAGTACATCTATTAGCAGATGAATATAGGGTATTATTAAGTTGATCTTCCAATTACAATGTTACTTACTCTTAGAAAATGATAATATATCTTCGAATGACAGGGTGGGATGTTACATATTAGTCACTAAAATACACACACACGTGTATTAAGTGTATAGGATGGTAACAATCAAAAGATTGATACTTCACAACGGACAAGTGAAGAAAAAGTGGTTGTTGTTGTTGTTGTTGTTGTTGTTTAAGGGACCTAACATCTAGGTCATCGGCCCGATAGGAGAAAGTATGAGTCAAGAATCGCCCCTTTATGCAACAGCCGGGTAGTGAAAGGAGAGGATGTTGGGAAGACTGTGATAACAAACAGTTGATCATTCGTCACTCTTAAAATGTTGAAGTAGGATGTGAAATTATTTATGCGATATAAAAGACTAGTAACTGCCCTAATTCTCGGTCACACCTATATTATATTCACTTGAATGCTGTCTAAATCCTTCAGTAACGAACGTAATATTATTCCTACATCATTACTGTACAGTGGCCCAGACACGTAACTTTATTTCCTTATGCATATCTAACTGAAAAACGCTCATTTGTATGGTCAGAAGTTCAAATTTTCCAAGGAACGTGACAAATTAAAGATACTGCCATTGGATCTCCATCCCCTCTCCCAAGACCTACGTGATTCGAATTCCGACCGATGCATGAGGGAATGTAGAAAAAACATTCACGTCACTGTCGTTGAAAATTCCCTTAAAATTTAACGCTCCAACCTTATAATCAAGGTATTAGTAAACAGGTAAATCTACAAGCTTGCCTTTTTTAAACTAATTCCATAAGGCGATGATGACCAGTAACTTCATTTCCTTATGTGCACAGGAGTACTTCAAGTCAGGTTTAAGTTTATAAAGGCTTCTCGCGTTCTGGTATTACTATCAAGGATTTCTGCGAGTATAGCACATAAGCAGGTTGAATATATATCCCAGTCTTCAATCCACCTAGATCGTCAAGTGGCTGAAGTATGACAACCCGACCTTAAGACAAGTAAATTTACCTTTCAAACCAGTTGTAATCAGCTCCAAGAAAGTAATTCAAAGTAGGAGTTCTATAACTCCGAGACCATTCCGAAGTTACTGTATTTCTTCATTGAAGTTCAATTCCTTCACTGTGTACATGTCTCAAGTGACACTTTCACTAATTTCACTTAGTCAGTCAGCGTATTTAATGTTTCATGCTCTTTTACATAAAAAAAGCATCAACGATATTTAAGTTGTACGTTTCGCGAAAGGCCAAATCCACGTGTGCTACACGTTTCGCCCCCGCGATCCACATGTGTGGGAAAGCGGTAGAAGAAGTATCGAGTTTAGTCATTTCTACTTGTAAGAATATGTTCTTACTCAGATCTCATTCTGGATTTCATTAATCAAAGGCAGTGATGTAACACGGGGGCCAACTTGACATATCGAATAGCTATAAGGTGAACACAAGCTTGCATACAAATGAAGCATTCGTTGGCCACATTAATTCAGATAAATATACGAGCACTAGTGTGTATATCATCTGCAGCTCATCAGTATGGAATTTCATATGAACATTTCGTACGGTAGTTTAATTTGATTCGCACCACCAGGATGGACGCATCCTTATCGACCTGACATGTGTAGAATCTGTAGATCATGGGAGAAATTCGTTATCACTAGCGATCGCGCCAGTCACGAGCCGAGAATTAGCCTACGAGAAAGAACAGTTAACAACTGTTACAAAATGAATCGTGTTCCTGATGAACAGACGTAAGGAGATCTCGTGGAAGAATACAAAAGACGTACCAGTAGGTTTAGGAATTTAATAGCGGAAGAATAGTAAATTTAAAGGACTTTGGATTTTGTCTTCGAGACAATAGTGCTCAAGTTGGACGCAGAATAGCGTAGTGGTATGAAATTGTAATAACTGGCACAAGGACGGACGAATCCTCTGCCGTGATAGATACCAACGATCCCACTAAGGAAATGAACGAGATAAAACCTAAGTTAAGAGCATGACTACTACTGAATGCACAGATGAATAATCAAGTATTGACGCATGAAACATATTCAAGTCCTGTACTGGGTATCGTCATCCTCGGGTGAGGCAGTACAGCTACAGCCAACAGTGATGCAATTCGCTAATTGATCTACGATAGGTTCCTGTCGAAATGCGGCTCTCAGTACACAATGCAACTGTTAACAAATGAGAACAACATTAAAGAATACAATGAAATGGACGAGAAACTGCCAAAAGGGTTAAATAAATATATGAAGTGAGGGACACGCCTGACAAGTGAAACTCGATGTGAAGAGCTTCAAGCGTGGCAGGGCAAAGTTGCTCAGCTGAGTGTCCAGTGCGGCCGGTCTCGCTTGGCTGAAATACGAGCAACTTACGTACTGCGCCCTGGTGGGGGTGTGATAAGCGTCATGCAATTGTAATTATGATGAATTATTGAGGAATATATATTTCATTTTCAGAATAAATAGTATCTTACTGTACATACAGTAAGAACAGGCCAGGCCGAGATGGCAGGTTTCACCATACCACAGACTGTTGTCTCCATTGAGATTAACAAACACAATGAGTGACAGAATTAGAATTCTCAGAAATTGTGACAACGAGGAAAGAGAGAGGATAACTTGTTGCCAAAGTTTTCATAGCCCCGGGCAGTCTTGGTAGTAGCAACAGCGCAGGGAGCCGGGTGCAAATTTCTGAGAAATGATGGCCGGGTATCTCCATGTAACTAGCGGGAGTTGAACGCGGGGTTGGCCCTGGAAGAAAAAAATATGAACCTTCCCGGTCACGTGGTTTAGGTGGACCAATGGAAAAATTCACTTGACCAAAGCAAGGCGACAACTTCGTATTGAAAGAAGCACTAGCGAGGCTAACTCCGTGGATTAAACTGATAGAAGGAAGTGAAGTATCGATTCAGAATAAAGTGGAATTTAGGAGCCTAACTATACCATAAAACTTATAAAAAGTTAATAATTGCGGGAGATTGCATGGTGTAATTCTGAGAATTCATGGACGCTATTCGTTGATTGGCTGAAGGCAAAGGAAGCCACAGAAGAGCGCGAAATCCCGAGCCGGGATACGGCAGCTAAATTCGCGAATATATCCATTACCAGCGAACGATAATAGTTGAGAATTGGTATAGAGCATTTGAGAACATAATTACATCATTGGATCATATATTAAAGCCACGGGCCAAACCGCAAAGTGTCGTCCTAAGATGAACTCCGTTGAACTCGGAAAAGAGGGGATACAAGTATAAATATGAGGTCGTGGACAAGGACTGACAACTACTTTTGACAAAGCGTTCGGGCGGATACCACGCCAGGGGTGCGTAACTACTTTTGACAGTGTGTTCGAGCTGATAGCACGCCCGGGGTGCGCAACTACTTCTGACAAAGTGTTCGGGCGGTCACCACGCCAGTGGTGCGTAACTACTTTTGACAAAGCGTTCGAGCGGTCACCACGCTAGGGGTGCGTGACAACTTCTGATATTTTGTTCGAGCCGTGATTACGCCAGGGGTGCGTGTGTGTACTTACTCGTGGAGTAGGGTTCGAAGTATTATATTGTTACATAGTACAGTGATTCATGACGTGATGTAGCTCGTATTACAGTCTTGAGCAGTATACTAGTATGAAGTGTTTCAAATAGACAGGACTCAGTAAAGAATAACTTACGGAGTGTGAGATTCTACCAACAGATTAGGAAGTGCGTTATATGAGAACGGTCACGAGTGTTTATGTCACCTAGTAAACAGTCGATTCTAAACTGATATCTGGTCAGCTACACGAACGTGAGACGGGAAATTCAAGTGCACGCACAAGCCGTTGTAAAGGGAATCCCGAGGTATCCCATGTTCCTAGTGTCCGGGAAAGGAATGAAGAATGTATATCTACATTAAGTGGGCTAGATACAAGGCCGAGAGTGTAAACTTTGTGAGTAGAATTTAGGGTGGAAATTATTCCAAAGTGCAACAGTTAATTTATTTGTTTTTATTCAAAATGTGTAAAGTTGAAAAGGGTCAAGGATTAATTCTTCAAGCTGGCATGAATACCAGTGGAATGCATTGCTAAAAACCGGAGGGGCTATGGCTTCTCGTCCGGTTTTAGCAGACTACAATGGCAGAGTTGAGTAACCTTTTAACATATTTGTAGATTGCTATCGTTAGGGGGAGGAAATCATATTATTTTATCATGTAACTTGATTGTGAAACGAGCCGTTTTCGGCTCGTATAAATTCAAAGATAGATAGACAAAGGGACAAATTAATATGTACATGATTAGCTCGAGCACTCATCATAATTTTGATTATTAAATAGAGTATAGTAGGGTTGAGTTGTTCATTCAAGTGCTTGAGTTGTTTGATATGATATGGAGCACGTTTCACGTAAGGATAATGTTAATATTCATTTAGAAGTGCTTCCAAAGTGTTTTTCCGTTATCGGAACTTTTATAGATATTAAGGCATGGTGTTAAGATAATCCAGGGGTAGGATTGCCAAGTGATTTAAATTGTTGTGGGACGGAATGAAGTCCATTGATTTGTTTATAAATATCGCGAAGTTCGCCAGTGGACAAAATAATAATAATCTGTACAAGTGTCGAAGTAGTACATTAAAATTTGGTAATGTGTAAAGGCGTGTTTAATAATAATTTTTGAGAATAAAGGCACGGGCCTAGTTGGATAGAATGATTGCAAATTAAAGTAATTTAAATGTGGAGATCACATGTGCCGTGAATAATTATAATTTGGGCATTGAATCCGGTTTTAACACTAATTTTTGATTTAACGTTTTTGGACTCCATAATAATCATAAATAAATTTTGGTAGAAACGAGATAGGCACTTTTATAATATGGTCACGCTATGTTTGAGATCCAGAGGGATTTGAGCCAAAAGTTGAGATTTGGAGTTTTGTGGGACAGAAATCCGGCCCGAAATGAAAGTGAATTGTACTGATGTTGATGAAGAAATAGATGGATCTTAAGGCCTACATAGAGGTTGTATTTATATACCGGTGTCTTGAGTGGCAGAATAGAGTCCACACACCGAGGGTTATTTAGTGAAAATGTTTTGAAGAGTTCCAATGGACAAATGGACTTCAAAATGGGAAAGGAAGGAATAATTTAACACTTGCAGAGATTGGGGGTATTTGCCCAACTGCGAGGTGTTATGGGATTTGAGAATTGTCTTAGGAGCATATGGTCTCCATGAATTGACGACAGTACGAAAATAAGGTTGCGGGTTCGAACACTATTATGTCCCGACCGATGTGAATTCGGATCTTGGTGATTTCTGTTTGGGAGAGAACGTATGTGACTAAATTATAAAGATGGGGAATAAAAATAAAGATTCTCGAAATAATAATAATACTATTAATAATAATAATAATAATAACAATAATAATAATAATAATATTCCAAGTAAATCATATCTGGATTGATTAGTGCCAAAATAAATCGAAATTGTAAAAGGGGTTATGCGTTAAACATATTAAGAGTGGACTACCGTGTAACAGGCGAAATTAATTTTTTAAAATTAATAATAATAATAAATATAAAAACTACTTTTTTTGAAGAAGAATTTACTTTTTTTATAATTTGGACATAATAATGATGTTGGGAGTTGAAATGAAAAATTTGAGATTTTTAACTAAAAATAATAATAATAATAATAATGAGAATATTTGAAGGAGGAGAAGAAGAATAATCAAAGAAGCTACTTTTATTTATTTCAGATGAAAATAAAAATCGCGAAAAGTTGAAATATTATTCCGAGGATGATTACGGGTTACGATAATCATGATCTCCACAGATAATAATAATAATAATAATAATAATAATAATAATAATAATAATAATAATAATAATAATAATAATAATAATAATATTTAATAAAATATTTTTTATTTATTTATTTTTCTTATTTTTTCGGATGATGATGATGATGGATGATACTAGGGAAGTCAGCTGGCGAATTAACGTAATAATGTCAATTGGTTGTAAATAATAAGTTAAGTTAATATGTGTAAAATGAAGGCAAATCCCTACATCTGGACCATTAGGTTAGAGTCCCTTTGTCGTATTCCTTCAACTAACGATTAGCATATCTTGGTTAGGAACCCGGGGAGAGTTTGTAGTTTCCCGGGTTGGTCTCATCTCAATCAAAGTGGAGGCTATAACATGGTCCATGTGATCGCGCCTACTTAGCCAACAGGAATTTGGTCCATGATCAAATATAGTCATGGTGTTAACGAAGGTAAATCTGATACCTTCAGATATCAACGGTTCTACCAACCAAATGGAAGGGTGGTCAAAAGTGATAAAAATTTATGTAATCATTTTTCAGGAATAATTTGCCAAATTGCCGGCAAATCAAGGGTCAACAGATTTTGATTGTGTGTAAAATTTCATTTGTTTACTTAAATAAAATGCTCCTTTAGCATTTGCAAGGAAACAGTTCCAGGTTCTTGTTCTTGTAGAATAGTAAACCCTTGGTGACCGTTTAAATATCCGTCCCCATCCATAGGATGGAGCCTTCATAATTTCCCTTTGATCTGAATATATATAATTTGTGTGTTTTATGATGAGCCTTAAAGTTAAAGATTAGAGTGTCCCGTTCAACCCTGTAGTACTGATTGGATGGCGCCCTTACATTTAGTTTGAGATCTTATATCTCAAAATATTTTTTTTTTATTGAGTATTAGTTGCGATGGATTCGGACCGTAACACTCCCTGAGATAAATGCTGGTTGGGACTCAGGCTTTGAGCGGGTACAGTACCAAGGGTCCGTCATAGTCATCAAGCGATATACAGTAGCCAAAATACTCGGCACGAGACAAGAGCAGTGACGTTCGATTGTGACTACGAAGCTCTCCTCGCAACATTCAAGAAATGTTGATTGGAGTACAGTATTAAGAAAGACAACATAATCGCAACACTTTTTAAAGGTAGTATGCTTTACGCCGCCCTTTTAAAACTATTCGGATTTGACTTATACTGCGTTCAATATTAATAAATATGGTTGTATTTTTCTATAGTTAGAAAATGAAAGAAAACTGATACGTTACCAGTTTCGTATTCAAATGTAGAGATATACGGGGTTGGAGGATGAAAGCTACGTTTTACAATTTATTGGATGAGAATGATAGAATTACCACTACGTAAAGTAAAATTCTTGTTATTCATTCATTAAAATGTAATAAATGTACAGTACATACTTCAACAAGTTGAATGCTTGATTTTGCAGTGTTGTAATGCTATGTGACTTTCCTTGTTCACTGAGTTTCTGATAATAATATTGAAAACCTATCATCAGACGTCCATTGATAATAGCTAGTCTCTAAATAGCAAATCAGTTTCATCTACACTGAGGACAAAGCTGGAGTGTCATATGACTTTTTTTTGCAAGTTGCTTTACGTCTCAGCGACACAGATAGGTCTTATAGCGACGATGGGAGAAGAAGCGGATAGGAATGGGAAGAAGCGGCCGTGGCCTTAATTAAGGTACAGTCCCAGCATTTGCCTGGTGTGAAAATGGGAAACGACGGAAAACCATCTTCAGGGCTGCTGACGACCCCACTATCTCCCAAACACTGGATACTGGCCGCACTTAAGCGACTACAGCTATCGAGCTCCGTTCATTTGATCTGAGCTTGGGGTTTACGACCGGATTCCCTTCCTAGTGCCACATGATTGTGAGATGAATTTATCAACCCAGGATCGGCCGGTATTCGAACCTCGGCCTCCCGGGTGGAAAGCCAGCAGTAGTTAATCCACTGACCTAATCACAACTCCCGTCCGTAAAAGGAGTTTGTAGGACGTAAAAGAAATAACGTTGCCGTCGTCATCGTCGTCGCGTCGTCCTGCCATTCAACATACATTTGTACCATTCACGCTCACCAATAAACTTACGTTGTTCTGTTTTGTTTGGAAAGTGGCATGTTTGAAGCAATGTGTAGCGACTGCTATTGTTTAAACTAGTTCTAAAGGCATCGAGGTATACCTCATTATTACCAAACTGTAGATAAACCTCTACGGACCATCTAATCATGAAAGCTCTACGAATTCAGGCCAGTGTAATTCATACTCTCATTGGCTGAATGGTCAGCGTTGAGGCCTTCGCTTTAGAGGGTCCAGGGTTCGATTCCCGGCCGAGTCGGGGATTTTAATCGCCTCTGATTAATTTTTCTAGCCCGGGGACTTGGTTTTTGTGTTTGTCTCAACTCTTTCTTCTTCATATTCAGATAACACACTACACTACCAACCACCATAGAAACACACAATAGTGATTACATTCCTCCATATAGGGTTAGCGTCAGGAAGGGCCGTAAAACATTGCCAAATCCACATATGCGACACAGTTAGCACCCGTGACCCCACTAGTGTGGGAAAAGCGGTAGAAAAAGAATAAGAAGGAGTCTGCCGTAAGTGCTGCTTATCACTTTCCTAGTTTGCGCTAATTTAATGGCCACGACGTATATATTCACTCATGAGCAATTGAATTGGTGGTACCTGGGTAGTAGTTGCAGCAACATTTCTCGCCTTCATTATGGCGGCGATGCGACGTGGCATGGGCTCCATAAGACACCGCGATAGCCGCACATCCTCCTTAACCCACCACGACTGGTCGCAGCAGGTTCCAGGGCACGCAAATCCCTCTCAACAGCGTTCCAGGTATGTTCAATGGGATTGAGATCGAGGCTCCTCGGGGGCCAGGCAAGCATCTTCGCATCCGTAGAGTGCTCATCGAACCAGCCAGCCACAGTTCGAGAGCGACGGGCTGGAGCATTGTCTTGCTGTAGGTGCAGGTCGTCTGCAGGATGCTAGAGGGGAGCCAATGGATGGACATAATCTGCCAGCAGGTTCCTGTAAATTTCGACGGTGAAGGAGGTTGTGAGATACCAGGGGCCTTATTTCATCCCACGCGAACAGTCCCTATACGAGGATACCACCACCACCGCCCTTAAATATACCCTGCTGGCGAGCGTGATCCATTGGATCGTGTGATTGACGAGGCACTCGTACCCAGCTTCGACTCATCTGTCCAGGCGACCTTCCTCCATGCTTCGAGCGTCCAATGGCGGTGGTCCTTTGCCCAATTCAGGTATTGTGCCATGTGACAGATGTTGAGCAGAGGTACCCCTGAGGGCTGCTTGCTTCTGTACACCATAGCGAGAAGATGGTTCTGGATTGTATGGCTGATCACACATCGTTGTTCCCCAGCATTGAACTGACGAGTGATCTGTGGACATGTGGCCCGTCTGTTAAAACTTAACGAACCAGAGCTAGTCGACGGTGACTCATGTCATGAACGCTTTGTACAGCACGACAGTTGACCCTGGTGGCAGTGGTTTCTTTTCCTGAATACGCGTACTCTCTATGCACTCTTAACACTGTGGGCCCTGTAAAGCTCAGTGCCTGAATTATTTCAGAGATAGACTGGCCCATACGTCCGGCGCCAATAATCTGGCCGTGATCAAATGTGCTGACGTCTACCGTCTTACCCACCCTTTAGTCAACTGATGCTCATACAACCCGTACAAGGTCTGATGTCTTCGCCGTTACATGTCACGCCCTCCTATTACATTCCCCGGGACGAACACAGCTCCGTTTCCCCACTACGACAGCTATCTCTCCTTCAATTTCTCATGATTGCAGTTTAACGCTGATTCTTCCGTACAGGAGTCCATTCATTTCTTGTGTCAGAAAGTTTACATAATGACCACGATGCATCAAGCAAACGATAACAATAACATACTACTCGGAAATACCTGTCCATTTGACCACGCAATACGATCAGGTGATAGTATTTTTAAACAAATAATACTACATCCATATTCTGACCGACAGATGGCATGCCTATCTACGTACAACCATGAAAGCAATGACGTCAGTGTCCGTATTAGCGGGTGTACTTAGAGTGTACTGACGTATTCCTCCATCTTTTACGTTACTTTGTAAACGTTCAGCTATGGCACAGAGAAGACCATGGAAGAATCCCTGCGGTGGAGGGTGATTTGACGATTGGAAGCTTGACAGTTGCAAGCTGGAGTGGCCAGACGGCATAATGTGCAATGGTCTGTCGTTTCTCGGATGTGGTACCAGTTTCCAGAGTCCGACACTGTGTCCCGAATACCAGGACAACGGCGACAAAGAGTGACATATGAAACTGCGGACTATTATTTGGCCATATGGGTGAGACCAGCCACTGAAACAGTTGTATCGAGACAAACAGCATACAGGAGCCTTAGGCAGAGGCCTATACTGTTGGCGACCGGGTGAATATGTACCCTGACTTGTGTGCACAAAAGTAGACGTCCAGAGAGGAGTCAACAACATATCACCTGGACTGCCGAACAGTGGGGCAATGTTCTGTTTACGGATGAGTCCCAATTTGGTCTTCAGAATGATTCACAATATATTCGCATCTCGCAAGAACCTGGAACTCGACTTTGGACCTCAAACACTCTGAAAAGTGACCAAAATGCAGATGAATCAGTAATGGGGTGGGAATGCTGAATAACAACCTCTCAAATACCTCACCATTAAGTCGTACCGTTAAACCGGTAAAGTTTGGCGACCGTCAAGTGTAGTGACGAGATCTTGACGCCTCACGTTCACGTGTTTCAAGGTGCTGTGGGCCCAGATTTGGTACTACAGTAATGGACGACAATGCACGTCATCACAGAGTGCAGTTAGTTAAGGTGTTCATGCAAACTGAAGATTTCGATCGCATAGATTAGCCTGCTTGCTTTCTCTTCATGTTCGACTCTACAAAGCACACTCCAGGAGTTGCTGTGCAGGAATAATGGGTGTTAATATCTCAAAATGAGATTGATGATATTATTCACAGCATGCCTCGTCGTTATCGAGCGTGTATTACCGCTAGAGGTGATCACACGCCGTATTGAGAAGGGCGATCGTGACATTTTTCAGCAAATCAGAAAATGGGGACTTTTGACTGTTCTTTCGTCAACACATGATGTTACAGTTTTTACTTTTTATGCTTTATATTAGCTTCATCTGATAACATTTTGTGATAAAACTCACACGATTTTTGGACACTTGTGTATTTGAGCGTATGCTGCAGTGTGAACAGCGCCGCAATATTTCATCATAGATGGTTAAATTATACTTGTCGCAAGGTGTCCGTTTTTGTTACACTTATTCCACTTTCCTTTATATCGAACCCTTATTTCTAATCAAGTTGCTGTTGCTGCTGTTGTCATTAAGTGAATTTTAATTTATCATGGACTTCAAAGGCGTTGGAGTCCCAAAAATGTGTTCTGCTGTAGTCATAAAATATAATAATAGTAATAATACAGTTGAGTCCCAAAAACTCGGCACTCGAAAACCCGGCAGTCCGGATAACTCAGCCACACCCTGGCAGGGCGAAAATGCGCATTTCTTTGTCTCGCGTCCCACACCCACTCCTCCAGCGCGTGTCATATTGAATGAAGAAAATGCCGGAAAGTTATGAAAACGTTGACGTTGAGGACTCCACAGTACAAGCTCCTAAAATATCACATAATGAGCGACTAAAGGCTGCCGAAACCGCCCTTCAGTATTTTGAACAACAAGGTGCGTCGGTAATGGACTTGCTCTTCCTTCGTCGCCTTGGTGATGAAGCAGCAAAACGCAGAGTGCAGTGCGGAATACAACAGGACATTACGCATATCTTTTTAAAAAGTAGCCAGTTTTTGCAAAGTCAGCTAGTTAATTTTCATTATAGACAGCTTTATGCCATCATAAAGTTTTTTTGCTAGTTGCTTTACGTTGCACCGACACAGATAGGTCTTATGGCGACAATGGGATAGGAAAGGGCTAGGAGTGGGAAGGAAGCGGCCGTGGTCAGAATTAAGGTACAGCCCCAGCATTTGCCTGGTGTGAAAATAGGAAACCACGGAAAACCATCTTCAAGGCTGCCGACAGTGGGGTTCGAACTCACTATCTCCCGAATGCAAGCTCACAGCTGCGCGCCTCTAACAGCACGGCGGCCAGCTCGCCCAGTAAAAGGTATTTTTCTGAGGTCTGTCTTATCTGTGTACTCATTTATTCTCACATTCATGCAGTAAAGGCTCTATGCCTTCATAACGTACGTACTTCTCATTCGTTGAAGGTTATTTAGGGTACATTTTCTCTGTTGTATTCTCAAGCAAACAATACATACAAGTACAGTACTGTATTTTCTGAGGAAACACTCGTACTTATTCCATTTTAACTCCATTCCCGATAACCCGGCATTTTCACAAACTCGACCGAGTTTTCGTAACTCTACTGTAATAATAATAATAATAATAATAATAATAATAATAATAATAATAATAATAATAATAATAATAATAATAATAATAATAATAATCATAATAATAATAATATGCTTTACACGAAGGCTTCGTACAGCGTGGTGTCGAAATGACTTTTTCCTCCCTTCAGAATTCTCCCGAGTTTGAACCCGCTATCTTAGGATCTGGAGGACGCCACTCTGCCACTGACCCACTTTTGTTTTCTTTTATTGCTAGTGCTTGAATTTCGCACTATCACATCGAAGGTTTGTGGCGACGCAAGGGTGGGAAAGGGCCAGGAACGGGAAGGTAGAGGCCGTAGCCTTAATTAAGGTGAAGCCCGAGCATTTGCCTATTGTAAAAATATGGGAAAACATCATCAGTACTGCCAACAGTGAGATTCAAACCCACAATCTCCCGAGTGCAACATTGACACACTAAAGAAGCATTCAGTCCACTGGAAGTCTAACGCCCGGTTTCTGGAATGGTCCGTAGGTTTTTATTTGTTACAGATGTCGACCCGATAAATATTCGCTGCGTTGCAAACCATAATAGCAATAATAATAATAATGTTATTTGCTTTACGTCCCAGTAACTACTTTTTACGGTTTTTGGAGACGCTGAGGTGCCTGACTTTAGTCCCGCAAAAGTATTTATATTTGTCAGTAAATCTACCGAGATGGGGCTCACGTATTTCAGCACCTTCAAGTACCACCGGACTGAGCCATGATCGAACCTGCCAAGTTTGGGTCAGAAGGCCAGCGCCTCAATCGTCTGAGCCACTCAGCCCGGCCTCGATCTCTGGTACTGGTGCTTTTATGCACACGAGTAAAGTCAGCGGTAAAAATCTGGTAAGATCCAGCAGCAAAATATCGTAATTAATACTTGATCAAGAGGGTCAATGGAAATCTACTGTTTGTCACAGGCCGAAAATTGTTGGCTAGGCCGATGATATTAACAATCGTAGTCGTTCCAGAACTTCTTCGTGGCAAGATGGTGGGAACGCACAAATAAATATTAGCTTCCGATATACAGCATGATACTGCGCATCCACCCGCGAAGTTAACGAATAGTTATGTCATGTTGAGGGCATCTAACTTACCGAGCTGTTTATCGAACCGAGAGATCTATCTTACGTTCGTGCAACGAAAAAGCACAAGTTTTCCATCCATCCGATACCGCTGTAGGATCGATATCTCACGTCCCAGAAATTGGGCATAAGACTAAAAGGTGCAGCATTCAAACTCCCACCCAAACGCTACCGACGACGTGAGGTAGGATAGAATTCTCAATCTTGGGAACAGATTACACCACTGCGGTCATCTCATGGTTTAATCAGGCAGAAATATTTCCATATATTATACGTCGTTACAGAATGTTCCGAAATTTCTATTACTGATTTGATGTCCATCCCTGTACCGTAACGGTTAGCGCAATTATCTACCGTCCTCAGAAGTCCAAGTTCGATTCCTGGTCCTGCCGCAAATTTAGGCTTGACAGGAGGTCTGTTAAGTGGTTAAAATAAGTATACCCAGCTCACATCCCCTGGGGCTGTATCTGAAGAGTTCCACTACCTCGGGACGAGAACACAAGTTCTTTCCTTTCTTACCAATTTGACATTGTTTCTCTTACACCACAGTCCGTTTCCGGACAAAGGTTCCTATACAAAACGTTATGTAGGCAGTTTTCTCCACAAACTCCACCAGTTTGTAACAGGAATTTCGGAAGGCAGGCTGATTACCCACCGTACCACGAAAATACTTCCCAATCGCCTTCTTTTTTTCCTACCGCTTTTCCCACACCTGTGGAGTCGCGGGTGCGAACTGCGTCCCACATGTGGATTTGGCCCTGTTTTAAGGCCGGATGTCCTTCCTGACGCCAACCCTATATAGAGGGACGAAATCGCTTCTGCGTGTTTCTGAGGTGGCTGGCAGTGTGGTATGTTGTCTGAGTATGATGAGGAGAGTGGTGGTACGGACACACACATCCATTCCTCGAGCCAGAAGAATTAATCAGAAGCGATTAAAATCCCCGACCCGGCCGGGAATTGAACGCGGGACCCTCTGAAACAAAGGCCAGTACGCTGATCATTCAGCCAACGAGTCGGACCACGAAAATACTTCCTAATACAGTAGTTAAATGATAACGTGTGTTGTTGTAAATCTATGCCATAATAATAAAATAAAAAATAGATATTGGTGTTTGAGAAATATTCTCCACAACATTAAAATAAGTTAGTTAGATTCTTCAATCTGACATAGTTAGGCCACGTACCTTTTATGAAGAGCCTCGACAAAAGACCAGATAACAGTACGTCATTTCCCTCAGTGTTTTCATTTACCGCCAAATTTCATAATTACACGTGCTCACCGCTAGCCTCTATCTCTCTCGCAGTTTTCGGGTTCATTATACCTATAATAGATCCATATACAATTAAATGTATACGGATATATATATTAAAGACATTTGATACCGAGGAAGTCCGCTACGCGGTTTGGATCAAGTTACTTTAAATCCTATTCGGGCGATAATAGGTTCACACTCCACTGTCCGTGGTTTCCCATTTTCACACCAGGCAAATGCTCGAGCTGTAATTAAGGCCACGGTCGCTCCCTTCCCACTTCTAGCCCTTTCTTCTCCCATCCTATGAGATCTGTCTGTGTTGGTGCGGCTTAAGACAAATAGCAAAGAAAAAAATAGCGGTAAGCTGTTACTATTGTAACGGCCGCAGTGTTTCGTAGACGTACTCATTAGAAATAAAAGACAAACATTATGTAGATAATAAATTTGATTCAATAGAACATTGTACACTTGGAATGTGAACTCGGTGAGAAACAAGAGACATAATTTAAGAGTTCGGGAGTAGGCCCCCTAATATTATGAGTACCGAGCTCGATAGCTGCAGTCGCTTAAGTGCGGCCAGTATCCAGTATGCGGGAGATAGTAGGTTCGAACCCCACTGTCGGCAGCCCTGAAAATGGTTTTCCGTGGTTTCCCATTTTCACACCAGGGCCATACCTTAATTAAGGCCACGGCCCCTTCCTTTCCACTCCTAGCCATTTCCTGTCCCATCGTCGCCATAAGACCTATCTGTGTCGGTGCGACGTAAAGCAACTAGCAAAAAAATATTATGAGTAAAAGTAAGACCAATAAATTAATTGCCCAATGTGCTAGGATAGTTGCTCGGCACAACATTCAAGTTAAAGTGATGTCTTTTCCATTATTAAATTTGTTATTCTATACAAATGACAACGATAAATTCACAATGACAGCTAACCTCCATCAGAGCAACACAGCGCCATCTCATAACAGTGTATGCGTGTGACGTCACATATTTAACCTAAATGTTGCCTTACTTTGAAGCACTATTTCATGAAAAGTACGTTTAAGATTTTCTTTTCTACACGTAGCCTACTCTTTTTTCTGCCAACTGAGACATGAAACATAATCGTAAGTTAAATACTGTCGGTAAAGCAGGTCTTAACATTTCCCTTTCCATGTACGCGTTGTCGAGGAACGTAAGTCTACGTTAACAAGTCATCTTGATAATAAATGTGTATCTTAAGCAAAAGTTCGAGTGAAATATCATACTCTTCAGTAAGTCATGAATGATGTCGTGAGCAGAGTCTATACTATTAAGGGGATAGTTTTTCCTTGCCCTGAAAGCCCTGTGGCACCGTCCATTAAAAGACAGCGTGCCGTGACGACACCTGCTCGGCAAGATGGCCTGTAGAGTTTGGAGTGTCAAGTGGTCAACATGACTACTTTCTCAGCCGTATTGTTTGGCTTATATGGCGCATGAGGCTAAGGAAAACCCGTTCCAGCCCTCAGCCCATTATTAACATCCCTGAACGAACCGTGAACTGAACCTAGGGCCTCTGGTAACAGGTAAACACGCCACCCTGTACCACAAGGGGGACTTTGAGTTTGACTTTGGTTTTCTGAGAAGGAGCAGAAGGAAAAATAAGAAGACTTGTGCTTTTACAATCTGCTTTACGTCACACCGACACATACAGGGTTTTTTTGCTAGTGGTTTTACGTCACACCGACACATACAGGGTTTTTTGCTAGTGGTTTTACGTCGCACCGACACAGATAGGTCTTACGGCGACGATGGGATAGGAAAAGTCTAGGAGTTGGAAGAAAGCGGCCGTGGCCTTAATTAAGGTACAGCCCCAGCATTTTCCTGGTGTGAAAATGGGAAACTACGGAGAACCATCTTCTGGGCTGCCGACAGTGGGATTCGAACCCACTATCTCCCGGATGCAAGCTCACAGCCGCCCGACACTAACCGCACGGCCGACTCGCCCGATACATACAGGTTTTATGGCAACGATGGGATAGGAAAGAGCTATGAGGGGGAAGGAAGCGACCGTGGCCTCAATTAAGGTACTTCCCCAGAATTTGCCTGATGTGAAAATGGGAAACCACGAAAAACTATCTTCAGGGCTGCCGACAGTTGTGTTCGAACCCACTGATGCAAACTGATAGCTACGTGATGGCATAGCCACTTGCTCCGTAGAAGAATAAGGAGAAGGAAACACAAGAATGAGTAGTAGCTTCTTATGATGAAGCTTGTTGTTTAAAGGGGCTAACATTTAGGTCATAGGCCCAGGGCAGCCTGTTATGATCATGTTACAGGTCATTCGAAACAAAGAGTGCGGGTCCGTGTCGAACACAACGTGCTATTATGCTGGAGAGATCTTAAATACAAAACTAAAATGACCAACCGATCGTCGGTGGGAACCAAACCCGAAACTTTGGCTTTTGCGTCCTGATACTCTCCCGATTAGCTGCGATGGCCTCCATCATTCATGTTCTGTTAGGAGGAGTCAGAGTTATCTGGTTGTGAATAGCTAAATATTCAATTTGAAGAATGGGGGAGTTCTGCTTCGAAAGGGTTATCAGTAACTCTATTAACGTGGGGTGAGAATGTGTTAAACCAACAGTATCACACAATCTGTTATTTTCAGTTTTGTGAGTGTGTATACACACTTACCTCCAAAACTATAAAACTGTCTCTACAAAGTTACATTAGTCAAGGAAATCTCTAAAATATAATACAAACAACTTTTTCTTTACAACTTGCTTTTGGTCGCACCGACACTGATAGGTCTTATGGCGATGATGGGATAGAAAAGGAAGCAGGCGTGGCCTTAATTAAGGAACAGCCCAAGCATTTGCCTGGTGTACAAATGGGAAATCACGGAAAAACATCTTCAGAGCTGCTGACAGTGCGGTTCGGACCCACTATCTCCCAAATTCAAGTACACAGCTGCGCGCCCCGAACCGCTCGGCCAACTCACTCGGTATGTAAACATCCTCAACTAAACCCCAAGGCACAACAGCCTCGAAGGGCCATGGCCTACAAAGCGACCGCTGCTCAGCCCGAAGGCCTGCAGATTACGAGGTGTCGTGTTGTCAGCACGACGAATCCTCTCGGCCGTTATTCTTGGCTTTCTAGACTGGGGCCCCCATCTCACCGTACCAGGCGAGTTGGCCATGCGCGCAGAGGCGCGCGGCTGTGAGCTTGCATCCCGGAGATAGGGGGTTCGAATCCCACTATCGGCAGCCCTGAAGATGGTTTTCCGTGGTTTCCCATTTTCACACCAGGCAAATGCTGGGGCTGTACCTCCTAGGCCATTCCTATCCCATCGTCGCCATAAGACCTATCTGTGTCGGTGCGACGTAAAGCCCCCTAGCCATCTCACCGTCAGATATTTCCTCCGTTGTAATCACGTAGGTTGAGTGGACCTCGAACCAGCCCTCAGATCCAGGTAAAAATACCTGACCTGGCCGGGAATTGAACCCAGGGCCTCCGTGTAAGGGGCAGGCATGCAACCCCTAGACCGCGGGGTCGGCTCGGTATGCAAACAACTCAAATGAAAATATGGTAGGCCTATTATATCATGAAGAGGGAATACCACTTGGATTACATACAAATCTTCATTTGATGTTCCAGGTGACTAATTTTTCCTTTACCGGGCGAGTTGGCCGTGCGCGTAGAGGCGCGCGGCTGTGAGCTTGCATCTGGGAGATAGTAGGTTCGAATCCCACTATCGGCAGCCCTGAAAATGGTTTTCCGTGGTTTCCCAATTTCACACCAGGCAAATGCTGGGGCTGTACCTTAATTAAGGCCACGGCCGCTTCCTTCCAACTCCTAGGCCTTTCCTATCCCATCGTCGCCATAAGACGTATATGTGTCGGTGCGACGTAAAGCCCGTAGCAAAAAAAAAAATTCCATTCTCTTTTGCTCAGTTCCTCCTTCATTGTTTCTGTTTCCGTTTGATTCGAGATTATTAATATCGTACATATTACCTCAACTTCCAAATTACTTCTATCTTGTAATAATGTACGCGTAAAACTCATTCCTAATTCGTTGACTCATTACTAAATTGTGCGTTTGGAAGAAGTCAGGTGAGTTTTTACCTCAAGCCTGGTAGACAGGTCAATACAAGTCTCACCTACTAACTTCGATAGTTGCAAGAGAGTTGATTCACTATAAAATGAACTATTACTGAAAAATTATGACACAAACGTCTGATGAACGACAATGCTGTTGCCATGATTAGTTTCACAATACAAGTTTATATAAATACTTAAATAATGTGATATTTTTGGTGGCTGAGAAATATGAAACAGTGACCTCCCCTTCACAAGGCTGGTATGAACAACGGCGTGCTGACGTACGTCGTGAAGAAATTGAATTATTCGCTCGATAACGCGTGTTGGAAAGTCTATCATGCGACTCACAACACGAGCAGTATTTGAAAGCGGTTTCCAAGTGCATGAGCAGGTTTCTTCGATACTTAAGAAGTTTTACATCATCCATGCACTGAACAGGTTATGAAAATTTTCACCACAGTGGTAGTAGGACATATAAATCTAACATATCCACCATACCTTTTACTCACCAACAGGTAAATAAAGGAATGTTTGGCTTTGGTCTCACTTTGCATTCTGCACGTCAACCTCAACACTTTAATTCACACGTATACTTTCCGTGACGTATGATTGTATATATTTCCACAGGTTTCTTCCTTCCTTCTTTCTTTTTCTTTCTTTCCTTCTTTCTTTCTTTCTTTATCCGTTTACCCTCCAGGGTTGTTTCTTCCTTCCAAAACAGCAAGGGATCCCACCTCTACCACCTCAAGGGCAGTGTTCTGGAGCGTGAGATATTGGGTCAGGGGAATGAACTGGGAAAGGGAACGAGTACTTCGCCCAGGGGGCCTCACCTGCTATGCTGAACAGGGTCATTGTGGCGGGATTGTAAGATCGGAAGGGATAGACAACGAAGAGGGAAGGAAGCACCCGAGGCCTAAAGTTAGATACCATCCCGGCATTTGCGTGTAGGAGAAGTGGGAAACCACGGAAAAGCACTTCTAGGATGGCTGAGGGGAAAATTGAATCCCCCTCTACTCAGTTGACCTACCGAGGCTGAGTGGACACCGTTCCAGCTCTCGTACCACTTTTCAAATATCGTGGTAGAGCCGGGAATCGAACCCGGGTCTCCGGGGTGGCAGCGAATCACACTAATCACTACACTACAGAGGCGGTCTCATCTTCCATACACTATCCGAAAACCCGTCATACCACTGCCCGTCTAATGTTATACAGCCTTCGTCAGGCCAGGCTGCGTGCCTCGGGAGGTAAAAGCGCTGGTCTTCTGAGCCCAGGTATGCAGGTTCGACCTTGGGTCAGTCCAATGGTATTTGAAGATGCTCCAATACGCCAATCTCATGTTGGTAGATTTACCGACCAGTAACAGAACTCCCGAGGGACAGATCGTAAAGTACTTAGTGGGACGTAACATCAATAACATTACTATTTAATAAGTCTTCGATGGTCATTCCATGCTTGCCTTTTAGCTCTTTCTCTCTAAAGTAGAGCACATTTAAAGGGTGGAAAACATATCATTTGAAGTCTAACCATTAAGGAACAACCATAATAACAACAACAACAACAACAATAATAATAATAATAATAATAATAATAATAATAAAATAATAATAATAATTATAATAATAATAAATACCGAGCGAGTTGGCCGTGTAGTTAGGGGCGCGCGGCTGTGAGCTTGCATCCGGGAGACAGTGGTTTCGAATCCCACTGTCGGCAGTCCTGAAGATGACTTTCTGTGGGTTCCTATTTTCACTCCAGGCTTCCTTCCAACTCCCAGGCATTTCCTATCTCATCGTCGCCATAAGACCTATCTGTGTCGGTGTGACGTAAGTCCACTAGCAAAATAATAATAATAATAATAATAATAATAATAATAATAATAATAATAATAATAATAATAATAACAAATAAATCGCAATTGGGAAATATCCCGGTAGCAGTGATTACTTACAGTAAAGTGACAATAAAGTAGAGTTGAAACATAATTATACAACAACAAAAACAACATGTTGTGAATGTAGAAATTAGGCTATGGTGAAAGGGTCAATATATAAGTAAAACGTTTCGTGGTTTCTCATTTTCACATCAGGTAAATGCTTTGTCTATACCTTAATTAAGGCCACGGTCACTTCTTTCGGTAGCAGAATAAATCGAGTAAATACTGAGGTACTTTTCGATATAATATCAGGTTAGGTGATTCTATGATATCATTACCAGCTCCTTACTAAGGTGGTCGTGGTTAGAATCTCGACCAATGTATTTTATTTTTGAAACGAATTGTTACGTCTCCATGGTTGGGATTCCTCGTAATACTGGAGTCATCGTGACTGTGATCACGGTATTAGCTGTCACGTAGAACAACAAGCTCTGTTTTAACTGTTTAGTACGTTTGGATTCAAATAAGAACCTGTACAAAAATAAGCAACACTGGTGAAGGCAACAGGAGGTCCATAACTGCGATGTCATGCAACACGAATGAAATTTGTAACTTCAATCATAATAACAACTGAGGAATAATTTGAAACATAATGAGACGGGAAGAGAATAAGCATAAATGGTAACAAAGTAGTGTTCGACTTGTTCTTTAAAAGGCAGTGAATCACGTTGTACAATTTGGTTTTTGTCGCACCGGCACAGATAGGTCTTATGACAACGATATGATCTGAAACGGCTAGGAGCGAGAAAGTCTAACCGCTTTCTGAATATTGTGTCAGGAAATTTTTAAAACCCAGCATTCTTTCACAATGTTCTTTCAAACAAATTCGAATATTAACTCTACCTAATAAAGTTGACCTGTATCGTCAATTCCAGGTCTAGAAGGCCAGGAATAACGGCCGAGATGATCCGTCGTGCTGACCACACGACACCTCCTAATCTGCAGGCCTTCGGGCGGAGCAGCGGTCGCTTGATAGGACATGGGCACATGGACCTTCAGGGCTGTTGCGCCATGGAGGGGGGGGGTTAATGCCAATTACTCCTCTTACGAACGATATATACTACCGCTCATTAATTTCAATACACCCGGGTATTTAAGATTTACAACACAAATCAAACGTTATTTTTCACAAAAGATAATTATATTAACTTACACGTATATAACACAATCACAAACATTATATTTTACTTTCATCAAAGTATCCTCCTTTAGATTTAATGACTGCCTCACAAACTCGAGGCATGCTGTCGATCAGTTTTTGTAGGTATCGTGAATCTATATGATTCCACACATCCTTCATAATATACCAGATATGTTCCTTGCTGGATATATTAACTTTTTGATACGTCTGTCCACTTCATCCCCGACAATTTCAATGGGATTACAATCGCGGCGTTGGGACGGCCATACCATATATTTCAGTACTTTCTGTTTTTCCTTTGATGCAATGTAGTTCGTGCAGTACGCCGACCCATGTTTTGGGTCAGTACCCTGTTGTAAGGTGAACCCTTTCCATATTAAGCGCAATCCACTTGGTATTGCATGATACTGGAGTATGCGGTGGTACTGCTTCTGATCCATACATCCTTCTATTCTCACAATGTCGCCAAACCTATCTGCGCCAAAACATCAACAAACCATAATAGAACGTCCACCGTGTTTAATTTTAGGTAGAACACACCGCTAGGCTACCCTTCCCCTACAAAACGGTGAACAAATATTCTCCTTTTGGTTCCAAAAATCTCTAACTTCGATTCATCGGTGAATAACACTTTCGTCCACTCTTCCGATGTCCAATTACGATGTTTTCTAGCCCATTCAAGTCTCTTCTGTTTATTCATGGGCCATAGAAGGAATTTCCTTGCTGTGACACATCATTTCAAGCCGGCTTCTATCAGTCTCCTTTTTACTGTTGCAACAGATATTGTTGTCGTGTTCATTTCTACAATTCTGCACGAATTTGGGGCGCTGTTCTGAATCTATTTATCTTACTGGTAATTCTGATATATTTATCATAGTAGTATAATAGGCGGATTCGGCGGTCACCACCTCCTCCGGCTCCCAGAGGCCACCTCCACCACCACCACAGCCAGAGGCCTCCCAGAGGCCTCCTCCACCACCCGCGGGAAATTTGAATTGGTAAACAAAGCCATGTGCCTTTTGACAGCTATCATCGACAACAACGCATCGCTAACCTCAGTACTGCCATCTTGACGGGCCTAAACCTCAGTAGTACCAACTTAACCTAACTAGCGCGAGATTTGAATAGGTAAACAAATCCACGTGTTTTTTGACAGCCACGTGCTTTTTGACAGACAACAACGTATCGCAAACCTCAGTACTGCCATCGTGACGGGCCTAAACCTTAGTGCTACCAACTTAACCTGATTAGCGCGAGATTTGAATCGGTAAACAAAGCCACGTGCAGCTGTCATCCGCCATCATTATTACAGAGAGCACAGTGCTGCCTCTTTATCGTAGTAGATGCAAATTCGTCACCTGTCATCCGCAGTGCTGCTATCTTAACGGGCCTAAACCTTAGTGCTACCAACTTAACCTCACTAGCGCGAGGTCAGAATCGGTAAACAAATCCACGTGCTTTTTGACAGCTGTCATCCGCCATCTTTAATCTATAGAACACAGTGCTGCCCTCTTTAGCTACTTACCTTTGAAATGTGGTGGCGGATAATTTGAAAAATGCTTTTTGACAGCATCCATCTTTAATCCAGAGAGCACCGTGCTGCCCTCTTCAGCTAGATACCTGTGGTGGCAGGCAATTCCACGTGACAGCAGCCATCTTTAATCAAGAGAGCACCGTGCTGCCCTCTTTGTGGCGGTGGCAAATTCCACGTGCTTTACAAACACTCGTGCTTTTTTCTGACAGCTGTCATCCGCCATCTTGCATCACAAACCTCAGTGCTGCACTCTTTAGCTAGATACCTTTGAAATGTGGTGGTGGCAATTTGAAAAATTCTATGTGCTCTTGTTTGGAAACAAAGCCACGTGCTTTTTTGATAGCTGTCATCCGCCATCTTTAATCAATAGAGCACTGTGCTGCTATCATGCGGGCAATTTCGTCAGCTGTCATCCACCATCTTTAATCCACAGAGCACGGTGCTGCCCTCTTTATGACATGTAGTAGCGGGCAATTTGAAAAGTTCTGTTAGCTGTCATCCGCCATCTTTAATCAAGAGAGCACCGTGCTGCCATCTTTAGCTAGATACATTTGAAATGTGGTGGCGGCAAATTGAAAAATTCCACGTGCTCTTGTTTAGTAAACAAACTCACGCGCTCTTTGTCAGCTGTCATCCGCCATCTTTAATCTATAGAGCTCAGTGCTACACTCTTTAGGTACATACCTTTGAAATGTGGTGGCGGATAATTTAAAAAGAAAAATTCTACATCAGCCATCTCTCGACGCTAATTGCACAAGATGGTGGCTATACACGACTCCTTAAAGGTGCTTATGGAAGATGGCCGCTATACATAGGTCCTTATGAGACGCCCTTGGGATGCTTGCGCAAGATGACGGTTATACAAGGCTCCTTATGAGACTCCCTAGGGATGCTTGCGCAAGATGACGGTTGCTCTTATAAGGCGGCTTAAGCGTCCTTTGCACAAGATAGCTAGAGATGCCCTAAGGATGCTTGCGCAAGATGGCGGACGCAAGATGGCGGCTATACACGACTCCTTATGAGACGCCTTAAGGGTGCTTGCACAAGATGGCTGCTGCTCTTATGAAGAAAGCTAGCTTAGAGGCTAACGTGTCGTGCTAGTTCGATTCATTAAATTTTGGGGCTTAAATGCAAAATGTTAAATATCTCGAAAACGGTGCATCGTAGAACAAAACGGACAAAATTTTTCTGCCGAACACCTCGGTTCGCAGAATGAGGAACATGATAGCATAAGAAAAACATAGTCTAATGATGAGATCAACGGTTCGGTTCTAACTTAGGCCCTTTGGCATTAGCTCTGTTTCAGCTTGTAATGAAGCAAGACTTCGCAACATGATCAAGTCTAGCTATGGTAGAGAGTATAACGTGCCGTGCAGGTTCGATTCATTAAATCTGGGGCTTAAATGCAAAATGTTAAATATCTCGAAAACGGTGCATCGTAGAGCAAAACGGACAAAATTTTTCTACCTACTACCTAGGTTTGCAGTATCAGGAACATGATAACATAAGAAAAACATAGTCTAATGATGAGATTGACGGTTCGATTCCTACTTAGGCCCTTTGGCATTGGCAGCTATCTATTTCTACAAGATGGCGGCTATACATAGCTTCTTATGAGATAGCTTAAGAGCGCTTGCACAAGATGGCTGCTGCTCTTATGAGACTCCCTAGGGGTGCTTGCGCGAGGTAGCAGCGACAAGACGATGACTATACACAGCTCCTTATGATACGGCCTAGAGGTGCTCACACAAGATGGTGTCTGATCTGATGAAGAAAGCTAGCTTTGCATCGTGCAGTGTTTTTTACAGCACTAAACCTCATACCTTTGAAATGTGGTGGCGGGCAATTTGAAAAATTCGACGTGCTTTTTCTTCACAGCAGCTATCATTAGACAATAGCGGCTATACATAAGCTGTTAAGGCCTCCTCTTATGTCAAGGCATAGTTCTATTGAACAAGTTTAAACCTGCATCGGAATAGCTAGAGTAAGCACGTGCTGCAGTGATGACGTCATTAAGCATGTTTAGTCTTGCAAATCACAAAAGAAACGTAACAAGACTAGAATCGAACACTGCACTCTATGCCGTGAACTTTATCATGTGATCGGAACATTGACTGAAGTGTTTAGAACACTAAATAAGTGATCAAGACTAAAATAGAACACTGTACTCGATACAACATGTGTTTAGAACATGTCAGGGGATACCTTTGTTCTAAGAAGATTAGATTACCGCACATTCCTTGTAGGGCTAATAGGCTAAAGGGATAATGGGCAAAAGGGCTAATGGGCAAAAGGGAAAAGGGCTAAAGTGCTAATGGGCAAAAGGGCTATAGGGCTAGGATGCCTCTCCTCTCTTTACCCGGGCTTGAGACCGGCACTACAACTAGAGGCGGAGTTAACACCTTAAGGAAGGGAGAATGTTGGGAAATAATCTATACGAATATAGCTACTCGATCGGCTATATACTACAGATGGATGACTTAGGTGAGGGTAAGCGCTTACTTAATAATACCTACACGACGTAATTCATGCTCCATTTCAAAAATATCTTCTTTGTACTGTGTGTAACCAGCATCATGAAAGGGTCTTAGCAGTTGTAAACATTTTACGAGTACGTTGGGTTCTTTACAGTATCTTATATCTACATAGGGTAACAGAGGCTTGTTGTGAACGTTGAGTCTATATGCAGACACTTGATGTGTAGGGACTTGTTTTGATGTAGTGCGTGCTTCAGCAGTAGCGTTTCTAGGTACAAACTTAACTTGTTTCGATAGCGATGAAGCGTTGAAATTTCCTTCTTCTTTACCTTGCATCTCTTCTTGAGATGTTTGCACTGCGACAGAACGTGTAGTAGGCTTAGGAAATGTAGTAAAATCATCAAGCTGTAATGGCAATGAAACATTAAGATTTTCTTCTTCTTCTACTTTCCCTTTACTACTGTTTTGATCAACATCATTATCCTTAACATAATCATGATCTTGCCTCTCTTTATCTTGAAGTTTGTGCTTAGTAACAGAACTTGTAGCAGGCCTAGACAACAAGGGAGAATTAAAAATCTCTAGCAGAGGTGTACTTTTTAAACATAAATCAGTGTTCGCTTCAATATGGTTGAGCTCTTTGTATTTTGTTCCCGATGAAGCTACATTACACGCGGCTTCATGACATTGAGCGTTGTATGCGTTCTTGAACTCTCTTCTACAATGTTTGCATTGAAAAATTGTCCTACATGATATCTCATGACGTCTCGTGATAGCTTCGGGAAAATGCTTTTCCACACTCTTCGCAAATATACCTGGAAATAGGTTTTTCCATGACGGACTTTTATCTTCTGCTAACAGATTCTTCTTTAAATCTACTTGACATTTGTTACTCTCTACCTCGATGATGCGAACAGCTTAGCGATTAACAGTAAACTAACACAAAAGCGTATAACCAAGGTAGCAACAGTAAGGTTTAAGCTCATCAAGATAGCAATAGTAAGGTTAGCAACGTTCTGTTGTTGGATTTTAAATTCCACACTACAACATGCATAAGGTGGCAGCCTTGAGGTTTACCGCGGTCAAGATGGCAGCAGTGAGGTTAGCGACGCTCTATTGTCCTCCAAAGTGAGGTTAGGGTCCGTAAAGACGACAGCTGTCAAAAAAGCACGTGGCTTTGTTTACTAAACAAGAGCACGTGGCTGTGACGTCACGGTCACGTAATCAACCCTTAGCTCGACGTCGTTAAGAGCAGCATTAGGATAAGCTATGCTTAAAAAACTTAGGAACAGAGCAGCAATATGAACAGCCATGTTCCAAAGCGTGTACCCATCACCTATCTATTTTACATGCATCGACCCTCGTACTAAACTTCTTCCGCTAGATCGTGCCGTTATCTTAGCATACCCTATACGTATGAACTTACTGTACAAAGAATAGCCATGTTTCAAAGCGTGTACATATTACCTATCGATTTTGCATGCATCGACTCTCGTACTAAGCTTCTTCCGCTAGATTGTGCTGCTATCTTAGCATAACATATACGCATAACCTTAAAGTACAAAGAATAGCCATGTTTCAAAGCGTGTACACTTTACCTATCGACTTTGCATGCAACAAATATCGTAGTAAACTTCTTCCGCTAGGTTGTGCTGCTATCTTAGCATAACTTATACACATGAACTTAAAGTACAAAGAATAGTCATGTTTCAAAGCGTGTACACATCAACTATCAATGATGCATGCATCGACTCTTGTACTAAATCTTCTTCCGCCAGATTATGCTGCTATCTTAGCATAACTAAGACGCATGAACTTAAAGTACAAAGAATAGCTATGTTTCAAAGCGTGTACACATCACCTATCGATTTTCCATTCATCGACTCTCGTACTAAACTTCTTACGCTAGGTTGTGCTGCTATCTTAACATAACTTATACACATGAAGTTAAAGTACAAAGAATAGCCATGTTTCAAAGCGTGTACACATTACTTATTGATTTTGCATTCATCGAATC
The DNA here is from genome assembly GCF_040414725.1 of Anabrus simplex. Lineage (NCBI taxonomy): Eukaryota > Metazoa > Arthropoda > Insecta > Orthoptera > Tettigoniidae > Anabrus > Anabrus simplex. The sequence continues at coordinate 925,833,202 of NC_090266.1, forward strand.
TCGTACTGAACTTCTTCCGCTAGATTGTGCTGCTATCTTAGCATAACCCATACCCATAAACTTAAAGTACAAAGAATAGCCATGTTTCAAACCGTGTACACATCACCTATCGATTTTGCATGCATCGACTCTTGTGCTAAATCTTCTTCCGCTAGATTATACTGCTATCTTAGCATAACCTATGCGCATGAACTTAAAGTACAAAGAATAGCTATGTTTCAAAGCGTGTACTCATCACCTATCGATTTTCCATTCATCGACTCTCGTACTAAACTTCTTACGCTAGATTGTGCTGCTATCTTCGCTTAACCTATACGCATGAACTTAAAGTACGAAGAATGGCCATGTTCTAAAGCGTGTGCACACCAACTATCGATTTTGCACCAATCAAATATCGTACTAAACTTCTTGCGCTAGATTGTGCTGCTATCTTAGCTTAACCTGTACGCATGAACTTAAAGTACAAAGAATAGTCATGTTTCAAAGCGTGTGCACTTCAACTATCAATGATGCATGCATCGACTCTCGTACTAAACTTCTTCAGCTAAATTGTGCTGCTATCTTAGCATAACTAAGACATGAACTTAAAGTACAAAGAATAGCTATGTTTCAAAGCGTGTACACATCACCTATCGATTTTGCATTCATCGACTCTCGTGCTAAACTTCTTACGCTAGACTTTGCTGCTATCTTAGCCTAACCTATACGAATGAACATAAAGTACGAAGAATAACCATGTTTTAAAGCGTGTACACATCACCTATCGATTTTGCATGCATCAAATATCGTACTAAACTTCTCGCGCTAGATTGTGCTGCTATCTTAGCATAACCTGTACGCATGAACTTAAAGTACAAAGAATAGCCTTGTTTCAAAGCGTGTACACATTACCTAATGATTTTGCATGAAACGACTATCATACTAAACATTTTCCACTAGATTGTGCTAAAATCGTGTAAGTGTGCTGCTATCTTAGCATAACCTATCGATTTTACATGCATCGACTATCGTACTAGGCTTCTTCCGTTAGAGCATATAGAAATCGCTTTTGTGTATCCCTAACCCATGTGCACGAACTTAAAGCACAAAGAAGAGCTATGTTCCAAAGCGTGTACACATCACCTATCGATAAGGTATGTATCGAATATCGTACTAAACTTCTTCTGCCAGAGCGTACGACTATCGCTTGTGTGTGCACGAACTTAAAGCATAAAGAATAGCAATGTATAAAAATCTTGTAAACAAAGCAGCAGCATTAAGTATAGCCATGTTTAGATGCGTGTGCACATCATGTATCCATGATGCACGCAGTACTAAACTTATTCCACTAGAGCGTACAAAGTTCGTATGTGTTTGTGCTGCTATCTTAGCATAGCCTATGTGCATGAACTTAAAGTACAAAGAATAGCGATGTTTAAAAATCTTGTGAACATGGCAGCGGTAAGAATAGCAAGGTCTAAAAGCGTGTACACACCACCTTTTGATAACGCATGCATCTTCTACTAGAGGATGTGACCATCGCTTGTATCCGCTGCTATCTTAACACAACCTATGTTCATGAACTTAAAGCATAAAGAATAGTTATGTGTAAAAAATCTTGTGAACATAGCAGAATGTTAACTACGTAGGTGTAGACATTGAACTTTGCATGCTGACACAGCATACCGCGTGACCGTGACGTCACAGCCACGTACTCTTGTTTAGTAAACAAAGCCACGTGCTTTTTTGACAGCAGTCGTCTTTACGGACCCTAACCTCACTTTGGAGGACAATAGAGCGTCGCTAACCTCACTGCTGCCATCTTGACGGCGGTAAACCTCAAGGCTGCCACCTTTTGCATGTTATAGTGCGGAATTTAAAATCCAACAACAGACCATTGCTAACCTTATTCTTGCTATCTTGATGAGCTTAAACCTTACTGTTGCTACCTTGGTTATACGCTTTTATGTTAGTTTACTGTTAATCGCTAAGCTGTTCGCATCATCGAAGTAGAGAGTAACAAATGTCAAGTAGATTTAAAGAAGAATCTGTTAGCAGAAGATAAAAGTCCGTCATGGAAAAACCTATTTCCAGGTATATTTGCGAAGAGTGTGGAAAAGCATTTTCCCGAAGCTATCACAAGAGACGTCATGAGATATCATGTAGGACAATTTTTCAATGCAAACATTGTAGAAGAGAGTTCAAGAACGCATACAACGCTCAATGTCATGAAGCCGCGTGTAATGTAGCTTCATCGGGAACAAAATACAAAGAGCTCAACCATATTGAAGCGAACACTGATTTATGTTTAAAAAGTACACCTCTGCTAGAGATTTTTAATTCTCCCTTGTTGTCTAGGCCTGCTACAAGTTCTGTTACTAAGCACAAACTTCAAGATAAAGAGAGGCAAGATCATGATTATGTTAAGGATAATGATGTTGATCAAAACAGTAGTAAAGGGAAAGTAGAAGAAGAAGAAAATCTTAATGTTTCATTGCCATTACAGCTTGATGATTTTACTACATTTCCTAAGCCTACTACACGTTCTGTCGCAGTGCAAACATCTCAAGAAGAGATGCAAGGTAAAGAAGAAGGAAATTTCAACGCTTCATCGCTATCGAAACAAGTTAAGTTTGTACCTAGAAACGCTACTGCTGAAGCACGTACTACATCAAAACAAGTCCCTAAACATCAACTGTCTGCATATAGACTCAACGTTCACAACAAGCCTCTGTTACCCTATGTAGATATAAGATACTGTAAAGAACCCAACGTACTCGTAAAACGTTTACAACTGCTAAGAGCCTTTCTTGATGCTGGTTACACACAGTACAAAGAAGATATTTTTGAAATAGAGCATGAATTACGTCGTGTAGGTATTATTACGTAAGCGCTTACCCTCACCTAAGTCATCCATCTGTAGTATATAGCCGATCGAGTAGCTACATTCGTATAGATTATTTCCCAACATTCTCCCTTCCTTAAGGTGTTAACTCCGCCTCTAGTTGTAGAGCCGGTCTCAAGCCCGGATAAAGAGAGGAGAGGCACCCTAGCCCTTTAGCCCTTTTGCCCATTAGCACTTTAGCCCTTTTGCCCTTTTGCCCATTAGCCCTTTTGCCCATTATCCCTTTAGCCTATTAGCCCTACAAGGAATGTGCGGTAATCTAATCTTCTTAGAACAAAGGTATCCCCTGACATGTTCTAAACACATGTTGTATCGAGTACAGTGTTCTATTTTAGTCTTGATCACTTATTTAGTGTTCTAAACACTTCAGTCAATGTTCCGATCACATGATAAAGTTCACGGCATAGAGTGCAGTGTTCGATTCTAGTCTTGTTACGTTTCTTTTCTGATTTGCAAGTCTAAACATGCTTAATGACATCATCACTGCAGCACGTGCTTACTCTAGCTATTCCGATGCAGGTTTAAACTTGTTCGATAGAACTATGCCTTGACATAAGAGGAGGCTTTAACAGCTTATGTATAGCCGCTATTGTCTAAAGATAGCTTCTGTGAAGAAAAAGCACGCCGAATTTTTCAAATTGCCCGCCACCACATTTCAAAGGTACGAGGTTTAGTGCTGTAAAAATACCTGCACGATGCAAAGCTAGCTTTCTTCATCAGAGCAGCCACCATCTTGTGTGAGCACCTCTAGGCCGTATCATAAGGAGCTGTGTATAGTCATCGTCTTGTCGCTGCTACCTCGCGCAAGCACCCCTAGGGAGTCTCATAAGAGCAGCAGCCATCTTGTGCAAGCGCTCTTAAGCTATCTCATAAGAAGCTATGTATAGCCGCCATCTTGTAGAAATAGATAGCTGCCAATGCCAAATGGCCTAACTAGGAATCGAACCGTCGATCTCATCATTAGACTATGTTTTACTTATGTTATCATATTCCTGATAATGCAAACCTGGGCATTAAGTAGAAAAATTTTGTCCATTTTGCTCTACGATGCACCGTTTTCGAGATATTTAACATTATGCATTTAAGCCCCAAATTTAATGAATCGAACTTGCACGGCACGTTATACTCTCCACCATAGCTAGACTTGATTATGTTGCGAAGACTTGCTTCATTACAAGCTGAAACAGAGCTAATGCCAAAGGGCCTAAGTTAGAACCGAACCGTTGATCTCATCATTAGACTATGTTTTTCTTATGCTATCATGTTCCTCATTCTGCGAACCGAGGTATTCGGCAGAAAAATTTTGTCCGTTTTGTTCTACGATGCACCGTTTTCGAGATATTTAACATTTTGCATTTAAGCCCCAAATTTAATGAATCGAACTAGCACGACACGTTAGCCTCTAAGCTAGCTTTCTTCATAAGAGCAGCAGCCATCTTGCGCAAGCACCCTTAAGGCGTCTCATAAGGAGTCGTGTATAGCCGCCATCTTGCGTCCGCCATCTTGCGCAAGCATCCTTAGGGCATCTCTAGCTATCTTGTGCAAAGGACATTTAAGCCGCCTCATAAGAGCAACCGTCATCTTGCGCAAGCATCCCTAGGGAGTCTCATAAGGAGCCTTGTATAACCGTCACCTTGCGCAAGCATCCCAAGGGCGTCTCATGAGAACCTATGTATAGCGGCCATCTTGCATAAGCACCTTTAAGGATTCATGTATAGCCACCATCTTGTGCAATTAGCGTCGAGAGATGGCTGATGTAGATTTTTTTTTAAATTATCCGCTACCACATTTCAAATGTATGTACATAAAGAGTGTAGCACTGAGCTCTATAGATTAAAGATGGCGGATGACAGCTGACAAAGAGCGCGTGAGTTTGTTTACTAAACAAGAGCACGTGGAATTTTTCAATTTGCCGCCACCACATTTCAAATGTATCTAGCTAAAGATGGCAGCACGGTGCTCTCTTGATTAAAGATGGCGGATGACAGCTAACAGAACTTTTCAAATTGCCCGCTACTACATGTCATAAAGAGGGCAGCAACGTGCTCTGTGGATTAACCCTTTCAGACCTGCTGGTCACAATTGTGTACATTAAGTTTCAACCTCTATAGTTCGCTTATAAGCAATGTTATGAGCATCCAGGCAGTTTTTACATGCTTAGGTACTTGTATTTTAGTAATACTGAAATTACTTTTGCATTCGAGCAACTTGTTTCTGAACTGCTTAGTATTTTTTCTCTTTGGAGGTGTCTGGTTTCCTATGGCCATTACTGCTTCTGCTCTGTGTTGTAATTCCGAAGATTTTCGTTTGTTTACCGCCTTTGTAAAGTGATATCTTGTTTCTATGGATACTTATGTAGTGTTTAGTGCAGTTTTAAGAATATAATTAGATTCCTTATTACTTCATTTTATTCGGTAAATATAATGTACACAATTGTGTACAACCGGACTGTAGTGATGTAAATAACCAGTGAACATATGCTTTCGTTCTTGTGCGAAGTTGTATTAGTTTTCGGTGTTATCTTTCTTTTTATTTCAGAAATACCAATGGCTGTTGGTCACAATTGACCTTTCTATATATTCCTCATTCAGGTTTTGTGCAGTTGGCCTACAAATATGGCTAAGCCTACTACAAGTAAAAATAGTTCTGTACGAAGAAAAAAATATCTTACCGTTTGGGAAAGACTGGGACTCTATTTTAGATATATTGCAAAACGGTGAGGACTCTGTGATTTAGGCCTATCTGGAGATGAAGTTGAGGATGATGATATACCACTTATACAAAGAAAAGATCACCTAAAAATAAAAGGTGTTGGAGCTGACAAAGTGAGTAGAGATGACGTATCTGCTGACACAATCCCGAAAGATGCTCAGGAAGACGAATCTCTGGAGGAATCTGAAAACGTTCTAGGCAGTGGAAATCACACCGAATCGTGTGACGCTTATGCCAGAATTTTGTTGACACCTAAAGAACAGGAATTGTTGTCACCAATACATTACTTCAAGAGATATGTATCTGAAAATATATTTAGTTGCCTGGCAATAAATACCAACATGTATGCATTGCAGCAAGGAAAATCATACTTCAAACATACAACAGCTGACGAAATAGAAATTTTATTTGGTTTTCACATTGTCTGGCCGTCTGATTCCTGGCAGGCATGATTCCTTTCACGGGGAAGTTTTCTTCAAAGCAATATGTCAAGGAAAAACCCAACCCATGGGAAATAAGGATGTTCATGTTGTGTGGAAAAAAGTGGACTTGTTCATGATTTTATTTTGTATCAAGGAGCCACAACGGAACTAAATTCCCCTTCAAGTTTGGATTAAGCCCTGCTGTTGTTTTGGAACTATCGAAACAATTGTCAAATGGAAAAGGTCACAAATTATACTTTGACATTTTTTCATCGTAGAACCTTTTTCAAGCTTTGAAATCAATGGGTATCTATGCAGCAGGAACTGTGCGGCGAAACAGGTTTGGAAGAAGCATCCGATTTTCAGATGATAAAACTATAATGAAACAGACCAGAGGTTTTTTGTGAGAGAAATTGCTAGTGATGATGATTTTACAATGTGTAAATGGGTAGACAATAGACCAGTCGAATTGTGTTCAATTTTTATTGGCAAAGGTACTGTAGATGAAGTTCAACGATGGGACAAAAAGAACAATACATATGTCACAGTGGAAAGGCCTGAAATAGTGAGAAGATATAATCATGGCATTGGAGGAGTTGATCAGCTAATAAGCTACTATAGGATTTTTATCAGACCCCGCAAATGGACTTTGCATATGATTTTTCATGCGGTTGATTTTGCGATCGTTCAAGGTTGGCTTGATTATAGACGAGATGCAGAAAACTGGGAATTTCAGAAGAGACAGCAACTGGACCTTCTTTCCTTCCGTATCAGGGTAGCAGATGGACTGATACTTTGCCAGAAAAGGGTTTCTGGGAAGAAAGAGGGGACATCGTTCTGGAGATGGAGCTGCTTCAGACTGCAAATTGTACAAAGAAGAAGAGGAGAATGACGCCCTGCTCAGGAAATACAGTATGATTCCATTGATCATTTACCTCTGCGTGATAATGGAGCTCCAAGTCGCTACAAATTTCCAAAATGCACGGACAGTTCAAGGATTCAGTGTAGGAAGTGTAAGGTGCATCTCTGTCTCAAAAAGGACAGAAAGTGCTTTCTGCAGTTCCACACAAAACCTTAAATATGTGTTCAAACATTGTTTCCTAGTTTCTGTATATTGTTCATTGTAGTTATGTTCAAGAACTAGCGAATATTTGACTCATTTGACTTATGCTGTGTAAGTTTCATATGAAATTTTATGATGCTTGAGTCCCGATGTACACAATTGTGCACATTAATTATCTCTGAAACTGTAGGTCACATCAAAAAAATTTTCGAACAAAATATGATCAAAACACTCTCCTGAATTCAAAAATTAAATCACATATTTTTATTTTATTTAAAAGAAAATTCAGGACTGAAAGGGTTAAAGATGGCGGATGACAGCTGACGAAATTGCCCGCATGATAGCAGCACAGTGCTCTATTGATTAAAGATGGCGGATGACAGCTATCAAAAAAGCACGTGGCTTTGTTTCCAAACAAGTGCACATAGAATTTTTCAAATTGCCACCACCACATTTCAAAGGTATCTAGCTAAAGAGTGCAGCACTGAGGTTTGTAATGCAAGATGGCGGATGACAGCCGTCAGAAAAAAGCACGAGAGTTTGTAAAGCACGTGGAATTTGCCACCGCCACAAAGAGGGCAGCACGGTGCTCTCTTGATTAAAGATGGCTGCTGTCACGTGGAATTGCCTGCCACCACAGGTATCTAGCTGAAGAGGGCAGCACGGTGCTCTCTGGATTAAAGATGGATGCTGTCAAAAAGCATTTTTCAAATTATCCGCCACCACATTTCAAAGGTAAGTAGCTAAAGAGGGCAGCACTGTGTTCTATAGATTAAAGATGGTGGATGACAGCTGTCAAAAAAGCACGTGGATTTGTTTACCGATTCAAACCTCGCGCTAGTGAGGTTAAGTTGGTAGCACTAAGGTTTAGGCCCGTTAAGATAGCAGCACTGCGGATGACAGGTGACGAATTTGCATCTACTACGATAAAGAGGACAGCACGGTGCTCTCTGTATTAAAGATGGCGGATGACAGCTGCACGTGGCTTTGTTTACCGATTCAAATCTCGCGCTAATCAGGTTAAGTTGGTAGCACTAAGGTTTAGGTCCGTCAAGATGGCAGTACTGAGGTTTGCGATACGTTGTTGTCTGTCAAAAAGCACGTGGCTGTCAAAAAGCACGTGGCTGTCAAAAAACACGTGGATTTGTTTACCTATTCAAATCTCGCGCTAGTTAGGTTAAGTTGGTACTACTGAGGTTTAGGACCGTCAAGGTGGCAGTACTGAGGTTAGCGATGCGTTGTTGTCGATGATAGCTGTCAAAAAGCACGTGGCTTTGTTTACCAATTCAAATTTCCCGCGGGTGGTGGAGGAGGCCTCTGGGAGGCCTCTGGCTGTGGTGGTGGTGGAGGAGGCCTCTTTGAGGAATCTGGCTGTGGTGGTGGTGGAGGAGGCCTCTGGGAGCCGGAGGAGGTGGTGGCCGCCGAATCCGCCTATTATACTACTTATCATCGCTTTTAGTTGTTTTACGAGGTCGTCCTGGTCATGGAATGTCATTGCTGCCTGTTGTCTTCTGGCGGTGAATGTTGTATTGCGCTCCCCCTGAAAACACACTGCACAGATAAACCTGCTCGGCTAAGTGCTTCAATTGCAGCACGTTTTTCTATGGATATCTCCACTTGTGGTGCCATACTAGCGATGTGCACACTTCAACTGTCACGAAGGAACTGACATGCAGGAACCACATGTTATGTATCGTGGCAATGCTTGCCGTTCGCTGCAGATATCACATCATTACAGGGAACAACACAAGTACACCAAATGCGGCGTCCGTCGGCAAATATGTAAACTAATATATCCGATAGGTATATAACGTTTATGTACACAACATTGTTTGTTGGATACTATTGTATCTTGATGACCACAAGCAAAAATCATGACCTGTGTACAACTGTTGTACTATTCCTTTGCTTCCTCAACCGTACCCACGGTATTAGACGTTATCTATAGAGAAGTAGTTGTCAATTATTGGGTGTATTGAAATTAATGAGCGGTAGTGTATATAATATTTTCCTTGTAAATGTATACGATTGGCAAATGAGCAAAACAAATAGTCGCCCTTAAATCAGTAAATTCCACCTCAGACACCTCGCAGCAAGAGTTGGGATTATCCATCGTTATTGGTCTCTTGATCATCACATTAATGGAGCTCACTTATTTCTTAAGATGATTGTGAATTTTTCTAACACGTACAATGTAGGACGTTCGCAAGCGAAGACTTCTTCGAACAGGTAGAAACAGGCAATGAGAGGTACAGCAGGCTGTAGCAGAGAAGATGAAGAGGCATACTCAAAATCAAAGATAAAACAAGTGAATAAGAACGTTAGAGAGTCAACTATATCTGCAGAAACTAAAGAGTTTGATGATAAGAATAAGATCTAGGAATGGATTAACGTGGCTTGAACGCACTTAGATATTTAAAGATGATATTAAAAGCAATAAGAGTTTCCCCTTTAATGCAATGATTAAGTAAGTAAGCAAGTAACCAAGGTCATTGTTCTTTCAAATATAAGGCGACACAAGGTGAAGTTTGAAGTCGATTCCCTATGCGATTACGGTTAAGAAATGAAACATTGAAAACCACACAAATGGAGAATACTAATGAATAATGACTTATGGCATTGAAATTATCTGGACACATTTAACAATGAGGAAATTATCGACCTTGGAAAAGGTGAAAGCTAACTATATATAAAGAAGGTGAAAGGTGTATCAAAAACGACACGATCTAGACTTGTATACCTCCTCGCAAGGGAATCATTTCTCATAGATCTCAGGACAAGAATGCACCTACCGAACACCGGTGCATCAAAGAAACTGCTAGCAAATCTGACGGAGAAGAGAGAAGATGTCCAACCAGACCTCTATGGCACAGGGGCAATGATAGATCGCTCGTAGACAAATGCTAATTTTGAATTAAGACATGTCATTACAAGATTAGCAGTTCACGGTTTTCATCACCTACTCTGCAAATCAAAACACTTCCATGACCCAAGTATGGACTGTGAGTGCAAACTATGTGGATAAACGTGTGAACAGTACCACATTAAATTCTGTACCAGAACAACAATGTCTATAAGTAATTATGCAAATATGTAACCCATCAATGTAACCTATATTCTCCGTTATTGCTATTTGGCTGCATTAAATATATTATTATTAATGAAGAGACATAGAGATTCTTGATAAGAAACAGAAGACGAAAGTAAATTAGCCACCAAGTTCGCCATTTTATGTGATTGAAGATACCATGATTATAGCCACGGTAAAAGAAAATGAACAAGGACTAGAAAACTTGGGGAGAAGAAGTAAATGTAATCGAGTTTAAGGCAGGTGAAGTATACCGTCTCAAAATGGTGTTCACAGCTATGAATACAGATACTTCCAGGGCACTAAGCGAGTTACGTCCTTAGGCTATTGGCGTAGCCATTTGCTTATATTAAGGAAATTGTGGATTCGAACCCCCTCCCCACATCGGGAGCCCAGCAGATGGTTTCCCATTATCGCATCTGGCAAGTAGTAGGGTTCTACCTCAATTGTAGTCACGGTCGCTTTCTTCCAAGCCCTAGCACTTTCCTAACCCATCGTCGCCGAAAACCTATGCGAGTTAGTCCGACATTAAAATATCGGCAAGTGAGCAAGTTTACCGCACGATTAGGGCCGCGTAGCTGCGAGTTTGCATTCGGGAGATTATAGGTTTGACCCCTCGCTGTCGGCAGACCTGAATATGGTTTTCCGTGGTTTCCCATTTTCACACCAGGAAATGCTGGTGCTGTAACTTAATTAAGGCCTCGGTCGCTTCCTTCCCAATCCTAGCCCTCTTCTATCTATCGTCGTTACAAGACCTCCCGTGGCAGTGCAACGTAAAATAAAGTAGCTTACCTTAAAATACCAGCAAAAATAAACCTTCCAGGTTACTTATACTGGACAAATAGCATTGTAGTTTGGCTGTTCAGGTACTAGTCAGATAGAACGCCAAACTACGCATACTATGCAATAGCTCAGGGTCTCTCAGAGTGCAAGCACTGTGCACGTTGCAAAAGACGATTTCGCTTGGTTGACCAGAGTGCTGACCCTCACTCCTCGATTTGGAGCAATAGCGCTGTCTCTCTCTCTTTCCCCATGCCTGTATCGCTCGCTCCGCCTGTCTCCCTCTTCCTCACTTGCTCCGTAGCGCTCCAAATCCGAGCCGACTTGCGCCGAGCTTAGCCGAGTAGCCCAGAGACGAAGCGTTGGTCCGAGACGAGCCGAATGGGACCGATGCACTGTGCACAGGAACTGTGCGCCTCAATTTGCACGCTTGAGATTTTGGGCGTTTGAGAGGCCCTGCAATAGCTAAACATGAAAACAAGGACTCAGGTCTTAAACACCAATTTACAGTATGACTATATTGACGAAGTAGTAGAACAGTGACGGACATCCCTTAAGTTTAGGAGAAACCAAAGCTAATCTACTGAATATAACTATTGAAGTCCACTGTTGTAATCAATACTATTGCCGACTGTAAAAATATTTAATACTGGGGATGCATTGAAGAACATCCCATAAACATAGTCCCTTCCGAATGGTTCTTGCAGCTTATACTGTATGTGTAGAAGGTTCTCTGATCGTATTTGAAGGTCACCGCAGACCGGCAACGGTCCGTAGCCGCGTGAACGAGCCCATTATTAGGGGTTTTCTGACAAAACCAAGAGTATATTTGGCTTTGGAATTCTGTTGTATGTGGATTACAGTGTGTTCCTAAAAAGGACAGCAAACCGCTCAAGTAACTTAGAGAATGAACGTACAGTGGAGCTATGCGAGGCTGTTGGTGCGTTCCCGAGAATTGCAACTCACCGTGATTATGATGTATCGCTGATCCATCAGAGGTAGAGATGGTAGGAAACAGAGGATTCACACATCAGTTGTTGACTCACCTGACCGTCAATTATATCAGAGACTTCGCAGCATCCCATGTGTCCGCACGAACAATAAAGGATCGATTGTTGGGGGTAGGTCTACGTTACTGCGTTTTCTCTGGCACGTTTACCCTGACACCTACTCATCGTCGAGGATCTTCCTGGTGGTTTCGGAAAACTTTGTATGGGAGAGTTTAATGGAGAACAGTGATATCCAGCTATGAAACTTGTTTCGCTCTTGGAAAAGGCAATGGTCGTGTTAGTAGACGTGCGGGTGAACGCGAAAATCAAATATATGTTCAACCCTGTCATAGAAAACCCACACCTGGAATTATGGTACGAGAGGAGGGCAATAAGCTACATGTTCAGATCACCTGTGGTATTTATCCAGATGATAACGTGTGCTTTGTATATCCATAGCATCTATACTCTCCTTCTACCGCACACGGACAGTTTGCAGGAATCAGTCTCTCAGTACGATAAAATGCATCCCGACACTGTAAGAGTACAGTGTACGCCTTTTATTCTGGCTTGCTAGGTATCCAGACATCAGTCCCATCGGAAAGTTTGGGACATGGTAGGAATACACCTGACTTGCAGCCCGGCTCGGTCAACGATCATTGTCCAACTTTGCGAAAATACGCAACGATTGTGGGTTACCGTACTCTCGACAGATATTCAGCATTTGTACGACAGGTTACCTGTCAGGTTAGTATCTGGGGAGGCACTCAGGGTGGTTACACTAGCTATTAAGACTACTGTGTATTACTACTACTACTACTACTACTACTACTACTACTATACTGCATTAAATATTCTGGATGTCTCGCGGGACTCTTGTTTTGATCAATACCACTTCCTCTGATGTACCAATCTTGGGACAAGTGTGTAAATTCCTCCTGGGTTTCTTCATAGAATTTCTACAAGTGTGTTAGTGTTTTACATAAACCACTGAAATGTTCTTTATGCCCTAGAAGACGCATCGTGCTCCATAAGTAAAACTGGCAAAAGTATGAATTCGTAGGGTATATTCTCACTTTGACTAATAGCACAAATATTTGGAAAAATATTTGCTTTCTTTACCGTCGGTAAACGTGAAGAAAATGGGTTCTGGACAACCTATACGGAAGTCTGGAAAAGTGCGTTATACTAACCATACAGCTAGCTGCTGGCGCGGTGACCAGAGCCATTGTTGTACCTCAAGTCTCTTCAAAGGACATTCGTAATTTTCTACTGGAAACTTAATCTGCATTTACTAATTTAATTGGCACTCTTACCCACCATCATGCCAATTGCCAATCAACTAGAGATAGGAAATGTGAACACTTGTCACGAGAAGCCCGATAACTTCTCGATGGCTTGCAGAGAGACGTCTACAGGGACTCGAGTAGAGTAAGCACGCTTCTGACGTCACGCGGTACACTGAAGGCCGTAACACGCTGTGACGTCTCGGTCAACCAGACGAGTAAGGAGGTGGTTGGGGTTTCCATTCACGGTGAAGAGCACAGCCGTTTGCACAAGCGAGCAGAACATGGGGTCTGATTTACCCCAGGCAAATCACGAGGCGGATAGCATAAACTGCCATTTTCTTTCAGCCTTAGTCTTCGATTTATGGCAGATGGAAAACATATGCGCACTTTCTGCTCGTAATTTATTGAGCGTAATATTTTTAGCACACATTGATGACTACCACGGGCAAAATCATGAGGCTATGAATATTTCACAGAAGTTCTAGTGCAGTGTAGGCGTACTTGTTGCTCCCGGTGCGTAGGTTTCGAGCGTGATTCGTGATCTGTAGAGCCATAAGACGTTTCAAGACAGTCAAGCATCGGCTACTATCTTTTTCACAAACTACATTCTGTTCTTCTCCATATCTTTTTATGAATTTGCAATTAAATACAGAGATTATATATTTTTTTAAACAAGGGAGAGCATATTCAGAGAAGTGTCAACGCTCACCAGCAACTTGGCAAGTTTGTTCCTGGCTCAATCCGGTGGTATTTGAAGGCAATCAAAAAAGTCAGCATCGTGTCGGTAGATTTACTGGCACGTAAAAAACGCGGGAGGCAAAATTCTAATACATCGGTGTCTCCGAAAACCGTAAAGGTTGTTAGTAGGACGTATTATTATTATCATTATTATTATTATTATTTTTATTATTATTATTATTATTATTATTATTATTATTATTATTATTATTATTATTATTATTATTATTATTATTATTATTATTATTATTATTATTATTATTATTATTATTATTATTATACTTAGTAACCGGACCGAAATCTGGTTAGTTTCTCAACAGATCCAACGACAACTGCTGTAGATTGCCTAGGCGTCACTGAAGAGCCGTACTAGAAAAGTGAGGAGTGTGGTAGTTTCCGGTTGCTTTGTCCGATTCTTTAGTTAAAAGGTCAGCGTTCTGGCCTTGAATTCAGAGGGGGCCGGTTTCGACTCCTCACCGATTCCAGGATTTTACCTGTATATAGTTTAATTCCCCCGGTTAGGGGACTGGGTGTTCGAATAAACATCTTCATTTACACACAATCACAAAACAAACCACCACAGAACAACGTAATAGTGAATAACTCCTTCCACGGAGGTTTGGCGTCAGGAATGGGTTTTACACAATCTCATTTACGTTGCAGCGATACAGATAGGTCATACGGCGACGATGAGATTAGGAAGTGCTAGAGTGGGAAGGAAGCCGCCGTGGTCTTCATTAACGTACAGCCCTAGCATTTGCCTGATGTGAAAATGGAAAACCACGGAAAACCATTTTCAGAACTCCCGACAGTGGGGTTCAAACTTACTATCTCCCGAATGCAAGCTCACAGCTGCGCGCTTCTAACCGCACCGCCACATCGCTCGCTTGCCAGGAAAGGCATCTGGCCATAAAACTAGACTTGATCTTTACTAAGTGTTGGTCCCAAGTAACTGGGAAAAGGTCACGACGAAGAAGAAATTCATAGACTAGTATATTTCGCTGCATTCCTCACTGATAATAATAATAATAATAATAATTGTACCGGTTGGTACACCCCTACGCCGCAGTTCTGAATTTTCCGCGTTTAGTACTCCTCTACAGGAGAAACTCTGAACTTTAACAACTGTACCAACTTATAAGTTTTCTCAGAAGATGGCACTACCATAAATTTTGTGATTACAAAGTTGTCAATACTGTGTGGAGTTCAACTTGATTTGTTTTCCATTAATCAAGAAGTGTGGACATTCTCTTATAGATATATCTACTGAAAAACTATGATCATGCACCCTGGTGCGAAGTGAAGGAACTTTCCTTGAAGATATTTTGTACTCAGAAGTTTTCCTATAACTAAATTTCGTACTTCCATTTGTGGGTTGGCAATATAAATCTTTTCTTTCCGCCAGTTTTGAACTTAGCCAATCCAGAATTTCTGTAATTAATTTTTGACCAATCGTGTCCTTCTTCTTCAATTTTGATGTGTAACTTTTAGCCAGCCAATAAAGTTGAGTGGGTGTGTCTTAATTATTCATGAAAGGTCTCGAACTTTCCCCGAGGGTTTAAAAACTGCTGATTTTCACGGCTCGTCGCCACTCCAACAACATCTAGCTTAGTGTATGGAAGTGTAGCAGGGGGCGGGTAGCGCCTCTTCCTTCGGGCAGCAGCTCTTCAACAAGGTAATGGCCGTTTAACATCTTTATTTCTTGCTAGTTCAGCAGTTTAACCCGCGGGGCAGGTCCGAAACCTTTAATATGTAACCTATCTCTTGAAACATGTACACCTTTTCAGTCTTTGTAAAACTTCATTTATCTCTAACTGTAATTCGGGGATAGAGAGTGCTTTACCCTCTCGAGCTCCCCTTCATTTGATTGGAGGTGTTTACGTTTTCGTAACCGATTTTCTACTCTTCCTTAATGTGTTAAAATTTTTCTTATACGAGTCACCTCCCTAGTTTGGGAATAGCCCCTGTGTCATCGGCCTAGTGCTGATACACGCCTCCATTCTTTTTGCGTTTAGGGCCATTTAAGTTAACCTGTTATTTTTCTATTAAGGCCCAGTAGGCTGGGTACTAGATACCCCTGTTTCATTGTAAGTTGTGCCTTGATGGCAATCATGTGAAAAAGACTGGCATTGCCTTTAATTAGCTTGGAATATTGAGAGAGGGTCAGCTCTTTCTGATGTGGTAAAGAGCCTCTAGGAGGCCAGATATGGTTTTTGGAGCTAATGTTCCTTGAATGAAGGGTTTTCTGCCCTTTGATCGAATGTGTGATTTGGTAAAGTTGGGCTAGTTGCTCAAGGATTGTGAAATTGGGGTTCGAAGCCCAGAATTTGGAAAGACCCCTGAACTTGTGCTTTCGTTTGTAAAGTTATCATTGTACTTGTGTGTTTTTATTGTTATTTCACCTATTGAAAATTTGTTAAATCTTGTTGTCTATTGAAAATATAACCTTTATTGAAATTTTAATTCATCTTTCGGCCTTGCAGTTAGACCCATTTCAGCCCGCACCTTCTTTCACCTCTGCCTTCCAAGGGTAACTCCGTAACAAGTGGTAGCAGAGCGTGGTAGAATGGGTCGCATTTAAGCCCCTTTTGACGGCTAAACATTGCTTTTGTTTTGAACTCTAACAATTTTCTCAGTCGCTGGAATTTTTCCGATTTTCTAAATTTATAAAATTCTGTCATCATGTCCGGCTCTCGCGAAGTCCTCCATTCCGGCTACTTGCGCAAGGAGGAATTTATTTATGAAATAACCGTGAGGAATGTTCAATCTGGAGGCACGGTTGCGGTAGACACAAACAAGCTTAAGGATTCCCTTGATTTGCCGATTACCATCCCAACTTTGGGAGAGAAAGGGATTGACAACGCTCTCTCCACGATCACTGACAATACTACTGAGCTAGCATCTGTAGTTAGTTTTTTGATGTGGGTGATCCATTTCCAAATCAACTTAAACGTGAACAAGCTAGAGTGTTCCATTTTTACAATAGAGTTAGTCATCTATTTTCTCTTAAGTTAAGTGACATTCAGGGGAAGGAGGTTAGTGCTCTTATTCAACACCTTTCTAAAATGTCTAGTAAGGTTAGTCAATTGTTATCGGGAGCTGCTACTCCAAAGACCGATCAAGCCACGGTTGCAAACATAGCTAATGAGGACGATTCCTCCAAGGGGGAGGAAAGTAGGAAATCCGTAGGTGTCCAACAAACATCTGCCCCATTAGAAACCGAGTCAGGTCATCGTACATCCATCCCTCCCTTTGTGTTGAATAGTGCAGTCTCTGAAACAGCTTCTCCACCCCTTAGTCCTTTACTTACCATGTCACTCGGGTTCAGTAGTTTGCCTCGTCCTTTAGCGATGTTGCTTAGAGGTATTTCTAAGTTTTCCGTTAACTCCACCAGTTATGATATTTCATTCCTAAGGTTTTTAGTTGAGTTCCAAGATCACGCTCTTGTCTTTTCTTTTTCTCCGTGTCAAGTTCTTCAGATTATTTATCCCTATTCCATTGGTGTCCTCTCTGACAAAATAGTAAGAGCCATAGCTGATCAATACTCCATAGAAGACTTCCACGCCCATTTGTTAGCTAATTATTCCGGCGAGGGCAAGGTCCTCTCTCATACAGAGGTACTATTAGAGAGTACAGTGATTGGATGAAAACCTGGCAGACTTCATCCAAGACATTAAGTTCTACACGAGGGTATTTGCTCTTCATTTCCCTGAAGATCAAATTGTGCACGCCATTGTCGAAGGCATTTCCCCATCCTACAGGTCATATCGGTGTTTTGCGCCGCGTCCTCAAATTTTGTCGAGTTAGAGGCTATGGCTGTCTCAGCCGAACGAGTTAGATATGCGGACACATTACGTGTCGCGAAGTAGCCCCCTCCGTCTTTAAGTAATTTTCGGCCTCCACCTCGCCGAAGTGTCATTGCTCGCAAATGTTATTTTCGGAACAAGTGTCCATTGATTAAATCTAGCGGGACAAGGAATGGAGCAGGGTCATCCCAAGGCTGTTTTAAATGCGGTTCATTTTCCCATATAGCCGAGAATTGCCCGAATGCTAATAGCACCCCCTCCTGCTCAATTTCTGGTGCAGCTTCCACCAACGCCAATAAGCAAAAGTGACTAGCGGGATCGGCGAGTCGGCGTGCCAAACTTCTTCAGGCTCAGCCCCTGTTAAATCCGACGAAACCTCAGGGAAAGGTCAGTCTTCTAATTTATCATTTGAAGGCCCCAAAGAATGTCCTAGGATTGCGGCGGATTCCTCCGCACCTGTACCATTTCTCAAAATTGAATTGAATAATGAACCTGTTATTGCTTTATTAGATTCTGGGAGTGTTTGTTCCATTATTTCGGCTGAATGGTACTCCAAATTAAGGTCTGTTTTTAAATTCTTTGATTATTGTTCGTCTTCAGTTCAATGCGTTTCGGCTAACTCATCTCCATTAGAAATTTTAGGTTTTGTGTATGCCAAAATTAGAATTGCTAAATTTAATTGTAAAGTTAAACTGTTTGTGGCTAAGCATTTGTCTTGCCCCATTATATTAGGAGCGGATTTCATGTCGCACACCGGTCTAGTGCTCGACATTCAGAGCAAGTCGTGCACTTTCAAATTTGCTAGCAATTTCAAAATCCCCTTACTTAAATATAGTTCTGTGTCATGTTCATCTGTTTCGCCTACCCAGGATGAGATGTTGTTAGACCTTAGACATCTATCTGAGGAGCAGGCTGATAGTATTCGTAAGTTGTGTCAGTCATTTCCAGATGTTTTCTCCGATACTCTTGGCGTTATTGACCTTATCGAATACAATATCGAGGTTACGGATTCGATTCCAGTCCGATTTCCACCTTATAGGTCATCTCCACCTAAAATGAAGGCTCTGAAAGAGATCATAGATCAGATGTTAAAGGACGGTATAATTCGACCCCCTAAATCGGCATATTCATCGCCTATTTTCTTAGTCCCGAAAACCCAAGTTGGCTTCAGGCCTGTGGTTGACTATAGGGCTTTAAATCGCAAGGTGGTGTTACAATCTGTGCCCCTCCCCGACCTTCACTCTTGTTTTTCATGGTTTCGAAAAGCTAAGTCCTTCACCATCTTAGACCTTAATCAAGCGTATAATCAGATCCCTCTAGCTGAAGAATCCAAACACCCTACAGATTTTGCCACGGATTGGAACTTGTATGAGTACAACCACGTGCCTTTCGGCTGCCCACGGGAGAAGTTGTGCTTACGAGACTGCTAGACAGGGTCTTCTCCGACATCAAATTCGAGTACTTATATCATTATCTTGATGATGTCGTCGTATTTTCTGAGACCTTTGAAGAATATCTAGATCGTCTGAAAGAGGTCGTTAATCGCCTTCGTAAGGCAGGGTTAACTGTGAAGTTGTCGAAGGTTGCTTTCGCTAAGCCTTCCATGTCTTTTCTAGGGCATATTGTGTCGCTCGATGGTGTCGCAGTGGATCATTCTAGAACACAGGCTATCCGTGATTTTAAACCTCCCAAGGATGTCAAAGGTATTGCCAGATTCATTGGCATGGTAAATTTCTTCAGGAAATTTATTCCTAACTTCGCTAACAGAGCGACGCCCTTGAACTTACTTCGTAGGAAAGGCGTCAAATTTGATTGGGGGCCTTCTCAACAAGCCGCTTTCGAAGACCTCAAACTTGCTCTTTGTAATGCCCCTGTTCTTGCCATGCCTGATTTCTCGAAGAAATTTATCGTCCAAACCGACGCGTCGTCGTCGGCGGTGACTGCAGTCCTTCTTCAAGGGACTGAACTAGGGAGGCGACCCATCGCCTATGGGTCTAGAACTTTATCGGCTCAAGAAGCTAAGTATTCCATTTATGAACTTGAAGGGTTGGCAGTCTTGTTTGCGCTAGAAATGTTCCGCCTCTATCTGGAACATGTCAAATTCGACTTGGAGACAGATAACCAAGCCTTAAGTTGGGTCTTAGCTAGGCCGCGTCGTACTGGTCGGATAGCCTGCTGGGCCATCAGGATTTCTGCCTTCCAATTTGATGTTAGGCACATAAGAGGGTCTGAAAATGTTGTGGCAGACGAACTAAGCCGTATGTTTTCTAATGACGTACAGAACTCTGAACAGGGAGACTATTCTTCACTTCCCGAGTCCATATTTCTTGGTGTAAATGCCATTCTAACTGATGCTCCCATGTTGTTTAGGGATATTGAAAAATATCAAAGTGAAGATCCAGTGCTGGCTCCTATTAAAGAACCCTTTCTTCTGGGGGAACATGTCGTTCCTTATGTACTGAGGAGTGGTGTGTTATGTTGCCCGTCGAGGCATGATAAGAAGATGAAAGTTGTCGTTTCAGCTGTTCTGGTCCCGATGATTTTCAAGTACTACCATGAGACCCCATTAGGGGGGCATTTAGGCATCTTCAAAACTCGAGAAAAGATCCGAGAAATATTCATTTGGAAAGGTATGGACGGTGAAATTTGTGAATTGGTAAAAGCCTGTAAATCTTGCCGGCTTAGTAAACCTACCACGTCCACTAAGCAAGGACTATTGTCTTCTCATCAAGCGTCGCGCCCCATGGAACGCCTCTATATCGATTACATAGGACCCTTCCCTCAATCAAAGGGAACGCCAACAAATTCATTCTTGTGTGTGTAGATGGTTTCACAAGATTTTCCTGGTTATTTCCGACTAAGCTGGCTACCGCTCAGTCCACTATTTCTTGTTTAAATTCCATCTTTGCTTCTTTTGATCCGTATCAATATATTGTTTCTGACAATGCTAAAGCCTTCACCTCCAATCTCTTTCGGAAATTCTGTTTTGATCTGTCCATCTCTCGTGTGACTACTTCTGCATACTATCCTCAACCCTTTGGCTGAACGGGTAAATCGTAATCTGAGGTCGGCTCTAATTGCTTATCATCATGACGATCATTCTAGGTGGGATACGTCCCTGCATTGGCTAGTCTTCGCTTTGAATGCGGCGGTTCATGAAGCTCATAAGTTTACCCCAGCTTCCTTGATGTTTAAGTTTGTACCCAATACGCCGCACTCTAACCTGTGCTCTCTTAGTGATATTCTACCTGAGACAACATATCCAGATAATATTAGAGATCTTTGGAAGAAGGCTAAGGCCAATCTTAAAGTTTCTCATGAAAAGGTTAGGGAAAGATATGATCGTGGACGGAGGCCCACCAATTTAAAAGTAGGAGATCAAGTTATGGTCAAAAACTTTGTTCCCGCGGGCAAGCTTGCCCCCAGATTTCATGGGCCGTGCAGGGTTTTGGATTTCCTAACTCCAGTAACATTATTAGTAAGCAATCCAGCCACCGAGAGGATCTTTAGGGTCCATATTTCACAGATTAAGCCCGTGTAAAATCCTTGTTAACTTTGTCATTAACATTTTGCTGGAACTCTGAGGGTTATATTTTTCTCTAAATCTTAGGCCTTCCGCACCTTGTTCTAATTTCTGCTCTATATACGTATGTAAGACTTTACCAGCTGGTTATCCTGCTATCCTTTCCTGTGCGGCCATTACCAAGCTCCCGCCTCCTGCTAAACCATAGCAGTGGCTTTAAAAAGAAGGTCCACGCCGCTGGCCCCTCAGCCTCACCAACAAGATTGTACCCTAAAGCACAAGTTACCAACAACAATTCTGCCGCCGAGATTTTATTGTTTCAGTGCCCCGCAGCCGTTCGTCGCCTTACCGCCACCGTGATGGGGTATGGGCCCACTCCACTCCCGTGATGTCCTTCTGTATACGGCACGCCGGAGTCTATCTCCCGGCAAAGGCTGATGTGCGGCGCACCATCCGCCAGCTTATCTCGGGAATGCAAACACACTTCCCATCTGCGGCGTCCTTCAGCACGACTACCCCTCTCATAGTAGCGGGAGAGGTGTATCTCAGGGTACTTGAGGGGTCCGGGCGACCTCGACTGAACATCGGCAGCAGCGGCAAGTCGTGCCGTCAATTTATAACATGTACTTGGCATTATACAATGGCAAAGACACTCTCAAGACGGGGTTCAACTAACTCCTAACTATCTACTTCAAACTAGAAATTTTTGTGTAATGTTCTTCAAAATTCCTCCACAAGACTTTGGAAATTCTTAATGTTTCATCCATATTATCCCACCTATCGATGTGCAAGGAAGCTGGAATTCAACTATTTTCAAATTATCAACCAAAAACTTGGATTTTTTTGGAAAATAATTTTCAACATTCTTCTGTGTCACCCCTTGGAAGGACATTTGGGGGGGGGAGGTCTGTACCGGTTGGTACACCCCTACGCCGCACTTTTGAATTTTCCGCCTTTAGTACTCCTCTACAGGAGAAAATCTGAACTTTAACAACTGTATCAACTTATAAGTTTTCTCAGAAGATGGCACTACCATAAATTTTGTGATTACAAAGTTGTCAATACTGTGTGGAGTTCAACTTGTTTTGTTTTCCATTAACCAAGAAGTGTGGACATTTTCTTATAGATGTCTCTACTGAAAAACTATGATCATGCACCCTGGTGCGAAGTGAAGGAACTTTTCTTGAAGATATTTTGTACTCAGAAGTTTTCCTGTAACTAAATTTCGTACTTTCACTTGTGGGTTGGCAATATAAATCTTTTCTTTCCGCCAGTTTTGAACTCAGCCAATCCAGAATTTCTGTAATTAATTTTTGACCAATCGTGTCCTTCTTCAATTTTGATGTGTAACGTTTAGCCAGCCAATAAAGTTGAGTGGGTGTGTCTTAATTATTCATGAAAGATCTCGAACTTTCCCCGAGGGTTTAAAAATTGCTGATTTTCACGGCTCGTCGCCACTCCAACAACATCTAGCTTAGTGTATGGAAGTGTAGCAGGGGGCGGGTAGCGCCTCTTCCTTCGGGCAGCAGCTCTTCAACAAGGTAATGGCCGTTTAACATCTTTATTTCTTGCTAGCTCAGCAGTTTAACCCGCGGGGCAGGTCCGAAACCTTTAATATGTAACCTATCTCTTGAAACATGTAAACCTTTTCAGTCTTTGTAAAACTTCATTTATCTCTTACTGTAATTCGGGGATAGAGAGTGCTTTACCCTCTCGAGCTCCCCTTCATTTGATTGGAGGTGTCTACGTTTTCGTAACCGATTTTCTACTCTTCCTTAATGTGTTAAAATTTTTCTTATACGAGTCACCTCCCAAGTTTGGGAATAGCCCCTGTGTCATCGGCCTAGTGCCTCTTAGGTTTTAAAATGTGTATTTGTGAGTGCTTATACACGCCTCCATTCTTTTTAAGGCCCAGTAGGCTGGGTACTACATACCCCAGTCACGAGCGAGACATCGGGAAGTGCGGACGTGTGAATGAGCTGAGGTGCGCAATATGGGAATAACGATACAGCAATACAGGCTAAGAATTGGAAGATGGCATGGTGCAAGGCAGTGTTGGAAGGAAGGTGGAGTTGAGAGAGGAAGAGAAATTAGTGGTTATAAAGGACTGTTGGAGATTATGTTGTGTGCGACGGTTATTGCGACGCTGCTGGTGGTAGGAGGTATAGAAAAAAATCCGGGTCCAAACCAGGGACCGTTCGGCTGGGAGGAGCTTGAAGAGATCAAGAGAGTGGTGAAGGAAGCAAGCAAAGGAGAAGAAATTAAGGAAATGATGCAGGAACACCAGGCAACCCAAATGAAGGAGATGAAGGACTTAAAAAGTTTTATAAAAGAAGAAATTGGAGGTGTAAATGACAAGTTAGCGGAGATAGAAGATGAGGTAGGGAGCTTGAAAAAGAAGGTGGTGGTACTGGAAGAGGAATTAACAGCAATGAAGAGAGAAGTGAGGTTAGCGAGGAACGAATCAGCAAGAAAAAATGTGTTTGTGTATGGTGTACCTGAGGAAGGAACAGAATCAAAAGTGGAATTAGTATTGAAAGTGGTGGACATAGTTTCGAACAAAATGAAGATAAACTTTTCTGAAGTTGATATAGATGATATATATAGAGTGGGAAGGAACAAGGGACATAGGCCGGTGAAGTTAAGATTAATATCAACCCTGATGGCTGATATACTTCTGAGGAATGCTGGAAATTTGAAAGGATCGAACATTTATTTGAAGGCTGAGATAGAGAAAGAAGACAGGATGCGGTCGGATGTCTATAAGCGGCATATGTGGCGTGCGAGTCAAGATAGTGGGGAGGTGTCTGGTTACTTCAGGCAGAAATTGGTCGCGATCGTGGACACAGGAGGAACTGCTAAGAATGGAAAAATGTGAGGAGGAAATGAGTTGCAGAAATCGAGAGCAGGGCGACATCAGTACGGAGAAGGAAGAGAGAAGAGGGGACTGCGGTGTCAGCGGGCAGGTAGCGAAGACAGCACAGATCTTGGTGAGTCAGAACAGCCCAGGAAGGAGTGAATCAACAAGTAGGACACTAGACCGAAGTGAAGTGGATACAGGTAGTGAATAAGTGACGGGAAGGGAAAGGAGTCAGGGTAGTGACTCAACCTCCCCGAATAGGAATAATGCAGAAATAAACCTGGAGAGAAAGCAGGCGTTAAATAAGGCGAGATCCTTAAGTTTAAAAGATCTATGGGGTAGGAAAAAAGGCTCTGGCACGGAAAAGGGAAAGGATGGGGGTGAGAAGAAAGAGAGAGATGGGGTGGAGCCAAAAGGAAGAATCACGAGAAGTAAGGGGGAAGTGGTGAAATGCAGAATTATAGGGAGGGAGGGGGAGGAAATAAATAACTAGATATGGTGATAGGGATGCTGAATATTGAGGGGTTGATGGGGAAGTTAGGGAATAAGGAAATTGTGGATTTACTGAAAGATTTTGAGATTATTGCTCTAGTAGAGACGTGGTTAGGGAAGGGGGTTGAAATTACATGGGACGGTTATAGAGTAGTTAACGTGTTAAGGAAAAAATAGGGAAGAGGGGCCGAAACCCAGGGGGCATGGTAGTTTTAATAAGAAATGAGATAGCTGAATGGGTGGAGACGTTACAGACTAGGGTAGAAGGGGTAGTGTGGTTGAGAGTAAAAATAGGGAAGGGGGTAGCGGAAGCAATTCGTCTGGCACTGCTTTATAACCATCCGAGCGATTTAGTGTATGCAAATAAACATTTTTTTGACGAACTGATTGAAGAAATAAACACAATTAAAGGAATGTATGTAGAAGATGGGATGATTTTATTGGGGGATTGGAATGCGAGAGTGAGCAATAGAGTACCGGTATACGGGAAAGAAGTAAAAGTAGACGGGTTACTGCAAAAGAAGAGTAAGGATAATGTTGTAAATAGTTATGGAGAAAGGTTATTAGAGTTATGTGCTCTAGAACATTTATTTATTTTAAATGGGTGGATGAAGGGGGATAGTGTGGGAGATTTGACGTATATTACAACAAATGGAGGGAGTGTGGTGGACATAGGAATAAGCTCAGAGATAGCGTTAAGGAGAATAATAAGTTTTGAGGTGTTAGAATATGGGTTGACAGAACATATGCCTATCAAAATAAAATTGAGAACGTTGGTCGCTGATGAGAAGGGAAAGTTGGAGGATAGTAAGGAGAGGTATAGGAATGGAGGATGGAAGTATGTATGGGATGATAATACTAAAGAGAAATTAAGACGGCATTTGAAAGAGGAGGGAGATATATTAAGGGTAGGAATTGAAAGGGCGGTAGAAGGGAATGATATGGATAACGTGCTAAAATTAATTGAACTCCCTGTATGGAGGGTGGGGAAGAAAGTGAGGAGAAGGATAGAGGGAAAAAAGAATAAAATGAATGGATGGTTTGATGAAGACTGTAGGAGAAAACGTGAGGTTGTAATGAGAGACCTAGCGGAGTTTAGGAAGGAGGGTGTGCAAGAAAAAAGGAAGGAATATTGTAAATTGAGAAGGGAATATAAGGAGGTATTGAATGAGAAGAAAAGAGGATGGAAGGAGGCGGAAGCTGAAAAAATAAATATATATTGTAGAGAGAAGAAATTTGAGAGGATTTGGGAGTCAATAAACAAGATCAGAAGAACGAAACCGGAGGGGAAGGGGGATAAAATAGGAGAAAACGAGTGGGTTAGGCATTTTAAAAGGCTTTTAGAAGGGGAGAGGAAATTGGCTAGAGAAATAGACAAGTCACAAATTGGAAGGGAACTGGAAGTAGGCATTACAATATTGGATGGGGAGATAACAAGGCAGGAGGTAATTACAGTATTAAAAAATGTTAGACCCAAGGCTGCAGGAGGTGTGAATGGTATTTCCAATAGTGTATGGAAAGAGGTAGGGGCAAATGAACCGATGTTGAGAGGGATTGTGAAATTCTTTAATAGGTTGCTGGAAACGGGGAAATTTCCTAGAGAATGGAGGAAGGAGGTATTATGCCCTATTTACAAAAATAAAGGAGCTAGTAGTGATCCAAACAACTATAGAGGAATTACACTCCTAGACTCGCTGTCAAAGGTGTACACAGGGGTTTTGGCGAATAGGATAACAAATTGGGCGGAACAGTACGGTAGGATATCTGAGTTCCAAAATGGATTTAGGAAAGGATGTAATACAGTTGATAATGTTTGGATTCTGGACACTTTGATTACAAAGTATGTGAGGATAGCAGGGCGTAAATTATTTATAGCAGCGATTGACTTAGAAAAAGCTTTGATACGGTCAGTAGGGAGGCGCTATTTTTGAGATTAGGGGAGGTTGGAATGTCGAAAAAAATGAGGGTGGCAATTGAAACTATTTATGAGGAAGTGTTTGTGATGATTAAATTGCAGGATGGAAGGTTGAGTAAGTGTTTTGAATCGAAAAGCGGGGTGAGACAGGGATGTAAGCTATCCCCGATATTATTTATATTATTTATAAATAATATTTTAGAGGGTCATGGTGGAGACGCATGGCAATGCCCTTGGGTAGGGAAAATGGAGGTTCCGGGGTTGCTGTTCGCGGATGACCTATTGATTTTGGCTTTGACGGCAAATGGGTTGCAAAAAGGGTTGGACAAGGTAGTTGAATATACTAGGAAATGGTCTCTCGGAGTAAATGTAAGAAAGACTCAGATAATGGTGTGTAGGAAGAGGGGTGGGAGAAAGAATAAGGAAGTCTGGAGGCTGGAGCAGGAAGAAATTAAACCAGGGGGAAAAATTGAGTACCTAGGTGTAATAATTAGTAAGAATGCTTCCTGGAAAATCAGTGTAAGAAGGCAAAACTTAAAGGAAGAGGAGCGCTTGCGGTAGTAGGAGTATTAGAAAAGAAATTTCCAGACGTTAAATACAAAATTCAGAAAACGGTGTTTAAATCACTGGTAATGGGCAAAATGCTATTTGGGGTTGAAGTATGGGGAATGGAGGAAGACAGGAGTGAACTAAACCAGGTGGTGGCGAAATTTAGCAAGCTCATGATGGACCTACCGAATTGTACAGCCAATGCCAGGGCCAGATTAGTCTGTAAAGAATCGATAGAGGTTGAAATAGCTAAGAGGGTGTTCAAGTACTGGATTAGATTGGAGGAAGGGAAGGGTGGGGCGTTAGTACAAGAAACGTTTAATTTTCAGAAAGGTATGACGAATGAAGGTTACTGGGTGAATAAGTGCAAAAAATGGTTACAAAAGATTGGATTGGGGGTATATGGAGAGGTCTGGGGGGATGGTAGGAATAAATGGGTATGGGAAAGGATAAAGGGAAGACTACTAGATATTGAAAGACAGAGCTTAATAGGGGAATGTAGAGAGAGAGTCTCTTTATCAGTATTAAATAAATTGGTGGAAGTAATAAACCCGAAAACGGAGTTTGAGGGTAGAAGGGATAAGAGAGGTTTGTATTGGTGGATATTGGGTGTTCCGAGGAATAGGGGGTGGGTAGGTAGTGAGAATAGGGATAGATGTGTGTTATGTGGAGAGAAGTGGGAGGACCTGCATATTTTTAATCAATGCCGACCTTTGGCGGAGATAAAGATCAAACTACTAAGTAAGAAGGAGCTGCATATGGTAGGGGAAAGCTATAAGATAACATCTTGGTTATGTAGAGAGTGGGAGAAAGGAACGAATATAGCGAAATTCTTAAATGTGGCCAGAGCTATATTTATAAAGAAATTGAGGGAGTAACAGGGGTTGTGCAGATAATGTGGTTCGTGCTGAAGGAGAAAGGGGGAAGGCATTCTGCTCAGAGGAATGGATATCCGCCCTGAGCATGGTAATCATGATATCAGAAGAGGGGGCTGTAGTGTTAGGGGAAAGGGGGAGAGCACCTTGCCCTGTGGAAAGGTGATCCGCCTGGGGCAAAGGGAAAGCCTGAGAAAATTAGGTAAGCGTTGAGAAAAGGGGAGGTTGAGTAGGTTTGAGGGTAGTGTAAAGCTTAGGTGGAAGTAAAAAAAAATTAAAAAATAAATAAAACAAAAAAAGCGAGTTGACTGAGTGAACTAATGGACTTGGAATGGAGTACTGTATGTTGGTGTGTAAATGAGGAGTGAAAAAAATGGATTGTTTAAGTGTATTTGTGTGAGGAGGGAGTATAAAGAAGGTATATGTGATAGAATTGTGATAGATTAAGTGGGAATGTAGTTAAGGAGAAAATGTTGGCAGTATGGAAATTATGAAAGTAGGTCATAAAAAATTTTTTTATGGTGTAGATGCCTTGATGAGGGGTGTAAAATTGAGGGATTCTTGATGTTTATGTATTAAGTTTAATAGGATGGAAGAAATGGGGTCTAGCAGTTTGATGTAATTGAGGTGTTGTAGACTGAGAAGACGGAGTGAACTAATGGATTTGGAATGGAAACTGTTTGTTTGTGTGTAAGTGAAATGTTAAAAAAAGTCAAATTGTTTTAAGTGCGATATAAAAATGATTGTTAGTTGATGTTTAAGTCTGAAGCTTAATAAGGTGAGTCGGTTTGATATATGAAGTGTGGTGCGGTAGGTGGAGAAGACTGAGTGAACTAAAGGACTTAGAATGAAAAAAGTTTGTCTGTGTAAAAAAAAAGTGTTAATTGTTTTAGGTGCGTTGATGAGGGATTTTAAATGGTTGTTAGCTGATGTTAAGTCTTAAGTTTAATAAGGTGAGGTGTAGATAGCGGGAGTAGTGCGTGAGAGGTGAGGGTGACGTATCAAGGGAAGAGGGAGGGGTGGGGGACTTGACCCCACTCCAAAGACGTTAGACTTCAGCATGTCTGCACGGAAATGAAAAGGATAGGGAAGGTAGTGTGCTGACAATGGACAAGAGTATGTGTGACGTACATGGCGGAAGTGTGTTGCAGGCCACCTGTTGGGTCTGGTTTCAGCCAGGGTGGCTTGTAACACATGTTAAGGAAAGGAACACAGTGTTTGTCAGCGAGGGTCGGTGAGATACGATACCAGTTCTCACGTGGCAAGGCTGGTGGCTGCTGTAGACGGGTTAGTGGGCGTGTGTTCCATGCCAGGGCTGTTGCAGCGACCAGTCTAATTAATTTTTTAATTATTGTTAGGTGGTAGTCAGGGGTTGGGCTTTGGGTAGTTAGTAGTGCGGTATCGTCCTGCATGTGTGCTGGCTATCCGCGTACGTGTGGGATGATACTGAGTAGATGTAGAGGTAGTAAATGTAGTTAAGTAGTTTTAAGAGAGATGTAGTTGCTATTATTGCTTGTTTTCCTTTGTTTCGCTCTGTCTGTCTTTATTGCCTGTAAGCCGATGGTGTACACTAGGGTGGGCAATAAAGATATGTATGTATGTATGTATGTACTACATACCCCTGTTTCATTGTAAGTTGTGCCTTGATGGCAATCATGTGTAAAAGCCTGGCATTGCCTTTTTAATTAGCTTGGAACATTGAGAGCGGGTCAGCTCTTTCTGATGTCGTAAAGAGCCTCGAGGAGGCCAGATATGGTTTTTGGAGCTAATGCTCCTTGAATGAAGGGGTTTTCTGCCCTTTGATCGAATGTGTGATGTGGTACAGTTGGGCTAGTTGCTCAGGGATTGTGAAATTGGGGCTCGAAGCCCAGAATTTGGAAAGACCCCTGAACTTGTGCTTTCGTTTGTAAAGTTATCATTGTACCTGTTGTTTTTTATTGTTATTTCACCGAGTGAAAATTTGTTAAATCTTGTTGAAAATGAAAACCTACAACCTGTTTTCCAGTCATTGACCGGGTCAGGGATGTAATGAATGAAACATATATAGGCTGTTATTACAATGGGGTCGCCACTCCCAAGGTGATTTATTAATGAGTGATGAATGCTATGAAATGATAATGGAGAGTGATGCTGGAATGAAAGATGACCGGGAAAACCGGAGTACCCGGAGAAAAACCTGCCCCGCCTCCGCTTTGTCCAGCACAAATCTCACATGGAGTGACCGGGATTTGAACCACGGTATCCAGCGGTGAGAGGCCGACGCGCTGCTGCCTGAGCGACGGAGGCCCTGTTAAACCTTGTTGTCTATTGAAAATATAACCTTTATTGAAATTTTAATTCATCTTTCGGCCTTGTAGTTAGACCCATTCCAGCCCGCACCTTCTTTTACCTCTGCCTTCCACGGGTAACTCCGTAGTAATAATAATAATAATAATAATAATAATAATAATAATAATAATAATAATCATCCATTTTCACACCAGGCAAATGCTGGGGCTGTACCTTAATTAAGGCCACGGCCGCTTCCTTCCAACTCCTAGGCCTTTGCTATCCCATCGTCGCCATAAGACCTATCTGTGTCGGTGCGACGCAAAGCCCCTAGCAAAAAAAATAATAATAAATATGTTACGTCCCACTAACTACTTTTACGGTTTGGGGAGACGCCGAGGTAGTGGAATTTCGTCTCTCAAGGTTTCATTTACGTGCCATTACATTTACCGACACGAGGCTGACGAATTTGAGCACCTTCAAATACCACCGAACAGAACCAGGATCGAACCCGACTTTCCTCAATGAGCCAGAAGGTGTTTTTACATATTGGTCTCCCAAGCCCGCTGAAACGCACACACTAACCAACCCCACGAGCGACACTTTCACACCGGTCACAAGAGGGTCTGGCTACATAGGGAATGGTGATACAAGCATTGCTCATACCTCAACCGCAATCATAAATGTCAAAGCCGAAAACAAGACTTAGACAGATCTATGAAAGTAACTTTTTTTTTCTAAACCATGCCAGAAAACATATTCCTCTCTAAACATTATGTCTCACCAGAAATGAATCTGGCCAGACACAATTTGAATCTAGTTGCAAATAGTACAGTGTGTTACAAAACAAACAATACTGAATGTTGCCAGGAACCTGCCTCTATAACGGTAATGGATGCAACAAGATGGAGCTACAGCGTAAACCACGCGGGTGTCACTTGGCCTTCTGCAACCGCATTTCTCTTTTTTTTTACAATCTGCTTTACGTCACACCGACACAGACTGATCTTACGGCGACGATGGGATATGAAAGGGCTAAGAGCGGGAAGGAAGCGGACGTAGCCTTAATTAGGGTACAGGCCCAGCATTTGCCTGGTGTGAAAATGGGGAAAGCGCGAAAAATCATCTTCAGGGCTGCCGACATTGGGGTTCGATCCCACTGTCTTCCGAATGCAAGCTGACAGCTGCGCGTTCCTAACCGCACAGCCAACTCGCTCGGTGCAACAACACTGAGGAGATCACTTAAATTCCCGTAGCCTTCCCACTTCCTGGATCTCACGGTCCCAGACACCCACATATGAAGCATGCTGCATTAATCCGTTTACAGGTCACATAACCCACCTTGCAGTGTTCCCGAATTACCAGAGAAGACACAATAATTTTTTGTGCCCTCGCAGCAACCTGTTTTCACTATGCTCGACAGTCTACAGGACTGCTCTTAACAATGTATGAAACGTGAGGGAGCACAGTTTAAACTAGTGATGTGCGCGAGTGACGCTTGGACTCGCGAGAATCGAGTCTGGCGAGTCCAAGCCTCGCCGAGTAACCCGTGCGAAGTACTCGAGTCTCCACTGTGACGTCACGATCCGTAACTGCGACCTGTTGCCGAGCAGTCGGAAGAAATGCTCCAATCATGAAGTACTATTACAACAGCTACGTAAATGATGACCATACCGTGAAACACGCGAGTGTAAGACCGTAACATATTTATTTCGAAATGTCATTCGTTTAGTTTGTCACACAATTACATCCTTCCTTTTCTCCTTCGTCTATATTTAGTTGGGCTCGGTCTTTACAGCGCCTCTGTAGCGTAGCGGGTAGTGTTATTAACTCCTATCCTTGGAAGCCTCGGTTCTATTCTCGATACCGCCAGAAATTTTTGAATGTCAGGAAGGCTGGTATGTGATTCAAATGGTACATGCAGCTCACCTCCAATGGGGATTTTTCCGAAAGGAGCTGCACCACCTCGGGATGAGAATATGAGTTTGCATATTTGCATTATATCGCCCAGTAGGTTAGCCTTTGGTAACTTGAGATACGGAGTGAAGATTAGGAAAATAATTTAACTATTCATTGTAGGCTTCCTTCCCTCTTCCTTGTCTATCCCTTCCAATCTTCCCATCCCCCACCAAGGCACCTGTTTAGCATAGCAGGTGAGGCTGCCCGGGCAAGGTACTGGTCATTCTCCCCAGTTGTATCTCCCGACCCAATGTCTCACGCTCCAGGACACTGCCCTTGAGGCGGTAGAGGTGGGATCCCTGGCTGAGTCCGAGAGAGAAACCAACCCTGGAAGGTAAACAGATTAAGAAAGAAAGATCTAGCTGTATCCCTATTTCACATTAAAAATATCTTAACACAGTCGCTGGTTACGTAGATTCATCTGAACACACTGCAGACAATTGCCAGTGCGAGACGCAAGGTTCGGTAAGGGGCGCAATGTTCACACAATATTGTAGAGATCAGATATACCACACACAGCTTTAAAAGCTTTGCGGTCAGGTATTCTTTGTATAGTCACGAGCATACAATAATGCCCTTTATAATATAAATAGATTAGTCGAAAATGTACTTTTGTCCTGCCTGATCTCTACAATTTCACACTGTACGCCGGTAAAATGAAATGGCGTGGCTTTTAGTGTCGGGAGTGTCCGAGGACGTGTTCGGCTCGCCAGATGCAGGTCTTTCGATTTGACACCCGTAGGCACCCTGCGCGTCATAATGAGGATGAAATGATGATGAATACAACACACACAACCAGCCCCCATGTCGGCAAAATTAACGAATGATGGTTAAAATTCGCGACCCTACCGCGTATCGAACCCGCGACCCCTGTGACCAAAGGCCAGTACGCTAACCATTTTGCCACGGAGCCAGACTGTGGTTCCCAATCACCTGTGTCCACACGTTCCTTAGTTTACGTTACAATATTCGTTAATACGGCATAATGTACATGTTCGACTGTATATAATGTTGTGCAGTAGAACAACGAATGCCCTAGTTAAACGTCCACGACGTTCAATTTATTGAAGGAATGCTGTGGGCATTTGGTGAGGTATCCAAGAATAACGATTATATTGTTTCCAACTCCGGTATTTTGTTCTGCCGTATAATATCGTACTTACTTTTTCGGTAAGGTACTGTGTGTATGCTTCGGGATTAACGGCTGTTTGAAAGGGTGACTGTGTACACACTTCATTAAAGTGATGTTAAGTACCGCATCGCAACATCAGTTTGTACATTATATCACTGTGCGTTATTGGGAAACGGACCCAATACTTGTCCTTTTCCTACCTACAATATTAAGCATCGTGTTGTTTCCATACACGGCTCGCAGATAACGCTGCCTGCGTTCTCGGCCTCGAGTCCGGACTCGAGTCTTCGCGAGTCCATTTGCAGCCCATCACTAGTTTAAACACATGCTGCTTCGACGCATTTAGATGCCTGTTACACGTTGCATGTTATAATGACGTATCTTGATGTTCAGAGTGTATTACTAATTTCAGTACCGTTTGTTTTCTCAACATACTGTGTTTCGAAGAGTTCCTAAACTATGTTTCGTTATATTTCATTTATTTTTTGTTGATAAGCAGTTATGTTAATATTAACGAAGAAGATTCAATATATGGTATAATCTGAAGGAAGGAAATTCGAATGAGATGTTACGCGTGAGTTACGACAGATTACTCACATACACGGTAACCTAAAACACACACCAAAAAAACTTCACCCCAAATATTTCTGAAATGGAAGATGCTATTGACGTGTTGTTTTCACAGAAATGAAGTGTAACCAAAGGCTTATAATTGTAGCCTATACACAGATTGTAATAGTTATTAGAATGTGTATTATTTTAGAAAGTAAGCTGCCTTTGTGTATCAGTGGTAAAGTGTCGGCCTGCGGATCCTGAGATAGTGGATTCAAACCCAGCAGAGGTAGCCGGATTTTTGAACGGTGGAAGAAAGTTAATTCGACACTCCATTCGTACGATGTCGGCATATAAAATATCTCTGGTGATACATTTGGTGTTTACCCGACAAAATTCGTTAAAACTCAGCCATGGGCGCCCAAGAGAGATTCGGTTTAGTTTGCCTTCTAGTAGGCCTAGAGTAAAACGGAACGTTCATGTTGATGAGCAGACAGCCAGATGGTATCAAATTAAAATGTCCGCATACGGTAATTGAGGCCATATTATTATTATTATTATTATTATTATTATTATCATTATATTATTATTATTATTATAGAAACATCCATTTTTCAGTATTCTAGTACAAGTAATTTACGAGCTATCGTAGCTTGAAGATATTGTAAATACCGACAGTTGTCTGCTCCATTCAACTGTTACCGGGCGAGTTGGCCGTGCGGTTAGAGGCACGCGGCTGCGAGCTTGCATCCTGGAGACAGTGGGTTCGAATCCCACTGTCGGCAGCTCTGAAGATGGTTTTCCGTGGTTTCCCATTTTCACATCAGGCATCAGGCTGGGGCTGTACCTTAATTAAGGCCACGGCCGCTTCCTTCCAACACGTAGGAGTAGTATAATGGGAGAGTTCTGCGGCCTCCTCCGCCGCCCGCGGCGCGGGAAATTTGAATTTTGGCGGGAAATTTGAATTTTAGCGGGAGATTTGAATTTTGGCGGGAGATTTGAATTTGTAAACAAAGCCACGTGCTTTTTGACAGCTGTCATCGACAACAACGCATCGCTAACCTCACTGCTGCCATCTTGACGGGCCTAAACCTCACTAGTGCCAACTTAACCTAACTAGCATGAGGTAAACAAAGCCACGTGTTTTTGACAGCCACGTGCTTTTTGACAGACAACAACGCATCGCTAACCTCAGTACTGCCATCTTGACGGGCCTAAACCTCAGTAGTGCCAACTTAACCTCACTAGCGCGAGGTAAACAAAGCCACGTGCTTTTTGACAGCCACGTGCTTTTTGACAGATTTGTAAACAAAGCCACGTGCTTTTTGACGGACAACAACGCATCGCTAACCTCAGTACTGCCATCTTAACGGGAATAAACCTCGGTGGTACCAACTTAACCTAACTAGCGCGTGGTAAACAAAGCCACGTGCTTTTTTGACAGCTGTCATCCGCCATCTTTGAGCACTGTGCTGCCCTCTTTCATCACCTGTCATCGGTAGTGCTACCATCTTGACGGGTCTAAACCTTAGTGCTACCAACTTAACCTCACTAGCGCGTGGTAAACAAAGCCACGTGCTTTTTTGACAGCTGTCATCCGCCATCTTTGAGCACTGTGCTACCCTCTTTAGATGCACTATCTTTGAGCACCGTGCTGCCCTCTTTAGCTACTTACCTTTGACAGTTGTCGTCCGCCATCTTGCATCGCAAACCTCAGTGCTGCCCGGTGACGGCAAATTCCACGTGCTCTTGTTTGGAAACAAAGCCACGTGCAGCTGTCATCCGCCATCTTGCATCACAAACCTCAGTGCTACACTCTATGTGGTGGCGGCAAATTCTAAATGCTTTATAAACCTATGTGCTTTTTTGACAGCTATCATCCGCCATCTTTAATCACCGTGCTGCCCTCTTTAGCTCTTTGACAGCTGTCATCCGCCATCCTTAATCCGGAGAGAACAGTGCTGCCTGGTGGCGGCAAATTCCACGTGCTCTTGTTTGGAAACAAAGCCATGTGCAGCTGTCAACCGCCATCTTTAATCACCGTGCTACCCTCTTTAGCTACTTACCTTTGACAGCTGTCATCCGCCACCAGAGAGAACAGTGCTGCCCGCTGGCGGCTAATTCCACGTGCTTTACAAAGCTATGTGCAGCTGTCATCCGCCATCTTTAATCACCGTGCTGCCCAGCAGCGGTAAATTCCACGTGCTTTACAAACTCACGCGCTTTTTGTCAGCTGTCATCAGCCCAGCAATTCTCTTTCTATATAATAATTTCGTGTGGCTATTTCTGGCCAAGTGCAGTCTAAAAAAAATAAATCCTAGTCTTGTTACATCAGGAAGGGTAACTAGCTAAATCCTGGTCTTTCAGCGTCAGGAAGGGCAACCGGTCGAAAACAATAGTGTATGACGTGAGAGGCTAGATACTACCAGTTTTGCGCAGGAAAACAAATTCATGCGATTTAAAAATCTTAGTCAGGAAGGGCATCCAGCTGTAGTGATACAGCGATTTAAAATCTAAGAAGTACATCTAGCTGTAAATCCCCCGATTCTCGACAGATTCTTAATCCGAGTTCTTTGACGTCAGGAAGGGCAACCGGTCGAAAACCATAGTGTATGATGTGAGAGGCTAGATACTACTAGTTTTGCATCAGGAAGGGCGACTCAACAAATTCTTGCGATTTAAAATCTTAGTTTTGCGTCAGGAAGGGCATCCGGCTGTAAAACAATAGTTCATGATTTAAAATCTAAGAAGTGCATCTAGCTGTAAATCCCCGATTCCCGTGTTAGAAGTTGTAAAACAGATTCTTAATCCGAGTTGTCAGGAAGGGCAACCGGTTGAAAACTATAGTGTAAGAGGTTAGATACTGCTAGTTTTGCGTCAAGAAGGGCAACTCAACAAATTCATGCGATTTAAAATCTGTAAAACACATTTTTATTCCCAAGAGAATCGAACCCGAGACTACTGGGTGAGAGGCATGCACGCTAAACTAAACTGTAGGCTATGGGTTTGTTCTACAGTCCTTGAAGTATCGGCACAGTCATTCTGAACGAGTTGTGGAATGCATGTGTTAGCTGAAATTGTACACGTATCTTCCGGCTTGTGTAACCTTGAACGAAGACACGGTGTGCTGATAAGCGACTTGTAACTCACGAACGTCTTCTTAGCTGAGTAGCATTCAGCCCATGTAAGCTCCTAACATATTATGATTGTACGGAGAGGTTAAAACACAGTACTAATTAAGGTTGTAAAATATTCTGTTCTGTAAAACTGAAATAGTCCTCCTCTGTGGTGTAGTAGTTAGTGTGATTAGCTGCTACCCCCGGAGGTCCGAGTTCGATTCCCGGCTCTGCTGCGGAATGTGTAGCATTTAGCCTATGTAAGTTCCTAACGTAAACTATCATGATTGTACGGAGAGGTTAAAACACACACACAGTGTCAGCATATAGCACACCCCTATCGAAAGAGCCTGCGCGGTGCCGGCATGTAGGCTTCTCCTGATGAAGGATCCTGCACAAGGTTTAACGCCCCCTATCAACAGCCCTTACTTAATGCTGGCTTTCTTGCACACCCCGCCTCTTAGATCATACACCATAGTTTTACGACCGGTTACCCTTCTTGACTAGGATTTTAAATCGATAACTAGATATCCCGACATAGCCTACTCCCACCGAAGAAGCCTGTACAAGACTTATTGCCTCCATCCGACAGATGAATCACACTCAACGTCTTGTACTCAAAAATCATTTTCGAAGGAGTCTGCACAAGGTTTAACACCCCCTATCAACAGCCCTTACTTATTGCTGGCTTTTTTGCACACCCCGCCTCTTAGATCATACACCATAGTTTTATACGACCGGTTGCCCTTCCTGACTAGGATTTTAAATCGATAACTAGATGTCCCGACATAGCCTACTCCTACCGAAGAAGCCTGCACAAGGCTTATTGCCTCCATCCGACAGATGAATCACCCTCAACGTCTTGTACTCAAAATCATTTTCGAAGGAGTCTGCACAAGGTTTAACGCCCCCTATCAACAGCCCTTACTTATTGCTAGCTTTTTTGCACACCCCGCCTCTTAGTAGTTTTACACGACCGGTTGCCCTTCCTGACTAGGATTTTAAATCGATAACTAGATGTCCCGACATAGCCTACTCCTACTGAAGAAGCCTGCACAAGGCTTATTACCTCCATCCGACAGATGAATCACCCCCAACGTCTTGTACTCAAAAATCATTTTCGAAGGAGTCTGCACAAGGTTTAACACCCCCTATCAACAGCCCTTACTTATTGCTGGCTTTTTGCACACCCCGCCTCTTAGTAGTTTTATACGACCGGTTGCCCTTCCTGACTAGGATTTTAAATCGATAACTAGATGTCCCGACATAGCCTACTCCTACCGAAGAAGCCTGCACACAGCTTAACGCCTCCATCCAACAAATGAATCACACTCAACACTCTTCAATCATTCTCGCTACTTCGGAAGATAGCGGGTTCGAACTGGAAGCCGTGAAAAATAGCAAATGCTAGGTAAGGGGCCTGCGCGATCGTCATTACATGATCTAGCTCAATGTAGTTTTAGCTCAATACCTACAGGTAAGGAATACCGCGGATGTACCCTCGAGAAGTCGAGGATCGCGCGCTAACTTTCCAAGGCTCGAACTCTGAAATTCCGGCACCTCGGCATCAACAGGAGGTTCGATTCCGGCTTAAATACGTCAGCCTGCGGGACTACAGGGGAGCTCTTGTTGCATAAACACTTCGTTCCGACTGTACCGCAGTTGTCAGCGATTTTTTCACATCCGCTTGGTAACAAGCAGCATATTTACTCGCTGCAGTCTGCGCGAAGTGCTCACAGTTCTCTGTATGCGTTTATTACGTACACACATCTCCCGTCTGCTGTGAATATTATTCTTCAGCCTTTATCTTAAGGTAAGGTAGAACTGTTAGTTACTTTTTTATTTGCAAAGCAACTTCTACGCTAGACATCTACATTCATATATGTTTGTTCTTTTTTAGGTACTGTTCGAAAGTACGCAATTTTATTCATCCCAGTAACAGCCTGCAGCACGTGCATTTTTTTAAAGGTATGTTTTCGAACTTTGAGTTGTAAAGATAACTAGGTTAGATGATGTACCCAACACTACATTCATATATGTTTCTTCTTTTTAGGTACGACCAGAATATTATCATTCGAGTTTCAGGCTTGAACGCACGCATTTTATTTATCCGAGTAACAGTTTGCAGCGCGAAGATTTTAAGGTATGTCTGACCTCTATTCATTGAAACTTGGTTTCTTCTAAAACATCGTAACTTTAGTCTATTGATAAATAGTTGTTCTCTTTAATCCTCACGCTATAGACGAGGTGCGTACATAGCTATGTCTGCTCTCAACAGGCTGAAACTTGGTTTCTTCTTATACATCGTAACTTTAAGCTATTGATAAATAGTTGTTCTCTTCAACCCGCATACTATAGACGTGGTATAATTTCAAACACGCGCACATAGCTATGTCTGTCCTCAACAGGCTGAAACTTGGTTTCTTCTAAAACATCGTAACTTTAGTCTATTGATAAATAGTTGTTTTCTTCAATCCTCACGCTATAGACGAGGTATAATTTCAACCACGTACACATAGCTATGTCTGTCCTCAACGGGCTGAAACTTGGTTTCTTCTAAAACATCGTAACTTTAGAGTATTGATAAATAGTCGTTCTCTTTAATCCTCATACTATAGACGAGGTATAATTTCAAACACGTGTACATAGCTATGTCTGTCCTCAACAGGCTGAACTTGGTTTCTTCTAAAACATCGTAACTTTAAGCTATTGATAAATAGTCGTTCTCTTCAATCCTCATACTATAGACGCGGTATAATTTCAAACATGTGTACATAGCTATGTCTGTCCTCAACAGGCTGAAACTTGGTTTCTTCTAAAACATCGTAACTTTACAGTATTGATAAATAGTTGTTCTCTTCAATCCTCATACTATAGACGTGGTATAATTTCAAACACGCGCACGCAGCTATGTCTATCCTCAACAGGCAGAAACTTGGTTTCTTCTAAAACATCGTAACTTTAGTCTATTGATAAATAGTTGTTCTCTTCAACCCGCATACTATAAACGTGGTATAATTTCAAACACGTACACATAGCTATGTCTGTCCTCAACAGGCTGAAAATTGGTTTCTTCTAAAACATCGTAACTTTAGAGTATTGATAAATAGTCGTTCTCTTTAATCCTCATACTATAGACGTGGTGGTATAATTTCAAACACGCACACATGACGTGGTATAATTTCAAACACGCACACGTAGCTATGTCTGTCCTCAACAGGTTGAAACTTGGTTTCTTCTAAAACATCGTAACTTTAGAGTATTGATAAATAGTTGTTCTCTTCAATCCTCATACTATAGACGTGGTATAATTTCAAACACGCACACGTAGCTATGTCTATCCTCAACGGGCTGAAACTTGGTTTCTTCTAAAACATCGTAACTTTAAGCTAATCATAAATAGTTGTTCTCTTCAATCCTCACGCTATAGACGTGGTTAATTTCAAACACGCACACATAGCTATGTCTCTCCTCAACAGGCTGAAAATTGGTTTCTTCTAAAACATCGTAACTTTAGTCTATTGATAAATAGTTGTTCTCATTAATCCTCACGCTATAGACGGGGTATAATTTCAAACACGCGCACATAGCTATGTCTGTCCTCAACAGGCTGAAACTTGATTTCTTCTAAAACATCATAACTTTAAGCTAATCATAAATAGTTGTTCTCTTCAATCCTCATACTATAGACGTGGTATAATTTCAAACACGCACACGTAGCTATGTCTGTCCTCAACAGGTTGAAACTTGGTTTCTTCTAAAACATCGTAACTTTAGAGTATTGATAAATAGTTGTTCTCTTCAATCCTCATACTATAGACGTGGTATAATTTCAAACACGCGCACGTAGCTATGTCTATCCTCAACAGGCTGAAACTTGCTTTCTTCTAAAACATCGTAACTTTAAGCTATTGATAAATAGTTGTTCTATTCAACCCGCATACTATAGACGTGGTATAATTTCAAACTCACAGCTATGTCTGCCCTCAACAAGCTGAAACTTGGTTTCTTCTAAAACATCGTAACTTTAAGCTATTGGTAAATAGTTGTTCTCTTCAATCCTCATACTATAGACGTGGTATAATTTCAAACACGCACACATAGCTATGTCTATCCTTAACAGGCTGAAACTTGGTTTCTTCTAAAACATCGTAACTTTAGTCTATTGACAAATAGTTGTTTTCTTCAATCCTCACGCTATAGACGGGGTATAATTTCAAACACGCGCACATAGCTATGTCTATCCTCAACGGGCTGAAACTTGGTTTCTTCTAAAACATCGTAACTTTAAGCTATTGATAAATAGTTGTTCTCTTCAACCCGCATACTATAGACGAGGTATAATTTCAAACACGCACACATAGCAATGTCTGTCCTCAACGGGCTGAAACTTGGTTTCTTCCGAACATCGTAACTTTAGTCTATTGATAAATAGTCGTTCTCTTCAATCCTCATGCTATAGGCCTAACTCACAGCCATGTCCAACCTCTATACGTTGAAACTTGGTTTCTTCCGTAACTTTCACCTAATCTCTATCGGTCGTTCTCTTTTCAGATGTTCCCCTGCTGCGAGGAATGTAATGTAACGTTTGCAAGGCGTGATAACTTCATGCGCCATATGAAATCAAA
This sequence comes from Anabrus simplex, assembly GCF_040414725.1. Classification (NCBI taxonomy): domain Eukaryota; kingdom Metazoa; phylum Arthropoda; class Insecta; order Orthoptera; family Tettigoniidae; genus Anabrus; species Anabrus simplex. Next base: position 925,874,842 of record NC_090266.1, read on the forward strand.
ACACCCTAGTATAACATCTGCTTTATGTAAAGTTTGCAGTGTGTATTTCGCTAACGTAGTGCGATACGAGGCTCACTTAGCAGAGGTACATCAAATATCTACTTGCCCTCAGGTAGTAGTAGGGAAAAAGCGTGCAGCTACTGATGTAGCTGTAGAAAGTACTAGTAGGAAAAAACCTAGGAAAAATGAACTTCAAACTATTCAATGCGAGCACTGTAACACTGATGTACCATCTTCGCATTTTCAGGGGCACTTACGGAGTAATGCGCATAAAAATAATGCGTGTAGAAGTGGTAGTAACGCAAACATCGAGGAAATTAGTACAGCATTTAAAAGTAGGATTGCTAGTTACAGAATTCGCACCAGTCAAAAGTTTCAGAGCACTTCAAACTTTTTAAATTGCGTTCAACCGGATGTACAACAGCTTCCTGCTAAATCTTTGTCCAATCATAATTTATTTAAAGTTAATTTTGAACTTTTCACCTTGTACATTAAAAGCACGGATGAATCCGAAATAACGGACATTAAATCATTTAATACGAAGAATTTTGTCATAAGTCAGTCGACTAATTTTGGTGATGTACTTAGGGATGTCTCTAACATTATTTCAACTAAGAGCGAGGAATTTCAGGAAAAGGAATCAGGGTGGGCTTTAGTTGAAATAATGTATCTAGAAGTTAACATCAATAAGTACAATCCTATGCGTGGATCTTCGCACACTGAGCTGCCGACATGGATTCAGCAAAGAAAAGCTGTTGTAAACATCCAAAACAATGACGAAGCATGTTTTGCTTGGGCGGTGATGTCAGCTTTAAATCCTGTGAAACGGAATGTAGCGAATAGAACATCATCCTATCCACACTATTCAACGCAACTAAATTTCGATAGTATAGAATTTCCTGTACAGTTAAAAGATATTAAGCGCTTTGAGGAACTAAATAACATTAGTATTAATGTGTATGGTGTAGAGAAAAAGTCTGTAGTAGGTCCTCTGTATTATACATGTCATAAGAAGAGTACTCATGTTAATTTACTCTATATTGAAAACAGTGAGAATAGCCACTCTTGCTGGATTAAAAATCTGAGTAGACTTGTTGGCAGTCAGTTGTCAAAACGTAATGGTAAAAAGTGGCTATGTGATGGATGCTTGCAGTATTTTAAAACTGAAGATCAGTTAACGAAGCACTCCAAGAATGACTGCAATCATGTACGTACAGAGATACCTACTACAGGCAATAATGTTTTAAAATTTACAAATTTTCACAAGCAGATGTGGGTACCGTTCGTGATTTATGCAGACTTTGAAGCCATCCTCACACCATGTAACACATGCTCACCTAATCCTGACAACTCTTTCACTAATACTACGCACATGCATGTCCCGTATAGCTTCTCGTATTACATCAAGTGTAGTTACGATAGTACGCTTAACAAGTTAAAGCTGTATCGAGGTCATGATGCTGCTAAAGTATTTTTAGAAAGACTTGAAAGTGATGCAGTTCGTCTTGGTCGTATTCTAAATAGTAATATTCCTATGAAGCCACTCACCGAAATTCAGTTAAATGATCATGAACGTGCTACAAAGTGTAGCATTTGTGATGGGGAATTTTCCGAAAATGACCCTAAAGTTTTTGATCATGATCATTTAACTGGTTTCTACAGATGTGCCGCTCATTATAGCTGTAATCTTAAGTATAGAGTTCCTAAATTTATCCCTGTAATTTTTCATAACTTATCTGGTTACGACTCTCATTTCATCATTTCACAATTTGGAGCTTCAGATGAAAAAGTAGATATAATCCCTCAGAATAAAGAGCAGTACATTGCGTTTGCAAAGTCTGTAAAAGTAGATGCTGAGCATTCTATAAAACTGAGATTCCTTGACTCGTTTCGCTTTACGGCGAGTAGCCTCGATAAACTTTCTAGTCATTTACAGCCTGAACAATTTACGGAATTTCGACGCGTTTTTCCCGAAGAAGCGCAGTTTAATTTACTTCGGCGTAAGGGTGTTTTTTGTTATGAATATCTCGACTGCTTAGACCGCCTCGAAGAACGTGCCTTACCATCGAAACAATCCTTTTACAGCTCGCTGAATTCAGTAGATATTAGTGATGATGACTATTTACATGCACAACATATCTGGGAGCAGTTCCACATTCAAACGCTGGGCGAATACTCCGATTTATATTTAAAGACAGATGTACTTTTGTTAGCTGATGTTTTTGAAAATTTTCGCTGTGTTTGCATGAACACCTACAGCCTTGACCCATGTCAGTATTTTACTGCACCTGGGTTAAGTTGGGATGCGATGCTAAAACACACGCATGTGAATTTGGAACTGCTGACAGATATCGATATGGTGCACTTTATAAAATCATCAATTCGAGGCGGTCTGAGTCAGTGCAGCGGGCGGTATTCGAAGGCGAATAATAAGTACATGCCGAGTTTCGATTCCAGTCAGGAATCTCGGTATATCGTTTACCTCGATGCTAATAATCAGTATGGGTGGGCGATGAGTCAGCATCTACCGGTGAGTGGTTTCCGCTGGCTGACGCAGTGCGAAATTGATGCTTTACAGCTACACGCCCTAGGTGATGAAGCTGATAAAGGCTATTTCCTCGAAGTTGACTTACAGTATCCTAAAGAGTTACACAATTCTCATAATGACCTACCGTTCTGCCCTGAAAATATGAAGCCCCCGTACATTACATCAACGACGAAAATGCTCATTGCTAATTTGTGCGATAAATCTAAGTATATCATTCATTACCGAAATTTAAAACAGTGTTTGCATCATGGTTTGAAGTTATCCAAAATTCATCGCGTACTAGAATTTAATCAGTCACCGTGGCTAAAGCCATATATCGATCTGAACAATAATTTAAGAACGAATGCGGTTAACGAGTTTGAAAAAGATTTCTACAAGCTCATGAATAACAGTGTGCTTGGTAAGACTATGGAAAATGTTGACAAACGCGTTGATGTAAAATTGATTACAAACTGGGATAATATTAAGAAAAGGTATGGTGATAACTATTTAATAAGTAAACCAAATTTCCACAGCTGCACCATTATACATGAGAATTTAGTTATTATACAGATGAATCGTGTTAAGGTTAAGTATGACAAACCTACCTACGTCGGCTTTGCAGTACTTGAATTGGCTAAAACACTCATGTATGAATTCCATTACGATTATATGATGAAGAAGTACGCGCATAATGCGCAATTGCTCTACACAGATACCGATTCGTTTATTTATCAAATCAAAACTGATGACTATTACAATGATATAAAGCCGGACTTGGGTAGGTTTGATACGAGTAACTATCATGCAGATAATCAATATCATCTACCGCTAGTGAACAAAAAGGTTCTAGGTAAAATGAAAGATGAATGTGCTGGGAATATTATCGATTCATTTGTAGGTACTAAATCCAAGTCATATTGCATAAAACTCTTAAATGAATTACAAATAAAGAGATTGAAGGGGGTTAAAAAGAATGTCGTTCAGAATCAGCTAAGTTTTGAAAACTATAACAATTGCATTAAAAGTAATCCATCTGTTTTGCATAAGCAAATGTCTGTCATTAGAAGCAAGAAGCACCAGTTGTACACTCATTTAATTAGTAAGGTAGCCCTTAATAATGTTGATTGTAAACGGTTTGTCATTCCAAATTCTACCAACACGCTAGCCTGGGGGCATAGTAGTATTGATAGGTACTACTTTACATAAACATTATGCTAGAGGTGTGTACTTACGTTACGCTGTCTTACATCACATTTCACTGTACATATTGTAGGGAGAGGTACGCTGAGAGCGTAGTACGGCAAGTTTAAACTTGTACATTCAAGAATTGCATCGAGAAGTACCCAAACATCACTAGGGTAAAATGATTCGAGATAAAACTTGTACATACAAGATGTAAATAAATAATGTAGAATTAGGATATTCTTTTATTTTAGGTTAGGTATTACCTTCCTCCCGCTCCTTATTTGCAAGATAGAGTTTTTGTTTATTACTCAAAGAAGAAAAGCAAGAAAGAAGGTGATGAGCAGATTTGTAAGTATAGTATCATCTAGTTCGGTAAGTATCTCGAGAGCAGAATTTTTTGTCAAAAAAGCACATAGCTTTGTTTCCAAACAAGAGCACGTGGAATTTACCGCCGCCACATAGATTGCAGCACTGTTCTCTCTGGATTAAAGATGGCGGATGACAGCTGTCAGAAAAGCATATAGGTTTGTAAAGCACATGGAATTTGCCACCACCGGGCAGCACTGTTCTCTCTGGATTAAAGATGGCGGATGACAGCTGTCAAAGGTAAGTAGCTAAAGAGGGCAGCACGGTGAATAAAGATGGCGGATGACAGCTGCACATGGCTTTGTTTCCAAACAAGAGCACGTGGAATTTGCCGCCACCGGGCAGCACGGTGATTAAAGATGGCGGATGACAGCTGTCAGAAAAGCATATAGGTTTGTAAAGCACGTGGAATTTACCGCCACCACATAGAGGGCAGCACGGTGCTCAAAGATGGCTGCTATCAAAAAGCATTTTTCAAATTATCCGCCACCACAAAGAGGGCAGCACTGTGATTAAAGATGGCGGATGACAGCTGCACGTGGATTTGTTTATCTCACGCTTGTGAGGTTAAGTTGGTAGCACTAAGGTTTAGGCCCGTCAAGATGGCAGCACTGCCGATGACAGGTGACGAATTTTACATCTAAAGAGGGCAGCACAGTGTTTAAAGATGGCGGATGACAGCTGTCAAAAAGCACGTGGCTTTGTTTACCACGCGCTAGTTAGGTTAAGTTGGTACCACTAAGGTTTAGGCCTGTCAAGATGGCAGTACTGAGGTTAGCGATGCGTTGTTGTCTGTCAAAAAGCACGTGGCTGTCGAAAAACACGTGGCTTTGTTTACCTCGCACTAGTTAGGTTAAGTGACAGCTGTCAAAAAAGCACGTGGCTGTCAAAAAGCACGTGGCTTTGTTTACCTCGCGCTAGTTAGGTTAAGTTGGCACTACTGAGGTTTAGGCCCGTCAAGATAGCAGTACTGAGGTTAGCGATGCGTTGTTGTCTGTCAAAAAGCACGTGGCTGTCAAAAAGCACGTGGCTTTGTTTACCTCATGCTAGTTAGGTTAAGTTGGCACTACTGAGGTTTAGGCCCGTCAAGATGGCAGCAGTGAGGTTAGCGATGCGTTGTTGTCGATGACAGCTGTCAAAAAGCACGTGGCTTTGTTTACAAATTCAAATCTTCCGCCAAAATTCAAATCTCCCGCCAAAATTCAAATTTCCCGCCTGAATTCAAATTTCCCGCGCCGCGGGAGGAGGAGGAGGCGCCCGAACTGTCCCATTATACTACTCCTAGGCCTTTCCTGTCCCATCGTCGCCATAAGAGATATCTGTGTCGGTACGACGTAAAACCCCTAGCTAGCATTCAACTGTTTAGTTACGAGACTGTGATGTTCTTACTGTATGGTCGTTTCCTTTACAGTACACTGATTGCATTGCTACTTCCTTTCCAGCTACATTTTTGATAGTTCCAGAAGTAGGACGTGGTGGAATATGGCATTTGACAGTGCTGAAAAAGATGACATATTAACGGCGCATGCAGAATAGAGGAAGAATGCTGTTCGTTCTTATGCTCTGTACGCGGAACTATGTCCCAATAGACGTCATCCATCTCGGCAATTATTTGTGAACCTCCTCAATAAATAACGTGAAATTGGAAGTGCAACGTCTAGAAAACGTAACAGAAACACAGGAGTGACTGGAGAAGAGGGTGAAATTGATGCTCTAACTGTTGTTGCTGAAGACTCTCACATCAGCTCCCGTGCAATCTCACGAGGAAGTGGCATGTGTCAGGTACGTAAACTACGCGTTCTCCACCGTCATAAGTTCCATTCATATCATGTCTCTCAACATCAAGAGCTGCATGGAAACGATTTTGAGAGACGATTTAACTTTTGCACATGGACATTAAGAAAATATACACCAGATGTATCACGTATCTTGTTTAGTGATGAAACAAAATTTACAAATCTTTACCAAGTAAACCTCCGAAACATGCGCTATTGATCCATAAATAATCCTCCTTGGCGTCGTTAGGTGGAACCTAAGCGTCCATGGAGTTTAAATCTGTGGCGTGGAATAATGAACCATCAGCTCATAGAAGGAACACTAGATTATCAAAAGTAGCTCAACCTCCTAACAGACCAACTTCCACAGATATTAGAAGACACTACACTGCAAACTAGGAGGAACACCTGGTATCAGCATGACGAGTGTCCAGCGCATAGTGCACGATGTATTAGCCTATAGCTTGTCGCCACCGATTGTTTCCAAAATGCTGGATTGGACGAAGGAGACCTGTCCACCAGATTTGACTCCTATAGATTTTTCTCTGAGGAAAGCCAAAAGATACTCCAGAATGTGTGCATCAATTTTTACATTTCAGACTCGAAGCTTATACTGAAGCTGGTGATAGTCATTTTGAATACAAGCTTTGAAGGCCAATTCCCTTCCTTCTTCACTATCCAAATACGTTGTTTGTTCATTTTTTAAAGTTAGTTCTGACACATGGAGTAGACAACTGCCGATATTTACATTGTTGCCATTGATGCTTTCACGACCCGTACTTATAGACATGATACTGTATAGGCGTTTGGGCTTATGCCGTGTCAAGAAAATAAGCTGAAATTCCTTACGTTTCACAGAGAACTGTGCTCTGTGTCCTCAGAATAAATCTCGACTGTCCACGAGAAAGGCTTCTTAAACATTATTTGCATTATTCAAACTACGATAGCTCTTAAACTATTTGTACTAGAATTCTGAGAAAAACACTTTTGGCTTCCTAAATTACTCTAGTTTTATTTTGTTAATGTCAATAGGCCTTGTTCCATTTGAAAAATGTAACTTTCCAAAGTACACATTCTTGTAATTATTAAAATCTGTGCATAGGCTGCAACTAGGAATGAATGAATGTTCTTCTCTCTTGAACGTCTGAGTGACCCAGACTGTTGAGTCACTGGACGTCTGACCCCAACTTGGCAGGTTCGATTCTGGCTCAGTCCCGTGGTATTTGAAGGTGCTCAAATATGTCAGCCTCGTATCGGTGGATTTACAGGCACGTAAAAGAAATCCTGCAAGACTAAATTCCGGCACCTCGGCGTCTCCGAAAATTGTAAAAGTAGTTAGTGGGACGTAAAGACAATAAGATTATTAACTCCCCCAGTAAAAGATGACCACCAACTGGGGACACAGTATTAATGCATTATAATCATAATTATTACATGCAGTTAGTGCCTACAGTACACAATATTAAAGATAACTCAATTAAGGAAAATACCGTAAAATTATTAAAATGTATAGCATTTCCCTGAAATAGTACTTGGACATATCCTTAATTAATCACTATAGAAACTTGGCATTTGAGGAACTTCTGGACTTCATCAACGTACTAGAGTCTAGGATACCTCCACATACGTCTTATAATATTACGTCCCTCCCTGGTGTCTTCCATTCTCTGTTTAATAACAATTGTGTAAAGTTCAGGTTCATTTTCGATATTATCTATCTCCTTCCCTTCTATATTCTCCCTGATATTGTTTCCTTACATCCTTTTAGTAGGTGAGTCACTTCCATATCTTTATTGCATAAAATGCATCCATTTTCCTCAGTTTTGTCTTATATATTTATTCTCACATACTCCCATCAGCCACCAAATAATCCCTCTCTTTGCCCTTTTGTTAACATTTCAGTTCTTAATTGCCACATTTCTACTTGAAATCCTCCTGGTGGTGTCGCAGACAAGTAAGTTCATGGGGAGGAAGAAAATTATGTGGGTGAAATTACGCTTGAGGAAGCGGAAAGAATGGTAAATAAACTCCATTGTCATAAAGCAGCAGGAATAGATTAAATTAGACCTGAAATAGTGATATATAGTGGGAAGGCTGGGATGAAATGGCTTCATAGAGTAGTAAGATTAGCACAGAGTATTAGTAATGTACCTTCAGATTAGATAAAAGCAGTAATTAACCTGTTTATAAGCAAGGGAACAGGAAGGATTGCAACAACTATCGAGGAATCTCATTGATTAGTACACCAGGCAAAGTATTCACTGGAATCCTGGAAGAGAGGGTGCGATCAGAAGTTGAGAAGAAGTTGGATGAACACCAGTATGGTTTCAGACCACAGAGGGGCTGTCAGGATCAGATTTTCAGTATGCGCCAGGTAACTGAAAAATGTTATGAGAGGAATAGACAATTGTGTTTATGTTTCGTAGATCTAGAGAAAGCATATGACAGGGTACCGAGGGAAAAGGTGTTCGCCATACTGGGGGACTATGGGATTAAGGGTAGATTATTAAAATCAATCAAAGGCATTTATGTTGACAATTGGCCTACAGTGAGAATTGATGGTAGAATGAGTTCTTGGTTGAGGGTACTTACAGGAGTTAGACAAGGCTTTGCTGTTCGTACTTTATATGGATCATCTACTGAAAAGTACAAAGTGGCAGGGAAGGATTCAGTTAGGTGGATCTGTAGTAAGCAGTCTGGCTTACGCTGACGACTTGGTCTTAATGGCAGATTGTGCCGAAAGCCTGCAGTCTAATATCTTGCAACAGTAAAATAGGTGCAATGAGTACGGTATGAAAATTAGCCTTTCGAAGACTAAAGTGATGTCAGTAGGTGAGAAATTCAACAGAATTGAATGTCAGATTGGTGATACAAAGCTGGAACAGGTAGATAATTTTAAGTGTTTAGGTTGTGTGTTCTTCCAGGATGGTAATATAGTAAGTGAGATTGAATCATGGTGTAGTAATACTAATGCAGTGGGCTCGCAGTTGCGATCAACAGTGTTCTGTGTTACCGTGTTTTGATGGATCAGCAGAGGTGAAAGAAGGTGCGGGCTGGAATGGGTCTAACTACAAGTTCGAAAGATGAATTAAAATTTCAACAAAGGTTATATTTTCAAAACTTAACAGTGGTGACATAGAATTTGAAAACTTAACAAGTCAACAACAAGCCAAAATCAGGTACAAAGAAATTATAAGTGTTAGGGGATAATTACAAGGTCTGGGCTTCGAGCCCCACAATTACAATCCTTGAGCTATTAGCCCAAATTTACCAAGGTACAAAATTAAACAAAGGGGCAGAAAACCCCATCATGCCAAGGAGCATTTGCCCCTAATTACAATGTTAAGCCTCCTAGAGGCACGCAGAGATCAAATTTAGGAAAGAGCAGACCCGCTCTCAATTTTACAAGCCTATCAAAGGCCACAACAAACTTCACTCCTAACTGCCCTCAAGGCACACATATAATGGTACAGGGGTACCTCGTACCCAGTCTACTGGGCCTTCTCAGGAAGGAAAACCAAACGAGTTAAATAAGTGGCCCAAAATACAAACTTGAATGGAGGCGATTACTTGCACTCCTACACTAAAGATTTTTTATTTTATTTTAAAACCTATGTGGTGCGAGGCCGAAACACAGGGGCTAATCCCAAGCTAAGGTGACCCATGTGAGAAAACTTTAATATATTAGGGAAGAGAAGAAACGGTTATAAAAACGTAGTCACCTCAGTTTCAAAATGAAGGGGAGTTCGAGAGGGTAAAGTACTCTCTATCCCCACTTTACAGTAAAAGAGATTTGTAGATTTTACATAGACAGAAAAGGAATTTACATTTTAAAAGGTAGGTTACATACTAAAAGTTTCGAACCCTCCCCGAGAGTCAAACTGCTGAGCTAGCAAGAAATGAAGATGTTTAACGGCCATTACCTTGTTGAAGAGCTGCTACTTGAAGAAAGAGGCGCTTCCCGCCCCCTGCTACATATCCACACACTGAGTTAGATGTTATACTAGTGGCCCCGAGACAAGAAAATCAGCAGTTTTTATATCCTCGTGGAGAATTCGAGACCTTTCAAGAATGAGTAGACACACCCCCTCAATTTTATTGGGTCGCTAAAAGTTATACATCAACATCGAAGAAGAAAAGCACTATTGGTCAAAAATTAATTACAGAAATTAGTGATTGGTTAAATTCAAAACAGGCGGACAGAAAGGATTAATGTTGCCAACCCACGAACCACAGAACAAAATTTAGTAAAAACGAAACTTAGGAATACAAAATCTCTTCAGGAGAGTACATTCCATTACACCAGAGTGTATTACCATAGTTTTTGGTAGTGACTTCTGTTAGAGAATGTCCACACTTCTTGATCCATGAAAAACAAAAGCAAATCAAAAACACTCAGTGTCATATTCTGATAAACCGTGGAATTAGTTCAGTAGTAAAGTTCAGAGCTTCTCTTGTGGAGGAGTTTCAATTGGCGCGAGATATGAACTTGCGTCGTGGAGGTGTACCGTCCGGTACATTCTGTAAGAAGGAAGTGAGCTCCCGGCGAAACTATCTTTACATTGGTCTGTCTTCAGACCAACTTTGCTTTACGGGAGCGAAAGCTGGGTGGACTCAGGATATCGTATTCATACGTTAGAAGTAACAGACAAGAAAGTAGCGAGAATGATTGCTGGTACAAATAGGTGGGAACATTGGCAGGAGGGTACTCGGAACGAGGAGATAAAGGCTAATTTAGGAACGAACTCGATGGATGACGCTGTACAAATAAACCGGCTTCGGTGGTGGGGTCATGTGAGACGAATGGAGGAGGATAAGTTACCTAGGAGAATAATGGACTCCGTAATGGAGCGTAAGAGGAGTAGAGGGAGACCAAGACGACAATGGTTAGACTCACTTTCTAACGATTTAAAGATAAAAAGTATAGAACTAAATGAAACAACAGCACTAGTTGCAAATAGAGGATTGTGGCGACGTTTAGTAATTTCACAGAGGCTTGCAGACTGAACGCTGAAAGGCATAACGGTCTATAATGATAATGTATGTACACATGTATTTACAAATTCAACGAGCGTTCTCCTGCTATAACATTCTGTATTTTTGTTTGTTTTTCAATTCATTTCGCTCTTTGAACCACCGTTTTACACAATCCTATACCATCCCTTGATAAATTTCTTTCCCAATAGTACACCATTCCTAAGTCATCCAGTAGATACATTACGCCATCCACCCAGAAACCCTCATTGTGATGTTTCGTTTGGTGCTGGTTTGCTATCTTTAGCATTTCAGCCAATGCCTCCGTTTTTAGCCTCAACCAACATTTAATTATTCGTTTAAAAATATCCACCCGTAAACTCATCCATTCACACATCATTATCACTCCACAATTTGCGGTACAGCTTGGCAAACCCACCATTATTTTGGCAATTTTACCTACAACTACATCTAATACTACAATTCCATCATCTACTCCCCAAATTTCTGCTCCATACAATAACGTCGTTTTACCTACTGAATTCAACACATTTATCTGAACTTTTAATCCGATGTTCGGAATTTCGGCATCTTTTGGTCCAATATTTTTATACTAGCCAGAGCGCTTACTCCCTCCATTTTTGGTCTTTTATCTGTTCTGTCCATCTGTCATTATTGCTTATGATCGCCCCTGCGTAATATTTTTTACTGCTAATTTTGTCTTACCCATCCACCCCTGGTCAATTTTTGAGAGATTTTCTACCCCTTTACATACCATAACTCTGGTTTTCTGTGGATAAATTTTCACTCTTTACAATAATTTACTATCCCATTAATACTATTTTGCATTTCGGCAGGTATTAATGTGAGTAGAAGGATATATACGCGAATATCAGACCCAGAATATTTTGTTTCTCGAGACATGAGGAGGCTCCCTTCTCAAAGCATTCCGACTGGAAAATGTCATTAATAAATAATAAAAACAATGATGGTGATAATTTGCAACCTGTTTGAGACCCACTTTTGAAAATATCTCCCCCATCGAAAACCTACAACCTGTTTTCCAATCAATGACCGGGTCAGAGATGGGATGAATGAAGCCCCCAACTTGTGGCGAGGATATGAATTGTGCCGGCTGCCGAAGCCTGTCGCACTCCTCTGGGGAAATAATTAATGACTGAAAGATGAAATGAAATGATAGTGGAGAGTGTTGCTGAAATGAAATATGACAGGGAAAACCGGAGTACCCGGAGAAAAACCTGTCCCGCCTCCGGTTTGTCCAGCACAAATCTCACATGGAGTGACCGGAATGTGAACCACGGTATCCAGCGGCACACTGCCGCCTGAGCCACGGAGGCTCATCTCCCTCATTACCACCCCATTTTTCACTTTGATAGAATATTTCAATTCCACATATGTATTTTCAATTGTTCTTATCTTCCTTGATATTCCGATCTGACTCACCAAATCTAAAACTTCCTCAAAATCAATTACCGTGATGTACAGTTTGCATCTTTTCTAATTCATGTCTTTATCCATTATTGTTTTAACAACCATTATGTTATTACTTGTCGTCATTCCCCCTGTATATAACTTGCTAGTGAATCTAGTGTCATTATCCCTCTATAATTACTAGTATTTGACCTCTCAATCCGTTTTTTATGTATAGGGCATATGACTCCCTCCTGCCGTAATTTTCATACTTTAACTGATTCAAATATCTTATTGAATAATTTCACTATGCTTTTGAAGGTTTTTTTACTTCCTTCCTTCCTTCCTTCCTTCCTTCCTTTCTTCCTTCCTTCCAGAATTGATACCTGAAATTGCATCTGTTATTCCCTGTTCGCCCTTTCTCTATTGAATCTTTTACTTCGTTAACTAGAACGTGCTCGTCTAAAGAAGGCAGCGTGCACTCCAAACCCCCTCAAAATTCCAGTCTTTGCTATGTTAGGTTTCCACATATCCTCCCCATTTAATAGTCGTCTGAAATGTTTGATCCATTCACCATGACTTATATTCACTTGTAATGGGCTTGGTTTATTATATTCCACACATTCTTACCGTCCTTTTTGTTTTGGAATCTCTGTTTAGAGTTTTAGCTTCCTTCTTCTACCATGAGTATTTTGTGTTTACTACACTCTTTACTGCAGAACGAAATTCCTGTTTCAAGACCACATACCATCCTGTATGATTTTAAAGCTTTCATTACTTCCGCCCTTTTCTTTCTGCATTCATTGTAACAGTCGTATAGCAAAGTATGTTCTAAAACAATGGGTGCTGCGTCAACATTTTCCCACGCTTTTGGCGGGGAAAATTATATTTTGCTGAGTCAGCATATTTTCTGGTGCAGGCAAGGTCATTGACCCTAATCAATGATGTCACCATGACATCAAACCTTACCTATTTGGGCTGGCCTAACCGAACCTGAAACCACGAACGCTAACCTAACCTCAGTGGGTTAGGTGAAGGACCGAGGTTTCTTTTGGGAGGGTGAAGAAGGCCCTGCCCTCCCTCTCAGGGGGCCACCTTACAGCCCCTACCAAACATAGGGGAAGTGAGAGAGATTGCTCCCTCTCCCAGAAAACCACCTCACGGTCCTCGCCCAAACATTTTGCCAGCTTCTCTGGGAGTAGGCAACAACCAAGCATGGCCATGGAAAGTGGCCAATTCGTCGTCGCCTTTTATTGAGTGACCGTATGGTCGGGGATATGGGAAGTACTGGGGGAACAGCTAGTGCGCATGCGCGAGGGAGATTACAGACCACTCTAAAGGCTGGCGGAGGAAATAAGAATTGTCGGGGTACACTCTGACGGCAAGTTTGTGAATTACTATAAAAATGACAAACGGTTCACTCTGTTAGCCGCACCACCGCTAGGTAGCGCAAGAGAGCAAGATGACTGACACGCGCCTATCTACGCGCCAATATTAAACATGTGTGTGTGAGTATTTAGAACTCGCGCGGTTTGTTGTTATCTTACCCCGTTCGTACATTTAAAATCTTAACGTATTTTGTAATGAACAAGAAAGTTTAGAACAGTCCTCATATAATCTGGTGTGTTGTGATCAGAATAGAACATTGTGATCATGGGGTGGGCGGGTGCACGGATTGCAACGTATAGGGTAACGGGTGGCATGCATGCGAGGCTATATCACGCAGAGCATTCTGATGGGCGCCTTTGGGACTTTTCTGCTCACACCAACAGCTAAGAGTAAAAAGTAGGTTTGCGCATACTTTGTCGAAGTAAGCAAGATGGCGGCACATCTGCCAATACTGAATGCATAAAACTTATATTTGTGTTAGAACACACGCTCAAATTGTTGGTTATCTTGCCTTGTTCATATATTTCATGGACACTTCTAAGAGGAGACGGTAAAGATCCTGTGTGTAAGGTTAGGTTAGAGTTTTGTAAGGGTGAGGGTGGGTTACTACACGTGTTAACCTCACTTACAGAACACTTCACCAGTTCAAATCTTCTGAGAGGAGCCTGTAATTGAGCTCTTCTAAGGGAAAACGGTAAAGTTCCTTTGTACCGAGCTCGATAGCTGCAGTCGCTTAAGTGCGGCCAGTGTCCAGTATTCGGGAGATAGTAGGTTCGAACCCCACTGTCGGGAGCCCTGAAAATGGTTTTCCGTGCTTTCCCCATTTTCACACCAGGGCTATACCTTAATTAAGGCCACGGCCGCTTCCTTCCCACTTCTAGCCCTTTCCTGCCCCATCGTCGCCATAAGACCTATCTGTATCGGTGCGACGTAAAGCAACTAGCAAGAAAAAAACGTTGCTTGTGAGGTTAGGTTAGAGTTCCCGGCAGCATATCGAGCCCGGGACCCTTTTAACCGAATGCCTCAACGCTGACCAGTCAGCGAAGCAGTCAGATAATAATAATAGTAAAATAATAATAATAATAATAATAAAATAAAAAACTGTACCGGGAGGTACACTCAACACCGCGCATTCAAAATCAGCGCCTAAATGAATTCCTCTATAGGTCAAACAGTGAAACTGAAACTACACCAACTTGGAACTTTAATCAGAAGATGTCACCACTAAAATATTGAGTAATTTTGTTATTATGAATTTTCCTAAACTGACTGAATACCAAAAAACTATGATCATGCACCCTGGTGTAAAGTGAAAGAACTTATAATTTAAATAAGTTTTGAATTTCTAGGTTTTTGTAACTGATTGATGTTCATTTATTTTTGGGTTGGCAATATTTCCTTTTCCTTTCCGCCAGTTTTGAATCTGGCCAATGAAAAATTTCTGTAATGAATTTTCAACCTATCACAGGCTTCTTGTTCGATTTTGAGCGTTACTTTTGAACTTAACCAATAAAATTGAGAGGGTGTGGCTAGTTTAGTCTTGAATGATCTCTAACCTTCCCTGAGGGTTCATAAACTGCGGCTTTTCACTTTTCTTGCCCAATTGATCCTCGTCTATCTGAGTGTGTGTGTTAAGAAGGAGGCGGGCGGCCTATTTCGTCGGCAGCTAGAACATCTACAAGGTAATGGCCACTTTACTCTTTCTTGCTACCTCCGCAGTTTAATCCGAGAGAATGGTCCGAATCTTTAACTATGTAACCTACTTTTCTAAAATGTTAATCATCTTTTGGCTAATGTAAAAACTTCGTAAACCCTTTAATTGTAAATCGAGGATAGTGAGTGAATTACCCTCTCGAGCTCCCCTTCATCTTGGTTTGAGGTGACTATGTTTTGTAACGGTTTTTCATTCTGTAATGCGGTAAAATAGTTTCCATACGAGTCACCTCAGTAGTTTGGGAACAGCCCCTGTTTCACCGGTCGGGAGCCCTTTAGGTTTTTAAGTTTTCATTGTCTTGGAGCGCAGTGTATGCCTCCATTCCTTTTGTGTTTGGGCCAATTTTTTAACCTGTTCTTTTCCATGAAGGCCTCGTAGGTTGGGTATTAAATACCCCTGTATGAAATCATTTTTCAAATTGTAAGTTGTGCCTTGAGAGGCCAGTGATTGTAAGTTGATGTTGCCTTGAGTAGGCTTGGAAAACTGAGAGCCTGTTAGCTCTTTTTCAAAGTTTTTGTAAGATTAACGAGTGCCTCTAGAAGGCTAGAAATTTTATTTTGGGAGCAAGTGCTCCATGAATTAGGGGATTTCTGCCCTTGAATTAATTTGCGTTCTTTTGTAAATTTGAGCTGGGAGATCAGAAATTGTAAAGCGAGGGGCTTGAAGGCCAGGACCTGTAAAGTTCACTAATCTTGGATTTTCCTAGACTTGTTTCAAAATTGTCATTGTAGGTGATGTTTCATTGTTATGAAAAATTGTTAAGTTTGAAGTTCTAAAAGAAATATAACCTTTGTTACAGTTTTAAATCAATCCTTGATATCGTAGTTAGACCCCCATTCAAGCCCGCACCTTCCTTAACCTCTTTCTGCTCCACGGGTATCCCCGTAATAATAATAATAATAATAATAATAATAATAATAATAATAATAATAATAATAATAATAATAATAATAATAACAACAATTCTATCAATCTCCCCACACCTGTAGGGTCGCGGGTGTGAACTGTGTCGCATATGTTGATTTGGCCTGTTTTGCGATCGGATGCCCTTTCTGACGGCAACACTATATGGAAGGATGGAATCGCTATTGTGTGTTTCTGTATTGGTTGGTAGTATAGTGTATTTTCTGAATATGAATAGGTAAATGTTGGAACAAATACAAGTAGCCAGACCCCGAGCCAGAAGGATTAACCATACGAGATTAAAATCCCCCGAACCGGCTTGGAATCGAACCTGAGACACTCTGAACCGAGGGCCTCAACGCTGACCATTAAACAAAAAGTCGGATAATAATAATAATAATAATAATAATAATAATAATAATAATAGCCGGGCTGAGTGGCTCAGACGGTTGAGGTGCAGCCCTTCTGACCCCAACTTGGCAGGTTCGAATCTGGCTCAATCCCATGGTATGTGAATGTGTTCAAATACACAAGCGTAGTGTCGGTAGATTTACGGGTACACAAAGGAACTCCTGCGGGACTGAATTCTGGCACCTCGGCGTCTCCGAAAACCGTCAAATGTATTAGTGGAACTGAACGCCAATAACATTATTATTATTATTATTATTATTATTAAATAACTCAGAATATTTGATTTACATGTTAGAAGTGAAAATAAATATATACAGCTAGCTTCTAGCCACTCAACCGTGCTCGAAAAAAATGAAGCCCCATCTAACAGCGAAGATAGGAATTGTGCCACCTCCCGAAGTATGTTATGCCCTTCTACGGCAATGATTATTGATAGACAGATAAAATAAATTCATATTGTAGAGTAGAATGAAAGATGGCAGGAAAGTTGGCTACTGAGTTTAGAAAGCAGGGGTTCAAACCCACTATCTCCTGCATGCAGTCCGTAGTCTTAATTCCCAGCATTTCCATGGTACTGGTTGGCTGGCTGTTGCATTCTCTATGCTCTACTTTCCTATCTACACACAAATAAGCATGTAAAATCACACAAAAACCATTTTCAGAGATACCGACAATGGGGTTCAAATCTACTATCTCCTGCATGCCGGTCGTTGACTTAAATGAACTACATCCCTCAGCACTTGCTTCGTCTAAATCTATTTTTATGGCTGTTGACAATTAGGATTCGAAATCACTATCTCTTGAATACAAACTAGGTTTACATATGTGAAGTATTTAATAGCCGGCCCCGTGGTGTTAGGGTAGCGTGCCTGCCTCTTACCCGGAGGCCCCGGGTTCGATTCCCCGCCAGGACAGGGATTTTTACCTGGAACCGAGGGCTGGTTCGAGGTCCAATCAGCCTACGTGATTAGAATTGAGGAGCTATCTGACTGTGAGATAGCGGCCCTGGTCTCGAAAGCCAAGAATAACGGCCGAGAGGAATCGTCGTGCTGACCACACGACACCTCGCATTCCGAAGGCCTTCGGGATGAGCAGCGGTCACTTGGTAGGCCATGGCCCTTCAAGGGCTGTAGTGCCATGGGTTTTTTAAAGTATTTAATATCCATATTATCTCTCAACATTTCGTATAGCAAGTTAGATTGAATCAAGGTGGCGCAATGGAAATGCATTGAGTATGTTTGCAGTTACCGACGTTGCAGTAATCAGATACATCCGCTTCCACTTCTGCTACTGTACAAAGAACATTTTCAGATGCATATTTATTCCTTAAGCGGCTCGAAGACAGTACGCACATGCGACGATTTAAAAAAATCATGAATACATAAACTTTTTTTACTTGTTTTGTTCATATTATGTTAATTTCAAGGTAAGAACTGTATCGCTGTATGTGTAATAAGTACACAATTTTGAGCTCTTTTTTTTTTTTTTTTTGCGATGTGCTGTTCAGTTCCGTATTTAGTGTCTTGTGTTCGATTTTACACTTAACACGGTAGGGAGTGCGTGTTTCTCTTAGAATTTAAAAGTGTGCATGTGTGTAGATGACCTAAACATCACTGAAGATGCGTACTAGGGAAATTAGGAGTGAAGTTTCCCGTTGCTTTCCTCACCGACCAAGAATACCTAATGTGCTGCGTTTGCTTTGTGGATGTTATTCTTAACCTCCAACTACTTTTCCTTACTCACCTATAAAGTGTACTCAAGAAGGAGTAATGTAGTTTCCCATTGCTTGCCTCACTGAGCAAGAAGTTGCTATTGCGTATGAATGTGGTATATTTACTGAAATATATGCATCTGTAAATGTATTTACATCCTATCTAGTGATCGGTTTCATATTAAATCCGATAGTTTTCCCGTCTGTGTGTGTGTGTGTTCAGTTTTCAAGCAGCTGTTATAAATGGCCTAGGCATCACTGAAGAGGCGTACAAGGGAAATAAGGAGTGAGGTAGTTTTCCGATGCTTTCCTCATCACTGAAGGGGTGTACTAGGGAAATAAGGACTGAGGTAACTTCCCGTTGCTTTTCTCGCTGAGCCAGAAGTTGCTATTACATGTAAGGGTGCAAAACCCACTAAAATCATCACTGAAAAGGCGTACTAGGAAAATGAGTATTGTAGTTTTCTGTTGCTTTCCTCACTCATACAGAAGTTGCTGTTACATATAAGATGCATGCATGTACTAGAGAAATAAAGAGTGAGGTAGTTGCTTTTTTCGCTATAGCAGTAGTTAGTATTACACATGGTTGTACTATGCGTTCTAAAATCATTACTGATAAGGGGTAAACGGCTGGAAGGCAGAACACCTACGCAATGATTTTTTAAAATCATGAACAAACACCCCTTCTTACTTACATTACTTCTTCTATGTATATTACGTTAATTTGAAGGTGAGCACTGTGTAGCTGTATGTGTAACACAATTTGTGCACTGAAAATTTCTTTAGCGATGTGCCCTTCAAATCCGTATTTAGTATTTTGTGTTCGATCTTAGGCTTAACTCGGTAGGGAGTGCGCGCTTCGCTTTCAATTTGAAAAGTGTGCAAGGACCCCAGATTCCTTTTTATGCGCTGAATCGTAAACAGCTCTACTATTAATCTGTTATAGATGACCTAGACATCACTGAAGAAGCGTACTAGGGAAACGAGGAGTGAAGTAGTTTCCGTTGCTTTCCTCAGTGAGCTACTCTAAGCACTGTGTTGCGTTTGCTTTGTGGATTTTATTCTTAACATAGAAAGTAACTTTTCTTTAGCCATCTATAAAGTGTACTCAGCAAGGGGTAATGTATTTTCCCTCTGCTTGCCCCTCTGAGCCAGAAGTTGCTATTATGTATGTGTGTATATGTTCAGTTTTCAAACTGACTGAATGGTAAACGCTGAGGGATTCGGTTCAAAGCATCCCGGGTTCAAACTGCAGCCGGGTCGCGTATTTTAATCTCGTATGATTAAGTCTTCTAGCTCGTGGACTGGATGTTTGTGTTTGTCGCAACACTTTCCTCTTCGTATTCAGACAATACACTGTACTACCTCCAACAAAGAACCACACGATAGTGATTACATCCCTCCATATAGGGTTGGAGTCAGGAAGGGCATTTGGCCGTAAAACAGGGCTAAATCAAAGTGTGCTACACAGTTCAGACACGTGACCCCCCCAGGTGTGGGAAAAGTGGTTAGAATTATTATTATTATTATTATTATTATTATTATTATTATTATTGTCCGATTCCTTGGCTGAATGATCAGCGTTATGGCCTTCGGTTCAGGGGGTCCCGGGTTCGATTCGCAGCCGGTCGGGGATTTTAACCTCGTCTGATGGAGTCTTCTGGGTCGGGGACTGGGTGTTGTTGTTTGTCCCAACACTTTCTTCTTTATATTCAGACTAGCTGTTACCCACGGCTTCGCTCGCGTTGATTTCGTAAGTTGATAAAGATAAATCGTTCCTCGGTACTGCACTAAGACATTATCTGAAAATCCCTAAAATATAGAAACTCGCAGAAAAATTGCATTTCATTTATCCCAGAACCTCTTTGTAAAACACGTTTGTGGCATTGCCTTTTGGGGCTAAGATGACCAAGCTACTGGCAGAGCTAAATCTGGAACATGCGACATGGAACTCTACATGTGAGAAACAGACCTCTTTTAAGTCGAAAAGAAAGGGTTTCTTTATTTCTAAAGGAGATTCCAAATACCAATTATCACGTCTGTAACATTTTATTTTTTGAGATATAAGTATCCTCATAAAGCGAATTCGACCCCCTCTTCACGTATTTTCGAACTCCAGCTTAAGTTGATTTTCCGAAAACGAAAAGTACGTGTTTCTTTATTTTTAAGGGAGATAAATAGCAGTTTTCACGTCTGTAACAAGTTTATGAGATATACTGTAGATATACTCACTTTTAAAACTGCTCCACTTCTTGGCTGAGTGGTCAGCGTTGAGGCCTTCGGTTTACATGGTTCCGGGTTCGATATCGGGCTGAGTCGGGGAATTAAATCGCGTGTGATTAATTCTTCTCGCTGGGGGACAGATTGTTTGTGTTTGCCCCAACACGCTCCTCTACATATTCACTCAACACACCACTTTACCAAACACAACAGGAACACGCAATAGTAATTACATCCCTAGACATAGGGTTGGCGCCAGGAAGGGCATCCAGTCGTAAAACAGGATGAAATCCACATCTGCGACACAGTTCGCATCCGCGACCCCACGGGTGTGGGAAAAGCGGTAGATGAAGAAGATACTCATTTTAAAAATTCGCCCACATTTTTTTTATTTAACCCCCTTAAGTGGATTTTCCAAAAAAGTGTGTTCACTTATTTTTAAAGGAGATTCCAAGTACCAATTTTAACGTGTGTAACATCTTCAGTTTCTGAGATATATGTACCTTCATATAAATAATTCAAATCTTTCCCTCACTTCTTTTCACCCCCCTCACCCCAATCAACCCTTAACTGGATTTTATGAAAAGAAAAAATTGTTTTATTTTATTTTTAAAGGAGATACTAAATACCAGTTTTCATGTCTGTAACATGTTAGGTTTTTGTGATATTTTGTAGATAATCTCGCTGCTGTAGAATCTTGGAGCTGACTTTGCCATGGTTACGGCAGTTCATTTCTTTATCCAATTCCTAGAGCAGGGGTAGTGTGGTGGCAATATCTCCCTAACAGTTGGTTTTAGGGCCTTAAAACATGGTTTTCGGGCCTGTAGGGCTTACCAAGTTTTGTTCTTTGCGTCAAGGGACTTAACTTGAGCTTTGTCTCGTCCTTGTACGACAAATTCGATTTCGCCTATATTAGCCTATTATTTTTATATTTTTAAATCTCCCCCGTCCCCCCCATTTCGAATTGTTTTGAAAATAAAATACAGCCCATGTTACACACTAGCAATGCAGCTTTCTATAGGTGAAGTAATTTTTAAAATCGGTTCAGTAGTTCTTGAGTCTATCCGTTACAAACAAATATACAAATTTTTCCTATTTGTAATATTAGTATAGACAATACACTATACTACCAAACAATACAGAACATGTAATAGTGATTACATCCCTCCATATACGGTTGGCGACAGGAAGGGCATCTGGCCGTAGAATAGGGTCAAATCGACATATGTGTGACACAGTTCGCATCCGCGACCCCATAGACGTGGGGGAAAGCGGTATTATTATTATTATTATTATTATTATTATTATTATTATTATTATTATTATTATTATTATTATTATTATTATTATTATTCTGGGACCACCGGCTAAAACCAAAATCAGCATAAGTAGAGCTAGTGACCCCAGAAATGCGTGAGATAAGCTGAAGGAAATTTATTATTACTACTATATTTCAGCTACAGTAAACTAACCATTACTCTTTTCCTGTTCACGCGGGGATAAATCTTAATAGCTAGACTATATGTGCATATTAGTGTGTGTGACAGCAATTTGAAACCAAAGACTTCCGCTCAGCGAGCACTTGTAGGAATACTGTACGTTCACATGCATTTCCTTCTTTTGACGATGGAGCCAGCACGGATGCAACGATTTTTTATGCATATTCCTCTTTCGTAAGTGTATATATTATAGTAATCAGAGGTAAGATGTGTTTAAATATTATAATGCGATTGACGTGCGCGCAGCAGCAAGATCTCTTGCGGGACAAAATTTCGACTTCTTAGATTGTTGTTGATGTTTGTACTTTTACGTGTTCACTTGCGGAACCTCTTGAGTATAATTCCTAGAATTACGCTGACTGACACCGCTGTTACTCTTACTTGGGTTGGGGGTGTGTATGCTAGAGTCAGATCTCAATATTGTACGACCATGCAGCGTTAGATTTACCGACACCAACAAAAGAAACAACTTACGCGAGAAAAACTTCTAGAAACTCAGATTTTCCTTTTATATATATATATATATATATATGGTGGAGATTTTAGCTGTGTTATATGCTGTGTCTTGTAACATAGCTAAATCTAGCTGATTCTGACGTACTGCAATGCATGTGTAATCTCAGCTGCTATCCCCCTGTGAGTGGGGAAGATAGAATAACACCCACGGTATACCCTGTCTGTCGTAAGAGGCGACTAACAGGAGCCCCAGCGTCGGTTGGCGGCCACGGGGCCTTTAGCTGACAAGGGAAGGCTATGGCGCATAGGTGACTGATTC
Source organism: Anabrus simplex (assembly GCF_040414725.1). Lineage (NCBI taxonomy): Eukaryota > Metazoa > Arthropoda > Insecta > Orthoptera > Tettigoniidae > Anabrus > Anabrus simplex. The sequence goes on from NC_090266.1 coordinate 925,897,725, forward strand.
TATCCATCTTTGATACACGTGTAGGTTATACCTAATGTGCTGCGTTTGCTTTGTGGATGTTATTCTTAGCATCGAAACTATTTTTTCTTAGTCACCTATAAAGTGTACTCAGGAAGGAGTAATGTAATTTCCCGTTGGGTGCCTTACTGAGCGAGAAGTTGTTATTACACATGAGTGCTGTATACATACTGAAATACGTGCATCTGTAAAATATTTACTTCATATCTCGTGATCGGTTTGATATTAAATCATATAGTTTTCCCGCCCTGTACGTGTGTGTATGTTCAGTTTTCAAGCAGCTGTTATAAATAGCCTAGGCTTATCTAAGTAGCCTGCGTATCAATGCATTCAAGCAGCACGTAACAGAACTCTTGTGGGACAATATTTCGACTCTACCGGAAATATAATTTCTAATCATTTACCTTATATTGTGTCTTTTTACCGTTAACAGTATAAAAAGGAACATTTGTAGGATAAAAATTCTACTAAAGTCGAAGATATTTATACCTAAATGGTTTAACTCGGGGACTAAGCGTTTGTATTTTTCTAATGTTAACTTTGCTACCCAAAGAATAACAACTTCGTTTTTAATTTTTCTTTTACATTTTAACAACATTGCTCGCAGCAATCTGATAGAAAATATAGCCGTGCCTAGCTGAGTCTGGCATACTACAATGCATGTGTGTGTAGTCATAGCTGATAGAGTTGCAGAGTTTCTGAAAAGGTGTAATCTAGCTAGTCTGCGTATCATTGCATCCACGCAAGATGTAAAAGAACTCTTGCGGGACAAAATTTCGAATCCGCTGAAAATTGAATTTTCAATCATGTATCTTATATTGTGTGTGTTTTTACCGAAAATTGTAAGGAAAATATTAATTCATACGTACGTTTGAAGATAATGTTCCTGTTCGAAGCCTCAACAATACGTAAGTACATCAGACTTGTCAGTGTTAAAAGAAAAAAGAAGTAACAAAAGTAGAATGAGCTTTTTAAGTAAGAATTTAAATATTTAATTCTTGTAGACTTCAGCTAATTTTGCTACTAGAAGGGGTTCAAATCGGTCAAGTCACAAGCCACTTCAGAAGAATCGAATCAGATGTGCCCCCATGAAGGAGCCGAAGTGGTTAGGTGAGCTGCAAGCCAAGTCGGTTTACTCAGGAGCCCCTTTGGAGGAACAGGATCGGAGGAACCCATTGGAAGGAGCCGAATTAGGTAGGTGGTTTGTAGATGAGGGGCTTTTTTAATTTCGTGTGGCTATTTCTAGCCGAGTGCAGCCCTTGTAAGGCAGACCCTCCGATGAGGGTGGGCGGCATCTGCCTTGTGTAGGTAACTGCGTGTTATTGTGGTGGAGGATAGTGTTATGTGACAGCACAAACACCCAGCCCCCGGGCCACTGGAATTAACCATTGAAGGTTAAAATCCCCAACCCGACCGGGAATCCAATCCGGGACCCTCTGAACCGAAGGCCAGTACGCTGACCATTCAGCCAACGAGTCGGACGTAGATGAGGTTAGGACGTCATTACGACATTATAACGTAACCTCGTTACCGCACACACGCACTTTACGGTTAATACACGTGCTCACCTCAGAAGAGTTCAATTACAGGCTCCTCTTAGACGAGTAGAACTAGTGAAGTGAGGTTAACACGTATAGTAATCTAACTAACCTTACACACAAGCTCCTTACCGTCTCCTCATAGAAGAGTCCATGAAATTTATGAGCATGGTAAAATAACAACCGACAATGTGGGCGTGTGTTCTAACACAAATATAGGTTGTATGCATTCAATATTGGCGGGTGTGCCAGCATCTTGCTCACTTCAACAGAGTATGCGCAACCCTACTTTTTACTCTTGGCCGTTAGAGTGAGCAGGCGTCCATCAGAATACTCTGCGTGATATAGCCTGACATGCATGCCACCCATTACCCTACACGTTGCAATCCGTGCATCCGTCCACCCCATGTTAATAACGTTATTTTCTGTTCACAACACACCAGATTATATGAGGACTGTTCTAAACTTTCCTCTTCATTACAAAATACGTTTAGATTTCAAATTTATAAACGGGGTAACGTGAAATCAGACTGCGTGAGTTCTAAACACTCACATACAAAGGTTTTATATTAGCTCGTAGGTAAGCGCATGTCAGCAATCTTTCTCTCATGCGCTACCTAGCGGCAGTGCGACTAACAGAGTGCATGCGTGAACAGTTTGTTATTTTTATAGTAACTCACATACTGAATCGAATTGGTGAGAGGAGATCGATTTGGCTAAATTTGACGAGAAGAAGAGATAAAATGATAGGACACACCTTAAGACACCCAGGACTTGTTCAGTTGGTTTTTGAAGGAAGTGTAGGTGGTAAGAACGGTAGGGGTAGACCAAGGTATGAATATGACAGGCAGATTAGAGCAGATGTAGGATGCAATAGTTACGTAGAAATGAAAAGATTAGCACATGATAGGGTAGCTTGGAGCGCTGCATCAAACCAGTCTATGGACTGATGACTCAAACAACATATAGTAACTCACAAACTCGCCGTCAGAGTGCACCCCGACACTTCTTATTTCCTCCGCCAGCAGTTAGAGTGGTCTGTAATCTCACTCGCGCATGCACACTAGCTATTCCCCCCCCTCTACCTCCCACATCTCCACCCCTACGACCACTCAATAAAAGACGACTTCCAGGTTGCCACTTTCCACAAGGAAGGTGGCCATACCTGACTCTCGCCTACTCCCAAAGAAGTCGGCAATATTTTTGGTCGAGGACCAGGAGGTGGTTCTCTGGGAGAGGGTGCAATCTCTTTCTCTTCTACTGTTTTGGTAGGAGGCTGGAAGGTGGCCCCCAGGGACGCTCAATTCTCTATTTCTCCGGCCGGGGTGACGCCTCATCTGTAACTCGCACCTCGCCGAGCCCAAAGCACAAATTGGAAGTCGGCTATATTTACTTACGTCCTCGATCCACTCCAACCTGGTCTCTTCGAAAATGGCATCACCACTGCACTTCCCTCGACCGGCCTACATATATACTTCACGTCGTCCCGCCCAGTTGATGGACCCAGCGCCTGCTCTGTCTACAATTGTTGCACCGCCGTTGACATCATCTTATTCTTCCATCGTCCCAGCTACCACCACCACTACCACCACACCTATCACCACTACCGTCTTCGTTTCTGCCGTCTCTACCCTTCCTGCCACCACTACCATTCTGTCTCATCCATTCCCCGTCATGACGTTTCCTCCTCTTCCTACTCAACACCATGATCAACGGTCCGAATCACAGCAACTGCCTGTCGACGAAGCTGCAACTGATTCCTCTACGGTTCCTGAGCATCCACCATCGCCACCGCCGTCTGACTGCACTACCAATTATACATGTGTCGCCTGTGGTGTGGATCCTGATCTACCAGTCGATGCCATCACTTCTGCCCTTCATCAAGTTGGACTTTTTGTCACTGGGACCTCCAGGATATACAACTCCACTGGACCTACGTTTTTGGTACGTCTCCACTTCGCCACGCCTGAAGCCGTCAATCACCTGCTCACACATGGACTTCAACTTTTTGGCCGCACTTATCGTGTGGAACTATCTAGTTCTCCTCCTCGTCCTCAATCTCGTATTCCCCCACCCCGTCGGCGTCCCCGGCATTCTACACCTCCTCTTCACTCACCTCGACAACGTCTTTGGTTCACTCCACCCTCCCACAGCTCATTTTCCCCATCCCCGCCTTCAACGGATCTTTTACATCTTCCCTTAACGTCTCTTGCTACCTTCTCCTCTACCTTCCATTTCATCGCCTTCCATCTTTTCCCCTATCACTCCATGTAACTGTGCATTGTAAAACATGACTCTGTCTTTGTATCACTGTCTTGTCAATAAAGCTCATACACAACTACAACCCCCTTAGCCAAGAGGCCATACCTCTATATCTCCCTTTTCAAACTCAGCTTTAACCCTCTCCTTCATACAACGCTTCTCCTTATCCCCGTCACCTCTCCTGGCCAGAGAGAAGGCGTAACCCTCTTGGTGGCCCGCTCCACCCCTTCAGGGTGGGGAATGAAAACCTTCTCGAACGAACGAACAAACCTAGGGAGGGAGGAGAGGACCATCTTCACTCTCTCAAAATACCTCGGCCCCTAACCTAACCCAATGAGGTTAGGTTAGCGTCCATGGTTGCAGGTTCGGTTAAAACGTCATCGTGACGTTATAAACTCACCCACGTGAAGTTAGGCCAGCCCACGTAGGTAACGTTTGATGTCATGCTGACATCATTGAGTAGGGAAAATACTGACGCAGCACGTATCGTTTTAGATCATACTTTGCTATACTACTTGTACCACCCACTATTTCTTGCAGCCGTGTCCCCTGTACTCGCATGTTCCGCCCTGCTTTCAATACGATATTTTCTATATGCTGTATTATCGCATTAATTTGGTTATTTTCATTCGTAAATCCTATCCCTATCCTCATCGTTCCGAAACATCTCCCTTTCAAATAATCCTCATAGTCTTTGCTGAGGTCTCCTCTCTATCTATATTTGGGCACTAAGCTCTTTTTAATACTTCCTTGATAACAAATCACAATATAATCCTCTATACTTATAAGATTAATAATAATTAGTGGTAAGTGGCGAGATTCTGGCCAGCCTTTAACTGTTATCCTATTCACGAGTGGTAATGCCTCCCTTGAACATAATACTAGGTCCGTAACACTTTCTCTCGTATCTGTAATGTTTGTCAATTTACCGATTTTATCTCCTTGCCACCACCCATTCAAAATCAACTATTCTTTTGTACCACATGGTTCTAGTAATTTTTCGCCGTACCTACTATACACTTCAACACTTCATTTTTGGCATGTTCTCTTTTTAACTACTCTTTCCTGTACCTCTTTACAGTACAGTGGTTTTCGATCTGCCATCCTCGCATTGAAGTCCCCCATCAGCACAATACTTTTATCATCATACATATTCCTTAATCTCTTTATTTCGGTTGCTAGCTCATAGGTGAAACCTTTGTTATAAATGGGGAGCCTCCAGGAGGATTGTAGACAAAACCAAGGCATAAGCTTAATTCTCCCTTCCGATTCGTCTTTAATTTTATCCAAATAACTTCTTCTATTTCTGTTTCTATGAGTTCAATTTTCTCCTCTATATCGTCGCTTATTGAGGTTAGCATTCCACCAGGATATATGCCCATCCGAGCTCTCCTATCTCTTGTCTTCTTATATATTTTAAGAACCGTCTACATGGACATATTCAGTTGCAATCCAGTTCTAAACAAAGGTTATAATGTCCATTTCGGCCATTAAATGTTTCACCTCTTCGTTTCCTATCTTTTTCAAAAATCCCCCTATATTCACATATCCTGATATCCATTCTAGTTACTTTTTAGTTTTACCCTCTGTTAGGTTTGTAGTCTTACTTCTTGTTACGGTGGCTTTCTCTACTTCTATGATACTGCCTTCTGGTGAACTGATATTTTCTTTGCCCATAGTGTCCTCATGTGACTTATGCTTTTTAGACCAGAAGTCCTTTAATATTAGACTTTATCTCTGGCCACTATTTCTCTCCTCCTGTCTTCTGACCTTCTGCTGGACCCTAGACGTAGCTCGAACCGGCAGCCAGCTAGTCCGAAGTCATCTTCTTCTGCGTGTACAGCTGCCTGTTCACTTCCTTTTCCCGACCTAGCAGTGCATTGAACCTCTCTACCATCTGTGGTTTCACAAGTTGCTGCAAAAGCACTACCATTACTCGTAGCAACCTTGCACATTCCTTTATCTGTCGTACGCACTACACTTTGCTGTTGCTGCTGCTTCTGATCCATTTCCTTCAGCTGCAATGGTGTGCAAGCTCGCTACCAATTATCATCACCAACTATTAAGCACCGTACTCGTATGCACGCCTTGAGTACTGAATTTCTTGATTTCCTAAATGTAAAAGTATAAATCCCCGCTTCGTGATGGTTTCCTTGCCCTTGTCCCTTGTCACTCATATTTTTCCCATTTTAAATTCCTAGTGATCCTTAAAGCTTTATTTACCATCAAAGCCGATAATAACTTGACTAATTGGCCTCTTTCCTTTCACTCTCCCCACTTTGGGCAAGTCATCTACGTCTACTTCATTGCAATTTACCTTTATTCGGTTATGGATAAATTCCAGTTTCGTATTCACTTGCAAGTACACCAGAGAAAATATTTTTCCTCCTGGCTTCCAGGTTGACCATATTTTCTTGCCGCTTTACATGTCTTAACTCCTCCTCTAAACCCTTTACTTTGGCCCCTAGTATTTCTAATTCACCAGTATTCTGCACAACCTTCTGTTATTACTCTCAGTTCCTCTTTTACACATTATTTTATCTCCTTCATTTCGGTATCTTGTACCCGAATAACGTCTCTAGTTTGTTCCGCCTGACAAGCCTCTCTGACTATTTCTTTGATTTTCTCCATCTCTTCCCAGCCTGATCCGAAACCAGGATTCATTATAAGTAGTATTGCCATCACTACTGGTGCCATCAGAGATATCTGCAAGCCGTTATGTTGCCAAATACTCTTCTCACAAGCTGCACGCTCACACTTCACACGTCCGCGCACGATACTGTTGCACAGCAATTCCCATATGCCTCGCTTAGCACTCACTCCCAAAACAACCTCTTGCTTCGCTAGCTCGATTACAACCGCCACAACTGTGAGCACTTACTTACACTTCATTTCTGTGAAAGCAGCATATCAATAGCACATTCCGTTTCAGAAATACTTAGGGTACAAGTTTCAGGTGATTCGCCATGTATTTTGACTCGAAAGAGGTTACAAGATTCTTGCGATTTTGGCTGCTGTTCTTGAGACTCTCGAGCGAGAAGGACTCTCGTCCCTGCAATCAACACTACCAAAAGCATTAACAATAATGCTCAAAACGGATTCACTGGAGAGAAGATTGGGAATCCTTTGTTTACACCAATGAAAGTAAACTCAGCTTGGTAAAGACACGGATCAGATAAAGAATCAGTGAAAAGTAAGTTCCGTTTTGTGTTGACTCACGCCATGCTGGCTAGACCTTCTGAAAAAGGTACGGGATGAGATATCATATATGCTTGTTTCTATCCAGTGCTTTTATACGAGAATGTGTCTAGAATATTTTGACGTCCTGGACATTCAACAAATTTTTATCCATACATTGATAATGATCACCCACAGTGTATTTAAAATCATATATTGTAACTGAACTTACTCTGTAAGATGCTCCACAATTTCTGTAGCAATCACGATCACATCGCAGATGGGGCATATGCGACTTTGAAATAGTCACCAAGTCTCTCGTGATCAGGTACCGACGATGCATTTCTGTAAATTCATCAACAGGTCGAAAGAGAATGTCACGGAATTGCGTAAGAGGCTATTATTATTATTATTATTATTATTATTATTATTATTATTATTATTATTATTATTAATCTGTTTATCCTCCAGGATTGGCTTTTCCCTCGGACTCACCAACGGATCCCACCTCTACCGCCTCAAGGGCAGTGTTCTGGAGCGTGAGATATTGGGTCAGGGGGATGAACTGGGAAAGGGAACGAGTACTTCGCCCAGGCAGCCTCAACTGCTATGTTGAACAGGAGCCTTGTGGGGGGATGGGAAGATTGGAAGGGATAGGCAAGGAAGAGGGAAGGAACCGGCCGTGGCCTTAAGTTAGGTACCATCCCGGCATTTGCCTGGAGGAGAAGTGGGAAACCACGGAAAACCACTTCCAGGATGGCTGAGGTGGGAATCGAACCCACCTCTACTCATTTGACCTCCCGAGGCTGAGTGGACCCCGTTTCAGCCCTCGTACCATCTTTCAAATTTCGTGGCAGAGCCGGAAATCGAACCAAGGCCTCCGGGGATGGCAGCTAATCACACTAACCACTACACCACAGAGGTGGACATTATTATAATTATTAATATTATTATTATTATTATTATTATTATTATTATTATTAATTGACTTATTGTACATGGCATCGCTCAGGCTAGGTATAACCGTATACAGTAGAAGACGACTGTATTGAAATGCAATATGATTGTACTCGATTCCAATTCGAAGAATTCATATTAATTTCCAATAAAACACTCCATCCCGTAAATGTGATCGCTCATTAAACACAACCAGATAACACTTCCAATAGAGGTTGTAGGAATTTTGTCTTACAGGAATTCTTTAAGGTGCTGGAAACATGACACAGACTTATCAGAACTTCTCATATATTTTTTTACAATATGCTGTAAGTCGCACCGACACAAACAGGTCATATGGCGACGATGGGATATGGAAGGGGAGTAAGGTACGATCCCCCCAACAATTGGCTGGTGTGAAAATGGGAAACCATGGAAAACCATACTCAGGGCTGCCGACAGTGGGGATCAAACCCACTATCTCCCGGATGCAAACTCACAGCTGCGCGCCTCTAACCGCACGGCCAACTCACCCGGTCCTCTCGTACTTAAATACCTTCAGTTGCCACCGGCTAGAGCAGGGAATGAATCCGCTATCTCAGGAACAGAAATATAACGACTGCCTGACATCACGTCGAAGTCGGCACAGTAAATAGAGTCTGCAAAGTTCTACTAACTCACTAAGGTAAGGTATGGGTGTATTCTGCCCGAAGGCAGGTCCGAACCTCCACAAAGGTGTGCCTCAGCCGGATTTTACGTACGGTGGGGTGGCCAGTTCCTTTCCGCTCCTCGTGGCAACCCATCCGAATCTTGACCACGCCCAATGTTGCTGAACTTCGGAGATCTCACCGGATCTGGTGTTTCAACACGGCTACGGCCGTTGGTAACTCACTAAGAGAGATATGCAAAAATATCTTGTAAATATAACCCGAGATTTGCACAAATATTTGAAGAATATTCGAAAATGAGATTTTTCAGAATTTTTATTCAGAATTGATTCTATTATTTGGCGTGACAGTAGTTGAAAAGTAACAACTCGACATTTGAAGTACTGTATAATTTGGATCCCTCAGAGGAGCATACATTCCGCAGATTGTGGGCGGATCTGCCGTATGGGTGTAATGAAAGGCGATTGTGTGTGTGTGTGTGTTTGTGTGTGTGTGTGTGTGTGTGTGTGTGCGTGAGAGAGAGTGGAAATTTTAAATATCCGGTCCCCGAATCTTAAAATTACATAAAAATTAACCTTCCACGATTAATATTCCACAACAAAGTCAGAAATCGCATTCGGGACTCCCAGCAACAAAATCAGTAGGGTACCACTCAGTCACAGAGCCTGACAGTAGTTAGCAGAGGGAAGAGGAAAGCCCCAAATCCCGTTCCATACTCCTCACGAGGTAAGCTTCCGGAGGTGTCGTCCCATTTGCGATCAGTCTCATTTGCGATCACTCAGGTAAAATACAAGACTAGTTTATTTTTGACGGGTGAAGCATTGTCCCATTTGCGATCACTCTTACCAGTGACAAACAGTCAAGTTGCTGTGAGGGAATTACCTACTGAGGGACTGGTACAGGAAGACATCCCTCAAATAACTGGCGAAACTACATACTAGAATTCTTACGAATCGTATGTTGAAACTCATTAAATTACTTATATTTACCGTTTGAGACTGATGCGTTAATACCGGGATTGACAGATTAAAAAGGACTCAATGAACCTTTTATTTAGAGTTACCAGATGGTTGTGGGTGTAAAGGCGGTTAAATGAGTTGTAAGAAGTAGGTCAAAAGATAGGCGTATTAAAACAGTTGAATTTTACTCTTTCCAAATTCAAAACAAAGTATTTTGCTGTAACCCTTTGCTTCTACCCTTTTTTTAAGCAATTATAGCTCATTTCAAACTTAGCAGTTAACTTACACTTTCTTATACAGTAGGGGACACTATTAAATGACTGCTTAATACTGCTCAAACTGTTCAAATATTCATACTGACACGTTAAGTAAACAGCTGCTCAAAATATAACTTGCCTACTTTCATCTATCTGTCTGTATGTCTACCCCTTAGTCTGGCTTCTTGATACCGGATCGGGGATGAGATGAAATGAAATGGCGTATGGCTTTTAGTGCCGGGAGTGTCCGAGAACAAGTTTGGCTCGCCAGATGCAGGTCTTTCGATTTGACGCCCGTAGGCGACCTGCGAGTCATAATGAGGATGAAATGATGATGAAGACGACACATACACCCAGCCCCCGTGCCAGCGAAATTAACCAATTATGGTTAAAATTCCCGACCCTGCCGGGAATCGAACCCAGGACCCCTGTGACCAACTGCCAGCACGATATTAATTTATACAGCATGTTTATACGGCCGGATGCCCTTCCTGACACAACCTCAGTTGAGGAGCTAATGAAGATGAAATGTGTTATGGTGAATGAAACTGGGTGAGGAGGTGGGAGGACTCAGCTCTGGCCTATGGATAGGAACTGTCCCGGCATTTGCCTGGAAGGGAAAATATTAAACCACACAAAACCATTCTGAGAACAGCAGACGGTGGGGTTCGAACCCACGCGTTTCCCGAATGCAGAGCTTGGCTCCATAGCCGTAGCGCGTTAGAACGCGCGGCCACTCAGCCTACTTTCACATATATAAGTAAAATGATATTTTTTGTCTGTACGTTCGGATTAGATGTACAAAATTCCAGAAATTAATATTAAGAAAATGTTTAGATTAAAATAAGCCGAAGAAATTATAATTCTATAGTGATAGCGTGAAAAGATGAAATTGCATTCGGGAAATAGTGGGTTCGAACCCCATTGTCAGCACCCCTGAAGATGGTTTTCAGTGGTTTCCTATTTTCACAACAAGCAAGTGTACCTTAATTAAGGCTACAGCCGCTTATTCCCACTCCTAGCGCTTTCCTATCCCATTGTCGCCATAAGAGCTATCAGGGTCGGTGCGACGTAAAGCCAGTGGTAAAAAGAAAAACAGCCGAGCTGAGTGGCTCAGACGGTTGAGGCGCTGGCCTTCTGACCCCAACTTGGCAGGTTCGATCCTGGCTCAGTCCGGTGGTATTTGAAGGTGCTCTACTACGACAGCCTCGTGTCGGTAGATTTACTGGCACGTAAAAGAACTCCTGCGGGCAAACTCCTGGCACCCCGGCGTCTCCGGAAACCGTAAAAGAGTAGTTAGTGGGACGTATAGCAATTAATATTACTATAAAAAAGAAAAACACCCATGTCACCATACATCCCTGACTTCTCAGTAAATTTCTATAAGAGTATCCATACTATAAAGCAACTAGGCTTGCCTCGCTTCGTTTCAATGACCTGCATGTCGTAAGTAAGCACGCAGATAACAACAAAAGCTACATCGACGATGGATTCTACAGCTGCTATGTTAAAAACTATAAACTAATATTACCTCAAAAGAAGTTCAAAAGAGAGCAGACGGGTTGGGAGAATCCTTATCATCCGGTTGTGTGGAGTACGCCCTAATTAGCAGTCCCCCTGCTGCATGGACGTTGGAAAACCCCGATAGGCTGCTGATAATTTTACAGTGATCGCAAATGGGACACCAACCGATCCTTCTTCACAAATTTTGCTGTGATCGCAAATGGGACACAACCCTTCCGGACCTCCCGACAGCAATCGTCACGAAACTTTCTAGAGTGAGCAAGCAAGAGACCAAAGTAACTGGTGTGAAGTGCGGCATTTCGGAATCACCTGCAACCCATAAAATGAGACTCATGAAAATAAGCGCGCGATTGTAATGTTTGCACTCACAACATGCCAATGAAACAGGTTTCCAACTATTTCCGAAATATGGCTAAAAATATCGGAGTCTTAAAGGGAAGATTTACTGGCCACTGTATTACATCCTGAAAGAGATTTTTTTTCATAATTGATTTAGTTCAAGGTGGAGAGGTTTCAAACAAGTCTTACTGCCGGAGTTTCCTAAAAATAATGTTATTGGTTTTTACGTCCCACTAATTCTACGGTTTTCGTAGACTCTGAGGTGCCGGGATTTAGTCCCGCACGAGTTCTTTTACGTGCCGGAAAATCTACCGACATGAAGCTGACGTATTTGAATACCTTCAAATACCACCGAACCGAACCGGAATCGAACCTGCCAAGTTGGGGGTCAGGAAGCCAGCCTCACCCGTCTGAGCCACTCAGCCTGGCTGGATTTTCCTGATAGGGTTCAAACTATTTTCGTTAGGCACAATGAAGAGTGGTTTAGATCTACATATAACAAGATACAGTCAATTAGGCCTACAAATTTTACGGTCATTAATAAAATGTTATGCCTGAAAACAGTTTCAAAGGAAAAATACGTATTACCATTTTTTTGTTTTCCCAACGCTTTTCTCATAACCTAGTGGGGTCGCGTGTGGCCCTGTATAAAGCAAATGGATTTGGCCCAGTTTTACGACGGACGCCCTTCCTGATTCCAACCATGTATTGGTGGTTGTATTCATAACTGCGTGTCACTTTGGCGATTAGTAATGAGGTGTGTATTAAGAAGAACACAAACTAACCGTCCTCGATCAAGAGGAATTAACCAGAACCGGCCAGCATACACAGTCCAACTGGGCACTGAACCCGGGATCCTTCGAACTCAAGTTCTCAATGTTAACCATTCAGACAAGGATACACATTTATTAGATTTTTATTGATATTTTATATGCCCGGCTCCATGGCTAAACCGTTAGCGTGCTGACCTTTGGTCACAGGGGTCCTGGGTTCGATTCCTGGCAGGGTCGTGAATTTTAACCGTCATTGGTTAATTTCGCTGGCACGGGGTTGGGTGTATGTGTCGTCTTCATCATCATTGCATCCTCCTCACGACGCGCAGGTCTCCTACGAGCGTCGAATCAAAAGACCTGCACCTGGCGATACGCCATTTCATTTCATTTGATATTTTATTTCCAGCAACTTCTGTTTGAGTTACTTTCCTGTTTTATACATATTGTAATGTACAGTCACTCAGAAGGCAGAATGGGGTATGGTATTTAAAAGTTCCTCGCGGGCACAGCTTTTCAAAAACAATTCAATCTATCATCCTTTTGTATTTTTGGTAATAATTAAAATTAGCTCTGATCAAATATTACATGCGAGGAATATAAAATACTACGCATTCACTTTTTTTGGTAGGGGGTAACGATACGTCACGATTAATGCCGTAACAGTAGGATATGACTGAACCGCCACTGTGATCTAGCATAGTAGCATCCTACACGGTTTTTGTGGATTCGTTTCTAGGTTCTTCTACAAATTTTCGAGGAGTCTGTGAGTCTTGTATCTTGTATGCACTGTTTCCGGCGAATTACGGAGCAACATTTTACATAGAGTTTGCCTGCCAGGCCTGCATTTTCTAGTATTAGAGTTATCGCACACCCACGCATCTACCTACCTACCTGCCCACCCACCCACACACACACACCCACCCATCGACCACCTCTATCAACAAAACCTCTGTCACAACTGCCATACAGATTGCAATAAACTGACGTCACTCGCCAAAGTACACTAGGTAATTGATAATGACGTGTCTTACACGAAGAAATAACACCTACTTTCTTTACATTTGTGTTAAAATCAAATATTGCCATCACTTTAGTGGAATGTACACTAGTCTATACAGGGTGATCCTAAAATACTTTTACAAGCTTCGGGGACGGGTTCCTTACACCAAAACAAGAAAAGTCATATAAACACATGTCCCAAAATCCTTCATTTTCGATGTTATAAAGATCAAAATGTTATTAATGAAAGAATATTTTAAAAGGACATATTAATCTGTTTTTGACATTGACAGCTTCTTAGGAAGTGATCAATACATAAGATAATATCAAATGCTCGAGATGTCCTACTTATGCGTCTACAGTAGATACCAATCTACTCGTCGAATCATGGACCATCGCATCCTTTCAAACACTCCCTGAAAATGAAAACCTACAACCTGTTTTCCAGTCAATGACTGGGTTAGGGATGGAATGAATGAAGCCCCCATCTTGCGGTGAGGATAGGAATTGTGCCGGCTGCCGAAGCCTGTCGCACTCCTCTGGGGCAATGATTAATGAATGACTGATGAAATGAAATGATGTTAGAGAGTGTTGCTGGAGTGAAAGATGACAGGGAAAACCGAAGTACCCGGAGAAAAACCTGTCCCGCTTCCGCTGTGTCCAGCACAAATCTCACATAATGGTTAGTGAATGAAAGAGACCGAGGTGTATTATTATCATTATTTTAAAAATATTTTGCTGTTGTCTTAAACTTAATTTAATCCATTTCTTACCTTTCACATTAATTTATAATACTAGCATGTGGCCTCCGGGTTGGTCTGGTGCAGGTCTTTAGAGTTGATGCCGTATAGGTGACCTGCACGTCTGTGAGGATGAAGCCCTACCGAAGATGAAGTCTGATGCTAAAGACGGCACGAACTCCCAGTCCCCGAGCCATAGGAATTAACTAATGAAAGTTAAAATCTCCCACCCGACCGGAAACCAAACTCGGGACCCCTTGGACCAAAGGCCAGCATGCTAACCATTTAAGGCTAGTTAAAGGAAACTGTCAGTTGTTAGTACTGGGGCTTAGCTCCATAATACGGCCAGAAGGCGGCATTTACTTGAATAAGGAATTTTATTTAGAGATATTAGATGTCAAGCCAGTTAATTCACTCATTTAGTTTCAACATTTGGAGATTCATTTGGAAAAAGGCGTATTTCTAATTTTCGTAAGCGTTCATTTATTCGCTTACTTCAATCGGTTATCTACCAGACACATTTAAACCGAAAAAAATATCCGTGTCGCATCCTATTATTCCGCGCGATATAACTGAATGAGTCCGCCTCTGTGGTGTAGTGGTTAGCGTGATTAGCTGCCACCCCCGGAGGCCCGGGTTCGATTCCTGGCTCTGCCACGAAATTTGAAAAGTGGTATGAGGGCTGGAACGGGGTCCACTCAGCCTCGGGAGGTCAACTGAGTAGAGGTGGGTTCGATTCCCACCTCAGCCATCCTGGAAGTGGTCTTCCGTGGTTTCCCACTTCTCCTCCAGGCGAATGCCGGGATGGTACCTAACATAAGGCCACGGCCGCTTCCTTCCCTCTTCCTTGCCTATCCCTTCCAATCTTCCCATCCCTCCACAAGGCCCCTGTTCAGCATAGCAGGTGAGGCCGCCTGGGCGAGGTACTGGTCATTCTCCCCAGTTGTATCCCTGACCAAGAGTCTGAAGCTCCACCAGGACACTGCCCTTGAGGCGGTAGAGGTGGGATCCCTCGCTGTGTCCGAGGGAAAAGCCGACCCTGGAGGGTAAACAGATGATGATGATGATAACTGAATGATATTTGAAACTCATTCGATTACTTTACTTGATTATTTATTGGATTATTTAAATAATCGGATGGAAGTTATTTGATTATTAAAAATATTCGATTACCCCATCACTAATAGGGTGGACATTTAACCATTCAAAGAAGGATTGGCCCTGCTCGTGAGTTTTGAGACTGGTGCAGGTAGAGAAACTTGTTCTCACTAATCCTCTTCCTAGAATTCGTAAGTTTTGAGACTCGTGAGTTTTGAAACTCGTGAGTTTTGAGACGACACGAGAAGGAAAAGGAATACATTTGGACTTCGCTCAAAATCCTGATCAGTTGTTCGAATGCAACCTGTATTATTTCAGTCGGGCTAAGTAACTCAAATGTAATGTGTTGTCCTTCTGAGCCGAAGTTAGCGGTTTTGATTCTAAGTTCGATGATACTTGAAGGTGGTCAAATACGCCAGCCACGTGTCAGTAGATTTACCGGCACATAAAATAACTCGAGCGGGACAAAAATGCCGCCAGCTCGGCGTCTCCGAAAAACGTGAAAGTAGCTAGTGGGACCTATGACATTATTATTGTATTATTTCATGCTGCGAAACTGACAGAAAGATTAAGATTTTTTCTTTCCGTCAGTTTCGTTAATAGAAGAATCCTTTCATAGTTTTATCCGACTTCTGACAACGCTCAACTCGTCGGAGGGCCTACCTTACTAGGGCTACACCAGGCTACCAATACGTACACGAAACTATTATTATTATTATTATTATTATTATTATTATTATTTACTTGGAGTGAAATAATTATTTCACTCTGAGTTAATAGTAATACGACTTCAACTACCGCGAACTCCAAGTAGATTCGGAGGCAGTACTTTATATCATCATCCTAGCTACCTATGCTAAACCTAGGTCCAAATAATATATTATAGCTCTCACAGATACATAAAATAGGCTATCAGATATTTACTATAGATACAACTGAACGTAGCTAACGCCCAAAGGGATCTCAGGCATGCACACAAACCTCAGTCCTCATCTGTCTTTATGGAAAGTATCAGCCATTGATACGTCTCTAGGGAATGCTGATATCCAAATTTGCACGGACTGCGAATACGTGATTTACTACGGCAGGAGGACGGGCGCTACCTCCAATACTCATCACAATGGCAGGTGATTATCTCCCGAGAGGAAGGCTGCCACGTCCGCCAAAGAATTGTGATTAAGAAAGGAACTGTTTAATGCTACCGGAGAAAAATTGCCAACCTATTTTTTCAACAGACTGGCATATAAATATTAGTAGGTTGGAACAGTATAAATATAGCTGCGATATTTCTTTTACAGCAGTGGAAGTAGGATTTGAAAGCGAGCTCTTCGCTATATTTCATGTGTAACTGAAAGCCTAAGAAACCTCAGGTTAAGTGTATCAGTGTGATAACATTTGATAGCCATACTATTATTTCCACATTTATTCCACAAAAAGAAATGACAATCCTCAGGCGCATTTTCTTTTTTCTTTTGCTTCAATATAAACTCAATGGTAACTCTGATAACTGGACAGTATTTATGCACACAGTAAATTCATGTGCCTACGGGCCGCTGATGGAGATAAATCACTCGATAACTTCATAATATATCACCTTAAATCACAGGTGGACAAGACGCACATACTTTGATATACTGACTGGTTCGAATAGTTCACATATTCTCTTGTCGCCTCCTTCCACATTCAATTTCACCGACTCCATGGGTAAATTTTTAGCATGCTCGCCTTGCGTCCAAAGTGTTCCGGGTTTGACTACCTGCCTGGTCGGGGTTTTTAACTTTCATTTGTTAAATCCTCTGGCTGGGGGGCTGGCTGGTCGTTTGTGCGGTCTATCTTCAACATCAGAATTCATTTTATGTAGGGCCCCATCCTCGCATACGCACAGGTCGCCTATAGGGCGTCAACTGCAAAGACCTGCACACGTCCAAAAAGAAAAAAGAAAGAAGGAAAGTAGCAGTTTTACGTGACTGATGATATCGTGATCATAGTCACGGGACCTACATCTGTACATATAATCCTAACCACTGGGACGTGATTTTTCATTTCAAAAAATCCATATCCCATGGCCAGGTTTCGAATCGTGGTCACATTAGTGAAGAGCTAGCGACTATGCCACAAAGGGAGCGGGTGGAGTGAAGACGTTATTACCGGAGTGCCCTAACCAAATGTAAAGGTTGGCAACCTAGGCATTGCCCTAGCTAGACCGCTGATCAGGCATCCTGAGCAGAGTTTACTTCCTGTGGGTTGGCCAGTTCCTTTCCGCTCCTCCTCTAGCCAACAACAGGTGGACTATCCATCCAAATTGTGACCAGGTCCAAAGTTGCTTAACAGCGGAGACCTCACGGGATGCAAGTGTTTCCACATGGTTACGGCGTGGGCCATCAAAGAAAAAAAGCTTCATATATGTATGAATTTCTAGCCCGACTCCTTGGCTGAATAGTCAGCGTAGTGACGTTTGCTTCAGAGGGGCTCCGTGTTCGATTCCCATGTGGATTAAGATTTTAATCGCGTCTGACTAATTCATCTGCTTCGGAGAATGGCTGTTCGTGCTCGTCTTAGTACACATCTATACTATAATATACTGTTTAACACACCATATTGCAAACTACCATAGAAACACGCAATTGTGAAAACATACTTCCGTATAACAATGGGAAAAATGACAGGAAGAAGAAGAAGGAGAAAAAGAAGAAGATATACATGAATTTGCAGTAAACGAACTCCCAAGTAATGGTCGATAACCACCCATCTACCAACCCTCTCACTGTGAGTTGCATTCTAGTAGTGGTATCGACGTCAGAAAAATTATACCCACCACTAGTTTAACTCATACGGCACCGATTAAATGTATGCCGTCTATAGTCATAATGGATAAAACTAAAAAGTGTTTTTGAATATATCTTTTATTTAACATATGTTTTAATTACCTGTGGAAAAGGATAGTTTTCGCAAAGCTTTCTAAAAATGTTCGTATCACAATCTTAATTACCACCTGAGAACTAAAAAACACACCTTCGTCTTTGAGAACACTACCCTGCATACAGCTGGTCTTTTTATGTCCTTAAAGGGTTAAGTTCCAAAATATTCATTCGGCATGTTAGCATGGAATGTAAGACTTACGTAAATGTATTTGTATCTGCTATAAAGTAATTCAGGAAATCATGGCGATAGTAACTATGATTAATTAATTAAGTAATTAATTGTCTTCACCAACATCATTCTATGTTTTTAAAAAAGAACTCTCACATTTAAACCCTAGTTGCAGATAAAATACTACTTTTGAGAAAATGAGCGAGACTATAACTCCTACTGTATTCAATTTCCTTTCAATTGTAAACCTCGTTGCCTAGTTGTACTTCTTCTTTAAACAATAAGCACCACCACCACCACCACAACCACCACCACCGCCACCACACTGTTCACCTTTCAGGTAAAATTATTTCACAGTTCAAGGCATGTAATTAAATTTCTTATGTAAGTTACTACGGGCAAGGATTCATCTTTTTACAATTGACATTTATTTATTTATTTATTTATTTATTTATTTATTTATTTATTTATTTATTTATTTACATGGCGGGGCTCAGGCTATGAAGCCTGCTATTATGCCAAACCATATAATTACGCACCTGCATAAGCATAATATACTGAACGTTATAACTACTTAAAATTAAAATTAATTTTATTATAATTTAAAGTTAATGTGAAATGTAATTTGAATAAAATATAAAGCATCATAAAAATAAGTTTAAAATTAATTTATAATATTCACTATTATTAAAACTATATCACGAAAAATATAAACTATAATGTTTCTAACCTTATATTACATTTTATTCATTTAACTTATAATCTAACATTGCCCGGCTCCATGGCTAAATGGTTAGCGTGCTGGCCTTTGGCCGTGGGAGTCCCGGGTTCGATTCCCGGCGGGGACGGAAATTTGAACCATAATTGGTTAATTTCGCTGGCACAGGGGCTGGGTGTATGTGTCGTCTTCATCATCATTTCATCCTCATCACGACGCGCAGGTCGCCTACAGGAGTCAATTCAATAGACCTGCATCTGGTGAGCCGAACTTGTCCTCGGACACTCCCGGCACTAAAAGCCATACGCCATTTCATTTTCATAATCTAACATTTAAGGGTGCTTCTAAGAGCAAATTAATCAGAGTGTAGGTAAAATTTCCAGCACATTCTTCTGAATAGCTTTAGGTTGCTTATGTCTCTAATTTCAGCCGAGAGAGAATTCCAGGAACGTATGGTCCCCGGTACAAATGACTTGTTATACGTACTACTGTGATGAGTGGGGATGTTCAGCAGGGACCGTACTGATTACCTTGAGGGTGTTCTACCTGAAGGAGAGAGGTGGTTGAAATCTGTTCTCGGATAACGTGGTTTTCCTGTTCGCAGTATTTTGTGAAGAAAAGAAATAGCATGATACGTCTATCACACAATCTTAACCAGGACAGCTGATGGAGGAATGGGCTGATGTGGGAATGGAGCGGAACATTTAGAATGAATCGAATGCAGGCATTACGCACCCGTTGAGGTTTAGAACCAAGTGAACAACTTATGTTATTATAGACTACATCACCATAATCAAATATTGGTAGTATTAGTCCTTGAACGAGCAGTTTCCTGGTTTTGACAAGTAGAAAATCCCTCAGTTTGTATAGTGAGTGTAATAAACGAATACACGTTGAAAATTTTTTGTTAGGTTCTCTGACCAACTGAAGTACAGTACATCTGATAAGCTTATCAATAACTACCTAATGAAGGAACTACTAAAAAATTCTTATCGAAACCTACCTTCAACCTCTTACGAGATAATGGACATCCAATAGAATGGCCATAAACAAAAGAACAATTTTCAACTGCAAGGTCGTGAGATAGCGATCGTGATCTCAAGTGAGACAGTCCGTGTGTTCGGGGATCCCTGACTGCTGGTTGGTCTGAACTGATTACTCTGTTCAGCTCAGATGGCACATACACTACCTGTGCTACGTTAAAGCACAAGGGTGTCCAGCTGTTGCATTGCTTCGTGAAATTTCAATGTATATTTTGAGGCATTGAAATAGTTGACAGTTACAGCTATTTTCTTCTTTCGAATAACTTCTTTGTAGTGTCCATTCCCTTATTAAAATTTCAAGATAAGTTACTATAAATGAAGCAAGGAAAGCAAGCTTGTAGTTCACTGTGACGATTACATCGCGTTCATAGTCACAGGTCACCACTCTTTTTTTTTGTTATTGCTTTACGTCGCACCGACACAGATAGGTCTTATGGCGACGATGAGGCAAGAAGGGGCTAGGAGTGGAAAGGAAGCGGCCGTGGCCTTAATTAAGGTACAGCCCCAGCATTTGCCTGGTGTGAAAATGGGAAACCACGGAAAACCATCTTCAGATCACCACTTTTACATAGAATTTGAACCATATGGATGTGACGTCTCATTTTTAAAATTCGCACTTGCATTGGCCAGGATTCGAACCTAGGCCATCTTGGTGGGAAGACAGTGAAGATATTACTCTACCATCACGCATTGTGGATAGCTACTTCTAAGTACCTACAATGACGGTAGGAATCATTGACCCACGAAACTGTTATCTGAATATAGGTATATACAGGTAGCTATCTACACTGAACCGCACCAGAATTGGCTGACAAAGACATATTTAACTTTATACATTCTCCAAACACTGGGATATTCGTAAACTGTGAATAGCCGGTGGCCGAATAGAAGATACTTGGAATCCAACAACCTGCACAATACGTTCATCCTATTTCAAACAAGAGGATTTTGAAAGAATGTCGCCTTCTGTGTCGGCCAGTTTTTCTGCGGGTGAGTGTACAAGTGTGAAGCAGAAAAGGAAGTTAAAATTTACTCCTCACAAATAATGTGTTTTATAGTGTTATCATAACTGTATGGAGTTTTGGCTGAATTGCTAGCGTTACAGCTTTCGGGTCAGAGTTCCTTCGATTCACTGCCGGGTCAGAGATCTTTAATTGCATATAGTTAATTCACCGACTCGAGCATTGTATGTTAGTGATTGTCTCAACACACTCCTACTTGTATACACAATATATTAAACTACCAAGCACCACAGACACATGCAATAATGAAAACATCCCTCCACACAGGTTTGGATTCAGGAAGAGCATTCGGTGTAATACAAGACCAAGTTCGCATGCTCGACACAGTTCGCACTCATGACCCACCACGGTGTGGAAAGAGCAGACGAAGATTGTGCTATCTGAAAGAACCTCGACAGTGTTGTGAGATGGACAGCAGGCAATGGTATAATGATATACGGGGTTAAAAGTCAGGTTATGAGTTTCACAAATAGGAAAAATCCTCCCAGTTTTAATTACTGCATTGATGGGGTGGAAGTTCCTGGTGGGAATCACTGTAAGTACCTAGACGTTAATATGAGGAAAGATCTTCATTGGAATAATCACATAAATGGGATTGTAAATAAACGGTACAGATCTCTGCACGTGATTATAAGGGTATTCAGGGGTTTTAATACGGATATAAAAGAGAGGGCATATAAGTCTCTGGTAAGACCCTAACTAGAATATGGTTCCAGTGTATGGGACACTCAGCAGGACTACTGGATTCAAGAACTGGAAAAATCCAAAGAAAAGCAGCTCGATTTGTTCTGGGTGATTTCCGACAAAAGAGTAGCATTACGAAAATGTTGCAAAGTGGGCTGAGAAGACTTGGGGGAAACGAGCTGCTCGACTAAGTGGTATGTTCCGAGCCGTCGGTGGAGAGATGGCGTGGAATAAGTAAACGAATATGTTTGAGTGGTTTTATTTAAAGTAGGAAAGATCACAAATGAAGATAAAGTTGGAATTCAAGAGAAAAAATTGGGGCAAATATTTGTTTATAGGAAGGACAGTTAGGGATTGGAATAATTTATTAAGGGAGATGTTCAATAAATTTCCATATTTTTTGCAGTCTTTTAAGAAATGGCTAGGAAGACAACAGAGAGTGAATCTTCCATCTGGGCGACTGCCCGAAATTCAGATCAGTGTTAATTGATGATTACTGTATGAAACGAAATTTGAACTATTTAAGGACTTGAATTCATGAAAGTGGAAAACTAAACTGGGTATAAAGGTATCAGTCGAAATATCTCAAGGGTTCACCATGATAATCAAGTGAGCAACATACTTTTAAAACACATCAATGGTATTACTTCATACTCTTCACAGTCCAAAGTCTGTCAAGTATGACGGAAAGTTGTATGCCTGATTAAGAAATGTTAACTGTAGAGGGATTCAGACGGTACTAAAAGATAAATAACGTCGACCTGGGAGGATAAAGAGCTGTCCCCAACCTGGGAAAAGAACCAGAAATTGATTTTTGGTAGGGAACTGGCGTTACCCGAGTTAACTTACCCGGGAAATATTAGTTGGCATATCCATTCTATTTCTAGCCTTCAATTTGGGAAGTAATCGTGGAATTTTTGGAGCAGCCCAACAATTTTCGTGTTTTCCTCCTATTTCGAAACTTCTTCAACCTATGCAAATGCAATCCGACTAATTTGCACAAGGACAAACGAACAAGCTTGTGGTTTTCTATGGATGGAGATTCCATAATCACAAGCACGGTACCCTCAGTTTTACAAGGAATCTAAATCATAAGGACGTTGCTTTCTAATTTAAAAATCCTACACCGATTAACTGGGATTTGAACCGCACCTGCCTTAGTGAGAGGCTAAGTGACGACGTCATTCAACCATCAAGCCCTACAGCCAAATAGAGGAAAAAATCATTAATAATAATATTAACCATCATCATCATCATCATCATGTTATTGGTTCTACAGCCCACTAAATACTATTACCCCTTTCAGAGGCTACTAAATAATATCTCTTCAGTTGTCATGCATTTTATGAAATTCCGTAGTATCGCAATTTTGTTCTCGTAACGGTTTCTTTAACGTACCAGTAAACACTGACACATGTTTGGAAAGTTCAGTTCTCTTAAATACCAAGCAACTATGCTACGCTGATGCTAGAAAGATTCGTGTATATTCATAAGAAGGTTTTACACATCTGATAAAGAAACGTCCCGCAAACTGTATCCTGTGTATAGTTGATAGCAAGCGTAGTTATTTTACGGGGTTCACCTTCAAGATCATCGCTTCCCGAACACAAAATTGTCTTACACGCAGCCCCTAAGAGCAAAGGTATTGATTTGTCGAAGTTGTCAATCACGGGTTTAATTTATATACAAACGTTACCTCTCGGGCATGTAGTTATCTCATCTTGGATTTCCTTAACATACTACCACAGAGAAGCATCAGAGGCAGGATTTAAGTCTATAAATTCTATTTTGTTATTTCACACATGATAAAATTTAGGGCAGTAAACTCTTTGCTGACACTGACAATTAGACGCAGACATGAAGGTGTTTTATATATCAGAACAGCCTTCAGTTAGTCTTCCCTTACCACCTTAATAAAGACTGTAATTACACTGGACATTTTACCCATTGAGATCCTCGGCTTAATAATTACATTGGAGGTAATACGACATTAGAGCACATGAAGTACAATCAAAGCCTATTTTTATCATATTTTTAGGATTTACCTTTCAGGAAGATTATTACATAATTGAAAGGAAACAAACAAACGTATAGTGTGAAGTGACTGATGATATCGTGATCAGAGCCCAGAAACACCTAGTCTCATGGGAAATTCGAAATACATAAATGTGATTTTTCATTTCAGAACTCTCGTATGCAATAGCCAGGAATCTAACAACAAACCTAGGAGGATAAATACGTGACGAACACTTGGCTATCACTGCCTTCTTAGGGGAAGGGAGATTCATGTTATTAAAACATCCACCATAATTTGGCTCGACCACGAGGATCCGGATATCAACACAAACGAAGTTAATCATGTAACACATACATTCTAGCAAAGGAAATCACCCCTGGAAGTGAATGAAATGCTCGTAAATATTAAACAGTAGCGTAATGTCAGTTACAGTTGACTTATTACTAATATTTTTCTACTGTGTATATTACTATAAATTACCATACTAAATATGTGTAAATACTGATTAAGTGTAAAACAAGGACAAATGTCCCTAACTTTGGCAGATTAAATAACTAATCTATCTATCTATCTTATTCCTTATTAATCTATTAAAATAAAAGTGATACTGAAGTATTTGAAGAGAGTCCATTAAAATACGGACGAAATTCTCCTATAGTTCTTAGTCTCTACCTGCGACAATACTTGTTGGCAAACCGCGCTGGCGTTTCTTGTTTCTCTTCACAAAATAATCTTCTCTTCTTCCTGATACCTCTCTCTCTCTCTCTCTCTCTCTCTCTCTCTGTCTTTCTCTCTCAATTCATCATGTCCATTAAGACAGGTTTCTGCCCTAACTCGACACGAATAGCTGAGAAACAACTCGCTAATTAAACTCCCTCGCTATACTGACTAATTCTTCAGCATTATAAGCAATTAACTTGCACTGACTTCAATAAACTTCGCACCTTATAGTTGCAGTTTGCTTATTATATAAACAACATACTTCTTCAGTGAATGAGTACGGTAACCTGATTATTTCTTCACGCAGAAGGAAACAAATTACAAATATCACCCCTCAACGTCATCGCACCCAATCTAAGAAGGATAAGCGACAGCTATGACAGCAGAAACAATTTCATAGTTGTCAGATATTCAAAAACGTAGATGACAGCTGAGTGAGTGAAGTGTAACACATATATCATGATAAATAACGGTGCTCCCAAAAATGTGAAAAAGCGCAGGAAGATGTTTCCTAGCTGGCGTGGCATAGTCTCATGTAGAGTTACCGACCAATCCTAGAGCTTTAATTGTTGACTTTGATTTGTAGCGATACACACCCAATCATGTTCCATCTATAATACAGTATACAGATCAGGCATTTTCCTCGTCAGTCATATTTTCCGATTGCTATATATGTAAGTTAGTTATGCTCAAAATGTACGTCAAGTGAAGAATCCTTAATGCTTCGAAGTACCAATTAAAATACACGCTTTGCATAAATTAAAGACTACCTATAGCATACTTGGCAACCCCGCTGTTACCTGCCCTAAAATGCAAAGCGGCCTTGTTGTTTTACAAGACTGATGATACAATAACCATAGCCATGGACCTCCAGTTTTACGTTAATTCTGAACCACAGGGACGTAAAGTTTCAATTCAAAACTCTCACATCCTTTGGCCGGGATTCAACTCATAGCCTGCTTGATGATAAGCCAGAGATAATGGCACTCTGCTGTCACCCCTTCCCAAGTTAAAATCCTATACAAATATTTTTTAAATAGAGATTCTGAATTTTGCCAAATTTCTTTAAAATATTTCAGTTTTAGTATTTTATCAGAGTTTCCTAAGTAGGAATGAAATACGAGTCCTGCCTTCATATTATGCTTTTTACGCTTATGCTATCTCGAATTGGCGTAGTGTTTCACTATGGGAAGTATATGCGATTTGGAGGAAATAAAATAGTATGCCTAACAATTTCTCACGTACTGAATATCATTGGCATGCCGAAACTTTCGTAAAAGTTACTCTTCATCATTAAACCCACGAAAATTGTTACTTCTAAGTATTATTTTCTAAACCTTCAACCTGTGTCACCTAACCATTGATATGCTAATTTTTGATAAGTTCCTACTCCTCTTCAAAGTAATTTGAAACAACTTTCAAATAAATATTGGACAAGCTAGAAACGCAACTGCTTGTAGTTAAAAATTCCAACATCACTTCGTAAACAATGTTAACGATCAAATGTTTAGATAAGCCCAGTTATTAATAGTGCCAAAGAGGGTAAATTACTCTGCTTCCTTCCGTCATCAATCACAAAAATAAGCAAAGTTCATTCCTACTCTTCATATCATAATTACGTGCGCAACCACGAGAATCACAAGACAGAAATTACACTAAAATGCTAATCTCATTCAGTACATGATAGAGTTCCAAACATTTACCCTTAGTAGTGAAGAATTTTAA
This sequence comes from Anabrus simplex, assembly GCF_040414725.1. NCBI lineage: Eukaryota > Metazoa > Arthropoda > Insecta > Orthoptera > Tettigoniidae > Anabrus > Anabrus simplex. The sequence goes on from NC_090266.1 coordinate 925,924,032, forward strand.
CATTTTCCTCTAATTTGTTGTGTTCCACAGAAGAGTTTCGATGTCGAATATCCTATTCTCATGTATCTTAAAATTTTAGAGCAGTTTGGCCATGGATACGATTATTTCACAAGTCGGAGCACAGACATGTTCGTCACGAGACCGGGGTGTGCTCGCTCGGAGAGCAGCATGACTCAGTGAATGCCAGGCATGTTGCACGGAGAAATACCCGCGACCAACTGCTCCTCACAGCGTTGCACGCTGAGGGGTAAGCTCTGAGCTGGTGCGCATGTCCATCAACTTCACCAGCGTCCTCACTTCCAATTACTTCCCCCGCATCCATCTTCTTCTTAGTCGTAGTATAACAGAGTCGCCAATTACATCCCACGCATCTATTTCGTCCTCGGGCATGATTTCAACTTCCATCAAACTTTTAATTTTTCAGTCTCCGAAAGATGCGTTCTAAATAAACCTACTATCGTCCCACAGTATGCAATCCCTCAGTACACGTTTACCTCCCCCCCCAACACACACACACAGAGAAGAACCGTCCAGGTCTCAGGGTGAATGGTCAGCGGACAGGCTCTAGGTTCAGAGAGCCCTAGGTTCAATTCCTGGCCAGACCGAGGACTTTTTCTATGTGTGGTTAATTCCTATGGTCGTTCGGCGCTTTGGCTGAATGATAAGCGTACTGACCTTCGGTTCAGAGAACACCGTGTTCGATTCCTGTCCAGGCAGGGAAATTTAATTGCGTCTGGTTAATTCCTACTGCTCAAGGGCTGTGTATTTTAATAGTCTTAATACACATATTCAAATGCATACAATACATAAGAAAACAAACCACCACAGAACGTAATATTAAATGCATCCCTCCACATAGAGTTGGCACCATGAAGGGCATCCGGTCGTGAAACTGGACCAATTCACATCAGATGCAGACCCCAAAAAGTTGAGAAAAACGCTAAGGATAAGATATCTGAGAAAAATGAAAAAAAAATACCTTGGGCAAGGAAGTTTTATGTACCATAAAGCATCACAGTCAACTCTACAGTGAATGGGCAGCGTGTCTGCCTCTTACCGTGGTTCGATTCATGGCTTGTCCAGGGACTAAGGGCTGATATAGTGCTTGCTCATCATTGTGACACCAAGTGCAGTGTTTTCGGATATAAGAGGAAATATACCCTGTCAGGGAAGCTAAGTTCAGGATGTCCTTACTCTATTCACGTGACACTCCGATATCTGGATGAACAGCAGTCGTCTTTTCAGTCTCCAGGCCATGTGTGTCATGGGATTTGGTTTTAGTAAAATATGGCCCTTTCAAAATGTTAAAATATATTGTCAAGTATTGCTTACAGTACTTTAATTTGTTTTCATTTGGCGAGGGAAGTTATGCCAATTTAGAATTGAACCACTGCTTTAAGTATTCACCTGTTCTATTAATGAGTTGTATTAACAGTTTAGCTGCCTTTAACCAAATGCCTTATCCAAATCTAGACGTTGGTGACATAATTAATACTCCCAGTACAGGCATTATAAGCCAGAGAGTACTTCCTGTAGGGTGGCCAGTTCCTTCTGCTCCTCCCCTAGCCAACAGCATGTGGCGTGGCTACCCATTAATCTGATGATCACGCCCAATGTTGCTGCCTTCGGAGATCTTATAGGATTCGGTGTCCCAATGTGACTACGTCATGGCCTGCCTATTCATGCTTTTGTGAACCGTAAAACAGGGAATGGGATATGAAATTCGTGATAGAACAATCGAACAACTACCGCTCCTAAAGAAGAGAACCAAACAAAACGCCATGGCACTACAGCCCTTGAAGGGCCTTGGCCTACCAAGTGACCGCTGATGAGCCCGTAGGCCTGCAGATTGCGAGGTGTCGTGTGGTCAGGACGACGAATCCTCTCGGTCGTTATTCTTGGCTTTCTAGACCGGGAAAAGAGGAGAAATTCTTGTCAAATTACTGAATAGTCCTAGAATGAAGGTTGACGACGCCATAAGAAAATATGCTCGGGAAGGCTGAATGGAATGTTCTCTAAGCAAACGAACTAATCCGCACCACGTACAGCCCATTAAAGGCCCTTGTCTCTCATAAGAACTGCTGTCCACCCAGATAGCCTGCAGATAGTTGGACGAACTTGATCAACGTTACGACATCCACAGCTGTATTAGTTGATTTCTAGCCGGGCTGAGTGGCTCAGACTGTGGAAATGCTCGCCTTCTGAGCTCCTCATTTATAAGTTTCTTTACGTCGCACCGATACAGATAGGCCTTATGGCGACGATAGGATAGGAAAGTGGCAGGAGGGAGAAGGAAGCGGCTGTATCCTTAATTAAGGTACATCCACACCATTTGCCTGGTGTAAAAATGGGAAACCACGGAAAACATCATCAGGGCGGTCGACAGACGAGGTTCGAACGTTCTGGGCTCAAGTTGGCGGCATTGATCCCGGCCCTGTCCAATTGTATTTGAAGGTGCTCAAATACTCCGTAGTTTTACTAACATGTGCAAAAATATCGCCAGAGGGACAAAATTTTAGCACCGCGGCGACTTTGAAAATCGTAAAACTAGTTCGTGGTATGTAAAATTATTATTATGATGACGATGATTATTATTATTATTAGTAGTAGTAGTAGTATTCATTAGTTGAATGGTCAGCGTAGTCGCTTCGGTTCAGAGGGCTCCGGGTTCGATTCCTGGCCGGGTCAGAGATTTTAACCTTAAAAGTTTATTTCAGCTGGCTCGGGGACTGGCAAATTTGTACTTTCCCCAACATCCCCGCAACTCACACACCACACACAAAAATCTCCTCCACTACAAAACACGCAGTTTCCATGCATGGTAGATGCTGCCCACCCTCGTTGGAAGGTCTGCCTACAAAGGCTGCACCAGGCTACGAATAGCCACACGAAATTACACAGTTAAAAAAAAATTAGGGGAACATGTTTTGTAACGTCTGGTATGCGAACGTTAATGTGGTAGATGGGGTTCCAATGGTCATATAGCATGCCCTAAAACGTTAGCTACTCAGGGTGTGTCAAATCGCAGTTATACTCCATCTGTAGGCGTAGCCATGCATTAAACTGCCAGGTGACCTCTCAAGACAAAGTGAATAGCGGTGCGTCCGTGTGTCGTTGTGAGGTACACGGACTACATTAGGCACTTGAGCACGTTGTACGTAAACCAGCACATCTATCAGACATCTTAACGAGGTTCAAGTCGCAAGGGTCGTCACTTTGATCCAGGAAGGATGGACTTTTCGTCGTGTTGCTGTGGATCTCAATGTCTTTCCGTCAGTTTTTAAACGCTTGTGGGATCGCTACATTGGGACAGGCCAGTTCACAAGGAGGGTTGGACAAGGTCGTGGACGCATGACAATCCCACAGGATGACCGATATCTGACCATCTGTGCGTTGCGGCGTCGTTCAGCAACTACCAGAGAACTGCAACAACACCTCAGGAGGGTCACTGGAGTCACGGTGTCTGACCAGACAGTAAGGAACAGGTTAAGAGAAGTGTCCTTACTACCCAGACGTCCTGTTCGAGTGCCCAGTTTAGCACAGCAACATCGCGCAGCTCGTCTTCTGTTTGCCCGTACCCACGTAAACTGGCAACTTCGGCAGTGGAGACCTGTGTTGTTCACAGACGAGTCCAGATTTCCCCTGACACAGCGTGATGGACGTCAACGTGTATGGAGACGCCGTGGTGAGCAGTACATGTCAAATGTCCAGGAAGGCGACCGATTCTGACAAGGTTCTGTGATGATGTGGAGTGGCATCAATATTGATGGCCGTACCGATCTTGTCGGCGTCCGTGGTAATCTTACCGCTGCGGGGTATATCGATCAGATACTGCTACAGTATGTGTTGGTTACTGCATACGGTGTTGGCCCTGAATTTGTACTCATGCACGACAATGCCAGGGCTCATGTAGCGCGCATCACCAGAGCTGTCTTGCGAGAATTGGACATTCAAGAGATGGAATGGCCAGCACTGAGTCCCGACCTTAATCCCATCGAGCATGTGCGGGATAGGCTTGACAGAAGTGTTCGTGGGCGTCCTGATCCATCACAGACTCTACAAGACCTCGAACAGGCTCTCGTTGAAGAATGGGACCTGATACCGCAACGTGACCTCCGTCGACTTATACGGCGCATGCCACGTAGGTGCTAAGCTGTGATAAATGCTCGTGGAGGACATACGCCGTATTGAAGCTCTCCAACTGTGAAAAAGTCCACCCTGGAGGACTGTTATCACTTTGTTTTCGCCCCTATTTGGACATTTCCGTTTGTGTTCTGAAAATGAACGTGAATCCACCAATGTTCTTTTGTACAACCTACTTTAACGGTAAAGAATAAAGGTTTAGTTGGTAATATACCTGGGTGTGAGGTATTGCTTTTTTTTGGAGAATGGCATACGTTCAAAAACATGTACCCCTAATTTTTTTGAACTGTGTATTATTATTACTAGCCATTACCCGCGGCTTCGCTCGCATGGATTTCGTAATTTGATAAAAGTAAGCGTTCCTCGGTACTGCACTAAGACATTACCTGAACATTCCGAAAGAATAAAAACTCGCCGAAAAATTGAGTTTCATTTAACCCAACACCTCTCTGTAAACCACGTCTTGGTATTCCCTTTTAGGGCTAAGATGACCAGGCTACTGGCAGAGATAAGTCTGGAACATGCGACATAGAACTGTCCATGAGAGACACAGTCCTCTCTCAACTCGGACACACACACGCACGTGTTTCTTTATTTTTAAAGGAAATTTCAAATACCATTGTCCACGGCTGTAATATCTTCACTTTTTTTGAGATATAAGTATCGCCATCAAAAGAATTCAACCCCTTTTTCAGTCTTTCCCCCAACTCCCACCACCACCACCACCACCACCACCACCACCACCACCCCCCCCCCCCACTCCCACAACCTAGTGGATTTTCCGAAAACAAAACAGAAACATGTCTGATTATTTTTAAATGATATTGCAAATACAAATGTTCACGCCTGTAACATCTTCAGTTTTTAGATAAGAGTATCCTTTATCACTTCTTTCCCACCCCCGCTAAGTGACTCCCAAAAAACAAAAAATATACTGTAACCGTTCATCACCATGCCATAGGCATGTTGGGAGGTCTAGTCAATTATATATGCCGTTTTCCGCAACATTCTGTGACATATAATGTAGTAATTAGCAGTCTACATGCCGAACCGGGATGTGATTTGCGATACCCCAGCCCGAAGGGAGCAGTTTTCTGCGCTGTAACGAGAGAAGGATAGCGCAGTATTGCTAAACCTTGAAATCGCGCTCTCTTTCCGAGCGAGCGAGAAGAAGAGATGACGCTACGCATGCAAATGGAGGTTATTGGAGACTGGGCTGAGTTAAGGTGTGTTAACCCCTGAGAAATAAATGCCCACTACTAATTCAACACCGCATTCACTGGTGCCACTTCACTATAATTTACTAAGAAGAGGAAGAATAAGAACACCTTCATCTGAAATGATTTTTGGAAATTTATGAGTCAGGTCTCATTCGAACCGATGTATTTAATGCTAATTGTTGATGCATATAAATGCAATACTTGAATAGTGGATCGGTAATGACGCTTGTCATACAGTAGTACGCAGAGTAAAGACGACTGCTGAAATCTGACAACGTGTGGATAAAAGTGGGAGATCTTGCGTGATGAACCATGACGCGTGATCTTCTAAAAGGACGCTTTTGATATTATGAATGACCCACTGATCGCTTTAGTTTTATATGTCTTCAGTAGAAAGTAGATGTCACAAGCTTTAATTTGATTGTTATCACTTCGCTGAAAGACTCCGATTACCGGACCTCGATTTCAACAGGGGCATAACTCACCTCCCCCCTGACCATTTTGTCCGGAGGCTATAAGTAGAGCCAGGACCTAGATACAGTATCTCATTGTCACCTGTGTAGCTGCAGTACGAACACCTTAGGATTGAACTTGGATATCAGTGTACGAAGTGTTATGCCATAGAAGAAAAACACGTCAGTGTGATGTAAATATATCGCGGAATAAGCCGTGTGGAACAAGATAATGTACACAATTACCGAATAGGAGCCTTATTTCAGCATTTAACACTTTAATTGTTAAAGACAGTCAGATGCGGCTCATGGTGTAATCACCGACGAAAGGGCAAATGCGTCAGGTTAATTAGAAGTGGTGAGGCAGCTAATTATGTTCAGCCATTATTAATAATCACCGATCCAAAGCATTTAAGAGCGAGTGACCTTCAGGAAAAATTAAATAACTGTTCCTGATAAAATTAGCGTTTGCATACTCCATGGATACTCGTGGTGATAGACTATGTGATTACTGGGGAAATGAACAGTGATTTCTACAAACTTGCCACTATTTGCACTAATCTATTTGAAGTTAAGAGTGGATCTTGTCATAAGTAGATTCCCTTTGAAAGTACATAAACAGTGTTTAATATCTGATTTCCCATTTTCCTGTATGTTCGTGAGTGGTCGTCGAACCCGAGATCTAGAGTCTACAAGAATCGCGCCTAAGTGCCTGCGATCAGTTCTACAGGGAGCGTCCAGAGACTCAACTGAGAAGACCACAGTTCGAGACATCGATCGTGGTAGTATGAAGAGGAACCGAGGACTGCCAGAGAGAAGAACATTCATCATGGTCGTGTAAAAATGTAAGATGTACCCCGAGATGACAGCAAACCATACCCATCATTTGATAAGTACACATGATTTAAATATATGTTACCACGAGATTTGCATGCCAGTAGCAATTTTTATTTTGTAAATATCATAATGTTATAATTAATAATTAAAAATGTAAGGAACATTATGCGCGTATGACTGGGAAATATTTATTATTTAGTTAGGATTATCAAATGATTTCAAGATAATCATTGATATTTAATTGGATCAGTTGCAAAAATTATTATAGAGATCCCAGACATTCTTAGCTTATATGAAGCACATATTTGGGGAAGATTGGCGATTTAGCTAAACTTATATTTCTTCGTAATGTTTTTATCTGGTAAATATTTTCATAGTAGTTTGAATACAAACTACATGTTTGCTTTAAGGTGATTCAGGAATTTGTAAATCCCGGATGATATTAGATGAACGGATGATGTTCAAAACCGAGGTATTAATATGAATTATATAAATATGTGAGAAGAATTAAATAACCTGGAAGAAAGGAGTCTTCTCTGTAAATTAAATGAACGGATTGAGATGCGGTGGTATGATATGGAAGGGCGAAGCTGTAACATGTTATGTTGTTGAAATGATAAAGAATAATAAATCATTATGGCTGTTGTGATATGTTGAATTAGGCTGAGTATATAGCCAGATAACGAATAATAAGTGACGGCTCTCAAATGAATGCGTACTTGAGAATAAGCCGCGATGATATGTGAAGGAAAGAAAGAGAGAGAAAGAAAGAACGACGAGTTCGAAGTGTCCGAAGCCACAAGGCTGGTCACACAGCTGTTGTCATGATTGACAGGTATATTACTAGCCGACTGAGGGTCGAGAGAGAGATTTTGTAGTTTCCAGCAAAGCTCAATGTTTCTGGCGAGTCCCCTTTCATTCGCCAAAGCAGTCTCAATTCCATTCTAATGATACGTTATGTGTAATGCGGATAATTTTCTGATTTTGCGAAGGATAGATCCCTTCTTATGCTTAGGCATTAAATTAGCCTTTGATTGGAGTTAAAAATGTTTACCTTGGAAGCTGGAGTCCGTGTGTTCGAATGATGTTTGAGCGAAGAATTTAACCAGATACTATGGCTTGGTTAAGCCATATCTTCAAGATGTATTGTGTAAAATATGTTGATATTTTTCTATGTAATGTGTTTACGTGTTTTATTATTTCCCAAAGTGTTCTATGGTGATGGGTTCAGTTCCAGCTTTCGCTGATTTTTCTTTGAATACTTTTGTTAGGTAAACTCAGGATATGCGTATGTGTTCAGTGTAAATATATAATTGTCATGGCCAAATGGACCACGTGTTTGATATACGGCAACGCAATCTCGTGTGTAGAGTAGATGTACTTGATTTTCATTCCAAATCATGATAATTAATAATTAATTAAGAATGTGATTAATTAATGAGGATTAATAATTAATTAATCACCAGAATGGATACCATTTAATATCCATTTTTGATCAGCTTATTAAAACATTAGATGCCATTTAATATCATTGTTATAAATAAATAAAATCACGTATTAGTGTGTGTTAATCAAATGACTTGAGGTACGCCAAGGATCAACTATGCCGAGGACAAACTACAAGGACATGACGGCATACCATGTATATAATTTTGTATCAGTCTTAATTGTTCTTTTTGCTCATGTGTTGAAATACGGCATCATCTCGTGTGGTTTCTATCAGTATAATAAATGTTTAGAAAAATAATATTTAAACGAAGATTCTTCTCATTTAATCATAATAGTGTATTCCTCGTGGTTCATGTTTGTGGGTTACTATAGTCACGTCCTAGTTCGTGAACCATGGGCAACGGCTGGTGGCCTAGAAAGTGGTCCTGAGAGTCGGGATACCAGTTGCTATGGAATGGGAGTGGGCATCTCGGACATATTCTGAGTCGTGGCCCTCCTTGTGCTCAGGCGGCTAGGACTATACAATTCACCGGTGGTCCATAACCCGTTAGAGGAGAGATCCTCACTTGGACTATGTGCAAGTAGGGCAGCATCCTGCTTCATGAATTAACCAAGCTCAGAACACTTTAAGCAGAGCCTCGGACCTCTGGGAGTAATGGAGTCCCACTCCCATTTGACAGGCGAGGGACTCCTTGGAAACAACTTGGCGAACGAAATGGAATTCGATGGTGAGCCATCAATATTAATGGGGCTTATGGAAAAAAGAAGGTAGAACTGGCTGAGTCAGCAAAGAGGATGCATCTGGATGTGCTAGGAGTAAGTGATATTCGGGTAAGGGGAGATAACGAGGAAGAGATAGGAGATTATAAAGTGTACTTGACGGGTGTTAGAAAGGGAAGGGCAGAGTCTGGGGTAGGGCTCTTTATCAGGAATACCATTACATGCAACATAGTTTCTGTTAGGCACGTAAATGAGCGAATGATGTGGGTAGATTTGTCAGTGGGGGGAATTAGGACAAGAATTGTGTCCGTGTATTCACCATGTGAGGGTGCAGATGAGGATGAAGTTGACAAGTTTTATGAAGCATTGAGTGACAACAGGGTCAGGGTCAACAGCAAGGATAAAAAAGTGCTAATGGGCGATTTCAATGCGAGAGTTGGGAATAGAACTGAAGGATATGAAAGGGTGATTGGTAAATGTGGGGAAGATATGGAAGCTAATGGGAATGGGAAGCGTTTGCTGGACTTCTGTGCTAGTATGGGTTTAGCTGTTACGAATACATTCTTCAAGCATAAGGCTATTCACCGCTACACATGGGAGGCTAGGGGTACCAGATCCATAATAGACTATGTCTTAACAGACTTTGAATTGAGGAAATCTTTTAGAAATGTACGAGTTTTTCGGGGATTTTTCAATGATACAGACCACTATCTGATCTGTAGTGAACTAAGTATCTCTAGGCCTAGGGTAGAGAAAGTGAAATCTGTCTGCAAACGAATAAGGGTAGAAAATCTCCAGGACGAGGAAATTAGACAGAAGTACATGAATATGATTAGTGAGAAGTTTCGAACAGTAGACAGTAAGCAGGTTCAGGATATAGAAAGTGAATGGGTGGCATACAGGGATGCTGTAGTAGAAACAGCAAGGGAATGCCTAGGAACAACTGTGTGTAAAGATGGGAAAAGGCGAACATCTTGGTGGAACGATGAAGTGAGAGCAGCCTGTAAACGTAAAAAGAAGGCTTATCAGAAATGGCTCCAAACAAGGGCCGAGGCAGACAGGGATTTGTACGTAGATGAAAGAAACAGAGCGAAACAAACAGTTGTTGAATCCAAAAAGAAGTCATGGCAAGATTTTGGTAATAACCTGGAAAGGCTAGGTCAAGCAGCAGGGAAACCTTTCTGGACAGTAATAAAGAATCTTAGGAAATAAACAGTGTTTTGAGTAATTCAGGTGAACTCATAATAGATCCCAGGGAATCACTGGAGAGGTGGAGGGAATATTTTGAACATCTTCTCAATGTAAAAGGAAATCATGATGGTGGTGTTGCAAACAGCCAAGCTCATGGGGAGGAGGAAAATGTTGTTGGTGAAATTATGCTTGAGGAAGTGGAAAGGATGGTAAATAAACTCCATTGTCATAAGGCAGCAGGAATAGATGAAATTAGACCTGAAATGGTGAAGTATAGTGGGAAGGCAGGGATGAAATGGCTTCATAGAGTAGTAAAATTAGCGTGGAGTGTTGGTAAGGTACCTTCAGATTGGACAAAAGCAGTAATTGCACCTATCTATAAGCAAGGGAACAGGAAGGATTGTAATAACTATCGTGGTATCTCATTGATTAGTATACCAGGCAAAGTATTCACTGGCATCTTGGAAGGGAGAGTGCGATCAGTCGTTGAGAGGAAGTTGGATGAAAACCAGTGTGGTTTCAGACCACAGAGAGGCTGTCAGGATCAGATTTTCAGTATGCGCCAGCTAATTGAAAAATGCTACTAGAGGAATAGGCAGTTGTGTTTATGTTTCGTAGATCTAGAGAAAGCATATGACAGGGTACCGAGGGAAATGATGTTCGCTATACTCGGGGAATATGGAATTAAAGGTAGATTATTAAAATCAATCAAAGGCATTTATGTTGACAATTGGGCTCCAGTGAGAATTGATGGTAGAATGACTTCTTGGTTCAGGGTACTTACAGGAGTTAGACAAGGATGTAATATTTCACCGTTGCTGTTTGTAGTTTACATGGATCATATGCTGAAAGGTATAAAATGGCAGGGAGGGATTCAGTTAGGTGGAAATGTAGTAAGCAGTTTGGCCTATGCTGACGACTTGGTCTTAATGGCAGACTGTGCCGAAAGCCTGCAGTCTAACATCTTGGAACTTGAAAATAGGTGCCAATGAGTATGGTATGAAAATTAGCCTCTCGAAGACTAAATTGATGTCAGTAGGTAAGAAATTCAACAGAATTGAATGTCAGATTGGTGATACAAAGCTAGAACAGGTCGATAATTTCAAGTATTTAGGTTGTGTGTTCTCCCAGGATGGTAATATAGTAAGAGAGGTTGAATCAAGGTGTAGTAAAGCTAATGCAGTGAGTTCGCAGTTGCGATCGACTGTATTCTGTAAGAAGGAAGTCAGCTCCCAGACGAAACTATCTTTACATCGGTCTGTTTTCAGACCAACTTTGCTTTACGGGAGCGAAAGCTGGGTGGACTCAGGATATCTTATTCATAAGTTAGAAGTAACATACATGAAAGTAGCAAGAATGATTGCTGGTACAAACAGGTTGGAACAATGGCAGGAGGGAACTCGGAATGATGAGATAAAGGCTAATTTAGGAATGAACTCGATGGATGAAGCTTACGCATAAACCAGCTTCGGTGGTTGGGTCATGTGAGGCGAATGGAGGAGGATAGGTTACCTAGGAGAATAATGGACTCTGTTATGGAGGGTAAGAGAAGTAGAGGGAGACCAAGACGACGATGGTTAGACTCTGTTTCTAACGATTTAAATATAAGAGGTATAGAACTAAATGAGGCCACAACACTAGTTGCAAATCGAGGATTGTGGCGACGTTTAGTAAATTCTCAGAGGCTTGCAGACTGAACGCTGAAAGGCATAACAGTTTATAATGATAATGTATGTATGTATGTATGTATGTGTATTCCTCTCATATTATAGAATACTACTTTCATTATATTTTAGGTAGTGCCTATGTTTCTTTTTCGAACTTTCCATTGCCCCTATGCTACATGAGTTCAGCCGGTGACGCAATGAAAGTAGGGAGGACGAGACTTCAAGTATGGTAAGTGACTTCTGGCGGTTCCCATCCAACTATTCCATCTATACATCTGTTTGTGAAACCAAATTAAGTAATATTGCCCTTAATTGCCCAGTATGGGTACAATACGTCCCTTTATTTTTAAAGGAGATTCCAAATAGGCCTATAAAATATCACCTCTGTAACCCTTTTTCAGTCCTATTCAAACCCAAAACGGGATTTTCCGAAAACAAAAAATCGTGTTCTATATTTTTTAAGAAGGTTCCAAACACTAATTTTCACAGCGGTAACATCTTGTTTTTGAGATATACGTATCCTCATAAAGGGAATCACCCCTTTCTCGTTCCTTTTCACACTGCCGCCCCCCCCCCCAAAAATAGATTTTCCGAAAACAAAAATACATGTTTTTTTAAATTTCTAACATAGATTCCAAATACCAATTATCACGTCTGTTTTTCAGATATAAATATATCCTTAAAAGGTATTCAACTCAATTTTCAGTCCTTCTCGCCCCCTATCCCCCTTAAGTGGATTTACCGAAAACAATACACATGTTTCTTTATTTTTAAAGGAGATTCTAAATACCAATTTTTACGTCTGTAACATGTGAAGTTTTCGATATATAGTCATTTTAAAAATTCACCCCCTTATTCACTTCCTGTGAGCCACCTGAAGTGGATTTACCAATAACAAAAAATTACGAGTTTCTTTATTTTTTTAAATAGAATCCAAGGAAAGATCCTAAAATGAAGATAAAGTTGGAAGTCAAGAGGAGAAATTGGGGAAGCTTTCATTTATAGAACGAGGAGTAGGTGATTGAATAATTCATCGAGGAAAATGTTCGATAAATTCCTAAATTTCTCGAAAACATAGCAAAGTCGAGGTAAACAATTGATAGGATTCTTCCACCTCGGCGACTACCCTACATGCACATCATTGATTGACTGATGTTATGTTCCTTTGCCGTAAATAGGCAAGCAACAACAGGGAACACACTACGCAATATATTCATGGTATTAAATAAGTTAGCAATTTTGTTGCAGTGTTAAACAAGGCTAAATGTAAAGATATTTTACATTCAAAATACTGTCAAAGATAAGTCTTTCTTATCAATACATCTGATGAAATGTTGTATGGCTTTTAGTGCCGGAATATCCCAGGACGGGTTCGGCTCACCAGGTGCAGGTCTTTCTATTTGATTCCCGTAGGCGACCTGCGCGTCGTGATGAAGATGAAATGATGATGAAGACAACACATACACTCAGCCCCCGTGCCATTGGAATTAACTAATTAAGGTTAAAATCCCCGAAACGGCCGGGAATTGAACCCGGGACCCTATGAACCGAAGGCCAGTACGCTGACTGTTCAGCCAACGAGTCGGACAATACATCCGATTGTAAACGGAAACAGTGAGAACGACAAAATCAGAAAATATTAGAGAAAATTAACGTTGCTATGTTACAGTCTCGTGTAGCTTCCAGTGCTGCTAATCACAGCGCATTGAAAGCTAGCGGAGGAGTACAGAACGTAATTCGTATTTCTTGTAACATAGGCTATTGCGCACGGTGAATTGAACTACAAAGCCATTATCCGTCGAACAAAAGTTACTTTCAGTCTGTCTTAGAATGCACGTTCAAGAATGTGGAACTCAGGCACTTTGGTTTATCCTTTGTCCCGTGACGAATAATCAGCATGATAAGCCGAGTCACCATGTATTAGGTCGGTGACGAATTGGGAGTGATCAAGCAACGGAAATCCCTTAAGAATTTCAGTTTTATTCTGGTATTTTTTATTGTGAATACAACTTCCCCCATGAAGAGGCTGCCACAAGGACAAATATGTCGATTACACAGTATTTTATCTTCTAGGTCACTGGTGAGTTTGCTAGTGTGCCAGATAGAAATAACCACCACTAGGCTCAGGAATAAATTTGCAATGAATTTGGGATATAGCATTATGTATGTGTCCGAAAATGAAATTCCTCAGTCTGTTTAAAGTCATTCGACCGAGTCAGGAATGTAACGAATGAAGCCCCACCTAGCAATGAGGATAGGAACTGTGCCGGCTGCCGAAGTCTGTAACACTCCTCTGGGGCAATGATTAATGACTGACAGATGAAATGAAATAATATTGGAGAGTGTTGCTTGAATGAAAGACGGCAGGTAAAACCGGAGTACCCGGAGATTACCTGTTACGCCTTCACTTTGTCCAGCACAAGTCTCACATGGAGTGACCGGAATTTGAACCACGAAGCCCAGCGGTTAGAGGCCGACACGCTGCCGCCTGAGCCACGAAGACTCAATTTACTATGTGCCTGTCGGACCCAAAATAATTTTCAGCACTCATGATCCTATTCAACCGATAGCTCTCAACTTCCACGTAATTTCAGTGTCACATTTAGCGTTTCATATTTTGTAAGTTCCAATAAAACAACCAAGCGAGCAAGCAATCCAGCAATTTCTTTGGCGGCCAATGTTCTTCCTTGTTTTTGCATTTGAGTGTAAAATGCTAAAGTGAAAATCACATCGGCACAGATTCCAGTGCCAGTGTTATAATATGATTCGTGTGAACAGCAGGAGCTGGCCAAGGCGAGCGCAATGAAGGAAGCAGAGCAGGAAGTGAATACAAACCGTCTATACTATAGTTCATTACATGTTATATGAAGACAGTATTGCTCTTATGACAACAGGGTTGCGATATCGAACGGCTCTGCTCAACACCATCACGGGTAAGCGGAGGCACATAATTTAGTGAAATTCAGTATTTAAGTTCAAGATAAAAATCGGAAGAAATTATGCTGCAAATTACTTTTAGAAACTAAAGGGGATTGGGGTTTACAGGGGCTATTTTTGGTTTCTACAGAATCAGATATAAACTACAGCACAAAAAATCTCAGCATTGAAGTGTAAGGCAAACTAGGGAGAAAATAGAAACTTTTTAATATGCTCGATGGGTGAGGGATGCATTTAATTGCATTTAATAAATTTCCCCAGAAAACGCGAGGTACAATATTGTGCTATCGTATCGCTCACAGAAACAATAGTAAAATTAAATGCGGTCGTGAAAGGAAATAGTAAAATAAAAATGCGCTTAACAAATAACAACTAAATAACAAAACCAAGCACAAATTAGAGACACACTGTGCCATATCATATATGCCCCCAAGTAGTAATTAGGTAATATGGTGTAATATTGTGCATTTAATACACGAAGGAGTCATGGTGCAATATAGAAGTTGCGGCAGCGCGTGGCTTCAGAAATAACTTCTTATCTTTCATAGCAACAGCGAGCATCTCGGGTATTCCGTATGATTCAATCGGGGAATTTACGAGTGTTTGAGAGCGGCCGATTCAAAAGAGACCAATCACAGCCCTGGAAGCGAAGTTGCGGAATGATAGGAATATACAGAACAAATGAAGCCAATCCTACCAAATTCGAGATTTACAGTGCTGTACTACTCTGGATTTTATTAGGCAATCTGTTATAAAGCCATACTCCACATTTTTTGTATGAAATAGAAGCAAGTTAGACGTTAAAAACTACTTGTAGACAGTTACCGTACTTAATTCTGAACTAATTATGTAATTAATATATTTCTAATGATTCAGCGCTTTGCCGAGTAAGCGGCCGAGCCATGGCGTCATCGCATCAGTGAAATCCCTGATGATATTACTAATACCGGAAGTTTGGTGAACGTAGCAGCTTCTGGATATGAGAAGCTCACTCTGTCTTGAAATCGCTAACCGCGCGGGTCGGTGTTTCTTATAGTAAGCCAGTGTTATATGAAAGTAACTTTTACAGTGACGATTTTTAATCAAACAAGTATACATATTTTGTGAAAGCTGAAACGTTATTTTTGAGAATACAATACCTAAATGCAAGTGATATAATGTAATTACGAAAGTGTATTGTACAGCAACAAAGCAATTACCTTTGCTATATATATAAGATCATGTATGATGATGCAGTATGCCATAGTGCGGTTGTGGTACGGGATTGAATAAAACTAAGACGATAGTTACTATCGATATTTCCAAACCCGTATATGTAATTTGCATCTGTATAGTGCAAATATTGTAATCGGTACGCGTCCGGTAACGCGAAGAACGTGTGCGAATCGTCGTTATCGTTTCGGTTTAATTTAATCGTGTGTGCAAAGCACCACATTTCAAAGATGATGGAAGAAGAAAGGACCTGCAGTATATTTGGTAACGCCATGCATTTTGTTGCTATAATGGCGTAAATTGTGCAGACATAGCGGCCTGGGACCATGAAGAAGCTGAGTCGAAACCAGATAAGTTCATCTTAAAACCTTTTAGGCATGCTTAGATAGAAGAAATTAGGCTAATTCGACCCTATGGTAGTTTAACTGTAAATGTGAGTCCTTTTGTGGCTGAGCTTCCTTTTTATAGAGTAATGTCATGTTTCAAGGAAGATGCATGTTTGAACCCTGATGTTTGTTTATTATTTTATTTCCTTTTTATTAGATGGGAAAGAGGGAAATGTTAAGTCTATATGAGGATATGTATGTCAAGAGGTAACTGTGTATTCCATTTTTTTGTAACAAGATGTAGACTCTTTTACTAAGAAGGCTGCACAGCCTAAAGCTTGTTTGGGAATAAATTTCAGTAGGGAATATGTTTTTAAGCATGTAGTATGTCTACAGGAGTGTATGGCAGTTGTAACCAGCGTGAAAGTGCACCGTTGAACTAGTATCTTTTAGATCGGCAAAAAAGACTAGCTAATTGGTATTGTGTTACGAATTTACGAGAAAAAGGCAAGATTAGCCTGATACTGATATTAAAAATGTGTTAATACAGGACGTGGATGCCTGGTATATAATAGAGGGGAAAACATAATGGAGTTAGTTGCATGATAAGCGAGAGAGGCTTGATTTGCCTTGTGTCTTCATTAATACTATAAGAGTCGAACTCATGGACTCCGAAGTGATAGGCCAGATGTGCCGTGTGTCGTATATAATGGATGTATTAAACTGGAACATGTATTTAAGGCCATATGAATGTGTATTGTGATGCCTTAAGTTGAGTTCGAGGCCTTGTGTTAGTTTAATGAACAGAGAAGTGAATGGCAGCGTTAATTTATGTTCCCAGATATATTAGAATCTCTCAGGCAGGAATTACCAATCCAATTAGTTAGTTTCTTTTTCTCGCGAGGCGGAATGCTTCATAGTTGGATCATTAGAAGTTTCACTTGCCTTATAATACGCTGTGTTAAGTGAAGACCAACACATGGACAGCTGAGCCAGGAGTTCCGTGTTCTTTTTAATATGAAGGAGTTTAGCACCTTATTGCTTGTATTTCAGATAACGGATACACAGATGTTTTGTTTATTTTATTTGCATGAATTTTACAGGTTTCTTTGGTGTGTTTATCTTATATTAATTTGTGTTACATGTATTATTGCTGATCATGTCATTGTCATCGTTGATAAAGACTTGTTCTTAAATATGAGTTCGGAGCTCATTTTATTGGGAAGTAGGCTTTCAAACCAACCAATTTGTAACAGAGCGGCCTGTTAGCAAATTCAGTGTAGCTTTAAGTAGGAACCCTGGAACATTTATTTGTTAATAAGTGCTGTATATATAATTTTAATTATGGATCGGATTTAGTATAATTTTATTCTGTCGCGGTATGTCCTATATCCGTAAATTGAACGATACCCGTCAGGATTCGATAAGATGAACTTAACTGCGTTGACTCGTTGCGAAGTGTGTATTTCTCCCCCAGGCTGTTGTTTTTATTTTGTAAATATTTTTATTTTAAAACGGGACATTGCCCGTCCTTTTGTAACATGTAAAAATTTTGTGCTAATTATGTGCATGGCACATCTTGGAATTTATGGCATTTATTTGAGCCGTATTTCTAATCGTTTTCATATTAGTTTGTTTATTTTCGAGTTTCAATAATGTTTTCTTAGATAATAAATTCATCTTACCCCCTATTTTGAATTTTATTTCGGAATTATGCTACTGTTTCCCGTTCACATACCCATGGTATATTTTATCCTGAGATTTTTAATTTATTTTGCCCCGATCATATTTTTACGAACCGAACACGCAGCTCTCCGAAGGCGCCAGTAGAATATTGTTTCAGACGGGAACGGTAGAACACGGAAGATTATTTTGTCAGTAAAAGTTATGCCATGACGTATCGCTGCACTTCACAACATCAAAATCTTCAGTAATAACCTCTGTACAGTACCTAATAATAGAACACACAAATACTATGCAGTATACAACTCACTCTCACTCAACACAAGATAAGTACGCACTGATTTAAAGCCTAAAAACACACTCTACAAATGAATAATGTATATGATTTCACTACAGAACTGAGCTGCCGGCGGTTCACAGAGTGAGGTACTATACGATGCTAGTACCAGAGCAACACAGAAGAAGGAAAATGAAGGATGTTGATGATGATGATAATGATGCTTGTTGTTCAAAGGGGCCTAACATCGAGGTCATCGGCCCCTATTGGTACGAAATGAAATAACAAAAAGTTCAAATTCATCCACTGACCAAAATAAAATAAAAAATGTCACGAAGAATGAATGGATGGACATGAGCCCAACAATAAAAACAAAAAAACAAACAAAAACAGTGGATCAGACTCAAAAAGAGATCGTAAATAATAGTATTACTGGCCAAGGGACCACTTATAAAGCACAATTATGCTTGATGTCTAAAGGGGTGCAAAATCCACGTCTAAGGCCCCACAGAATGGTACATGTCGCGACTAAAGTAGAACCATGGTATTTGTCATGTTGGGGTACTAATCAAAAGTAGCGAAGACTCACGGCGTTCCACACAAGATGGTACTACTCACAAGTATTGCACTTCGTACAGGGAACGCGGACCTATGGTGTTTCTCACACAATGGCGCCACTCATAGCCAACGCAAACCGATTTAGTTTCCTCACCTAGGTGTACTAACCACAGGGACTCGCACTATCCCGTGGTGTTCCTCACATAGTGGGTACTAATCACAGGCAACGCAGACACACGGTGCCGCTCATATAGCGGTACAACTCACAGGCTACGCCCAGAGTGCGTTGTTCCTCAAATGGGTACGACGCACGGGTACTGGAAACCCCCAGGCCAGCCTCTTTACTGCTACTAATCACAAACCTATTTCGTACCTAATTTAGTGGTACTACTCGCAAGTACAGGCAACCCATGGTGTTCCCCGCATGATGGTACGAATCAAAAATAGTTTCATGGTTCTAATTCAATCATCCCTTAGTCGCCCCTTTTAGTCGCCTCTCACGACAGGCAGGGGATACCGTGGGTGTATTATTCGTCAGCGCATCCCACCCACAGAGGGTAAAGAGAGAGAGAAAAAGAAGAAAGAAGGGATCCGTCACTTCGAAAAATGAAGTAACGGACGAAGAAAGTCAAGGGCCACGAAGGACGTGAAAATGGAAGACTCCCTAGGCCTCGAATGCTCTAATACCGTCGGGGTCGGAAAAGAACAAAAGTTAACCAAGGGAGGTCGGGTAGGATAGACGAAAGAGAGGAGCCTGGCACAAGTAAGTGGAAGCAATGCCAAGACTCAGCTAAGGGCCCCGTGGTCGCCAATCCACACTCCCAAGTTGAGAGCCCCTTGGGCCCCTTTAACTCGCCTCCTACGACAGGCAGGGGATAGCACGGGTGCATTCTACATGTGCGCCCCCCACCCGCAGGGGGTGGAAAATGAAGGAAGGCAACGAAGCGATGGTTGTTACTGCCATTGTGCTTCCTCCCTACGAAAATGTTATGTAGTTATATTAATAACTCACGGGCAAAAATGCCTCATCCTTCTTTTTTTCTATATGCTTTACGTCGCACCGACACAGATAGGTCTTACGGCGACGATGGGATAGGAAAGGACTAGGAATGGGAAGGAAGCGGCCGTGGCCTTAATTAAAGTACAGCATTTGCCTGGTGTGAAAATTGGAAACCACGGAAAACCATCTTCAGTGCTGCCGACAGTGGGGTTCGAACCATTATCTCCCGGATGCGATCTCACAGCTGCGCGCTCCTAACCGCACGGCCAACTCGCCCGGTCCTCATTCTTCTTATCTGTCTTTCATAATACATTGCAGAGTATAGCATAATATCCCTTAATCACGGGGAATAATGGGTATCTCAAAGGGGGTGTGTTCACTACTTGTAGGTCCATAACAGCAGTACTATTTTCTTAACATGGAATGAGCTATAGTAGGTTTGATTTGGTCTGCTCTGCCGTTCGAACGGCATATACGACAAAATAGAAACTCAACGGATGCAATAGCGTAACTGATGCTCTTCGATTTTACGTCTCAAGAAACATGTGCTCGCGTATAAAAATTACGAAGTATACTGATGCCTCATACTTGGATCATATTTCAAAGTGCTGATATTAATATTCGCTTACGTAACAACGTCTCAAGAATTAAATCGTTATCGCTCAATCATTCTTCCTCAAGCTTACCACTTGATCTGTTAGCTAATAATTATATCCTCTTAATTTTGTTCAGTACATAATCTAACAGTCCACCTCTGTGGTGTAGTGGTTAGCGTGATTAGCTGCCACCCCCGGAGGCCCGGGTTCGATTCCCGGCTCTGCCACGAAAATTTGAAAAGTGGTACGAGGGCTGGAACGGGGTCCACTCAGCCTCGGGAGGTCAACTGAGTAGAGGTGGGTTCGATTCCCACCTCAGCCATCCTGGAAGTGGTTTTCCGTGGTTTCCCACTTCTCCTCCAGGCGAATGCCGGGATGGTACCTAACTTAAGGCCACGGCCGCTTCCTTCCCTCTTCCTTGCCTATTCCTTCCAATCTTCCCATCCCTCCACAAGGCCCCTGTTCAGCATAGCAGGTGAGGCCGCCTGGGCGAAGTACTGGTCATACTCCCCAGTTGTATCCCCCGACCAACAGTCTGAAGCTCCAGGACACTGCCCTTGAGGCGGTAGAGGTGGGATCCCTCGCTAAGTCCGAGGGAAAAACCGAACCTGGAGGGTAAACAGATGATGATGATGATGATGACATAATCTAACAACAGTACAGCAGTACGCTTAACTAAGCAATTTGTGGAAATACAGCTAGTTAATGGTCGGTTTTTTTTTTTTTTTTTGGAACGACCTTCCAAATTTCCGAACACTACAGATTTCTGTTTTTAAAATTATTTTTCCCTTGATATTTGTATGCTGGTGTACAAGAGCTCTTTGTATTGCTTTTATAACATTCACCTCTAGAACATACACGTACCGGGCGAGTTGGCCGTGCGGTTAGGGGCACGCAGCTGTGAGCTTGCATCCGAGTGATAGTGAGTTCGAACCCCACTGACGGCAGCCCTGAAGACAGTTCTCCGTGGTTTCCCATTTTCACCCCAGGCAAATGCTTGGGCTGCACCTTAATTAAAGCCACGGCTGCTTCCTTCCTATTCCCAGCCCTTTCCTACCTCATCGTTCCCGTAAGACCTACTGTGCCCGTGCTACGTAAAGCAAATTGTATAAAAAAAAGAACATACCCAGTCGATCAAAAAGAGGATAAATGCATGGCATTGTATAAGTTTCTCACTTTTCTCAGACACAATAGAACCTTTAGATAAAATGTTTGTTGTGGCTATCCACAGGGTTTGTATCTATGTAGGAGGTGATTTATATTTTGAAAATAATTAAAATTAAGTCATAATATAATACATGCGAGGAACATACAATACCACGCCCTCATTCACTTTTAGCGACTATACTGCCCCCCAAACTACCCAGTACCCAGTCAGCGAACACGAGGAATCCCGAGGTCGACCGTTCGTGTTGGCAGAATCCTAAATTTTACGGCAATTTTAGATTGTGGCGGGATTTGGAAGGTGTCAGGCAAATGACACAAAATACACAGAAAACTGAAATTTATTACAAAACATCCATCTCAAAATATCATCAAATCACTCATGCCTTTCCCTACGTGGAGGGATGTATTAACTATTACGTGTTTCTGTGCTGGTTGGTAGTGTAGTGTATTGTCTGAATATGAAGAGCTGAGTGTTGAGAAAAACACGAATACCCAGTTCCCAAGCCAGAACAATTAATCAGACGCGATTAAAATCACGGACGTGGCCAGGAATCGAACCCACTGAACCTAAGGCCTCAACGCTGCCCTTTAAGCCATGAATGCTTTACAGATTTTTCTCTCTCCAGTGAATACAGTAGAGCATGTAAATTCTGGCATGTATCTTAAAGCATGTTTCATCCACCCATAAATCATTTATCAATCGTTTCAATTGGTTCCAAGGTCGTTTTATGACTTTCTCGCCTTCTTCCTCTGCTGCTTTTCTTCGCCCTGATGAGGTCGCAGGTACGATCTCTCACACGTGCTTACTTGGTCTAGTCTAACGGCCAGATGCCCTTCCTGACGAACGAGTTGGCTGTGTGGTACGAGCCATATCGATGTTATCTTACATTCAGGATATGATGGGATCGAATCCCACTCTCGATAGCCCTAAAGATGATTTTGCGTGGTTTCCTGTTTACACAGAAGCCAAATGCACCACGGTCCGTATCTTAATTAGGGCCACAGCCACGTCTTCCAACCCCCAAACCCACCTATTCAATCGTCGCCAAAAAACCTGAGTTGATGATAATGATGTTTGTTGTTTAAAGGGGCCTAACATCTAAGGTCATCAGCCCCAACCTGAGTTAGTGCGACGTTAAACCAAAAAATGAAAGCCTTTCTATTGCCAACCATATGTGGAGGGATGGATCGAACTATTTTGCGCTCACGTGGTGGTTAGTTGTATGATGTGTTGTGTGTAGATAAAGAGGAATGTATTAAGAAAACTCAAAGTCCCTGAGCCAGAGGAAATAATCAGACGCAGCAAAAATTTCTCTAATGGGTGGGAAGTGAACCCAGGACCCTCTGAACTGAATGTCATTAAGCTTACCATTCAGTCAAGGAGCCAGTTCCAATTTCATATAATTTATTATTCAGAAATATTTACCACTACGTCACAGTCATCTTCACTGTAAACATGCATAAGACCTATCTTCAGTTGTAAAACCAACCGGAAGAAGTATTCTTACTATTAATTGTATTGCTTCAACATTTTCTATTAAAAAATTTGTTCTGAACATGTCCGCCTCCATAGCTTAACGGTTAAGAGTTATTAGCTGTTGTCCTCGGGGGCCCGGATTCTATTCCCAGTACTGCCAGAAATTTCATAATGGCAGGAGGGCAGGTGTGTGGTTGAAATGGTACATGCAGCTCACCTCCATTGGGGGTGTGCCTGAAAAGAGCTGCACCACCTCGGCATGAGGACACGAGTTCTGAAGATGCTTCTTATTTGAATTATTCGCACTATCAACTGAAATAATGCCTGTATGACCAAGTCATGTTTCCAATTTTGCAATAATGCCTGTATTTTCTGGACACCGAGTGTCCTATCAGCGCTCGA
This sequence comes from Anabrus simplex, assembly GCF_040414725.1. NCBI lineage: Eukaryota > Metazoa > Arthropoda > Insecta > Orthoptera > Tettigoniidae > Anabrus > Anabrus simplex. The sequence goes on from NC_090266.1 coordinate 925,947,346, forward strand.
ATAATTGATAGCGTTTTCAAATTGAAATGTGTAATAATTTGTATTACGTCGCACCGACACAGATAGGTCTTATGGTGACGATGGGGTAGGAAAGGCTTAGGAGTGGGAAGGAAGCGGCTGTGGCCTTAATTAAGGTACAACCCCAGCATTTGCCTGGTGTGAAATGGGAAACCACAGAAAACCATCTTCAGAGCTGCCGACAGTGGAGCTCGAACCCACTATATCCCGGATGCAAGCTCGCAGCTGCGCGCCCTTAACCGCACGGATACCTCATCCGATCAAAAAAAATTGAAATGTGTCCCTAATGGTAATGATCCACAGTATGCGTAGTTATATTATACGATTACCTTAGTTTCTTTTATAACATATCAATGGAAATATTCCCCTGAAACTCGCTACAAGAATTTTAACATTTAATGCAGTAAATTAGATTTCCCCACGGCGGTCCACCACTATGATGTTTTCATTCGAGATTATAAGGACATCTCTCAATAAAGCTGCCATCACCTATTTAAACAGAATTTTCACTTCCGTCATAGTAATTTGATCGCCTGCCTTCAGGCATCTGGCATAATCTTCTAAAATAATTTTACCATATTTTTTGAATAAATGTATTTTTCAGATAACAAAATATTTTCCAAACGAGTATTCTTATTCTTGAACTCACATTAAAATTTCATCACTGTTAGGCGATGTAAAATACGACGCACGAGTTCTGACGCAGTCCGAAAAAAAAGTACGTCTTTCTGTTGGTTTTACAACTCAGACAAGTCTCATGGTAACAATGGAATAGCACAGGTCTTGGAGTGAGAATAAAGTGACTGCGACTTTAAATAAAGTCACAACCCCAATATTTGACTGATGTGAAAATGGGGAACTACGGAATATCATCTTCAGGGCTGCCGACAGTGAGTTTTAAAGCCACCATCTCCCGAATGCAAACTCACAGCTACGTTACCTGAACCACACATCCAATTCCATCGATAATAATAATAATAATAATAATAATAATAATAATAATAATAATAATAATAATAATAATAGCAACAATAATAATAATTACATCCGGGCTTACCGGCTCAGACGGTAGAGCACTAGTTTTCTGAGCGCCTCGGTCCGATGACATTTGAACGTGCTGAAATATTCAGGCACGTGTCAGTAGATTTACTGGCACGTAATAGAACCATTGCGGGTCGAAATTCCCGTACCACGACGTCTTCAAAAACCATAAAATTAGTGGGACCTATTTTCATATTCTTATACTTTTTGTGATTTCACTACGTGTTTGGCGTTTCATGCACGTTTCAGACTATCTGAATATCAATGATATAAGCAAAGAAGTAGAATCAGAGAAAAAGCTTTTTGCAGATGAAGTTATACTCTACCGAGCTCGATAGCTGCAGTCGCTTAAGTGCGACCAGTATCCAGTATTCGGGAGATAGTAGGTTCGAACCCCACTGTCGGCAGCGCTGAAAATGGTTTTCCGTGGTTTCCCATTTTCACACCAGGCAAATGCTGGGGCTGTACCTTAATTAAGGCCACGGCCGCTTCCTTCCCACTCCTAGCCCTTCCCTGTCCCATAGTCGCCATAAGACCTATCTGTGTCGGTGCGACGTAAAGCAACTAGCAAAAAAGTTATACTCTATAGAGTGATATATAAGTTGCGGGATTGTGAGTGACTGCAAAATGACCTCGACATTGTTATGAGATAGACAGGTAACGGGTGAACAGTCAGGTTTTTAGTTGATGGCGTGAAAGTACCCCATGCAGTTAGCTAAGTACCTAAAGAAATGCAGCACGATTTGTGCTTGGTGATTTCCGACAGAAGAGTTATGTTACGAAAATGCTACAAACTTTGGGTTGGGAAGACTTGGAAGTAAGGAGGTGAGCAGCCAGCCACTTCCTGTCTTGTGCGTCAGAGGAGGAAAAGGAAGGGAGGGGAAGTGGAAAGTGGGGGAGAGAGGTATTACTCGGTACGAATGCACAAGCTTCTCGTTCGTTTCGCATAGTCACTTTTCAGCCCCAGTAGACAGCTTTCCAGGTCGTTCGCGACACAACACATATCCTGAACCTAATCCAAAGGTCACTACTTTTTTTTTTTTGCTAGGGGCTTTACGTTGCACCGACACAGGTAAGTCGTATGGCAACGATGGGATAGGAAAGGCCTAGGAGTTGAAAGGAAGCGGCCGTGGCCTTAATTAAGGTACAGCCCCAGCATTTGCCTGGTGTGAAAAAGGGAAACCACAGAAAACCATGTTCAGGGCTGCTGACAGTGGGATTCGAACTCACTATCTCCCGGATGCGAGCTCACAGCCGCGCGCCTCTACGCGCACGGCCATTTTTTTTTTTTTTTTTTTTTTATTAGCCAACTAGTTTTATTGATTCTATACTTCAATATTTACATTCACACATGAAATAAATCTGCACTTGCCAGGTATTGGTGAAATAGTGTTGAAATAGTTCATTTGTTCATGCACTGTCTGGTATTAAAAAAAATCACTGATACCTTCGAGGTGGTCATTCAAAACTAAAACGTAAAAACACAAAGACACATTATATATCAAGACAGTTCAAGTAATGGCCATATCTATCTTCTAGCTGTCCACTTTCACTCAGTTTCCATCTCTCTTTCCTTAGGTGGTACAAGAGAGCCGGTAGTATGACACCATCAACACTGTCCAACATGTATGTAATGTAGTGACCTAGGAGCCATACAATCGCTTGCTGTTTTATCTGAGGAAAGGCCGTTACAGACAGGCGAATCAGTTTCCTGTCATCGATGTCTCCAAGAGGAAGGTTCATGAGGCGACACACCTGTCGTTTACACCAGCTCCATGTGCGCACGGCATGTGTGCATGTTGTCAAGCGATGTATCACTGTGTCCATCTGACCACACACCGTACACCAAGGCGATTGTTCCAGATGTATTTGGTAGCGACGTTGTGTTGTTGGTACCAGATTGTTTAGGAAAAGGAATATTTGGGAACGTGCGTGGGACGAGAGTTTCATACGGCTAAAGTTGACCCACACCGTTGACCAGTGGGCGTAGAGTGCCGTGGACTCAATCCGCGGGGTGAAGTGCACAGCTCGTCGTAACATAGTGTAGATGGTCTTGGTAGTAGCATTCGTTCCAGACGGGAGTTCACTGACGAACTTTTGGAGTTTCAGTTGGTGATCTCTAAAAATGTTCGGCAAGGAACTAGAGTCACAGTTATCTGGGCTCCAAGTGTTTTTGTACAGTGCCTTCGAGAAATTGTCCGATTGTAATAATATAGAAATATCATTTTTAAGAAGTAGAGCTTGGCATTTCGTTCCGTGTGCGATGAGTCCTAATCCACCAAGTTTACATGGGAGATACAGCTGTTCCCGTTGTACTCTAAATAAATGGCCTTGCCAGATGAACCAGCCAATATATTTTGAGAGCTGGCTTTCAAAGTTGTTGGGTAGCGGGAACACTTGAGCTAAGTACCAAACCTTTGAGAGAGCATAGATGTTTGTCACCACAATCCGTTGAGTTATATTCAAATTTCGTGTACGAAAGTTCATCATCACACCCCTAACATTAGCAATAGCAGTAGCCCAGTTGGTTTCTAAAGTACCTATCACAGTCTTTGTCCATTAAATACCAAGGATCTGCACTTCATCAACAATGTTAAACCAGTCCTTCTGTACGATGCCGGGCCCATCGTTTAAGTTCAGTAAAGTAGTTTTCCTGGGATTGGCTTTTGCCCCTGAACCGGCGCTGTATGTGCTGAGAGCTTGAGAGATATGTTGAATGTCCTGTTCACCTCGGACTAATATCGATATGTCATCGGCGTAAACACACATTGAAAAGGTATGGATATTCACTCTGTATCCTTGTAACTTTGGTTGAAGTGTCCTAATAAATGGTTCCAGGCCTATGACGAAGAGTAACATGGAGAGGGGGCATCCCTGTCTTACTGATCTTTCTATCGGTATGGGCGTCGAGAGGAAGCCGTTAACAAGGATTCGAGATATAGAGTGGCAGTTTATCATTCGAATGTAATCGATCACTGTGTCAGGGAATTGGAAGTGCTTTAAAACGATGTAGAGGTACTGATGGCTAATACGATCAAATGCTTTATCAAGATCTATATTCAGGAGACTGAGGTGGTCACTCGGCTGAGAGGCTGTTTTCAGGTGGATATCACGTAGTGTTCTTAAGTTGGTCAAAATTGTACGTCCGGGAACGCTGCAACACTGTTCGGGTCCAATTATATCTATGAGGACTGTCTTCATACGACGGGATAACACTCTGGTTAGTATTTTATAATCACTGCATAGTAGAGTAAGAGGCCTGAAGTCCTCCACCTGAAGGGTTCCTTTCTTTTTGGGGATGAGAACTATGATACCTTCATAGTGGGTTTTACATAGGGAACGACGTCTCAAGATAGTGCGGAGAACGTCACAAAACTCTTTGCCAATAATAAACCAGTACTGTCTATAAAATTCATAAGGGACCCCGTCGATTCCTGGAGAGCGATTGGTCGGAAGATTTCTTATGACGGCTTGAATTTCATCATCAGTAATGTCCATGCCAAGCAGTTCTTTACTTGCTGGAGTAAGGTGGGCATCGCAGGACTGAAGCAAAGTATTGGCTTCGTGTACATCGATAGATTCCCTGGCATAGAATTGTTGATAAAATGAGGAAATTTCTCTTCTGATGTCTTCTTGTGACGTCACCTCTCTTCCATCGGACGATCTTATTGTATGAATGTACCGGCGTTGTTGCTCTAGCTGTGTACGTGCAATATAATAGACACTTGCAACCTCATCAGGTAGTGCCGTTTGATCCTTCAGGGTTACGTTTAATTTTGTGAGCGTCCTCTGCTGTACCGTCAACAGTTTATCTTTAACATCTGTAATCTCATGGTAATTTCGTTCGCCAGCGTTATTCCTCTCCTGGAGCTGTCGGAGAACCCTGTATTAGAAGTCAGCTGTATCGTGTCTCTCTTGGGCCTTTTGATACGCAATATTTTTGAAGAGTCTTCTTATCCCCGGTTTGATTAACTGGTCCCACCATTCTGCATATCGCTATATTTACATTTCTGAAGTAACCATTTGTTCCATTGTCTTAGAAAAGCTTCCGTGCATTGATCATCCTGTAGCAGTGAGCAGTTCAGTTTCCAGTACCCTCCCCCTATATAGTATACTTTGTGTGGGAAATTTATTTTACATACAACTGCGTGGTGATTGGTGAAGCTAACGGGGATCACCTCGTAAGTTCTAGGGTGAATGAGTGTTCGGGAAACATACATACGGTCAAGGCGGGAGGAGGAGTTATACTGGATGTAGGTATAGTGGGGAAGGGGTACATGCAACTTATCCACAACATCGATCAGGTTTAATGAGGTTATGAGATCATTTAAGGCAGGGTTGGTCGCATACGTTTGCCCCGTCGAATCTTCTGTTCGTTGAACACAATTAAAGTCCCCGGCGAGGATTGCTTTTTTTCTTTCATATTATGCAGGTGTTGGAGTATATCGTTCTGAAAGAAGTTCTTACGTTGAACACGGTTGTGGCTCCCTGATGGTGCATAAATATTTATTAGCGTAGTGTCATTAATGTGTCCAGATATGATCCTTCCTGAAGGGTGACTGTGCACATCTTCCAGTTTCAGGTCGTGCCGGGTAAGGAATCCTGTTCCCCTACTAGCATTGCCAATGTTGATATATTGGTTGAAGTATGAGGATATGGGTAACACAGGGAGTGCGACTTCTTGTAAAAAAGCAATGTCAATATCATTAGAACGAAGAAATCGTTCAAACACTTGAAATTTAAGGTGGCTTTGGATGACATTGATGTTTACAGTAGCGAGAGTCAGAATCTGCACCATCAGCAATATAACCAACTCCCTTGTACACAATATCCTATCAAAGGTGCGTCCCATTATCAATCTATTTACGAGCCTCTGGAGATTTGCGGCGGCTTCGGGAATTACTGCGGGGTTGTGTACGATACGGTTTAGCTCCCTCTCGAGCACTATTTTTACTGGCAGCTTTCGTTGTTAGAGTGAACGAATCTTTAGGAACTATATGCGTGGGTGTCTTATTATCCAGATTTCGAGTAGGTAATATTCGTTGTTCTACGGCTACTAAGTCCGTCCTCAGGTCAGGTGTTAGTGTAGACTCAAGTTGCTGTACGAGGTCAATATTAGTAGGTGCGACTTCAGTGTCTTTAGTGACATCTACAGGCACTAATTGGTGTTGGTGTGACGGCATCATATGGTTGGCAGGCGCATGATGAATGTCCACTGGAAGGAGTTTATGTAACTGGGGCTCATTGTCTTCTAGGACGTCCATCTGTTCCGCCCATGAGGAGGATTTCACTACGGTAGCCGCAGTAACATTAAGTTTGCTATCCTCTTGTCCCTGTTCAACAGTCTGGCCTGTCACTGTGTTATGTGTGTGTCCCTCAGCGGAAGGTTCTAGTACTACTTCTTCAATATCCTGTGTATGTGAAGCTGGTTCATCTGTGTTAATGTGCTGTACGGCTGGTTCCATGGTGTTGTTTATGTCGGTGAGATATGCATGTGAAGTATTAAGGTCTTCTAAGCTAGGAAGTGGTGGTGAACTAACGTCTCCACCATCCTCAGTAATGTTATTTATATTGCCAGTTCCGTCAGAAGCAGTCAACACAGTGCTGTATGTCGGCTGCCTGACGTTCAAAGCCGGTCGGCTTCTACGATGCGGACAATCTACTTGTAAATGTGTCGTTTCCTTACAGTAAAAACATGATTTCATTTGGCCCTCATACGTTAGGAGAATTCTACAGTCATTAACAGTTAGTTGAGTGGGTATAGGGTACTTAAGTTCAATATTGACAACACGAATGCCGTTACTCACGTCAGAAAATTCGTAGGGGTCACTCCACTTCTCGTCCCGAATGTCCTTGACCAGCCCGTAAGTTGACAGCACGCAGGCAAGCCGTTCGTTGTTTACTTCAGGTGGTAAGTTGAATACACGCACTCGCTTAGTAGAGGTGTCCGCAGCAGTAATTGTCACATTAGTTGAAAGACCAGTAGAAAGACGGAATACTTTCACACCTTCATGCCGGGATAATAAGTTTTCATATAGTACAACAGAGACTAATTTAATATACACTGCATTTTCCCCATTATGAAGTTGAATGGCTATAATTTGGTCCTTGTTAAGTTTGAGTTCTGTTCCTATCCAGCGATGAATTTCCAGTGGAGTAGGCCTATTATTCCTATCCTCAAACACACATTTAATAGTATTTTTCCGTATACTTGCCATATTAGTACTGAGGCTATTCCAAAGATGTAACGAGAACACAAGTCGCAATGACTTTCGCACTAGCTCACTGTCACCGCTTGGCTGCTTGCCGTGTTACCTCGACCGAGGTTGCGCACGAACTGCCAACTCGCCCGGTAAGGTCACTACTAAGCCGTCGGGAACTGTGCATCGAAGTAGGAGGAGGGCATATTGAACATCTACTGTAATCAAACCATTAGGTGTATTGTTTCCCTCGTTCAGTATTTCATTCCATTTACAATGTTGTGAGTGAAGGAGTGGGGCGGCAGCGTTTAATCTGCGAGCATGTTAAATAACAACAGACAAGGAGAGAAACGATGTGATGCATTCCTTGACTGACAGGTGTGTCTTAATTACAGTTTGTGTTCTTGTACTGTGTGTGCAGTTACGGCTGTTTAATAAACGGACTGGGGACATTGCCTTTAAGAGACAAGGGCAATCCAGTACGAGTCGAACGAGGAAACTTACGCATACTTTCGGAGCATTATCTCTGTCTCCCTGGAGCACGGCAGCAGTTTGAATCGCGAGACCGGAAGTAACACAGTAACCTCATTTTCTCGAAAACAAAAATGTACTCCGCCAATCCGATTGCACCATCGTTCTTGACATAACACGAAGATCATCCCTGACTTCTTTGTCGGTATAGTTATGATACACCCTGTATTTGTTTACATCCCACCAACTACTTTTAAGGGTTTCCTTCTTTGGTGATTATAATTTCTTATGACCGAGCGAGTGGCTGCGTGGTTTTGGTGGATAGTGGATTCGAACCCCACTGTCTGCAGCCCAGAAGATGCTTTACCATGAGTTTCAATTTTCACAACACAAAAAATGCTGGGGTTGTACCTTAATTAAGGAGACGATCGCTTCGTTCCCACTCCTAGCCCTCTCCCATCCCATCGTCGCCGTAAGACCTATCCGTGTCTGTGCGACGTAAAGCAAATCGTAAAACATAACATTTCTGATGGGTCCAGCTATATCGCCGGATTTGTCGCCTATTGAACATATCTGGATATGATCAAATGAAGAATGTTATATTATAACCCTTTTCCAACAAGCTTTGAAGATAGTTGTATATTCCAAGAATAGTGATTTCTGAGGATACCACGGAAACCTTGTTTGATGCGATCTTTGGTCGTGTAGAGTAAATTTTAGAAACCGGGATGGACAATTACTTTTTTTTTTCAATTTGCTTTACGTCGCACCGACACAGACAGGTCTTATGGCGACGATGGGACAGGAAGTGGCTAGGAGTGGGAAGGAAGCGGCCGTTGCCTTAATTAAGGTACAGCCCCAGCATTTGCGTGGTGAGAAAATGGGGAACCACGGAAAACCATCTTCAGGGTTGCCGACAGTGGGGTTCGAACCCACTATCTCCCAAATACTGGATGCTGGCCGCACTTAAAGCGACTACAGCTATCGAGCTCGGTGATGGACATTTTAATGTAGCTGATGAGCTGCTAAATAAAACTGGCCTTGATACCTTATAAACAAGTTTTTGTATTCGGACAGAATATTCAAGTCACCAGCCATGAATTAATGAAACATGCAGCCATACAATGGGCAGTAAAGTGGAACTGGTTCTCGAACACAAAGCATAATTTAATAACACACGAATTGAATTTCAGAGTTTAAATGTCACATGTTGTATTAAAGGTGAGGAGAATAATATTGTTAAAATATTTTATGAATACCTTTCATAAGAAAACTCACAGCAGATGATAACGCTGTACATTGGGAATAGAGTTCGCTATCTTGATCACAGGAAACGATTACTGAGCTAAACCTCTGTCATGATCAGCCTTCATCAGGAATTTCAATAAGCTATGTCTCTCGAAAATGAGGATAGTACTTCATCTTTTCCCGTTCTAATAAATTGTAAGTTATATTTTTATTTGAATTACAGCCCTAGAGACAACACAGATTTGAATATATAGAGCGACGTTTGGTGCAATTCTCATGCATATATAATTTCTAACCATAACTAATATGAGCAGTTTATTTTATATACAGTATATAATAAATTTGGAACCTGTACTTTTTGTACTTTGCATGCTTCATTTCCGGAGGCAATGTCTGAGTTAACACAGCTTCACCTGGAGTCAGTAACCGCAGTCCGAGAGTTGTACAATAAATTGTAGCATTATATGAGTCCTATGTATTACCAAAGGGTTTCAAATGCATAAACTGAAATGAAGATTATGTTTTTTTAAATATACCGAGCTCGATAGCTGCAGTCGTTTAAGTGCGGCCAGTATCCAGTATTCGGGAGATAGTAGGTTCGAACCCCACTGTCGGCAGCCCTGAAAATGGTTTTCCGTGGTTTCCCAATTTCACACCAGGCAAATTCTGGGGCTGTACTGCGCCCATCAGCTGAGTCTGATTGGCTAAAATTTTAATAATTTTATTAAATAACAGTAATAATCCGGCGGGTTAAAATTGGAAATTTCTGGTAGCTAGCTCGTGAGAATGAAGCCTTGATAGGAACCCACGCTTCTTTCTCTGCTAAAAATAATTTATTGGAACACCTGTTATTACGTCATATTTCGAAACTGCGTAGTTAGAGTGGAAAAGTACTGGCAGGAGTGACTGAGATGGAGAATCATGATTCTAGATACCCGAATCCCCTTATTCTGGAATGATAGATGAACATCGGAGTATGCGCTCCAATCAGATTGCTGCATTTAAATAATTTCAAAATTAGCGCGACCAAATGATATGTGGCTTGTAATTAATCCCTGTCAGTATTTAAGGAAGATTATATCAGAGGAGATGTCAGTAATTATTGTAATAATTCTGGACTAACTTACTGGTTTGTGGCAAATGGATTAGAGTATTGTGTATCCAGGTGGTTGTTATCAACAGCAGTGGGAACCCCTTGCCAACGTGGAGAGTGGCTCACCAGCGCGGCAGAAGATATAGTCCAACTAACGCCTACTGTATTGTAAAAGAAATTACGAACAATTTAAGAGTCACGATGCATCATGGCAGTAACAAGAATTGATGCAATCTGTGTGTACAAGGCATTTCATGTTTTTAATAACTTTGTTTTGGAGCTACCCAGCATTCCTTGAATTGGGATTTTGGATGGCAAGAATTAGTGTTCCTACGCCGATTTTGTGCGCCAACATCCCCGAGCGGTGGCTTCTCACGAATCAGTCAGCAGTACGAGTCTAGTGGCGGTCAGACGTGTCTTAAATTTGCTCCGCACTTAAGTACGATTGTGGTAAATTATATATATTTATTAGTACTGTGGAGGAGGAAATGAATGTTATAAACAGAAGTGTAGGTGGTAAAGTTTTCGAAACCCCACAAGTGAGTGGAGGAACAGATTAACAAATTATACAAGTGTCTAAATCTACGCAGGGTAAAGAAATGAAACTGTGAATTATGCAGAGTTGCATCTTATGTGACGTATTTTCAATATGTAGCCCGCAGAGCAAAGCAGACAGTTCAATAGGCATTGGTAGCCCGTAAGTGAGGAAACATTGCCTGCTACAGCTGATTTGTTAGTGGTGTTTGAAACGTGGAGCGAAGAAAATACTTTTACTTTCTACGAGATATTTAGCTCAAGTGGGGGTAGTCACTTTCCCCAACGGCGGGGTTTACACAAAGGGAGCGGTTGAGCCCACAAAAGACTTTGCTACAGCAGAAGCAGCTGTTAGGTTAGAGCATAGTACGTGAGATCCGGCCTAAGTTCCAAGTTATCTGAGTACTGCGTATGTGTATATATATATATTACAGTGTAATGTCAAGTGTTAAGAACGAGTTGTTATGTTTAATATTATGAGCAGGGAATAAACGTGTGGAAAGTGTCAAACAAGAGTGAAAATTAGTAAGATAAGCCAATGTCGGATACATCAAGAATGACCAATAATATCAACATGTTTGTCATGAATCTGTAAGACAACATGGCTGCCTTGAGTCCTGGGTGATCCCGAAATGCTGTCAATGTGAGTACATAGCCTCATGTTTACCTAGAATCTAAAGCTTTACTTTAATAATGGTATCTTAATGTGAGTAGATATGCGAGTGACGGTAGATAACTATAAAACCCGGATACACAGCCAGAAAAGTAGGATAACTCTGTCTATGAGTAGCGTAAATATTATTATTATTATTATTATTATTAGTCGCGTGTGTACTAATTTAATCTGTCAATATTGAACAAGTATATTTTTGAGGCAATTATAATGAGCAGTTTGCATATATCTGCAATATTATTATTATTATTAGTAGCATTGTTAGTATGTTCGTTTAGGCAAAAATTTCATTTGCTTGACGCAAGAAGTCCCGTAACAGTAATATATATATTCAACAGTTACTGTCGAGAATGTGGATTGGGCGACAGTAACAGTGATATATTCATATATTTTGTTGTCATGGCGAGTAACATGGTTAGTCAGTTGGATGAACAGTAATAAGTAAAAGGTTTCCTTTTGGCTCAGGTAAAGTAAAGTGGTTTCGAACAATAAAACGATATTGAGTGATGGTAAATTGGTTGGAGGTATTTGAAAGTCTGTAGTTAAGAGTTTATGGTAATACATGATGGTATTGACCTGGAGATGCATGTAGAACAATGAGTATGATGAGTATATTCTCATATGTGACTGGAAATGTAGGTATTCAGCATGATAGCTGAGTTGGGATAAAATTATGCAGAATAAAAAAATGAAAATGACGTCGTAAAAATGAATAATGTAAGAAAAAAAAGGCCAGTCAAAGATGGGATACTATGTGAAGGACCAAATGATACGTAAAGATGGTTTAGCCGTGACACAATATCGTTTATGTCAGAAAAGGGTTACTGAATTGCATTTGAGTGACATTCTAGCGTTAGGTTGGTAACATGGGTCATCCAACTGAGCTGGTATGAAGGCTTGCCAATGAGAACTATTTTGTTGGTTTCAACAGATTATTATTATTATTATTATTATTATGGTTAAATATATTTCTTTTTTTTGCCTCTATTTTGCCATTTTGTTAGGTACATTCTTGTATTGTCTGTACATTATCCGTGTATATTATTGTGGGGGAACCACAGTAACATTTGCACTGGGTCATGGTTAGGTTTCAGTGAATTATAATGTATTGGGACACTGAAACAACCCAATGCTGTGGTATGAGCATATGACAGGGTTTATCTATGTATATATTAGTGGAAATTTAGATATTAGGTTAGGATTTTTGGCTGTGTCATCTCGCTTGGTGTACATATTAGATGAAATTATTGTACGTTTTATTCTAAGTAGGAGAGCTATCGTCTCCAGATATAATTTACGGTATTTAAGTAAGGGTCACTCGCATATATGTATATGAAAGCAAAGCTTTAGATTCGTATACGGCAACAACTAAGGTCCATTATGTAAGTTAAAGGTTACTGAATTCTCAGATAAAAATTTGTTGTTTATTGCACCCGGAAGAAGGGTATTTGAAATTATAAAATCTACCTGGGAAGTCAGTAATAGTTTTGTTTAGAAAAATGTTATTATTAGTATTAACATCGGTAAATTTGCCATGAGAAATTTATGGTTCAGCCTTTACACAGTGAGTCAGGCATTTCATAAAATTATGATTTATCCTAGAAAATGTGGTTTTATAGATGAACGGAAATTCAATAAGTACTGTTAAGAAAGATTATATTTCAATGGTGTTGATTAAGCTAAATGAATGTTCTAAGGTCACCGACACAAACGTGTTATGGTTTATCAGGATGGTGGATCAGTGGTACCGTACTTACAGGTCAGGTTAGAATATTATTATTATTATTATTATTATTTATATTATTATTATTATTATTATTGGATCTTTTTATTTAACCTTTATCAATGCAATTCACAGGCTATTAGGGAGTCCTCATGAATATAATGTTAATCGCTTGTGTCAGTGGACTGTGGGTTTATTAATTAATTAAATATTAACATATTATATTTTAATCCAAATTTTATCCACGATTTAATTTTCAACAACATCGGCTTTTGGGTAGACAAATATTGAATTCTTAAGGATTTATTAATGACATCCAATATAAAAAAAGTATTCATTGAGTGATATTATTATTATTATTATTTTAATTATTACAATTATTATTATTATTATTATTATTATTATTATTATTATTATTATTATTATTATTATTATTGAAATATTATTATTATCATCTCAATGCACTGTAAATTCATTTGATATCACTACCTTGGAAGATTTGAGTCACAAACAATGGTTTCCAGTAGTCAGTTAGGCATTTGATTAGGTAATTGCAAAATTTAATTGCAATTAATTAGTAAAATTAATTAATTATTTTTTTATTATTTTATTATGGTAACTTCTTGTCTGTTTATTTGTAGACTTATTTTACATATTTGAGAGGTTATTACTGATGTTTCTGGATTTGATTTTACGCGAAATCGCCGCGTTATTTCATTTATTATTATTATTATTATTATTATTATTAGTATTACTATTATTATTGTATTACATTTCAGGATGTTTTTCCAAACTTTATATACGCAATTTGGATGTATGATGGAATATTTCCGAAGTCTTTAAAATAGCTCCCAATGTAATTAGGTGATATCAAAAATAATTTTATTAATTAATTAATATCAACATTTTGTTTATTTTAATATTTTAGAAATATCTATTATGATTATTTTAACTGATGGCAGGTAGTATTTCGATAAATAACTTGGTTTGGCCACAGATATAATTCAGTCACATCAATATTATTATTATTATTATTATTATTAAATATTCTCATTATTATGTTGTTATTCAACTGGTCCACCTGGTATATAAACTACATCATCCTTGTAAATGTGTACAGTTACACAGACATCATGTAATCGGATGAACAAATAGAAAATATCATTTAATATAAATATTCAATGATAAATTATAAACATTTTCTTTATGGATCAACGAGGTGGTCATGAGTGTCATTATGGAAATTCTAGTTGTACAGTCTCATAAGGCAATAATGTAACACTAACATAACCTTAATTTACATTTTATAAAAATTTACCTACACCTTTCTTTCCTTTGATTATATCAAATAAAATTTATATACATATTTAAACTTAAATCAGTCTGAGTCATAAATCATTGTAGTGTATAGTTTACCAAACGCAATATCCCTATGCATCCTGATTCGACGACGGGGACTGATCGCGCCTGAGAAGAAGATCTCACCACCTTCGGTAAGTATATTATTTTTTTAGGGCAGCCGAGGCAACAGTGGAATCCAGTCAACACCGAAGGAGCTCTGCAAGGGTGCATAGGTAGTTAGGAAGCTATTTATAAATGGCGCCCAACGTGGGGCTTGACTGTCGTCTATAAGGGAATGGTAAGTCAATGTTAGGATTATTTAAATGACCAGACTGAAACTTAGAACATTCATTAAACTTGTAGTAAAATGAACACTGTGTAAAAGGCGAAATTTCATGTATGTGATACATATTGAATACATGTTATTAATATTTATTTATGTAAAATATGGGACATTTGTTGTTGTCGTATATAGCACGTAAGGTCACTTAGGCGTAGAGGCAGACTTTTATGCATAATGGTTATAACACAGGAGCAGTGGGAGCATCTGGTCGCGAGCATTAATATGCTCAATACCAAGGTAGAAACTGTACAGAGTGAAATGAAGGAAGGACAGGACGAAATTACCAAGAACTTAACAGAAAGTTTAGAAAATAGTCAAACAGTACTCAAGGACGAAATTACTAGGAACTTAACAGAAAGTTTAGAGAGTAGTCAGGCAGTGCTTAAAGATGATATCACTAGGAACGTAACTGAAAGTTTTTCCCAGAAACTAGAGGATACGCGGGCTATGTTGGAGACACTTGATGGTAAAATTGTTAGTAGTCAGGGCGAACTGAGAAAAGAATTCCTAGATAACCAAGAAAAGTTATTAAAGCTCTGTGAGGCTAATAGGGCACACACTAAGCAGGAGTTGCATAGTTTAGCCGTTGCACATAAGCAATTAATTAAGCAGATAGGCGATGTAAACATCTCATTTACAAAAAGTTTACAAGAAACCAAGGAAGAAGTGCAAGCTCAGTGTGAAAAGATGTCACAAAAGATCGTTGTGGTCGAAGATAGGGTCAATCTGGTTGAGACGGCGACACGCGATAACCTTACGACGGTTACCACTAAAATGCAGGAAACCATGGAAAGGTTGGACCAGGGATTTAAAACGGTCGAGGCCAACCGGGTAGCAGACCAGGAAAGGGTGACACAGCAATTCGCTGACATGAAAGAGGACATAGTTGAATGGCAGGTGGACATGAATAGTAAATGGGAACAGTTAGATAAAGGCTTGATTTCTAGTGAAGAAGGGGTTAGAGAAGAGGTGAAAGAAATCCTAAATAAGGAAATACACCAGTTGCAAGTACAAAGTGACAACTTAGCAACGTTAATAAAATTCGTGACAGAGGAACAAGGCGAAATTAAGAGACAGCTGGCTCAAACCACGACACCACAGGTAGTGACAGATGCTAATCCGTTCCGGGATTTGTTGATTAACAAGGAATCCAATACTCCATTAACTTCAGTTGGAGGTGGACAAACAGTTGCTGCACCGGCAAATCTCATAAATGTGCTTAAGATTACTGACGAACAACCGAGAAAATTTAACGGGAGTGGGTCGTTAACTCCAAAAATGTTTCTGAAAGATCTTAAGGCCTACTTTAGGGAAATGCAAGTACCTGAAGAAAAGAGGTTGAGAATCGCAGAAAGATATCTCGAGGGCTCTCCTAAAACATGGTTTATTGGTTTCCGATTTTTATTTGAAACTTTCGAAGATTTTGAAAAGGCATTTCTGAATCGGTATTGGGGAAGCGACGCTCAACAGAATTTAAGGCTTGACTTGTATTCCCGAAAGTACAATTCCAGCATGCCCACGAGATACAGTGATTACTTTTTGAATCAGCTGGTTAAGATGAAAGAGCTAGATAATCCTCCTTGTCAGCAGGAGTTGGTTCAAGCCATAGTCAAACAGTTTCCTCCAGATGTACAAAGGATGATGATTACCGCCAAAGCACAAAGTCCTGAGGAAGCGGAAGGAATTTTGCGACAGCTGGACAACACTGTAAATATGAGCACTCCGAGGCAAGCCAAGGCTACGGAGCACAGGGCATTTGTAGTTGACACGGTGAAGGCAAATGATAAACAGGACGGAAAGGGACGTGACACTGGCATAATTTCAAGACGACTACCAAATGAGAGGAAGACATCAAGTGGTCGAGAATTTTATGAACATCGGCAGTATCAACAGAACTACAATTATCCCAGGTCATATTCAAGGAGATACTGGAATAAGGAGCAAAACAGATACCAAAATAGGAATAGAAGTCAGCCATATCAACGGTACAATCGGAGAGGAACGTGGAGTGATCGTCCATCGCAGAGATCAGGTTACAGAAATCCGGAATACCGCAACTATGAGAAGAAAAGGTATGTACAGGAACTGCGGGAGCAACAGCAACAGCAAGAGCAACAGAAGTGGAAGCAAGCGTTGGATAGACAAGATTTAAATCCCGATCTCACTGGAGCAGAGAGTATCGAATTTCAGCGAGCAAGGGAGCAGGAAGGTCGACGCCAACAATCGCTTAATCCAATGGCTCAGTCTTACCCACCTGGGGGTAACAGTCAAGAAAAAAAACGTCAATTTTGAATTGCTAACCACATCTAAATGGAAGGACACTGGCTTGGGTGATGAAAATGTAAGTGAATGGGTGGTCGCACAAGTAGACTCTTGGGTTGTTGAACCATCAGATCTGCTAGAGGATCCAATTAAAAGGGAAGCAACACAAGTTAGGAAACTACCTGTTATTAATGTTCGAATACATGGCACACAGGCAAGGGCATTGGCTGACACCGGCGCCAGTATTAGCATTATTTCTAGAACGTTATTTGAGGATTTGAAAGAAAGGCACAACCTACCAGAAATACCTGTATCGGCAGTAAAAATTAGAGGAATCGTGCCGGACAAAACTACAACTTGCAAGTCACAAACACTTTTAGATATACAGATTGGAAGCTCATCCTTCACACATCCGTTCGTCATTATGTCGCGGATGAATTACAATGTCATCCTGGGAGCAGACTTCTTAAGGGAAACTAATGCTGTGGTAGACTTGGCACGCAACATTATCAAATTTCGCAAAATAGATGGCAACGAACGTATACAAATGAGTCAAGAGGTCGGAAGGAATGAGGAAATTAACTGTGTAGACCAGGCCGGTGTAGAACTTGAAGAGATAGAACATATTTTGGATCATGAGAAAATTTTTCAGGATATTTTTAATACTGAGACTCAATCGGAGCTAGAAGAATTAATTGATATCAAGGTGGCTGAATTTAATGGTACGAAGGAACAAAAACAGAAGCTGAGGGATATGCTTATACAGTATCAGGAAGTTTTCGATTCAAAGGTTGGAAAAATTCCGAATTTCGCCTACGCCCTCAATGTAACAGACTGGCGTCCATACAAGAGGAAGCCATACCCAATCCCCGAAAAACATTACCAGGAAGTAAAAAGGATTATAAGGGAAATGGAAGAAAATGGGATTATAGCTAAAAGAGTCACACCTTTTGTAAACAATTTAGTCACAGTTGTTAAACCAGATGGGTCGCTGCGCATTTGCTTGGATGCACGACAAGTAAATGAAAAACTTATCCCAGAAAATGATAAAGCGCCTCCGATTAAAGACATCATTCGTCGCTTCAAGGGCATGAACATGTTTACGGGTGTAGACCTGACTTCTTCTTTTCATCACATCCAACTAGAGGAGAAATCAAAATTACTAACTGGCTTTATATTTGACCAACATACGTACACCTTTGAACGTCTACCTTTGGCCTGAAGAATAGCAGCGCAGCATTGATAAGAGCCTTGGATAGGAACCTGACTGACGCTGTCAAAGAATTTACAACCAGGTTCATCGATGACATCATTATCCCAAGCACATCATTCGAGGAAAATCTACAACGAGTCAGTCTATTGTTCCAAAATTTAATTGATACGGGATTTAAGGTCAATTTAAAGAAATCTCACTTTTGCCAAACTGAAATACTTTTCCTAGGGCATATCATAGATGGCGTAGGAATCCGACCCAACCCAATAAAATTAGAGGCCATCAACAACTTTCAGAGGCCCAGGAAGATTAAGCACATCAGGCAATTCTTGGGTATGTGCCAATTCTTTGCGGACCACTGTCCTAATTATACTGAGGTGGTGGCTCCATTGCAAGACCTGTTGCACAAGAATAATAAGTGGAGATGGACGGATGTAACGGAGATGTCTTTCCAGCGAACAAAGGAGTTGCTTTCCAGAAGTATCAAATTATCTTACCCAGACTTTGAGTTACCATTTGTACTGCAAACGGATGCTTCCAACGTTGGAATTGGTGCGGTATTATTCCAAGAAGAAGAGCACCCACCAAAGACCAAAAGATATATTTCATTTTACAGTAGAAAGTTGAGGAAACATGAAGTCAACTATAGCACTACAGAATTGGAGATGTTGGCCATAGTTCAAGCGCTGCAACACTGGCAGAAGATAGTATATGGTTTTCCAGTAAAGATCAGGACCGATCATAAGGCACTCACATTTATGTTAAAAACGGCTGTTTCTAGTCAACGAGTTTCACGATGGTCTTTATATGTGCAGCAGTTTAATTTCACAATAGAACACTGTCCTGGTAAAGAAAACATCATTGCAGATATTCTCAGCAGAAACCCTAATGAAGAAGAGGAGCAAGAAAATTACGTTGACCTCGTACAGGAAGACCAAGAAGTTTTGCTTCATTTGAGTCAATTAGCTCGCTATCAACAGGCAGATGCTACCTTGAGTAGATTAATTGACTTTCTCCAGGGAAGAATTCAACAAGGGGATCCTAATTATATAGAAATTCAGAGAGAGGCCGAGGAACACCTAATTGTAAACAATCTTTTGGTCAGATATTTGGACAAGGATCACACAAAATTAAGGGTGGTAATTCCATCTCAACTCCAGGAAGAGATCATTTGGCACGTTCACCGGATTACAGGACATGGAGGAATTGACAAAGTAGTGGCTACCATTCAAGAGAACTTTATTTGGAAAAATCTTAGAAAATCTGTAAGAGAAGCCATTATTACTTGCGACATTTGCCAAAGGGTTAAGGCAAATTCATACCTTATTAGGCAAATGCCCATTCCGTTGTTGCCAAGTAAGCCCAAGGAGTTGTACGCAATGGATATTTTTGGTCCAATTCCGAAGTCCACCAGGGGAAACAGGTTTATCTTAGTAACAATGGACGTATTTTCAAAATTTACCACCTTATTTCCCATGCAAAAGGCAAACACTAAACTTGTTATAAGATGCCTTACTCGAAGTATAATTCCTGGCATGGGAAAGCCGGAAAGTTTACTAACTGACCATGGGCCTCAATTTACATCAGCTCAATTTAAAGCGACTCTACAGGAGTTAGATATTAAGCATGTTATGAGTTCTATTAGAAATCCTCAGAGTAACCCATCTGAGAGGGTTATGAAGGTTATTTCGAAGTTTTGTAGGATCTATATCCCTAATGAACATGCCAAATGGATGAAACTGTTGCCAGTGATCACTGATTGTATCAACAACACAATCCATGAAGCAACAGGAACTATACCATCAGTGGTTCATTTAAATCAATATCCTGTTAGGCCTTGGCACGCTGTCGTGGATAGCCCAGTGGATGCACAACCTGCACCAGAAATAAGAATACGAGAGGTAGCCGAACATCTGCAACAACAAGCGCAGCGTCGCTTAAGGAGAGTTCAGGGAAGAAGATTTCATCGTCCGCTGAGAGTGGGAGAACTCGTAATGATCCGACGTCCAGCTACTTCAGTACCTGCAGCTAGATATTATGCTAAATTCGCACCACTTTACATAGGCCCATATCGTGTCACTCAAACCTTTAACAACAATGCCTACAAGATAACGGATCTGGACGGGAACAACGAAGTCATTTTCAATGCTTCAAACTTGAAACTCTATAGACAGCCACGACACGAGGTTCCACCACAAGTTAACATCGCCGAACAGTGGGGAAAATCATCAGAAGAAGATGACATCTGTTCCGAGAAGGAAGAAGAAGATGCGGAGGACACGGAGCCGTCATCAGATGAGGAGGCGACATCCCTTGTTTCCGAGGATGAAGATAACACCATTTCGGCCCAACGCCAGGGAGAAGAGAGAAGAGAATGCTGTCCAGTATGTCTGCAAGAACAAGTGGAATTGAGGAAAGCTTTACTGAATATAGCAGAACAGTTAATAGAGGAACAGAGACACCTTCTTCAAGAAAATCAAGAACTCCGGAATAACATGCTGCAATCAAGTAGAATATAAAATAGTACAGACTCACAGATGGTTGCAAATAATGCATACAAGTTACATTATCAATATGGAGGTAGAAAATTTTCTCGCTACTCTCAAAAATTTTATTTTAAGTGGGAGAGTGTTGCGCCCATCAGCTGAGTCTGATTGGCTAAAATTTTAATAATTTTATTAAATAATTAACAGTAATAATCCGGCGGGTTAAAACATGGGACAGCATTGGAAATTTCTGGTAGCTAGCTCATGAGAATGAAGCCTTGATAGGAACCCACGCTTCTTTCTCTGCTAAAAATAATTTATTGGAACACCTGTTATTACGTCATATTTCGAAACTGCGTAGTTAGAGTGGAAAAGTACTGGCAGGAGTGACTGAGATGGAGAATCATGATTCTAGATACCCGAATCCCCTTATTCTGGAATGATAGATGAACATCGGAGTATGCGCTCCAATCAGATTGCTGCATTTAAATAATTTCAAAATTAGCGCGACCAAATGATATGTGGCTTGTAATTAATCCCTGTCAGTATTTAAGGAAGATTATATCAGAGGAGATGTCAGTAATTATTGTAATAATTCTGGACTAACTTACTGGTTTGTGGCAAATGGATTAGAGTATTGTGTATCCAGGTGGTTGTTATCAACAGCAGTGGGAACCCCTTGCCAGCGTGGAGAGTGGCTCACCAGCGCGGCAGAAGATATAGTCCAACTAACGCCTACTGTATTGTAAAAGAAATTACGAACAATTTAAGAGTCACGATGCATCATGGCAGTAACAAGAATTGATGCAATCTGTGTGTACAAGGCATTTCATGTTTTTAATAACTTTGTTTTGGAGCTACCCAGCATTCCTTGAATTGGGATTTTGGATGGCAAGAATTAGTGTTCCTACGCCGATTTTGTGCGCCAACATCCCCGAGCGGTGGCTTCTCACGAATCAGTCAGCAGTAAGAGTCTAGTGGCGGTCAGACGTGTCTTAAATTTGCTCCGCACTTAAGTACGATTGTGGTAAATTATATATATTTATTAGTACTGTGGAGGAGGAAATGAATGTTATAAACAGAAGTGTAGGTGGTAAAGTTTTCGAAACCCCACAAGTGAGTGGAGGAACAGATTAACAAATTATACAAGTGTCTAAATCTACGCAGGGTAAAGAAATGAAACTGTGAATTATGCAGAGTTGCATCTTATGTGACGTATTTTCAATATGTAGCCCGCAGAGCAAAGCAGACAGTTCAATAGGCATTGTTAGCCCGTAAGTGAGGAAACATTGCCTGCTACAGCTGATTTGTTAGTGGTGTTTGAAACGTGGAGCGAAGAAAATACTTTTACTTTCTACGAGATATTTAGCTCAAGTGGGGGTAGTCACTTTCCCCAACGGCGGGGTTTACACAAAGGGAGCGGTTGAGCCCACAAAAGACTTTGCTACAGCAGAAGCAGCTGTTAGGTTAGAGCATAGTACGTGAGATCCGGCCTAAGTTCCAAGTTATCTGAGTACTGCGTATGTGTATATATATATATATATTACAGTGTAATGTCAAGTGTTAAGAACGAGTTGTTATGTTTAATATTATGAGCAGGGAATAAACGTGTGGAAAGTGTCAAACAAGAGTGAAAATTAGTAAGATAAGCCAATGTCGGATACATCAAGAATGACCAATAATATCAACATGTTTGTCATGAATCTGTAAGACAACATGGCTGCCTTGAGTCCTGGGTGATCCCGAAATGCTGTCAATGTGAGTACATAGCCTCATGTTTACCTAGAATCTAAAGCTTTACTTTAATAATGGTATCTTAATGTGAGTAGATATGCGAGTGACGGTAGATAACTATAAAACCCGGATACACAGCCAGAAAAGTAGGATAACTCTGTCTATGAGTAGCGTAAATATTATTATTATTATTATTATTAGTCGCGTGTGTACTAATTTAATCTGTCAATATTGAACAAGTATATTTTTGAGGCAATTATAATGAGCAGTTTGCATATATCTGCAATATTATTATTATTATTAGTAGCATTGTTAGTATGTTCGTTTAGGCAAAAATTTCATTTGCTTGACGCAAGAAGTCCCGTAACAGTAATATATATATTCAACAGTTACTGTCGAGAATGTGGATTGGGCGACAGTAACAGTGATATATTCATATATTTTGTTGTCATGGCGAGTAACATGGTTAGTCAGTTGGATGAACAGTAATAAGTAAAAGGTTTCCTTTTGGCTCAGGTAAAGTAAAGTGGTTTCGAACAATAAAACGATATTGAGTGATGGTAAATTGGTTGGAGGTATTTGAAAGTCTGTAGTTAAGAGTTTATGGTAATACATGATGGTATTGACCTGGAGATGCATGTAGAACAATGAGTATGATGAGTATATTCTCATATGGGACTGGAAATGTAGGTATTCAGAATGATAGCTGAGTTGGGATAAAATTATGCAGAATAAAAAAATGAAAATGACGTCGTAAAAATGAATAATGTAAGAAAAAAAAGGCCAGTCAAAGATGGGATACTATGTGAAGGACCAAATGATACGTAAAGATGGTTTAGCCGTGACACA
This sequence comes from Anabrus simplex, assembly GCF_040414725.1. Taxonomy (NCBI): domain Eukaryota; kingdom Metazoa; phylum Arthropoda; class Insecta; order Orthoptera; family Tettigoniidae; genus Anabrus; species Anabrus simplex. The sequence continues at coordinate 925,970,575 of NC_090266.1, forward strand.
ATATCGTTTATGTCAGAAAAGGGTTACTGAATTGCATTTGAGTGACATTCTAGCGTTAGGTTGGTAACATGGGTCATCCAACTGAGCTGGTATGAAGGCTTGCCAATGGGAACTATTTTGTTGGGTCAACAGATTATTATTATTATTATTATTATGGTTAAATATATTTCTTTTTTTTTTTTGCCTCTATTTTGCCATTTTGTTAGGTACATTCTTGTATTGTCTGTACATTATCCGTGTATATTATTGTGGGGGAACCACAGTAACATTTGCACTGGGTCATGGTTAGGTTTCAGTGAATTATAATGTATTGGGACACTGAAACAACCCAATGCTGTGGTATGAGCATATGACAGGGTTTATCTATGTATATATTAGTGGAAATTTAGATATTAGGTTAGGATTTTTGGCTGTGTCATCTCGCTTGGTGTACATATTAGATGAAATTATTGTACGTTTTATTCTAAGTAGGAGAGCTATCGTCTCCAGATATAATTTACGGTATTTAAGTAAGGGTCACTCGCATATATGTATATGAAAGCAAAGCTTTAGATTCGTATACGGCAACAACTAAGGTCCATTATGTAAGTTAAAGGTTACTGAATTCTCAGATAAAAATTTGTTGTTTATTGCACCCGGAAGAAGGGTATTTGAAATTATAAAATCTACCTGGGAAGTCAGTAATAGTTTTGTTTAGAAAAATGTTATTATTAGTATTAACATCGGTAAATTTGCCATGAGAAATTTATGGTTCAGCCTTTACACAGTGAGTCAGGCATTTCATAAAATTATGATTTATCCTAGAAAATGTGGTTTTATAGATGAACGGAAATTCAATAAGTACTGTTAAGAAAGATTATATTTCAATGGTGTTGATTAAGCTAAATGAATGTTCTAAGGTCACCGACACAAACGTGTTATGGTTTATCAGGATGGTGGATCAGTGGTACCGTACTTACAGGTCAGGTTAGAATATTATTATTATTATTATTATTATTTATATTATTATTATTATTATTATTGGATCTTTTTATTTAACCTTTATCAATGCAATTCACAGGCTATTAGGGAGTCCTCATGAATATAATGTTAATCGCTTGTGTCAGTGGACTGTGGGTTTATTAATTAATTAAATATTAACATATTATATTTTAATCCAAATTTTATCCACGATTTAATTTTCAACAACATCGGCTTTTGGGTAGACAAATATTGAATTCTTAAGGATTTATTAATGACATCCAATATAAAAAAAGTATTCATTGAGTGATATTATTATTATTATTATTTTAATTATTACAATTATTATTATTATTATTATTATTATTATTATTATTATTATTATTATTATTATTATTGAAATATTATTATTATCATCTCAATGCACTGTAAATTCATTTGATATCACTACCTTGGAAGATTTGAGTCACAAACAATGGTTTCCAGTAGTCAGTTAGGCATTTGATTAGGTAATTGCAAAATTTAATTGCAATTAATTAGTAAAATTAATTAATTATTTTTTTATTATTTTATTATGGTAACTTCTTGTCTGTTTATTTGTAGACTTATTTTACATATTTGAGAGGTTATTACTGATGTTTCTGGATTTGATTTTACGCGAAATCGCCGCGTTATTTCATTTATTATTATTATTATTATTATTATTATTAGTATTACTATTATTATTGTATTACATTTCAGGATGTTTTTCCAAACTTTATATACGCAATTTGGATGTATGATGGAATATTTCCGAAGTCTTTAAAATAGCTCCCAATGTAATTAGGTGATATCAAAAATAATTTTATTAATTAATTAATATCAACATTTTGTTTATTTTAATATTTTAGAAATATCTATTATGATTATTTTAACTGATGGCAGGTAGTATTTCGATAAATAACTTGGTTTGGCCACAGATATAATTCAGTCACATCAATATTATTATTATTATTATTATTATTAAATATTCTCATTATTATGTTGTTATTCAACTGGTCCACCTGGTATATAAACTACATCATCCTTGTAAATGTGTACAGTTACACAGACATCATGTAATCGGATGAACAAATAGAAAATATCATTTAATATAAATATTCAATGATAAATTATAAACATTTTCTTTATGGATCAACGAGGTGGTCATGAGTGTCATTATGGAAATTCTAGTTGTACAGTCTCATAAGGCAATAATGTAACACTAACATAACCTTAATTTACATTTTATAAAAATTTACCTACACCTTTCTTTCCTTTGATTATATCAAATAAAATTTATATACATATTTAAACTTAAATCAGTCTGAGTCATAAATCATTGTAGTGTATAGTTTACCAAACGCAATATCCCTATGCATCCTGATTCGACGACGGGGACTGATCGCGCCTGAGAAGAAGATCTCACCACCTTCGGTAAGTATTTTTTTTTTTTAGGGCAGCCGAGGCAACAGTGGAATCCAGTCAACACCGAAGGAGCTCTGCAAGGGTGCAGTACCTTAATTAACGCCACGGCCGCTTCCTTCCCAATCCTAGCCCTTTCCTGTCCCATCGTCGCCATAAGACCTATCTGTGTCGGTGCGACGTAAAGCAACTAGCAACAAAAAAAATGTTTTAAACATGTTTTCTTATTGTCTAGCTCAAAGCTCATTTTTACTATGTAATAACATAATTTTGAAATTTGAACTGCCCTATTTGATACACACATTTTGTCGGGCATCTATTTATGAGTTATATCACAAAACTACATTTCCTATCTATTCAAAATGGTCAGACAGAATATGGCTTTTCCAGTAACATTAGGTGAAAAAACAATATTTCCAAATACACATCACGCCTGGAATATATGAGACTCCTAAAAACGTCTGTACATGAACATTACACCCTTCCTTCAATGTAAAATTATTTTTGTTACAAATTGTTTTAGGTCACACTGACACAGATAGGTCTTTTTGCGACGATGGGGCGGGAAAGGGCTAGGAGTGGAAAGGAAACGACCGTGACCATAAGTAAGGTACAGCATTTGCCTGGTGTGAAAATGGGAAACCATGGGAAACACTCTTCAGAGCTGCCGACAGAGGGGTTCGAACCGACTATCTCCCTTATACTGGATACTGGCCACACTTAAGCGACTGCAGCTATCGAGCTCGGTAATTTAAAAATAATATCAATATGTGTTTTTACTTTCTGATTCATTAAATTACCAATATACAGTATGTCAAGCCCTGTAAAGTCAGTGCTTGATTATGGTATGTGATTGTCATAATCTTCTTTCGAACTCACGTGGAATGACAACTGATCCTAGGCTCAGTGCTGCTGTGTGTTAGCAGATAGCATTGTTTATTGTCCATATTGTTGTTTAATATCGTCCACAATGAGAGGCAACGATCGCAGTCTATTACTACCATGCCATCCCGTCCTTATGACAAAAGGAGCCATATCCCCAGAGAAACATTGTTCGCCAGGCCAGCGAGGCTTACTACATGTGTAAAGCTGTGTTTAAAATAATGTTTGATAAAATGTATTGACCAGTCGATATGTTTGTCCTAGAGACGTTCGGTCATCAACCTGTGTTCAGCGGAAGAAAATATACGGTAGCCTATACATGCTAAATAATATTCATTCATTCGGTACAGTATCTCAGGGATCACCAAACCTATAGAAGGAAATTTGGCTCAAAGGTTCCTTAGGTTATATGTAATAGCAAATAAATTTCTTTAGAAATTCAACCCCAAAGAGGAAAATATAACGCCGTATAAGCACGAAAAACTGGCCATAGTTTGGGAGCGTTACGTCACAGTCTGTTATGATAGTCAAATTTGTATGCCTCTTGGTTCGTACATGTTGGCGTACCTTTCTCTGTATTGTGGCGTGGCTCTCTCGATGGCCGTCATTGTGGCTGACAGACCATAATTTGAGACAAGGTAGTTGACAACTCTTCTTCTTGTTTTGTTCAGTTGGTTGGAAGTAAAAGATTCGACAGTTTTAATGTTCAAATTGTACTTTTTCTTTACAAGTTGCTCTACGTCACACAGACACGTCTTAGACTACGATGGGATAGGAAAGGACTAAGAGTGGGAAGGGAGCGGCTGTGGCTTTAATTGATGTACAGCCCCATCATCTTCAGAGCTGCCGACAGTGGGGTTCGAACTTGCTAAAGTGTTATAATCTGTGAAATATGCGTTTCTTGATTTAGTGGAAGTTCCTCACGCATGTGGTGGTTATCAGGGGAGACGGTAATTGTCTTTCCTCGCTTTCATTTTTAATATACGACTTAGACAAGCGTAGCGACTACGCTGACCATATGCCAAAGAGCCGGACACACCGATTGGTGATTCCTATAAAAACAAGACCGAGACTTGAGTGGAGATGTCTAGGTCTAACATATAAGAAATAATTTTGCCTGACGATTGCCAGCCTTGTGCAGCCCTTGCAAGGCAAACGCTCCTACGAATTGAATTGAATTTATTGGTTACAATTTGCCACTGATTCTAATGAGCGCCTTTATGTAGAGTCTACATTGAAAACAACACACAGAACAATAATAATTACTCGGTGGACGAAGGATAAAATTAAACTTCATCTTGAAGCCTGAAGAACAACCATTAACATTATAACACAAACTACATAAAATTAATATGCAGTAGCCTATCATATAATTTACAGACTTTCAAACAATATTACAAGCATTGAAAATTGAGTAACTTGGTTGCAATAAGGAGCTATGCTGATGATTAATAAGCCAAGGGAATAGACAATTTAAGATTAAGTTACCCGGCTCGTCCGGGAATCGAACACAGGCCCTATGACCGAAGGTCACTACGCTGACCTATTCAACCAAGGAGGTGGACAGGACTAATATATTCGGTACACCGTATGAACTTACAGTGCTGTGGCGATCTTGTTTATGAAAGTACAGAGAAATGAAAATGTCTATTTAAAGTCAAAGCAGCTGGCAAGGGAATTTGCCAAGGAACTGAAATTTGTTCTATTCATACCTCTTCAGACCACGAGAGTTAGCAAGGACGAATGTGATGTAAAAGGAAACGAAACCATGGACACCTCCTGCTCGCAATTTTCTGGACATCCTAAGAACCAACAAAGATGTCTTCTTTGATTTGTATACGCAAAAGAAGAACGAAGAATTTTATCAACCAAATAACCCATGCGAAGAACGAGCAGCTTTGCTAACACACACACACAGAGAGAGAGAGAGAGAGAGCACGCTTACATGAACAGAGTCACTGGGAGAGAAACAGTTGTAGATTAATATCCGTCTAAAAACGTATATAATGTTTCCATTATCCAACTCAGCCTGTGGAGCGGTAATTGATTTAAGACATGCCTGTAACAGAATGGTACTCCAATTATAGAAGGCATTTCACTGCATAATATTACAATACGTCCGCCTGTGTGGTGTAGTGGTTAGCGTGATTAGTTGCCACACCTGGAGGCCAAGGTTCGATTCCCGGCTCTGTTACGAAATTTGAAAATTTTTTCCAGGGATGGAACGTGATCCACCCAGCCTCGAGAGGTCAACTGAGTATAGCGGGGGGGGTGTTCTATTCTCTCCTCAGCCATTCTCGAAGTTGTTCTTCGTGGTTTCCCCACTTCTCCTCTAGGCAAATGCCGGGATAGTACCTAACTTAACGCTATGGCCGCTTCCTTCCTTCTTCCTCATCCATCCGCTCCAGTCTTCCCATCCCCACCAAAAGGCCACATACATAAAATGCATCAAACAACCAGCCATTACAGAAACACGCAACAGTGAGTACAGCCCTTAACAAAGAGTTCAGCCTAGCAGGTGATGCCTCCTGGGCGAGGTACTGGTCATCCTCCCCAGCTGTATCCCCCGACCAAAAGTCTGAAGCTCCAGACACTGCCCTTGAGGCGGTAGAAGTGGGCTCCCTCGCTGAGTCCAAGGGATAAACCATACCTGGAGGGTAAACGGATTAAGAAAGAAGAATATTACAATACTGAAAAGAAAGAAAATATTGATAAAACGGTCAAAACAGGTTTTTAAGATTGATATAGAGATATGAGAATGATATTACACAGTCTTTCAGCTTCTTAGCGGAATGGTTACGTAGAGTCCTTCATAGGGTGTTTACAGGGTCCCAGGTTCGATTCCCGCTTGGGTCGGTTATTTTAACCCCATCTGGTTAATTCCTCTGACACTGGAACTAGGCATTTGTGTTTGTCGCAATTAACTCTTCTCCACATCCATACAATGCATCACACAACCAATCATTACAGAAACACACAACAGTGAATACAGACCTTAACAAAGAGTGTCACGCAGTTTGCACCCGCGACCTCAGAAGATGAGGAAGAAGAATAAGATGTTGAATTACACTTATGCCTCGATTTACCGGTTGATTCATTCCTTGGTAGAGAAGTTCACTGACAGATGAGTTGCATTATTATTAATTCAACAAAATGAAATACGAATGTTCACAGAAGCTATGGTGGATTATGACTAAATGCAATGAAGTTCATTAATAGCTTTCTGTAATGAGCTCTTTGTGTACTTTCTCCGAAGTTATTTAATAGACGAATGTTTAAGTCTGGTACGGACATTGAGAAGTATACAGTACGTCGTGTGCTTAGAGAGCTGATTAAAAGCTACGCACATTCTTACTAATGGCGAGTTCTTGTGAACTGATATATATTTTACCGGGAAATTATTTAATAAGCCACGACTAGTTATTTCGGAGAGTTGAAGATGTCTTAACCACAGGGCACACTGGGTGCAGACCTAGAGCTGGGTACTCAGAGAGGTCCTAACTACAATGCGTTCAATGTTTTAAAATACTGAATTTATTCACATAAGGTTCACGTTACAAATTGTGTTGGTTACAGTGAAGTTGTCTCCATAGATATCCCTTGTTGAACAGCGACCCAACCATGGAAACACGATCCCTCAGAGGCAGCAATCAAACCATGGAACCACGATCCGTTGTAAGCAGCAATGTTCGTCGTTGATTCTAAAAGGTCTCGGCGCAGGGTAATCACTCACTGATTATGTTACGCGAGTGTCCACATTTAACTGTCCCCCGAGTATGGAATGATTTGACGTAAATCACAACACTTCGTAATCGTAACGTAATATTTAATCATTGGCTCAGCTCTGACTTAGAACCAGAATGTTACTTTGGTAAAATAAGTTGCACTTGTGTGAAATGATTGTGGTTGTTTCCACTCACACACACACACACACACACACACACACACACACACACACACACACACACACACACACAGAGTTCGAATCCCTGCACTTGCGTGATGTCTTCCCACTAAACTGAAATTAACACTGTTCCTTTGCACCAATAATGCACAGTTTATTCCTATTCGCATAAAAAATACTGTCTGATGAAATAACTTTAACTTAGAATAATTATTCCTAAATGTTCTATAATGAAATTGAATGTCTGTAGCGACCGACCAAAGGCACTGGAGAGATGAAGTGTCAATTAGCAAATCACAGTTCAAATGGAAACATCGCTGTCGTCACTGCATTCTACAAGAATGTCTAAAGCGGTCTATGGCTGCACACGTGACATTAAATGTCTATTCGCAAAGTATAATTCACTTGGAAATAGCATTGATAATAATTACTGCATTCTACACGAAGCACTTATTATTATTTTCAGGTAGCAAAGTTCAATTCACTTGAACATATTACGTATAACTACTGTATTCTCCACAATGTCTGAAGTGAACTACTAGAACACTTGTAATACGAAAAGTCCATTAGCAAATTATCTGAATATTCTATCACTCAAGTCGTAATGTTACAGTTTTCAATTAAATTCACTTTGAAACTGTTCTGACATAATGTGACATGTGTAAGTATTGGTTATACTATGATTCACAAGTCCTGGAGTCGAACTAGAATATTACAGGTTCCTTAATAAAGTTCTACTCACTGAAAATGTATAAGTTCAGAAACACCGGAATTATTCTATGCCCAAAGTTCGCACTTCACTCGGACATAGTCTCGTCTTGTAGGTACGACTTTGTAGCACGCAGCGAACCAACCGAGGTGTAGACCGCGGTTGAACTGTTGGTGAACTTATCTGAAGTAGTGACAGTACTCAGAGTGGAGCCATTTCTACATAGAAATTACTCTGACATAATGCTTTACAAAACGTCGATTATCTCCGTAATCCCTGGATCGAATATGGAGAAATTAACATGAGGAGACTTTTGAAATGTGCGCTATAAGATGCCGTGGTTTCTAAATTGATATTTCAATTGCTTCAGGATTTAGAAAAAAATTCTCGTATGGATGTTTCGAGAATGTATGGTGTAACCTGTCCTTGAAGAGCACTAGCCAGGTGATGACGCAATCAGCGTAGTGCGGGTCGACTACTTGCTCCTGTAGGACATTGTTTCTGTCAGTGCTTAAAAAATACACACGCCAATACTTTATCAGTTCTTCATGGTGAATAGTATTTAAGAAATACTTTATGTACGGTCAATCCCGGTACAATATGTATATATTACGTATAAGAAACACGCATTTGTGAACACAGGAAGTGCATTGCAAAAGTATTTTCCATTACGCATATTTGATTTGTTTACATTGAAATGTGTCCTAGTAAGCAAATTACCACTGTCTATAATTTTATTTTATAACTAGCAATTACCCGCGGCTTCGCTCGCGTGGATTTCATAATTTGATTAATGTAATCGTTCTTCGGCATTGTACTAAGACATTATCTGAAAATTCGTAAAGTATAAAAACTCACCCAAAAAGTGAATTTCATTTACCCCAGAAAATCATTGTAAACCATGTTTGTGGTATTACTTTTTGGGGCTAAGACGACCATGCGACATAGAGCTGTACATGTGACAAACAGTATTCTCTCAAGTCGAAAAAAATGAATACATGTTTCTTAATTTTTAAAGGAGATTCCAAATACATGTTCCCACATCTGTAACATCTTCAGTTTTTGAGATATACATAAGTATCCCCATTAAATAATTCAACCCTGTGATTATACCTTCCCCCACCCCCATCTAAGTGAATTTTCCTAAAACAAAAATACATGTTTCTTTATATATGAAGGAGATTCAAAATAAGAATGTTCACGTCTGTAACATCTTCAGTGTTTAAGATACAAGTATCCTTATAAAAAATAATTCAAATATTTTTCACTTCTTTTCAGCAACCCCCCCCCCCCCCTTCGTCGAAAACAAAATGGTACAATTTCCTGTGTTATAAAAGGACATTCAAAATACCAATTTTCTTGTCTCTAACATGTTAGGTTTTTGACATATAATGTAGATATACTCATTTTAAAAATTCACCCGCTTTTCCAATTCTTTCCAGCCCCTTAACTGGATTTTCCGAAAACAAAAAATACGTGTTTCATTACTATTAAGGAGATTCCAAATACCCGTTTTCATGTCTGTACGTCTGTAACACCTTCAGGTTTTGAGATAAATGTATACTCATAAAAATAATTCAACTTCTTCTTCTTCTTCTTCTTCTTCACATCTTTCCACCCCTCTCCCGCCTTAAGCGGACTTTACGAAAACCAAAAGTACGTGTTTTTTATTTTGAAAGGAAATACAAAATACCAACTTTCGTGTCTGTAAAGGCTTCAGTTTATAAGATAAATTATCCTCATAAACATATTTCAACTCCTTATTTTCAACCCCACACCCCTTACGTCTATTTTCCGAAAAAAACAAATGCGTGTTTCTTTATTTTTAAAGGAGATTCCAAATACTAATTTTCACGTCTGTACATATTCAGTTTTGAGATATAAGTATCATCATAAAAGTAATTCAACTCATTTTTCACCCCCACCGTTCCTACCCGTTAAGTTGATTCCCCCCTCCACAAAAATGCGTGTTTCTTTATTCTTAAAGGAGATTCAAAATACCAACTTTCACTTCTGTAATATCTTTAGGTTCCGAGATATAAGTATCTTCATACAAAGAATTCAACTAATTTTTCAATTAATTCACCACCCTTAAGTTGATTTTCCGAAGACAAAAGAGCAAGTGTTTCTATTTTTTAACGAAGGTTCCAAATAGAAATGTTCATGCCTCTAACATCTGCAGTTTTTGAGATATAAGTATCCTCATAAAAAGGATTACAATCCTTTTTCACCCCAGCCGGATACGTTGATTCCCACCTTCCAAAAATGCGTGTTTCTTTATTTTTAAAGGAGATTCCAAATACAAATTTTCACGTGTGTAACATCTTTCGTTTTTGAGATATAAGTATCCTCATACAAAGAATTCAACTAATTTTTTAATTAATTCACCCCCTTTACGTGGATTTTCCAAACGACAAAAGATTACGTGTTTTTTTAATTTGAAAGAAAATGCCAAATACAAATTTTCATGTCTGTAAAATCTTCAGTTTTTGAGATATAGGTATCCTCATGAAAAGAATTCAACTCCTTTTTCATTCGACCCCCGCCCGAAAAATTTGATTCCACCCCACCCAAAAATGCGTGTTTCTTTATTTTTCAAGGGGATTCCAAATACCAATTTCCACGTCTGTAACATTCAGTTCTGAGATATAAGTCTCTCCGAAAAAAGAATTCAATTTTTTCACTTCCTTTCACACTCCCCACTTCAGTGAATTTTTCAAAAATAAACAGTACCCGTTTCTTCAAGAGCGCTTCCAAATACGAATTATCATGACTGTAACATCCTCAGTTTTTGAGATATAAGTATCCTCGTAAAAGGAATTCATCTCCGTTTTCATCCCCCCCCCCTACCAAGTTGATTCCACTCCATCCGAAACGCGCGTTTCTTTATTTTTAAAGGAGATTCCAAATACCAATTTTCTCGTTTGTAACATCCTTAGAATTTTTTGATATATATATTCATACAAATTATTCAACTAATTTTTCAATTCATCACCCCCCCCCCCTAAGGGATTTTTCGTAAAAGAAAGAATACGTGCTTCCTTATTTTTAAAGGAGAGCCCAAGTACCAATTTTCACGTCTGCAACATGTTACGTTTTTGAGATATACTGTAGATATGCTAATTTTAAAAATTCACCCCCTTTTTTAGTTCCCCTTCAGTGGATTTTCCGAAAAACAATATTTATATTTCTTTACTTGTACAGAAAATTCCAAATACCAGTTTTCAAATCTGTTATATGTTACGTGTCTGAGAAAATTTGCACACATAGCCTTTTTTTAAAATTCACCCCGTTTATCACTCCTGTTCACCCCCTATTTATCGGATTATCCAAAAACACAAAAATACGTGTTTCTTTATTTTCAAAGGAGATCCCAAATATCAATTTTAATATCTGTAACATCTTCAGTTTTTGAGATATAAGTCTACTCATAAAAGGTGTTCAGCCAACTTTCCCCCCTTTTTCATCCCCCTTAATGGGATTTTCCAAAAAAACGTGTTTCTTTATTTTTAAAAGAGATTCCAAACACCAATTTTTACGTCTGTAAACTTATAAGTTTTTGAGATATAGATATCTCAATTTTAAAAATTCACCCCCCTTTTCACCCCCTTAGCGACGGAATACCCAAAAATCCTCCCTTAGCGAGCACCTACATGTTAGTGTGAATGTATCCCCAAAATTTCATTTATTTATGTCCGGTAGTTTTGGCTCGGCGATGATGAATCAGTCAGTCAGTTAGTCAGTCAGTAAGACAGGACAACTTACTTTATGTATATAGATGTTGTGCAGGAAGGAGCCTCCGCGGCTCAGACGGCAGCGCGTCGGTCTCTCACCGCTGGATACCGTGGTTCAAATCCCAGTCACTCCATGTGAGATTTGTGCTGGACAAAGCAGGGGTGGGACAGGTTTTTCTCCGGGTACTCCGGTTTTCCCTGTCATCTTTCTCTCCAGCAACCCTCTCCATTCTCATTTCACCGGGCGAGTTGGCCGTGCGTGTAGAGGCGCGCGGCTGTGAGCTTGCATCCGGGAGATAGTAGGTTCGAATCCCACTATCGGCAGCCCTGAAAATGGTTTTCCGTGGTTTCCCATTTTCACACCAGGAAAATGCTGGGGCTGTACCTTAATTAAGGCCACGGCCGCTTCCTTCCAACTCCTAGGCCTTTCCTATCCCATCGTCGCCATAAGACCTATCTGTGTCGGTGCGACGTAAAGCCCCTAGCAAAAAAAAAAAAAAAAAAAAATTCTCATTTCATAGCATCTATCAGTCATTAATAAATCACTTTGGGAGTGGCGACCCCATCGTACTAATAGCCTATATCTGCTTCATTCATTACATCCCTGGAAAACAGATTGTAGGTTTTCAATGTTGTGCAGGAACAGTTGATATATTTGTCGGCATTCGCTCATAGAAGACATGCATCTATTTTTATTGTTTTTGGCTAGTTGTTTAACGTCGCACTACTAACACAGCAGCGTAGCCAGGATCGACCAGCAGGGGAGTTATACTTAAAAATTGATGATAGAACATATATATGTGTGTGTGTGGGTGGTGCGCGCGTGCTTGAGTGTCATAACAAGGACACTGACAAAAGTAAATTATGTCGATATTCAGATTGCAGTACCGGAATACTATGAAACATTACATTAAAATACAAAACAATAAAAATATGATCAGGGTGAATGCTTTTAAGGCGAATGGTGTGTTCGGATTACAATGAAAATGCAACTTTCGAGGGCTTCTTAGAAAATAGCTTCAAGAGATCTGTTCGTTTTACAATTATGTCTCTGTGAATGTTCAGAAGAGCCAACCCATTGAGTCGACTTTCACTTATTTATTGTCAGTCTCTGTCTATTTACATACATACATACATACATACATACATACATACATACATACATACATACATACATACATACATACATAATTGCATACATTTATGCCTTTCAGCTTCTGTGAATTTACTAAACGTCGCAAAAATCCTCTAGTTGCAACTAGTGCTGTGGCCTCATTTAGTTGTATACCTCTTATCTTTAAATCGTTAGAAACTGAGTCTAAACCATCGTCATTACTGTCTCCCTCTACTTCTCTTACCTTACGTAACAGTCCATTATTATCCTAGGTAACCTATCCCCCTCCATTCGCCTCACATGCCCCCACCACCGAAGCCGGTTTATGCGTACAGCTTCATCCATCGAGTTCATTCCTAACTTAGTCTTTATCTCCTTATTCCGAGAACCATCCTGACATTGTTCACACCTGTTTGTACCAGCATCATTCTCGCAACTTTCATGCCTGTTAATTCCAACTTATGAATACATATCCTGCGTCCACCCAGCTTTCGCTCCTGTAAACCAAATTTCGTCTGAAAACAGACCGATGTAAAGATACTTTCGTCCGGGAGCTGACTTCCTTCTTACAGAATGATGTTGATCGCAACTGTTACCTCTACTACAGTGGTAACACCAAACAAGGCACAAACAGAGTTAAAAGGGGAATGTAAGAGCAAATTACACTACATAAGAAATCACTACACACTCGGAAAAACAGTAGCTGGCATTACGCGGATCTCCAACAAAACATATACGTAAATATCAGTAGGGCAAACTAGTTAACAACAAACCGGGAAGATGAAAAGGGCTGGGAACCTACCAAAGGCATGGACATGGCTTAGATAGCGGATTCCGAAATAAATGGCCGTGATCCTTAGTTTTGAAAAATATTATTTACCAAATAATTTTACAAATACATTTCACATACAATTCCGAGTTACGAGCTATAAGTTCAGTGATATGCATAGCTTATTTCGTAGCAGTGTAAATTCAAATTTCAAATCAACTATACATCTATTTACCAATGCAGTTGTACAATGCAATATACAGTGAAGTGGAAAAGTTTCTCCAAAATCTAGCGTACCTCAAGTGATACAGAACTATCAGAGGCAAACCCCAAGGGAAATAATATTAAACTACAACCTACGTATTTTAGTGAAACAAGAAATGGGAATGCCTCAGAAAGGAACAGGTAAGTCCAGCTGAAAAAACTAAGCCGTCATAAGTAACTAATTTGGTGAATCTAGGCGAGGTTAGGGCAGACTCCTGTATGAAAAGCAAATCGGAACATTACCGAAATTTTAGCAGGAACGGAATTCAAGAGTGCTTACCCGAGGAGTGTGCCATCCCGGAAACCGGGGGACGTCAACCAGCTAGGCTGCTCGCAGGCAGAAAGACCAAGACCGACAGAGCAACTACAATCTCACCACTGCATTAGCTTTACTACAACTTGTTGCAATCTCACTTACTATATTACCATTCTGGGAGAACACACATCCCAAATACTTGAAATTATCGACCGGTCCCAGGTTTGTATCACCAATCTGACATACAGTTTCCTTGGTTTCCTTACCTACTGACACCAATTTATTCTTCGAAATGCTAATTTTCATACCATACTCATTGCACCTATTTTCAAGTTCCAAGACTGCAAGCTTTAGGCACAATCTGGCATTAAGACCAAGTCTTCAGCATAGGCCAGACTGCTTACTACAATCCCACCTAGCTGAATCCCTCCATGGCACTTTATACCTTTCAGCAGATGATCCATGTAAACTACGACCAACAACGGTGAAAGATTGCGGCCTTGTCTATCCCCTGTAAGTACCCTGAACCAAGAACTAGTTCTACCATCAATTCTCACTGCATCCCAATTGTCAACATAAATGCCTTTGATTGATTTTAATAAACTACCTTTAATCCCATAGTCTCTTAGTATGGAGGACACCATTTCCCACGGTACCCTACCATATGCTTTCTCTAGATCTACGAAACACAATCGCAACTGTCTATTCCTCTTGTAGCATTTTTCAATTACCTGGCGCATACTGAAAATCACATCCTGACTGCCCCCCTCCGTTCGGAAACCACACTGCTTTTCATCCAACACTCTCATCCACTGATCGCATCCTCCCTTCCAAGACGTCAGGGAATATTTAGCCTGGTATACTAATCAATGAGATACCTCGATGGTTGTTGCAATCCTTCCTGTTCTCTTGCTTATAGATAGGTGCAATTACAGCTTTTGTCCAATCTGAAGGTACCTTACCAAGACTCCATGCTAATTTTACTAATCTATGCAGCCATTTCATCGCTGCCTTCCCACAATACTTTACCATTTCAGGTCTAATTTCATCTATTCCTGTTGCTTTATGACAATGGAGCTTATTTACCAAACCTTTTCCACTTCCTCAAGCGTAATTTCACCAACATCATTGTCCTCCTCCCCATGAGGTCGGTTGTTCGTGACACCACCAGGAAGATTTCCTTTTACGTTAAGAAGATTTTCAAAATATTCCCTCCACCTGACCAGTGATTCCCTCGGGTCTATTATGAGATCACCTGAAATTGCCAAAACACTGTTCATTTCCTTTTTCTCTCCCTTCCTAAGATTCTTTATTACTGTCCAGAAATGTTTCACTGCTGCTAGACCTAGCCTTTCCAGGTTATTACCAAAATCATTCCATGACTTCTTTTTGTATTCAACAACTGTTTGCTTCGCTCTGTTTCTTTCTTCTACGTAAATTCCCTGTCTCCATCAGCCCTTGTTTGGATTCCTTTCTGACGAGCCGCGGTTTTACGTTTACAACATGCTCACGCTTCATCATCCCAATAAGATGTTCGCCTTTCCCATCTTTACACACAGTTTTTCCTAGGCATTCCCTTGCTGTTTCTACTACAGCATCCCTGTATGCCACACATTCTCTTTCTATATCCTGAAACTGCTTACTGTTCACTGTTCGGATCTTCTCATTAATCATATCCAAGTACTTCTGTCTAATTTCCTCGACCTGGAGATTTTCTACCCTTATTCGTTTGCAGATAGATTTCACTTTATCTATCCTAGGCCTAGAGATACTTAGTTCACAACAGATTAGATAGTGGTCTGTATCATCGAGAAATCCCCGGAAAACCCGTACATTCCTAACAGATTTCCTGAATTCGAAGTCAGTTAAGATATAGACTATTTTTGATCTGGTACCCTTAGCCTCCCATGTGTAGCGGTGAATAGCCTTATGTTTGAAGAATGTATTCGTAACTGCTAAGCACATACTAGCACAGAGGTCTAGCAAAAGCTTTCCATTCCTATTAGCTTCCATATCTTCCCCACCCTCCTCTGCGAACCATGTGACCTTGCCGCGGTGGGAAGGCTTGCGTGTCCCAATGATACAGATAGCCGAGCCGCAGGTGCAACCATATCGGATGGGTATCTGTTGAGAGACCAGACTAACGAATGGTTCACCGAAAGGGGGGTAGCAGCCTTTCGGTAGTTGCAAGGGCGGCAGTCTAGATGATTGACTGATACGGCCTTGTAATAATACTCAGCATGGCTTAGCTGTGTTGATACTGCTACACGGCTGAAAGCAACGGAAAACTACAGCCGTAACTAACTCCCGAGGACATGCAGCTCTCTCTGTATGAATGATGTACTGATGATGGCTTCCTCCCGGGTAAAATATTCCCGAGGTAAACTAGTCCCCCATTCGGATCTCCGGGTGGGGACTACACGAGAGGGGGCGATCATCAGGAAGATGGATACTGACATTCTGCGAGTCGGAGCGTGGAATGTTAGAAGTTTGAATCGTTGTGATAGGTTAGAGAATCTGAAAAGGGAGATGGATAGGCTAAAGTTAGATGTAGTTGGTATAAGTGAAGTACGTTGGCAGGAAGAACAGGACTTTTTGGTCAGGCGACTACCGAATTGTCAACACGAAATCAAACAGGGGAAATGCAGGAGTTGGTTTAATAATGAATAAGAAAATAGGGCAGCGGGTAAGCTACTACGACCAGCATATTGAAATAATTATTGTCGTCAAGATAGACACCAAACCAATGCCCACCACAATAGTGCAGGTCTATATGCCTACTAGTTCAGCGGATGATGAATAAATTGAAAGAATATATGAGGAGATAGAAGATTTAATACAATATGTAAAAGGTGACGAGAATATAATTGTGATGGGAGACGGGAATGCAGTGGTAGGCCAAGGAAGAGAAGGTAGTACAGTAGGAGAATTTGGATTGGGACAAAGGAACGAAAGAGGAAGTCGGCTGGTTGAATTCTGCACTGATCATAATTTAGTCCTTGCCAATACTTGGTTCAAACACCACAAACGACGGCTGTATACGTGGACGAGACCTGGAGACACTGGAAGGTATCAAATAGACTTCATTATGATTAGGCAGAGATTCAGAAACCAGGTGTTGGATTGCAAAACTTTCCCAGGAGCAGACGTGGACTCTGACCACAACTTGTTGGTCATGAAATGCCATCTGAAGTTGAAGAAATTGAAGAAAGGAAAGAAAGCAAAAAGATGGGATCTAGACAAGTTGAAAGAAAAGAGTGTGAGGGATTGTTTCAAGGAACATGTTGCACAAGGACTAAATGAAAAGGCTCAAGGAAACACTATAGAGGAAGAGTGGAGAGTCATGAAAAATTAAGTCAGTAGGGCTGCTGAAGAAATGTTAGGAAAGAAGAAAAGATCAACTAGGAATCAGTGGATAACTCAGGAGATACTAGACCTGATTGATGAATGACAAAAATACAAGAATGCTAGAAATGAAGAGGGCAGAAAAGAATACAGGCGATTAAAGAATCAAGTGGATAGAAAGTGCAAGATAGCTAAGGAAAAATGGCTGAAGGAGAAGTGCAAGGATGTCGAAGGCTCTATGGTCCTGGGAAAGGTAGATGCTGCATACAGGAAAATCAAGGAAACCTTTGGAGAAAGGAAATCTAGGTGCATGAATATTAAGAGCTCAGATGGAAAGCCACTTCTAGGGAAAGAAGACAAAGCAGAAAGATGGCAGGAGCATATCCAACAATTGTATCAAGGTAACGATGTAGATTATTTGGTTCTGGAACATGAAGAGGCTGTTGATGCTGATGAAATGGGAGACCCAATTTTGAGGTCAGAGTTTGACAGAGCTGTGAGTGACCTAAATAGGAACAACGCACCTGGAATTGATGACATTCCCTCTGAATTACTGACTGCCTTAGGAGAAACCAGCATGGCAAGGTTAATTCATTTAGTGTGCAGGATGTATGAGACAGGAGAAGTCCCATCCGATTTTCGGCAGAATGTTGTTATACCTATTCCCAAGAAAGCCGGTGCTGACAGGTGTGAAAACTACCGCACCATTAGTTTAGTATCGCATGCCTGCAAAATTTTAACACACATTATTTACAGAAGAATGGAAAAACAAGTTGAAGCTGAGTTGGGAGAAGATCAATTTGGCTTCAGAAGAAATTTAGGAACACGTGAAGCAATCTTGACTTCGTAGATCTAGAAAAGGCATTCGATAATGTTGACTGGACCAAGCTATTTATGATTCTTAAGATGAAAGGGATCAGATACCGAGAACGAAGAATTATCTATAATCTGTATAAAAATCAGTCTGCAGTGATAAGAATCGAGGGCTTTGAAAAAGAAGCAGCAATCCAGAAAAGAGTGAGGCAAGGCTGCAGTTTGTACCCTCTCCTTTTCAATGTTTACATAGAACAGGCAGTAAAGGAAATCAAAGAGACATTTGGAACGGGAATCACAGTCCAAGGAGAGGAAATCAAAACCTTGAGATTTGCCGATGATATTGTTATTTTATCTGAGACTGTAGAAGATCTCGAGTTGCTGAATGGTATGGATGAAGTCTTGGGTAAGGAGTACAAGATGAAAATAAATAAGTCCAAAACAAAAGTAATGGAGTGCAGTCGAACAAAGTCAGGTGATGTAGGAAATATTAGATTAGGAAACGAAGTCTTAAAGGAAGTAGATGAATATTGTTACTTGGGTAGTAAAATAACTAACGATGGCAGAAGTAAGTGGACATAAAATGCAGACTAGCACAAGCAAGGAAAAGCTTTCTTAAGAAAAGAAATTTGCTCACTTCAAACATTGATATCGGAATTAGAAAGATGTTTTTAAAGACTTTCGTGTGGAGCGTGGCATTGTATGGAAGTGAAACATGGACGATAACTAGCTCAGAAAGAAAGAGAATAGAAGCTTTTGAAATGTGGTGTTACAGAAGAATGCTGAAGGTGAGATGGATAGATCGAATCACGAAGGAAGAGATACTGAATCGAATTGGTGAGAGGAGATCGATTTGGCTAAATTTGACGAGAAGAAGAGATAGAATGACACGACACATGTTAAGACACCCAGGACGTGTTCAGTTGGTTTTTGAAGGAAGTGTAGGTGGTAAGAACGGTAGGGGTGGACCAAGGTATGAATATGACAAGCAGATTAGAGCAGATGTAGGATGCAATAGTTACGTAGAAATGAAAAGGTTAGCACAGGATAGGGTGGCATGGCGAGCTGCATCAAACCAGTCTATGGACTGATGCCTCAGCCCACATTTACCAATCACCCTTTAATATCCTTCAGTCCTATTTACAGCTCTCGCATTGCAATCGCCCATTAGCACCATCCTCTACTTGCTGTTGACGCTGACGAAGATGTCACTCAATGCTTTATAAACCTTTTCAACTTCATCCTCATCTGCACCGTCACATGGTGAATACACTGAGACAATTCTCGTCCTAATTCCTCCAACTGCAAAATCTACCTACATCGTTCGCTCATTTACGTGCCTAATAGAAACAATATTGCGTGCAATAGTATTCCTGATGAACAGCCCTACCCCACACTCTGCCCTTCCCCTTTTAACACCCGTCAATTACACTTTATAACCCTATCCCTTCCTCGTTATCACTCCTTACCCGAACAGCATGTACTCCCAGCACATCCAGATGCATCCTGTTTGCTGACTCAGCCATTTCTACTTTCTTTCTTCCATAAGGCCCATTAAAATTGATAGCTCCCCATCGAATTCCCTTTCGTTTGCCAAGTTGTTTCCGAGGAGTTCCTCGCCTGTCAAATGGAAGTGGGACTCCATTACTCCTATAGGTCCGAGGCTGACTCATAATATGTCCGAGATGCCCACTCCCATTCCGTAACAACTGGTATCCCGACCGTCAGGACCACTTACTAGGCCACTAAGCCGTTGCCCATGGTTCACGAACTAGGACGTGACTACAGTAACCCACCATGAACCATTTCTGTCTATTTTATTTTGAAAAATTCCATGGTGGGAGGTTGCTTTAAACTCCAGTAACCCTCCCTTGGCTACGCCCCTGCACAAAAACATCGAAGGTTTTCGGCGACGCAAGGATGGGAAAGGAGTAGGAATGGGAATGTAGCGGCTATGGTCTTAATTAAGGTACAGCCCCAGCATTTTCCTTGTGCGTAAATTGGAAATCACGGAAAAACCTTTTCAGGGCAGTGGACGGTGGGTTTCGAACCCACCATCTCCAAAATATAAGTTCACAGCTACGCTGCCCTAACCGCATGGGCAACTCACTTGGTAAGTCATACACGTACACATTGACATAGTTTCAAAACCTAACCATGCGTATGGAGTGCGGCCAGATACCAGCAGGTTGTAAATTGATATGCAACATGTTGTGTGCGAACGCATGTTACCTATTACTGAGTTAACAATACATCATGTAAACACTGACTCACTGTACCGTCAATGCTGCAGTTTAACTATACTGTAGGGCACATCGCTATCGCTCTCTCTCTCTCTCTCTCTTTTCTATGTTTTACTACAACGATACAGCCTACCTTTAACCCCAGTACAATATCAGTATCTTATGGTATCCTATACAAAGACTATAGAAAATCAGTTCAATTTATGTATGTATGTATGTATGTATGTATGTATGTATGTATGTATGTATGTATGTATTTTTTTGCTATTTGCTTTACGTCGCACTGACACAGATAGGTCTTATGGCGACGATGGTATAGAAAAGGCCTAGGAGTTGGAAGGAAGCGGCCCTGGCCTTAATTATGGTACATGCCGGCATTTGCCGACAGTGGAACTCGAACCCACTATCTCCCGATTACTGGATACTGGCCGCACTTAAGCGACTGCAGCTATCCAGCTCGGTGTATGTATGTATTGAACCCATGACCTTTGTGCCATAAGAATGTTAAGTATGAAAATTATTACGGGAGGCCCCATGTCAATTGTAATAGGAAGCTCGAAATTTTATACATATCACGGGAGTGACACGTGGCAAGGAGGTAGCTACGTGTCGAATGTGGAAGGATACAGAAGAAAGTTTATGTTGAATAAATAGAATTAAATGAAAGAATTAGTAGTGAACGCAATATAATGGGGGTCCTGTATTTATCTATAAGACAATTGGTCTTTAGTAAGACGGATTTGAGACTGCTAAGCCATTTCTGGGGATTAATTCACATGGACGCGCATGTCTAGCTTACCCACGCTAAGTCGACAAAAAGTAGTGCCTATCAAATGAGGTAATTTAACCAGTTAATTTAACAGGAATACATTTCAAATGTCCAGGAACACTACTTTAGCAATGTAGCAAGTATGTGGTTACATCAAAAACTCTTTTAAACACAGTTCATTTAAGTCGCAAAAGTTACGCAAATTTTCTTGGCGGCAAAAGGAAAATGCCCGGAGAGAGTGGGTACTGTCTATAAATATAGAAGGGACGCCATGTTGAAACCCCTGCATTTTGTATCGTGAGGCTGAAGACAGAGGGTTGAACTGCTCTGTAAATCGATCGACAAGTAGACTAAGTCCAACCAACAGATTTTAGCCGATGTTGCTGGGGTCTTCACTCCATGTGGAGATAGTTTTTCTTTGAGCAGAAGTAATTGTATAAAAAGTACGGTCAAGATACCGAAGAAGTTTTGTAAATTTGTGTGTGGTGAGGAAAGTAATTCGTGTGGGGTTAATAAATACTTTCAGTCGAGTGCGATTAAAGAATGACGAGTGAAAGGCATATTTATGCTTTATTTCCAGGAAAAAGGAAGAAAAATGCAATGTACAGCCAAAAATGTAAAATGGCTAAATAAATGAAAAAGGGTCACCGGTGAGCCCAAAGATGAACGCTGGCGTGACTTAAGGCAGGTGACATGCCATCTTAACGCCTACTATATCTTGTTTCATGATGTCAAACTTATATGTATTTGAAGTGAATATTTATGACGCAGTTGGTCACCCATATTGTTTCTTTGTGAATGTCAGAGTATGACGAAAAGGTCATCTGTTTTATTTTCTGATTGGATAATTTTTTAAAGTACTGCGAGTGCCGTGTAATGATGTAGAAGTTACTAATGAAGTGATATCACGTCCAAAGTAGATCGTCATTTCCGTGTATTTTATTGCTTATATTTTGTGATGTCAAATTAAGATGTTTATTCGCCGTAAAATTTTCAGTTGAAATTTTATGGAATTGGTGCGAAAGGGATCCGTGGTTACCCATTTTCAATCGGGTGGACGCGCTGTGTGTAGTGTTGAGTAATGCAGATCGGTGAATTTTGTCACGAAGTGTAACGTATTCTATGTCCGTTTAAACCATTTTCGTGAAAATCCAGTTTTAAAATACGAGATCATTTTATGCGAAGTTGCCCATTATTAAAGTATTGTGCGTTATTAGGCGTCGTGGATTTTAGTAATGATTTTTATTCCAGTTCTTTTGTCAGTGAGAGTCGGAGTTTGAGAACAGAGATCAGATTTGTCGTATGAGTTCAGATAGCATTTGTGAATCAGGTGATTGGAAGCCTGTAGATGAAGCCGGGACTTTGTGGGAGCCCGAGGAAGATTTTATAATGTTTGGGATGGAAAGTAGAATGCGAGAATCCACGAAGGTATTAATTTGCGAAGTGTACAATTATGGTAGGACATTTAAAAATAAATCTATGTGCATATTTGTTTGGTCAGAATATCGTATTTTGTTCTATTTTGCGAAGTCAAAGCGGTTCATTCTTTGAAGCCAGTTATGTATGACAATAACATGTGTTTCATGTTGAAACTGACAGACAGAAGAGGGTCGTCTGTTTCAAGCCGCCAGCTGATCGAGAGGAGACAGTTTTTGTAGAACGGAAGGTGTGTAGAGAGTTAAGTATAGAAATGAGATTGCATTCTTGGCAGCGGGGAGCATTAACTACGGGATCTAATTGAAATTTTCAACCGGGAATAACGTGTAGGTTATTAGATACTGTGAATTTGTTTAATTGAGATTGTAATGTATATCTGAAACCCTAAAGTTTGAGTATAATGAGCGAGGTTAGCCAATTTCAGGGTTGTCCAAAATATAGACTGGTGGTAGTGATGATTGTTTTGTTTGCGAGGGTGCACAAACTTTATGAAATGTTATGACAAGATATGACATCGTATTCGGCTTACATAATACGGCGAGTTACTTTTGGTTTGTACTAGATTATTAGGGTTATCCAAGTATTAATAATGGCTAGGGTCAGGTTAGATTTAAAGTGTGATGTCTTGAAACAAGATATAATACTGAAAATGAATGATGTAAAAAAAATCAGCTAGAAAATAATGCCAGATGATAAACATTAAACATGAATTGAATATAACTGCGTCAAACGTTGAGTAGGGACTTGTGAAAGAAACCATTCGTCCGTGGAGATAGAATTTGTTGTTCATGAAGATTTCATTAAATCATTTTTAATTTATTTAATTATTAAATTCAGTGGAACCGTATTTGTGAAATAACTTGAAGATGCATTCTGGAAATCGTAGTTTACTTTTCTGGGAATATTTAAGTGTTAACGTAACGATTAAGGGGACATATCCGAAGGTAATGGATTTTACTGCCACAAAGTATTGTTGCTGTTGCATTATTTGACTTTGATTGCTTGAGCAGTAAATGTGCTGGGGTTAGTAAAGTGGAAACTTTGGTCATCAACCGATGTAACTTAATTGTGTTTAGCCTTCAGCTTAGAAACTTTGATGGTCATGGGGTCATCAACCTCAGGGACTTATATTAGGGCCATATGCCAATGCAGCATCATTTTTCTTGCGGTCATCATCCACAATGACTTTACAGTAACTTAGAAGTTTAGAGGTCGGTCCATGACATAGTCGCAGGTAACATCGATTCAAGTAAGGGTCCATGCCGTATAACCACTATGTGGCACTCACCGATTGGACTGCCTTAATTATACCCAGAGTCCAGAGTTCATGTTACGAGAGCTGGACCTTCAAGAATCATTATGATGGTACATGTAATCTCACATGGAAGCCGAATTTAAGGATTTCCAGACTCTCCTTTCTTTCTTTAATAATCGAGACAATTGTTTCTAGTAAGGATGCCTATCAGGCAGTTAAGTCAAAGGCTCAAACCAGCGTTCGGCCCCTCTATGTAAAAATGATTGTGGTGTTAAGAGGACAAGAGATAGTCCAAATTATACATGGGTTTCAAATTATTAGTTTTTTCAGTAATTTTTTCCACAATAAAATACAAATATTTTTATGAACAGACCTTTCATTTGAGTAGATAGATTAGGATCACTGAACCCTACCTTTACATCAGCAAGTGACGAAGAACCCGATACAACCCAAGAGACAGATCTCATGAAATTTTGCTGATAGGTAAGGAAGGTAGGTATCCTTCAGAGTGGACCAAACGGTTCCGTATGTATGTATGTATGTATGTATGTATGTATGTATGTATGTATGTATGCATGTATGTATGTATGTAATGTATATATGTATGTATGTATGTATGTATGTATGTATTTCTTAAATAAAATACGCCATAAAGAATGTATAAGGTATTAGCGAGCATATTTTCAGCGCTCATACTAACAAAGTCTCGCAGGCGCAAGTAGTCAACCCTCACAACGCTACTTTCGTCATCACACAGCCAGCGCGGTGTCAAGGACAGGTTGCGTCATACTGCCCCCATTATTGCCTAGCTAAACCCAGCCAGTGAGCGAGAGATCCCAAGGTGGACCGTTCGTTCATGGCTATCGTTTTCTAGAGACATTTAAGGGAAAACTGGTTGATGACCAGGCAAAGAAAATAAATTTTAAAACAACACGCTGATATTTATTGACATGAGCATATCACAAAAAATATTCTTGATGGTTTTGTTTACAATGAACTTTCATAATATTCTTTTCTTCCGCAGTGTTTGAGAATCACACGTATCTCTCGACATCCAGCCTTATTGTTCTGGAATGAAAATCAAAGAAAAATTAGGCTTCTACCGCCTTTTAAAATTAAAACATTTGGCTGAAAGAATTCAAACAATTTATCAAAGTGTTTTTACGAAATAATTAGACAGCTGTCTCGCTGATGGTTCCATAACAAAAGTAGTTAAAGGTTTCATGAATTTACAGCAGTCTCAACACGTGGTTTAAGCTGAATTCTAATAAATTTTAACATTTAAAGTATATGACATTTGTCAATTACACCAGTACAAG
Source organism: Anabrus simplex (assembly GCF_040414725.1). Classification (NCBI taxonomy): domain Eukaryota; kingdom Metazoa; phylum Arthropoda; class Insecta; order Orthoptera; family Tettigoniidae; genus Anabrus; species Anabrus simplex. The sequence continues at coordinate 925,995,791 of NC_090266.1, forward strand.
CTTTAATAAAAATAAAAAATAATTTCAAAATTTTATAATTAATTAATTGTTAATATTATTAATCTCTATCCTTATTTGATTAACATGTTCTTTACCATCACACGATCGTGTTTCTAATTAATGTATCTCACTGCATTATCCACATGGCAATTATCATTTACATTTTAAATAATTATTCTCCAATTAATTATTGTGACTCATTATCATTAGAATTCAAGATAATTATGCCGTTTGTGAACATTTAATTCTGACATCTGCATGGCATTCACATTTCAAATTAATTTAAAATGTTTCAAAATTTAAATATAAATGTCTTGGAAAATTTTGTTATCCACGTGTGAGCTAATTAAATAATAATTTACTTTACAAATCGTTTGCCTTTGCGAAAATAACGAGGTGATCTTTCCTTTTAAATCACACTAATCAACAAAATAAAATCCTTTTCTAGTCTTCCACAACTTAAACTTATTAAATTTTCCCTTAAGGGCGCAAAAATAACCTCTCAAGGTGGCACACAACGATGAACATAATCTGCGTCATCACAAGTACACGACCAGATTAAATCAAATGGAACAATCAAGATACAAGGAAAATACTCATATTTACACGCACACACACACACACACACACACACACACACACACACACCACATTCATACAGGGAAACACGTATTTTTGTATACATTATTTACATCGAATCCTGTCCTTATAAGTTTATTCTTAATTTTTGAGCATGGTTATGTCAACATTCAGTAGAAGACAAATTCGTGCACGGAAATTACTTTTTCATCAATAGTGACTAGTGATCGAAATTAGGGATATAACTTGGGTTGAAATATTCTTCTCACAACGATGGAGATACATCTAAATTTTGGAAATATAATTGAAGATTCCAATAAAATCCATAATCACTACCATCACATGGGTTACAAGTCGCAACTATCGCATCCGTGAGCCTCAATCGCATTATTATTATTCCCTATCCGTGAAATACACACGCAACCCGTGCTCTACTTACAACAAGTTCCCTTGTGCTCCCAATGACACAAGAACAAGTCAATTATCACAAATAAATTCTCTAATTGCTCAATACATAATAAATATCCCGCAGGATTTGCTATATTCCAGACACTTCATGAACAGAGCACATTAAATCTCACATATGAGGAATCTAAGATAATTTATAGCTCATGAGCGTTTAATTCTCTTTTTACCCGATCTTTAGTTAATTTTATTATTACTCAAGTGATTATTACATCTATCAATCCTCATGAAATATCGTAAAATTAGATGACTCGATCCTAAAATATACAAGTGATCTTAAAAAGACACTAGGTTTGACCCTATCTCACAAGTTGTACACGTAAATTCAAGTCCGATTAATTTCAATATTACAAAGCAAGAAAATTTACCGCGTGGTCAGTGATTTTTAGATACCTAACTCATAAGCATGGGAAGTCATTCAAAGACAGACTACACATCTACTCTAATAGGATCCAAATTTCAGTCACACACATGACATTCGTCTACCACGACACCTCAAGAAATGGAAAAATGAAATGTTTCTAACTACAACAAAACTAATAGATCTACGATTTAAAGAAGAAAGACCTCTAGTTTTACAAAAGATGAGACAGAAATAAAATTGTTAAATGGTACTCAAGTTTTAGATGAGGTTCGATCCCAGGTAGTAGTCAATCATTCCAGCATTTCCGCGGTCAGTCACCTCCTCCTGACCAGATACGCCTCACATTTTAGAAATCCATGAAGACACGGCAGTAGACGTCCCACAATGAAGTTGAGGTGTAGATTCTTGAAGAATTATCCATCTTGATGTGCTGCGATCTCCAAGTTGACTTCTGTTGGGTTCCAGACGTGAAAGCTGTAACTGAGACGGTAAATGTTAATATAGGCACAATCACACGCAGAATTATTGAATATCCTTCTGGATAGTCACACTTAACTTGGTTTTTAAGTTCCATTTTACTCCATAGGAGTTAGTTAACTATTCCACTAAATTGTGTCAGAACGGGCGTCTGCTCATACTGCAAAGTTATTTTCCACGTGGTCAAGTAACGTAGCGTCGCACAGCAGAGAGTAGTCCAGCAGAGAATCGAACATCCAAGAGAGTGATTTATTCGGAACAAGGATTTTTATATCCTTGGCTTGGGAGGCGTGTACTCTACGAAGACGATAATTGGTTATCGGATCTCTTGTAATTGGCTCAGACTGTTCGAGAAGGTGGCTGTCAGTCGTTAGCGCGTGGCAAGACAGCACAGGGGCTCGTCACGTGATTTACCTTGGCCTTGTCGAAGCTGGATCAATACATCGCCCCTCTGAATGAAGAAAAAAACTGGTTTGGAGCTCACTGACTACTTCCCAAATGACAAATTACAGCTCCCGGCAAACAATAAAACTTTTAATATTAATTTGTTGGAAATATTCTCGAGATCGCCAAATTTGACGGGGACAATACGATCTGGAAATATCCATCAAGGAAAATTTTCTATATCCTAAACCAATTCAGGTATCGATTCAGAAACAACGGCATCTTATAGTGCACATTTCAAACGTCTCCTCGTGTTAATTTCTCCAAAATTGGTCCAGGAATTACGGATATATTCAAGATTTTATAAAACATTACGTCAGAAATAGATCTACAGTATATAAAAGGCCATAACTCTTGGTCCTGTCACGGCAGTTCACACCGGCAACACGACGATGTTGGTTCGCCGCATGATATGGAGTCAGCCTGCAGGGCGAGATTATAATAATAATAGTATTCCAACCAAATGGTCATGATATATACACTTAAATACACTTAGATGTATATCACTAATAGTGATAATATGCAGTCAATGCTTGCAAAACATGATCAGTTATTTACACAGTTGTGTCAAGCTTCCTTTTCTATGGACACATTCGATAGCATGGTATATGCCGCATCGTTGGTCACAGAAGACACATACGCAACCCGGTCCTGACTTGTGAAATTCCATGGTTCTGCACACCTTATGGTGGAACCCGTGTACGGCAAACCTGGTCACTGTATGCCTCAGGTCATATCCACCACGTGTCCAGTCCCTGTTTAACATCGCATCAGTTGAGTAAAACTCGTCCCATATCATAGCCCTCTTTGCTTGCAGTTCTTGTAGCAGCTCTCTGTAACTCCTTGTCGCTGAGAGTAACAATCTAAGTCTTATGTCTTCAATGAAGTACGTCTCCTTTGCCAGAACGTATATTAGCCTTGATAATGTATATTTAGAAACGCATAAAACTCTCTTCAAGAATCTAGCCTTCAAACTTTCCAGCTCTTGCAGTTGTCTTTTTGAGAGGTGTTCCCATATTAGCTCTAGACCATATATGGCTGTTGGAACAACTTTCGTATTAAACAGAGCCATGGCTGTCTCCAAAGATAGCTGTGGAAGATGTTTAATATCACTAATGCTTCGTATAGCTGCGATGATTCTCTCCTTTAGGTGTATTGTGAATGTTGTTCCTGTTACCTGTATTGTGATCCCTAGATATTTGTACTGGTTACTAGTTCGTAATTTTTGTCCTTTACACAGGATGTAATCGCCTCTAGATAATTTTCCTCCCCTCCTAAAAACAACCAATTCTGTTTTGTTTGCATTAAGGTCCATTTTATTATCTTCTGCCCATTTCAAAATTAAGTCCATGGCAACTTGTAGTTCCTCTTTACTCTCAGACGCAATAGCCATGTCGTCCGCATATATGTACGCGTTAACCTTTCGTGTTTGCTTCTTAATTTCTTTTATTGCATCCTGTGTGAAGATGTTAAACAGCAGAGGGCTTAGTGGGTCCCCCTGTAATACCCCATTTGTCTGCCGAATCCATCTTGATGTGCAGAGATTGTCGCTTATTTGGATATAGTTCTCCGCAAGTATGTTGGCAACTAGTCTAGTGAGCCAGGTACGACCGATGATTTCCTCTAGTTTTCTAACAAGTTTCTGTCTATCTACTGTATCAAAAGCCTTGGAGTAGTCAATAAATATTACGAACATTTTGCCTTGCTTTTCTCTGGTTGTTTCGTGAATATCTTGGAGGAGGCATTCCACTGCCATCAGAGTCGATCTCCCGGCTCTAAATCCGAACTGTTCGTCAGGGAGAAGCGGGTCTGCTATTCTATTGATTCTCTGGGTTATCAGTTTGGTTAGAATCTTAAAAGCTGCTGATTCAAGAGCCACTCCGCGATATGATTCCGGTTTGTTTACTTCTCCTTTCCCTTTGTATAGCATCTTAACGACTGATTTTCTCCATACATTTGGAATGTTTCCTGTTTCCAGACACTTGTTCATCAGCTCTAGCCATACTGTTTCTAGGTAAGGGAGAGATGTCTTCAGAAATTCGTTGTAGAGGCCATCTGAGCCTGCCGCCTTGTTAGATTTTGCACTTGAGATCACTTTCCTTACTTCTTCCTGAGTGAAAGGACTGCATGGTTTAACTTCTCCTTCCATTGTAGGTGTTAAGCCCTGTTTACATAGTATATTTTCCATGTATACCTCCCAGCGACGTGCGAGTTGTGAAACATAAGAATAATTCCGGCGTTACGGTACTTGTAAACTTTCAGTAAGTAGAACCCCGTTGAGGAACTTATAAATTGAATAAGGTGATTCTAAGACTTGCATAACGAATATTGACGTGTATGCTAAAAGCCATAATAGTGATTTTTCCAAATGAACTCGACTTAAACTTCAACGTTACGATGTGAATAACAGAATATTCAGAGATTTTACTCTTCGTACAAGTGATTAACCATTCACTTAGACATTATATCAAATGCGGTAGTGAAAGTGATATGTTGTTTTTCTGCGAACAGATTTTTCGCAATAATAAAAATAAGAATATTTGCTTCGCATAACATGCAGTAGTTAGGAATGATAGTGATTTCTACTAGTGATTTACACAACATAGACACAAGTGCACTCATAGACATTCATGTAATGAAACTGAAATGTCCTAGTGAACTGTGCTCCTAGTAGGGCGCTACAAACATTCAGTTTCTTTAGAATTATAATCCTAAGAGTGCAGTTATTCCATCAGACGTTCTATTTCTCGACGTGAATAGGAATAAAGTGTGTTGTGGTGATTTCCAATGGATAGTTCAAATGTTAATTTGGCAGAAAGACTCTATGAAAGTGATAGAAGTCAAACTTTATTTCTTTTTTCTTGTAGAAAGCCACCTCAAGTTTCCCAAGTGCAACTTATTTTTCTAATTTTACGTTTGGGTTATAAGTTAGAACTGAGTCAAAGTTCACATTTTACAAAGTGTTGTGGTTTATGTCAATCATTCCGATACTCGGGGGACAGTTAAATGTGGACACTCGCGTAATATAATCAGTGAGTTGTTACCCCGCGCCGGGACCTCAAAAATCAACGACAACCCATCGCTGCCTATCAGGGATCGTGGTTCCATGGCTTATTTGCTACCTATAAGGGATCAAGGTTCCATGATTTGGTTGCTGAACACGAGGGATCGTGTTTCCATGGGCGAGTCGCTGCCCATCAAGGAGTATCTATGGAAACAACTTCACTGTAACCAGCACAATTGTAAGATGAACCTTATGTGAATAAATTCAGTTTAAATAATTTGGAACTCATTGTAGTTAGGACCTCTCCAGATCCACACCCAGTGTACCCTGTGATTAAGATATATTTACTCTCCGAAATATCTAGTGGTGCCTTATTATCAAATAATTTCCTGGTACAGTATGTACGTATGTATGTATGCATGGATGTATGTATGTATGTATGTATGTATGTATGTATGTATGTATGTATGTATGTATGTATGTATGTATTCTTGTTTACCACGTGACACATGGTACACATTTTTAGATATTTCCTGACATATTTTTAAATTATGTTAATTTAGATATTGGGGGCAATTCGATAATGAAACGAGGAATATAACAGTAATGGTTTTTTGTTCATACTCTGCGATATATGGACTATATTTACAAAACTTTTCTGCAATTATATTTAATACATTTTATGCTAATATCTTTTGCAATTATTTTTACGTCACAACGAGACAGTTAGGTCTTACGGTGGCGATGGGATGGGAAAGGCCCAGGAGTGGGAAAGAAGCGGCCGTGGCATTAATTATGGTACAGCCCCAGCATTTGCCTCGTATGGAAATGGGAAACCACAGTAAACCATCTTCAGGACTGCCGACAGTGGGGTTTGAACCCACTATCTCCCGGATGCAAGCTCACAGCTGAGCGCCCCTAACCGCACGGACACTGCTAATATCTGCCGTAGGCCCAAGATAGTTATATAATAAAATTAAATAAAGAGCGAAATAAATATATATGAATATAAAACTATCTTTCTGTCTGTACTTCTTGATATTAACCTCAAATTTGGTTTTTATTCCGGATAGGACGAATAATTACCTAAATCGTGTTCTGCTTCATTTTCATCTGTCATGGGAAAATCGATAGGTGAGTTTTCATAAAAATTTGTTTCTTAAGTTTAGGATAAGGGCGAGTAGGATCCTGGCTATACGTTGTTCAAAGGAATTCAGCAGGAGGGTCCTTCAGAGGGGGGGGGGACCAAATCATAAAACGCAATGTATCTCTTTTACGGTTTGTTTTACAGTAAACCAGCTAATGACATAATGACAATATTGATTTGGAATATTATTTCGACACTTATTTAACTCTGTGGAGATCACTGCGGCAACGTTTCAAAGGCTTTGTACATATGTCTATTATTCTTGGGATATTAATATGATACTTGGTTTGTGTCCTAAAACGAACAGGTTAAATTCAGAGCAGCAATAATGCAAAAGAGATGGAACTGCAAAGGGTCAGAAAGAGCCGGGAGGAGAGTACGTCGCAACAAGTCGCCTCAGGATCTCAGAAACAACATGAGGGGTCGACAAAAATGCAATCATACACTTGTTAAATGAACGTCCCGTCAACGAAGAGTACAACAACTAGTTGGCCATACGTATGTTGAGTGCTCATTCCGACGGATGGTTGGATCCTCAACAGCTCAGCCACCAGCTGTCATAGATAGCCTAGGCATCACTGAAGAGGCGTTCGAGAGAAATGAGGAGTAAGGTAGTTTACCGCTGTTTTCCTCACCAAGCCATTAGTTGCAATTACATATCACTCTTAATAAGCCCAGTGAAATCTACGCACCAACCGATGTTATAAGCGACATTTTCACACCTTTTATAACAGGGAATGCCTGCATAACGAATAACACTACTAGCATCCCTGATACCTCAGTCACTCCAATATTGTCAAAGCCAAGCATGAGACTGGTCAATGAAAGTAACGAATTTATTTCAGTCCATACCAGAAGACACACTTCACTGTAAACACTACGTCTTGTCAATAAAGGCAGAGTTGGCCATCATAAACAAGAGCCGGGCTAAGTGGCTCAGACGGTTGAGGCATTGCCCTTCTGGCCCCACCTTGGCAAGTTCTGTCCTGGCTCAGTCCGATGGTATTGGAAGGTGCTCAAATACGTCAGCCTCATGTCGGTAGATCTACTGGCACGTAAAAGGACTCCTGCGGGTCTAATTTCCGGCACTTCGGCGTCTCCGAAAACCGTAAAAGTAGTTAGTGGGACAAAGCAAATGTCATTATTATTGTTATTGTTATTATTATTATTATTATTATTATTATTATTATTATTATTATTATTATTATTATTATTATTATTATTATTATTATTCACAAACAAGAAATAAAAGTAAATATCCCTTTTGAATGTACAATACATAGGAATACATGGCGGAAGCGGTAGAGTGATATCACCACTGGCTCATTAGCAAGGTGGCCGCGATTCAAATCCCGGATCAGTGCATGTACAGTAGGAGTTTTGAAATAAACAGCCATTTCCCTGTGGTTCAGATTCCACGTAAAATCGGTGGTCCGATGGTTGAAATGACGATGTCAACAGTCAGGTAAAAAAAAATATGGTGAGTGAAGGAACGTAGACGTCATTGTTAAGAGGAGAAAAAGAGACAGTTAAACCAATGGCCGGCATGAACGATGAATTTATTCCACGAACGGTAATAAATCGTTTGCTTTTGGGGAAAGGAATTTGATTTACGCGCTACAACCTGGTTTCTGCCCATAATCAACAAAAATACGACTCAAGCCGTAGTGTACTTGAAGTATATAAATGTAAGCTCAATGGCAAGGCAGCATATATGATTCATTACAAAAACTTTAAGCTAAATTAAATATTGAATTAATTTGTAATGGAGAAACGAACGAACAGGTCTTGTTGAATTTGTTCGCCTGCACTTTTACAAGGTTAAAAAATATTGCTCTCTGGGGAAACTTTCAACTACGGGTTTATTTAATTTTGTAGAGCTCTTTAATCATCCGATGAAAGCTTTCCGTACTCAAACAGAAAATGATCCAAATGCGCGTTGCACGGAAATAAGGTAGGCGCTTCCCTTAAAGGTAAAACACTCCATTTCCTCTCACATTGCCAAACTCATCGTAAGCAGTTATCTGTATATCAAAATATGACTTCAATCACACGGAAATTGATCGAAACAAATAACTCCCGATAGGAATTTCATTGTTTAGTCTTCATTCCAAGGATTGTTCCTTGTAGTGTTTTATTCACTACTCGCAGCTTCATCAGAACCTCGCAAGGCCATAATTTTTAGGATTCCTAAAGATCCTTCACAGCTACAGTAACAGTCCAAGGACATAAAAGCCCTCATAGTCCTTCATCCCGACAGGTTAGCCAATAATTTTTCTGTTGATCGTCTCCCACAACTGCAACTCTCCTCGGTCAGTTAGCGCAGTCGGTTAGTTGCTGGTCTTCTGTTTTCAAGAAAATCTCGATCACAGGTGAACTCTGTGGCAGCGGGAGGTGTTAAAATTCGACTACTCTATGTCATTGATTTCTAGCAATAAATTTCATAATAATTAAGCCCCAAAATCCACATATTTTATTAATATTTCCATTTTATCATCACATCTGAAATTACTGATGATGATGATGATTATTATTATTATTATTATTATTATTATTATTTCAACATTTATAGCTTTAGTTAACAATGATCCCAGTGTTCATGTATAAATAAAGATTTACGCACATTTTTAAAAGTTTTTGCAAGCTGATTATCATCGTACATGCAAAGGTGGGCTTTCGGCAATTCTGGGATGGGGAAAAGACTTCGACTGGAAAAACAACAGTTATGGCCTTAGTATACCTAGACATCTTAATTTATGTGGGTGAGAAAATAAGAAATGACGGAAGAACATTTCCAGAGCTACCGACGCTGGGGTTCGAACCTACTATCCCCTGAATATTAGGTTGCCCGTACCCATTTCATACCGTGTAGCCACTCGCTATGGCATTATGTATGCACTCATGCATGTAATAATAATAATAATAATAATAATAATAATAATAATAATAATATCAGTGAAATCAATGACAGGGTTAGTTTCAGAAGGATGGTGAAATGCTATCAGGGTTTTATGGTGGAGACAAAACTCAGAAGACGGAGAGGCCCTCTACCAAAGGAGCGGAAGAAAGCGCTGATCGATGGCCTCAAGAGATACTGGCAGGATGTCAAAGCGGGCAGACGAACAAGACCCAGACACTGAAAATGAGATTGGTTGTTAACACGCAGTCCATAGACGCTCAATTCGAAAAACTAAAACGAAACAAAAAATATCAATTTCATTTCTTACGAACTACTTTTTCGATTTACGGAGAAACCGACGTGCTGCAATTCTGTCCCACAGATTTTTTACGTGCCAGTAAATCCATGACCGGCATAAGGCTGGCGTATTCGCACACCTTCAAATGTCACTGAACTGTGCTGGGATCGAACCCACCAACCAGAGCTCGGAAGACCAGCTACAGAGTATGGTTATGTATGTATGTATGTATGTATGTATGTATGTATGTATTAATAGCCGATCTCGTCCGGTTTTTGAGGACAGCAGAATATTACACAGAACTTAGTTATGCTATTTGAAGTACGGTGCGTAACAAACGGTTCTCCGCACAGTCGCTAGAGAACATCCTCCGATTCAGCTCTGTACTCATGTTAGCGCGGAACTCAGAAATCAATCTCCTGTCCCGACATCTGGTCACATGTGTGTTTCCTCCGCTGCTGCTCAAGAATGAAGCAAGCTGAGGCAAAGATCAATATATAAATATTTTTACTTTGAACACAGCTGCGGAGGAGGAGAGACGGGCTTGAATGTATGAGGATCTGGTAAAAGGAATTGTTGCCTGGAAGAGGTTCAGACTACGGTGAAAAACATCCGAGAATATTAAAGCACTTATATTACATGAGCAGAAGTTTCTCATTATCTCCCACTGTTTTATTTAACATTCGCGAAGGGAAGTCATGTTTTCCAGGTTTGACAGCTTGTGATTCCCCAAGAAATCGTATAGCATTCAGCTGACGATACAACCTCCCGATGACATTCGTGGTTGGTCCTTACCCACATAGAGCAGTACCGGAGTAGTACAAATCAGGTCTTTCGTAAAAGAAGATAATTTCTACGTCTTATCCAGTACGGTACTGTATGTTACAGATCAAATGACAGTACGTTCAAAGGGAAATGTCATGAAAATAGGGACGTGGCCTACAGGAAAAATTCAAAGTATACTTTCAGTCTCGCAGTAAACTTCTAACGTAAGAAAATTCGTGGAATGCATAATAATGTTACTAGTCTTAAGTCCAGGGAACTACTTTCATACTACCTAACTGAGGGTATAAAGACGTGTTCGGTTCACCCGGAAGGTCGTGGGTTCGATATTCCGTCATGAAGTCGAAAGATTTCGAAACAACACTTCCACATCCAGAGAGGCTGCACTGGATATGAGTACCAGGTTAATTCCTGTGTGTCCGGGTAGGAAAGGTGGCCGGATATAGAGCTAACCACTGTATTCCAATAACAAGGGACACCTTTTTTTACAATTTGCTTTACGCCGCACCGACACATTTAGGTCTTATGGTGACGATGGGACAGGATAGGGCTAGGAGTGGCAAGGAAGCGGCCTTGGTCTTAATTAAGGTACATCCCCAGCATTTTCCTGGTGTGAAAATGGGAAACCATGGAAAACTATCTTCAGGGCTGCCAACAGTGGGGTTCGAACCAACTATCTCCCGAGTGCAAGTTCACAGCTGCGCGCCCCTGACCGCACGGCCAGCTCGTTCGGTAACAAGGGACACCCTTGACCTCGAGCGCTATAAACCACACGAAAACATCTTGAGAATATAGATCGTGTGGTCTGTGACATTGCAATACAAAACTCACCACTCGCCTGCTAACGTCATTAGATGTTTGCATGTTCTATCTACCCTGACAAGTTTAGCTGCTGTACGAGCGTGTTTCTTGGAGTGTTCGATTGCGGGTTACAGTGTTAACTTCGTACATTGGCATCAGGAGGAGAATTATTGTTAGTTATTAATCCTATGAATGTTGTCAAAATATTAGGGGCAAAGTTTTGACGTGCTAAATATGGAAACACAACCGGCGTTGAGGATTTGGAGTTCGTGAATATGTTACATAGACTAATAATGGCTATGACAGAAAAGCATGAAGTTACTCTGTATAGATATACTGATTTTGAAAGAGAGCGAAGAGCCTGCACCTGAAGGTGGATATTCAAGCAGTAGAGAACTTTCATCTCCAGATCAACAGAAACCGACAACTCAGAGCGTGTATGAACTACCTCCAGCCCAGAAAGTTGAGACCCAGTGTATGAGACAGTATTGAAGACAGCATGCTGGAGAACATTAATTATCTGTATATGTGGACAATAGAAGCTTGACCTGGAGAATAATTCGATTACGTTTATCGATAAGCTTAAGGCTGAATAGGGCATTTCATCCAGGCATAGAAGAAGTGTACGTAGAAGGACACAAGAGTTTGTGGAGGAAGTGAACAGATTTATAACAAGAAGAGTGTGGACAAAGAACATGCTGGGAACAGTGAACAAAGTAAATTTCATTATGAAATGTCTCCAATCTGCAATCTGTACATAGCTATACACGCAGCTATACAAGCGAAGTGGCTTTATCGGTGAATAGTAGATTAGCTAACAAGCTGTATATTTTTTTCAAGAGACGCAAGGTATTTGTACGTAGTAGCATAAGCGTTTTAAAAACTTGAAGCAAGGTGTCCACGAAACATTCATGTAGTGACAAGCAAACGTGGAAAAATGACGGAAGAGCATGTGAAAAGTTTTCTAACTTCAGTCCTTGGTGAACATGTTAGTGAAAAGAGCCTATTACTAAGTGATTTCCGGGCAGAACATACATATCGTACCCCTTCATATTCAAGTTTTCCAAAGAAAACGAAACAACAGAAAACAACACAATATTGCCAAGCTCTTGATGTGTAATTCTTACGGCAGTATAAGATTTATATAAGAACGATAGCTAATTTTCTGAGACTACAATGAGAAAAACTACAAGTTTTCATCTCATTATTAGAATTCACTCTGTGATATACAATCAATTTTCTGCTCCAAAGTACAAGACCATGTTGCAATATGCTTGAAAAAAGGCCGCTTATGACATTCACATATGTCATTGGTGCGGATTCTGATATAGGACTGCTTAAATGCGAAAGTGATATTGAATGTAAAAGTGTGGCTTTAGTGAGATTTGCATACTGTTTTCTTATACTTTGCTCTAACCAGTTCATTGAAATCCCACATTTGCACTTTGAATACTAATAGCAACACTCTCAGGTCAGTAGAACAAGTGTGTTTTACGTATCGTAATTACATTAAGCGGAGGTTTGTGACACTGTTGATGGAAAATGTAACAATGTACTCACGAACGCTGAATTGTATGTGTTTTTCCTCAAATCTTATTGTTATATTTCATTCTGGGATTGAATATGGCAACTAACACAGTTCCCATTAGAGTGAATGGATAACAATATGAAAGGCAAGAAGTTCAGTGGACGATACTCGTATTCCGTGGAACGGCAAGGTAGTATGTTGATCAATTGCACATTTAATAAAAAGCAAGTATTTTTCAAAATATTCACCAAACGGCTGAGGAAAATTATAATTCAGAATTTAATATTAGGCTTGATTTTCGACAGTTACTAAACATACCTCAGTCTTGTGGAATACTATATGTATATTTGGAAGAAAGTCAGCATTTAAATGGTCACCTTGGCTTAGGAAATATCATCTGATGTACGAATAGGAAAGTTTGTTACTAAAGACTTATGTTTGGCCGATGTGAAATGTATAAAAGGGACGGTACAAGAAAATGATTTGCTTATTATAATCATATACCGGAATTGTGCAACATAATAAAAATGGATACCCACATGACATTTGAAGAGGACACTCAAGAAACAAAAAATGCGGTAGTCTGAAGTGCCTCATTCTCATTCACTTATATATTCCCACTGATTTACTTAGGTATGCATTTTGGTCATATACGAAGCGTTCGTATTGGGTTGGTTTGAAGCTTGGGCCGCTCAGTATTAAGATATTACAGTATTTTAAATATTGTGTGCATTTGATGCAGTCAAATATATCAAGGAATCTTAAAGTGTATAGCAAGTGTTATTCAGAACATATTTCTTAGGTTAAATATTGTTTCCTTATGTAAAGGATTACCGTGAACTTCTATGTTTATTCGCAAGAAGCCGAGTCTCGATTAAGTATAAATTGTATGGTGTTTACAGTATTGTGTTTAACGATGTTATTAATTACAGAAATTAATTTTCAGGTGCATTGCAGTGTATTGGAAATAATAATAATAATAATAATAATAATAATAATAATAATAATAATAATAATCGCGGGAATAAAATGTTTCCGTGTAACTGAAAAATCCATTATTATTATTATTATTATTATTATTATTATTATTATTGCTTTATGCCCCACTAACTACTTTTACGATTTACGAAGACGCCAAGGTTCCGTAACTTAGTCCTGTAAGAGTTATTTCACGTGCCAGTAAATCTACCGACATGAGGTTGATGTATTTGAGCACCTTCAAATACCACCGGCCTGAGCCAGGATCGAACCTGCCAAGTTGGGGTCAAGCCAGCGTCTGAACCGTCTGACCCACTCAGTCCGGCTAAAGAAATGGTGTCCTGCAGGAGTTAATTTACTTGCCAGTGAATCTACCGGCACAAGTCTGTGGACTGTCCGGCTCCTTAGCTGATTGGGCAGCGTAGTGACCTTCGGTTCATAGGTCCCCGGGTTCGATTCCGGGCTAGGCAGGGGATTTTAACAGAGTTTGGTTAATTCCTCTAGGTCAGGAACTGAGTGCTCGATAGCTTTAATATGTATTTTCATTTTCATGCAACATATCACACTACTAACCACCACACAAACTCGCTGTAGTGAATACAGCAACCAACTCCCCCACCCCCACCCCTTGGTGCGTCAGGAAAGGCATCGGGACGAAAAACTTGGCTTAATCTAAATTTTAATTGCCGACCCCAGATAAATGGGGAAAGGCCAGGGAAGAAAGAAAAAAAATACCACCGGACTAAGATTAATCGAACTCGCCACCTAGGACCCAACACTCAGCCCGATCCGAAGGATAAAATGTTTCCGTGAAACTGAAAAATAAACCCGTTATTACTTCTATAAATGAACCGCTCTCGCAACCTAAAGAAAAGCAAATTAGATAGCTGTAGGCCTATCAGGTAAAGAATTCTGGTTCCAACGACGGATATCTTTATACAGAGTGTATCATAAATATACCGACAAAAGGATTAGGGATTCTCTTCGAGTTATGTTAAGAATGATGGTGCAATCAGATTGGTGGAGAAACATTTTCTTTTCGAGAAAATGAGGTTACTTGCTGTATTTGCTATCCCAGAGAGGCAGCCTCTGTGCGCAAAGCAGGGAGGGGAAGTGGAAAACAGAGGTACTGCGTGGCACACCACACATCCTGAACACAGTACTGAACCCTTGAACCAACTGTTCCATCATCGGCCGTCTGCCTCGGCTGCTTCGGTAGAACAAAATTGATTCTTGGGATCTTGAGGTGTGTATGATTCTTTCTTGTCACTTCATCTACAGATCGACAGAGGAGAGTATAACTACTTCAAATGTGTAGCAAAATGTGCTTACTAAAACTTTATTGAATGAAATCACGATAATTTCAGTTACTGAATAACCATGAAAATTTTTTTAAATTTCTCACAAAATGTTGTTATAAATCAGTCACATTGCACAACGAGAACGCTCGTCCACAGACCACTGCTGTCACTGAACGTGCTCTACAGAGGGTCAACCAGTTGCCTTGGCCTGCGGGGTCACTTGACCTTTTGCCCATTGAACGCGTATGGAACATTATATAAAGACAAATCCAGCGTCAAACAATACTAGCATTAACCGTTGCTGATTTGACGGACCAAATGCAACAGGCTTTGAAAGCCATCCACAAAATAACGTACCGCACCTGTACGACACACGTCTGCACGTTTGCCTTCAAAATCGTGGCGACTACAGCTGTTAGTAATGTAACAACATATGTCTTCTTGCGCATACCTTTTCCTGTGACCTGGAAACTTTAATCAAATATGTTACCTAGACAATTGCTTAGCCTAAATCACATTCCTCTTCACTAATGTCTTCTTGGTGTTGGAATTTCATTTTTCGCCAGCGTATTTTAAAATCTCTGATCATTTGGCACGATCTGTTACCACCGAGCTCGATAGCTGCAGTCGCTTAAGTGCGGCCAGTATCCAGTATTCGGGAGATAGGTGGTTCGAACCCCACTGTCGGCAGCCCTGAAGATAGTTTTCCGTGGTTTCCCATTTTCACACCAGGCAAATGCTGGGGCTGTACATTAATTAAGGCCACGGCCGCTTCCTTCCCACTCCTAGCCTTTTCCTGTCCCATCGTCGCCATAAGACCTATCTGTGTCGGTGCAACGTAAAGCCAATAGCAAAAAAAAACAAAAAAAAAAGATCTGTTACCACTTTCGTTGGACAGATAGGTGCATTTTGTAACCACCGGATGCATATCTCTTTTTATAACGATTTTGCTGTAATTACGTCATCTGACATCATCTAACCTTGGAGGCTAGTGTCCTCTGCAAGTTATACTCAGTGCCATGGTAAAATAACACAGGTAGGCAAAGGTATTTAGACCTTCCGTGCTCTTGGCATTTGAAGAAGCGTGGAAGACCTGAAATTCAGAGGTAGAGAAGAATCATCACAATGTATACTACTGGGTGTCTTGTGAACCCTTAAAACATAACAATCCAATCTATATATATAAAATAACTTGTCCTGACTGACTCATCATCGTCGAGCCAAAACTACTGGATATAAAGAAATGACATTTTTGGGACACATTCATATTAATATGTAGGTGCTCGCTAAGAGAGGATTTTTGGATATTCCGTCGCTAAGGGGGTGAAAACGGGGTGAATTTTTAAAATGAGGATATATATCAAAAACTTAAAATTTTACAGACGTAATAATTGGTATTTTGAATCGCTTTTAAAAATAAAGAAACGTGTATATTTTTGTTTTCGGAAAATCACATCAAGGGGGGGATGAAAAAGGGGGAAAAGGGGTTGAACACCATTTATGAGGAGACTTATATCTCAAAAACTGAAGATGGTACAGACGTGAAAATTGAAATTTGGAATCTCCTTTGAAAATAAAGAAACACGTATTTTTGTGTTTTTGGATAATTCGATGAATAGGGGGTGAACAGGAGTGAAAAACGTGGTGAATTTTTAAAAAGACTATATCTGCAAATTATCTCAGACACATAACATACCACAGATTTGAAAACTGGTATTTGGAATTTCCTGTAAAAGTAAAGAAACATAAATATTTTTTTCGGAAAATTCACTTAAGGGGAACTGAAAAAGGGGGTTAATTCTTAAAATTAGCGCATCTACAGTATATCTCAAAGACTTAACATGCTGCAGACGTGACGATTGGTATTTGGAATCTCCTTTAAAAATAAAGAAACACGTATTCTTTGGTTTTCGGAAAAAACCGTTAACGGGGGGGGGGGGGTGAAAATATTCAAAAGTTAGTTGAATTATTTGTATGAGAATATATATATATCAAACAATCTAAAGATATTTCGAATTTGAATACTGGAATTTAGAATCTCCTTTAATAATAAAGAAACACGCATTTGGTGGGGGAATCAACTTGGTAGGGGGGATGAAAGCGGAGATGAATTCCTTTTACGGTGATACATATATCTCAAAAACTGAAGTCGTGATAATTGGTATTTGGATGTCCTTTTAAAGAAATGGGTACTGTTTTTTTTTTTTTTTTTCGTTTTTTGAAAATTCACTTGAGTGGGGAGTGTGAAAAGAATTTAAAAAATTGAATTATTTTTCTGGAGAAACTGAAGGTTACAGACGTGGAAATTGGTGCTTGGAATTTCCTTTAAAAATAAACACGCATTTTTGGGTGAGGGGAAACCACCTTACCGGGCGGGGGTGGAGTGAGAAAGGAGTAGAATTCTTTTCATGAGGATACATATATCTCAAAAACTGAAGGTGTTACAGACATGAAAATTTGTATTTGCAATTTTCTTTCAAAGTAAAGAAACAAGTAATCTCTTCTCTTTGGAAAATCTACTTAAGGGGGTGAATTAATTGAAAAATTAGTTGAATAGTTTGTATGACGATAGTTATATCTCAAAAACTAAAGATGTTACAGATGTGAAAATTAGTATTTGGAATCTCCTTTAAAAATAAAGAAACACGCATTTTGAGGGGATGGAGAAATCAACATGTGGGTGGGGGCGGTGACAAAGCAGTTAAATTCCTTTTTATGAGGATACATATATCTCAAAACTGAAGATGTTACAGTCGTGATAATTGGCATTTGGAAGCTCCTTTATAAATAAGGAAAAGAGTTTCTTTGGTTTTCGGAAAATTCACTTAAGGGGGAGGGTGAAAGAAGTGAACATATTTAATTATTTTTATGGAGAAACTTATATCTCAAAAACTTAAGGTTACACACGTTAAAATTTATATTTGGAATCACCTTCAAAAGATAATGAAACACGTATTTTTGGAGGGGGAAAGGAATCAACTTGACGGGCTGGGGTATAAAGGAGTCGAATTCTCTTTCTTTTTTTGCTATTGGCTTTACGTCGCACCGACACAGATAGGTCTTATGGCGACGATGGGGCAGGAAAGGGCTAGGAATGGGAAGGAAGTGGCCGTGGCCTTAATTAAGGTACAGCCCCAGCATTTGCCTGGTGTGAAAATGGGAAACCACGGAAAACCATCTTCAGGGCTGCTGACAGTGGGATTCGAACCCTCTGTCTCCCGAATACTGGATACTGGCCGCGCTTAAGCGACTGCAGCCATCGAGCTCGGTCGAATTCCTTTTATGAGGATACTTATACCTCAAAAACTGAAGCTGTTAGAGGCATGAATATTTGTATTTGGAATCTTCTTTCAAAATAAAAAAGCACGTGTTCTGTTGTCTTCGGAAAATCCACTTAAGGGGGTGAATGAATTGAAAAATTAGTTGAATTCTTTGTGCGAGAATACTTACATCTCAAAAACTAAAAATGTTAAAAAAGTGAAAATTGGGATTTGGAATCTTCTTTAAAAATAAAGAAACACGCACGTATTTTTGGGAGGGGGGAATAAACTGAACGGGTAGGAAGGGAGGTGAAAAGGAGTTGAACTACTTTTATGAAAATACTTATATCTCAAAAACTGAAGGTGTTACAGACGTGAAAATTAGTATTTGGAATCTCCTTTATAAATGAAGAAACACGCATTAGTTTTTTTTGTTTTGTTTTTTTGGAAAATCGACGTAAGGGGTGTGGAGTTGATAAGTAAATAAGGAGTTGAAATATGTTTATGAGGATACTTTATCTTAAAAAACTGAATCTGTTACAGACGTGAAAGTTGGTATTTTGGTTTTCCTTTCAAAATAACGAAACACGTACTTTTTGCTTTCGGATCCACTTAAGGCGGGAGAGAGTTGGAAAGAAGTGAAGAAGAAGAAGAAGTTGAATTATTCTTATGAGTATACATTTATCTCAAAAACAGACGTACAGGCGTGAAAACTGGTATTTGGCACCTCCTTTAAAAATAATGAAACACGTATTTTTTGTTTTCGGAATATCCAGTTAAGGGGCTGAAAAGAATTGGAAAAGCGAGTGAATTTTTAAAATGAGTACCGGTATATCTACAACATATGTCAAAAACTTAACATGGTAGAGACAAGAAACTTGGTATTTGTAAAGTCTTTTGAAAATACAGGAACCTGTACCTTTTTGTATTCGGAGAAGGCACTTAACAGGGGGTGAAAAGAAGAGAAAAATAGTTGAATTATTTTTATGAGGATACTTATATCTCAAAAACTGAAGATGTTACAGACGTGAAAATTGGTATTTGGAATCTCCTATAAAAATAAAGAAACATGTATTTATTTATTCGACTTGAGAGAAGACTGTTTCTCTTAGTACAATGCCGAGGAACGATTACTTTGATCAAATTACGAAATCCACGCGAGCGAAGCTGCGTGTAATTGCTAGTTATTTCATAACTTAAAATGTTTCTGTATTGCTTGCTATTCGAGGCAGGATCCAGAAACATTGATTGCAGCTTCGGCTATCATGGCTGGTGTCTCCATGAAAATACACTGTTCCAAAAGCAAATGGTCAATTTCCTATATGTTTATACCTCCGTGATACGCATACATATTGAACTGAAAACTTGGTGGTTTCCGAGAGCTTGTTGACGTATGATACGTTACTGCCTGAGGTTGTTTTCCTTTTACGGCCCGTGCCAGGGCGCCTAGTAATACTTCCAGTCTACTGGAAACGTTTTCACATATACCAACTCGTATTCTGAACAACCCCTGGCATTCTGACAACGTACCTCTGCGAGTAACCTTTTTGAAGGTGTAAGAATAAGAGTGGCTTCATTCGACGAGAGCTTCCTCCGTTGCCTGCACGGTCCGCACGGTCAGCCATGAGTTGTGAACACCACACTCCACACAGACCAACATTCGCATACACTTTGAATTGAGGCACTCGTACCTTTCAACAGACACTGACACCTCCCATTCTGAACTTTGTATGCCTAGGATTTCAGTGCTTGTTGGTGATTGTAACACGGGGGAACGAAGATAAGGTACGATGCATTTCAGACTCTGTTACTTTAACTATACGGTCATAATTTACCGGGTACGGGCGGTCCGCAAACTTACGCATGTTACGTCGTACTAATTTCGTCAATCTTTCTACCAGTGAACTGTCCATATCTGTTTCTTAACATCTGTCATTTAACATTCTACCAAGTTTATTTCAGTTGAAAACCAGTCATTTGTCGGAGCTTTCATATATTACGGGCACAGAGTGTATACAAATATTTTTAATGCATTAGTTAAACCTAGAGTGTTGTACGGAGAGGAAATTTGGGGAGTTGAAGGGAGGGTTGATTCACTTGATACAATCACGAGTAGATTTGGTAAAATAATTATGGGTCTACCCAGTTGTACAGATAACTGCGGAGTGAGAATGATGTGCAAAGATATAAGTATGCAAGCGCATATTATTAAAAGGATAATAAAGTATTGGCTGAGACTGAAGCTGGGAGAAGGTGGCGAAGTATTACAGATAGCATATCAACACCAAATGAAACATCAGAACCAAGGATACTGGGTGGATGGGGTACGGAACATTTTGGAAACGATAGGAATGGGATATTACTGGAAAAGAGATTGTATAAAGAAGATGAGAATATGTAAAAAGAACAGTTCTAAGAATTAACGATATTGAAAATCAATGTATTGTTGCACAATGTAGAAGTAAGAGGTCATTAGAAGAATTTTGTAATGTAAGTGGGAGAATGAGGATAAATGTAGAGATTATAATAAAAAATGGGAATGAGGGGTAAAATATGGCGGTTAATGGGGATACATAAAAATACAGCATACAGACAAAACAGAGATGAAAATAAATGTTTACTATGTTCTGAAGAAATGGGATGGGCACACATTATAAAAGATTGTTCAATGACAAAGCAAATACGAGATACATTTATAGATGAGGAGGATGTAAAGAAAATTGAGAACGAAAATAAGTTGTATACACTTGTAAAGTTATTGAACCGAGAATGGATGCACCCGGGGAGAATCGCAAAATTATTTAACATTATTAGGGGAATGTGGAGTAGGAAACTGAGGGAAGGAAAGGATGTGATACATGTCAGCCAGGAACTGAATTGTACCTAAGGTAACCTAGACAATATAACTCCGTTGAAGTCTAGAGCCATTAGGTAAGTAGGCTTAAGGTATAGTATGGAACTACCTTGTCGCAGTAGTTCTATTAGTCTGCCGTATTGCCGAATACTAATTTTCATTTTTCCCTTTTCTCAATAGTCCGTAAAGGCATTATTGAGATTCTTTGAGGTTATGTTTATAATCTGAAAAGATATTAATATCCATAGATGTTTTGGTTTTTCTTTCAAAATGCCATTTATCAACGCAACTCCAACATTCAGTTTAAATTATTCTTTCTCTGTTCAATTTCTAATTATCTGTTTTATATTAATATTCATCTATGCACCATTTATTAACACAATTCTCAATAGTTATCTCAGGTTACTCCTTCTAATTTTGTATACTGCATGTATCACAAATTATGAAACGGTTACAATAAACAATACCCTCTCTCTAATCTATGGTTTTCGAGATTAAGGGAGACGGGTATCATTGACTTTGACTTTGATATTATGGGCATACTAAACGATTAGGCCCAATAAATTAATAGATTGGATGCTATACAATTTGCGAAATATCTTAATTTCAACAGAATAACGGGCCGTGTCACCGAACGGGAATAACACTAGGAAGAACAACATCGTAATTATAACCGAAATTAATTTGAAGTTGGTTATTTCTGTATCTTGTAACCAATCTTATAACGACAACGACCAATATTAACTTTCCTGTGAAACTGAATGCCTACGAATCTTCATTTTACATGAATTGTTTACATTTATATGGGACGCAATACTCCACCATACCGTTTAATTTATCGTATGTCCGACTCGTTGGCTGAATGTTCAGCGTACTGGCCTTCGATTCAGAGGGTCCCGGGTTCGTTTCCCGGCCGAGTCGGGGATTTTAACCTTCATTGGTTAATTCCAACGGCTCGGGGCTGGGTGTTTGTGCTGTCCCCAACATCCCTCCAACTCACACACCATACATATCACTATCCTCCACCACAATAACACGCAGTTACCTACAAATGGCAGATGCCGCCCACCCTCATCGGAAGGTCTGCCTTACAAAGGCTGCAACCGGCTAGAAATAGCCACACGAAATTATTTTTATTATTTATTGTATGAATCATCTAATGAACACATACTAGCAAATTCGGCAAGCGCAGAGGTAGAGTGAAAATACGTCCACTAATACCAACCTAATGGAAATTGGTCGTCAGGATTTCAAGTGAGGGCATCATAAACGAGTGGCATAATCACTGGCTTCTCATGGAGGCAACTACATTTTTGAAATGAGGTTTTCAAGGGATATGCTTGATGCGCTCGTAGAATCCGAAACACAGGGACTTCCTAGAAGAAGTGGTTTTCCGTGGTGTGCACCCCACTTGCACTTTAATTTGAAAGGAATTCTGAGATGATTCCTGACGTATATTGCATGGCCACTACAAGCAAGCAAACTTTTATATATTTATCTAACTGTTGATACCGTTATCCTAGCCACGGGACATCCAGTTAGAATCCGAAACACAGGGACGCTACTTTTCATTTCAAAAGTCCCACTTGCATTGTCTGGTATTCGAATCACGGTCACCTTGGTGAGATTCCGTTCAGCTATCACGCACTTCGTGTCTTTTTTTTAATGTTATTTGTTCGGGGCGTCAACCCATGTGGATCTTTTGCCCCTACTGGGACCATATTGTATGAACCTGCGTGTAATTGGAATGGCGGTAGTGTGGAATGTTGTGTGTGAGGAAAACACAACACCCAGTCTCCAGGCCAGGGATATTAATCATTACAATTAAAAACCCCTGACCCGGTCGGTAGTCGAACCCGAGGCCGCCGGGTGACAGGCGGACGCGTTGCCTCCTACACCGCGGGGCCGGACGCACTTCGTTCTCAAACTCGGACCTACTTAGTTACTATCACAAGTCAGATATCAGACTTCACACACGATTCAACACATCGGTGTGTTTTTTTAAAAAAAACCTTGCCTCCAGAAAAGTGAAGAATGCTAGCAGTCCTGAACTAGTGGAGTAATACGGCGCAAATATTTTTACCTACCTAATGTTGTACTGGAATCAGTGTTCCTGTTGAAATATAGGTCCAATAACTGACAATATCCTAAATATTTCCTTGTATCTTCCTTTACAGCAATTGACAACACGAGGAGCTTTGCTGTAAAACTTTATTTTATCGCAAAGCTTGTTAGCGGGCTGACTTCATTCCGTTCAAGGAAACTGTATCTGTGATGCTAGGGGAAGGTATAAGGTCTGACCTTCCTCCATTAAATGAGATTTCTCCGCTGTATTCCACAAAATAAGTTCAGTTGCCATATCACTAGTATCTTTACTACTCTGAACATCTTTCTATATACCGAGCGATGAATTCTCTAATTATATGTGTGTTTTCTTGTTCGCTCTTCTTTTGCATATCCCTTATTCTTTTAAGAGCAATGTAACTCAACATGTAATGAAGGCTTAGTTGAAATATTTCAGGAAGTTCTGATAAGTAATTCGTCTACCTTTCCTACTAATTGAGAATGGTTCTTTGTATATTTTCATTTCACCTGTTGGCTATTTTTGTCTGATTTAAGAACGTTCTAGAAATGTTTAATGACAGACAAGACTTGAGAGGGTTAAAAAGGAGGTTCTTACTTATAAACAGATTCTTTTTGTATTACTTTTATTTAAAAATTGCTTTACCTCACATCGACACAGGTCTTATGGCAACGATGGGATAGGAAAGGCCTAGGAGCGGGAAGGAAGCGACCTTGGCCTTGATTAAGTAACAGCTCCAGCATTTCTGTGGTGTGAAAATGGGAAACAACAGAAACCATCTTTAGGGCAGCCGACAGTGGGGTTCGGACCCACTATCTTCCAGATGAAAACAGAATAAAGAAAATATCACTATGGATTGATGATGATTATTATTATTATTATTATTGTTGTTTAAAGGGGCCTAATCCCTAGGTCATCGGCCCCTGATGGTACAAACCAAACCAAACCCAAACCACATGGCACTACAGCCCTTGAAGGGCCTTGGCCTACCAAGCAACCGCTGCTCAGCCCGAAGGCCTGCAGACTGCGAAGAGTCGTGTGGTCAGCACGACGAATCCTCTCGGCCGTTAATCTTGGCTTCCTAGACCAGGGCCGTTATCTCACCGTCAGATAGCTCCCCAATTCTAATCACGTAGGCTGAGTGGACCTCGAACCAGCCCTCAGGTCCAGGTAAAAATCCCTGACCTGGCCGGAAATCGAACCCGGGGCACGCTACCCCTACACCACGGGGCCGGCCTGATGGTACGAGGTGCAACGAAATGAAACGATCATTAAAACTTCAAAATATATCCACTGTCTAAAAGGGTTGATGATGAAAAATGACCATGAATCCAAAACAATCAGTGGATCCAATTCACAATATCAGGATGATGCTGTGTTCCAAAGCGGTCCGAAATCCAGGTCACCGGCCCCTCATAATAGCAATAATCACTGCTAAAGCAGAACCGTGGTGGTCCTTCTATACTGGTACTAATCACAGGTAACGTAGACTCATGGTGTTCCTCGCATGGTGGTACTAAACACAGTTAATGTAGGCCCATGGTATGTCACGCATAATGGCACCACTCACATGTAACACAGACCCATGGTGTTCCTCACATAACGGTACGACTTACAAGAAACACAGACCTGGTGTTACTCACTAATCACGGGCCGCTTACTGGCCCACCGCACGGGTCCCACTCAGTCACTCAGCCGGGCAACATTTATTTTTATATCAGCTCCATTAGAAAAAATAATACTTTCCTTATGGTTCTGAAAATTCCACTACATTCTGTTAATTTCCTGGGGATAATATTGCACTGTACAAATTTGGTGTAAAGTATAGGACGTTACACTTAAGAATATCTCAATTTGGTTGATATAACGTGAATGTCACCTTCTTACATTCCTGGCCGCATACCTGTGGTTAATTGTCTCAATTCCATATTTATTTGTATATGTCCCGAGGTATCTGTGGAACAGCAGAGGTGAAAGAAGGTGCGGGGCTGGAATGGGTCTAACTACAAGTCCGCAAGACGAATTAAAAATTTAAATAAAGGTTATATTTTCAATAGACAACAAGATTTAACAACAAATTTTCACTAGGTGAAATAACAATGAAGAAAATCAGGTACGGTAGAATTATAAATTTACAAACGAAAACACAAGTTAAGGGGTCCTTACAAATCCTGGGCTTCGAGCCCCAATTTCACAATCCTTGAGCTCTCAGCTCACAACCACAAAATACCAAAAGGCAGAAAGCCCCTAATTCCATGGAGCACTTGCTCTCACCTAGTAATGTGAAGCCTCCTAGAGGCACCTTTCAAAATACCAGAAAGAGCTGACCCGCTCTCAATCTTTCAAACCTATTAAAGGCAATACCAGACTTTACAATTAACTGCCATCAAGGCAGAACTTACAAATATAAACAGAGGTATCCCGTACCCAATCTACTGGGCCTTCGCAGGAAGGTAAACGAAACGGGTTAAGTTAATGGCCCAAAATACAAAGCTGAATGGAGGCGAGTACTTGCACTCCTACATGAAAGCTTGTTAAAACCTAAGTGGCGCAAGGCCGATTCAACAGGGGCTATTCCCACACTAGGGAGGTGACTCGTATATGAAAATGTTAATACATTAGGAAGGAGAAGAAAATCGGTTATGAAAACGTAGTCACCTCAGATCAAAATGAAGGGGAGCTCGAGAGGGTAAAGCACTCTCTATCCCCGATTTACAGTTAAAGTAACATGAAAATTTTACATCGAAATGGTATAGGTTACAACAAAACGGTTTCGAACCTTCCCCGAGGATTAAACTGCTGAGCTAGCAAGTAAATAAAGATGTTAAACGGCCATTACCTTTTTGAAGGGCTGCTGACTGATGAAAGAGGCGATTCCCGCCTCCTGCAATTCTTCCATACACTAAGCTAGATGTTGTACGAGTGGCCGAAAGACCAGAAAATCAGCAGCTTTTATACCCTCGTGGAAGATTCGAGACCTTTCATGAATAATTAAGACACACCCACATGCGTTTATTGGTCGGCTAAAAGTTACAAGTCAAAAATGAAGAAGAAACCTGTGATTGGAGGGAAATTAATTACAGAAATTACTGATTGGGTAAATTCAAAACAGGCGGAAAGAAAGAATTAATATTGCCAACCCACCAATGAAAGAACGAAATTTAGTAAAGATAATAACTTAATAATAATAATGTTATTTGTTTTACGTCCCACTAACTACTTTCTAAGGTCTTCGGAGACGCCTAACAACTTATGAATACAAAATATCTTCAAGAAAAGTTCCTTTACTTCGCACCAGGGTGCATGATCATAGTTTTTTGGTAGAGACATCTGTGAGAGAATGTCCACACTTCTTGATAATTAGTAAACAAAAACAATTCGAAATTAACACAGTGACATCTTCAGATAAACGGTTGAATTAATTCAGTTTTAAAGTTCAGAGTTTCAGCTGTAGAGGAGTACTTTAAGGCGGAAAATTCAAATGTGCTGCATAATGGTGTACCAACCGGTACAGACACCCCCCCCCAAAGGTCCTTCCAAGGGGTGACACAGAACAATGTTGAATAAAAGTATTTCCCAAAACAAAAGTCAAGTTTTGTTTAACCCAGCTTGAAGAAAATTTTTGCCTCCCTGGTGATAGATTTGATGAAGTACAAGGAAGTAACATTAATAGATGAAATAGTTACTTAATGTTGAATAGAAGAAGAATTTTGAAGAAAGAAAACATTTTTTTTCAAAGTCCATTTGGTGGATGACTAGATAAATTCCAGACTTAGTGTGTCTTTCCTGTTGTATGCTGCCAAATACTTGTTGCTAATTTTGACGGCCATATCAGTCGCCGCTGCCAATGTCCAGTCAAGGTCGCCCGGACCCCTCAAGTACCCTGAGATACCTCTCTCCCGCACTATGAGAGGAGTAGTCGTGGTGAAGGACGCCGCAGATGTGAAGTTTGTTTACAGTCCCCAGATAAGCTTGCGGTTGGTGCGCCGCACTTCAGCCTGTGCCGGGAGATAGACTCCGGCGCGCTGTACGCAGAAGGTCATCACGGTAGTGGAGTATGCCCTTACCCCACCACTTTGACGGTAAGGCGCCGAACGGCTGCAGGGCGCTGAAACAATAAAATCGCGGCGGCAGAATTTTTGTTGGAACTAGTGCTTTTACCAATTCACGAAAGAGAGGCTGAGAGACCAGCGGCGCAGATTTTTTTTACAGCCCCTGGTATGGTTTAGCAGGAGACGGGAGCTTGGTAATGGCCGCAAGGAAGAGACAGCAGAGTGACCCTAGGAGAAGGTTTTACATATTTATACAGAGCAGATGAGAAAACAAAGGGCAGATGGCCTAACATTAATAGAAGATATAACCTTTACACCGTTGCAAGACACAGATGGCAAGTTAACAATTACATTACACCGGTTTCACCTGAGAGAGGTGAATCCTAAAGATCCTCTCGGTGGCTGGATTGCTCACTAATAATGTCACCGGGGTTACGAAATCCAAAACAGTGCACGGCCCATGAAATCTGGGGGCAAGCTTGCCCGCGGGAACAAAGTTTTTGACCATAACTTGGTCCCCTACCTTTAAATTGGTGGGCCTCCATCCTCGATCATATCTTTCTCTAACCTTTTCATTAGAAATTTTAAGGTTGGCCTTAGCCTTCTTCCAAAGATCTCTAATATTATCTGGATCTATTGTCTCAGGTAGAATATCACTAAGAGACCAAAGGTTAGAGAGCGGCGTGTTGGGTACAAACTTAAACATCAAGGAAGCTGGAGTAAACTTATGAGATTCATGAACCGCCGAATTCAAAGCGAAAGCTAACCAATGCAAGGACGTGTCCCACCTAGAATCATCATCTCAATGATAGGCAATTAGAGCCGACCTAAGATTACGATTGACCCGTTCAGCTAGAGATGGTTGAGGATAGTATGCAGAAGTTGTTACATGTGAGATGGATAGATCAAAACAGAATTTACGGAAGAGATTGGAGGTGAAAGCTTTAGCATTGTCAGAAACTATATATTGACACGGACCAAAAGAAGCGAAAATGGAATTTAAACACGAAATGGTGGACTGAGCGGTAGCCAGCTTAGTCGGAAATAACCGGGAAAAACTTGTGAAACCATCTACACACACAAGGATGAATTTGTTGGCGCTCCCCTTAGATTGGGGGAAGGGTCCTACGTAGTCGATGTAAAAACGTTCCATGGGCGCGACGCTTGGTGAGAAGACAATAAACCTAGCTTAGTGGACATGGTAGTTTACTCAGCCAACAAGTTTTACAAGCTTTTACCAATTCACGAATTTCACCGTCGATACCTTTCCAAATGAACTTCAAGATCATAGGTACAAGAACAGCTGGAACCACAACTTTCCTCTTCTTATCATGCCTCGACGGGCAACATACAACACCATTCCTCAGCACACAAGGGACGACATGTTCCCCAGAAGAAAGGTTTCCATAATAGGAGCCAGCAGTGGATCTTCACGTTGGTATTTTTCAATATCCCTACATAGCATGGGAGCATCAGTTAGAATGGCATTAACACCAGGGGATATAGACTCAGGAAGTAAAGAATAATCTCCCTGTTCAGAGTTCTCTACGTCATTAGGAAACATACGGCTTAGTCCGTCTGCCACAACATTTTCAGACCCTCTTATATGCTTAACATCAAACTGGAAGGCAGAAATCCTGATGGCCCAGCGGGCTATGTGACCAGTACGACGTGGCCTAGCTAAGACCCAACCTAAGGCTTGGTTAACTCTCTCCAAGTCGAATTTTACCTGTTACAGATAGAGGCGGAACATTTCTAGCGTAAACAAGACTGCCAAACTTCAAGTTCATAAATGGAATACTTGGCTTCTTGAGCCGATAAAGTCCTAGACGCATAGGCGATGGGTCTCCTCCCTAGTTCAGTCTCTTGAAGAAGGACTGCAGCCACCGCCGACGATGACGCGTCGGTTTGGACGATAAATTTCTTCGAGAAATCAGGCATGGCAAGAACAGGGGCATTACAAAGAGCAAGTTTGAGGTCTTCGAAAGCGGCTTGTTGAGAAGGCCCCCACTCAAATTTGACGCCTTTCCTACGAAGTAATTTCAAGGGCGCCGCTCTTTTAGCGAAGTTAGGAATAAATTTCCTGAAGAAATTCACCATGCCAATGAATCTGGCAATACCTTTGACATCCTTGGGAGGTTTAAAATCACGGATAGCCTGTGTTCTAGAATGATCCATTGCGACACCATCGGGCGACACAATATACCCTAGAAATGACATGGAAAGCTTAGCGAAGGCAACCTTGGACAACTTCACAGTTAACCCTGCCTTACGAAGGCGATTAACGACTTCTTTCAGATGATCTACATGTTCTTCAAAGGTCTCAGAAAATACGACGACATCATCAAGATAATGGTATAAGTACTCGAATTTGATGTCAGGGAAGACCCTGTCTAGCAGTCTCATAAGCACAACTGCTCCCGTGGGGAGCCCGAAAGGCACGCGGTTGTACTCATACAAGTTCCAATCCGTGGCAAAATATGTAAGGTGTTTGTATTCTTCAGCTAGAGGGATCTGATTATACGCTTGATTAAGGTCTAAGATGGTGAAGAACTTAGCTTTTCGAAACCATGAAAAACAAGAGTGAAGGTCTGGAAGGGGCACAGATTGTAATACCACCTTGCGATTTAAAGTCCTATAGTCAATCACAGGCCTGAAGCCACCTTGGGGTTTCGGGACTAAGAAAATAGGCGATGAATATGCCGATTTAGAGGGTCGAATTATACCGTCCTTTAACATCTGATCTATGATCTCTTTCAGAGCATTCATTTTAGGTGGAGATAACCTATAAGGTGGATATCGGACTGGAATCGAATCCGTAACCTCGATCTTGTATTCGATAAGGTCAGAAACGCCAAGAGTATCGGAGAAAACATCTGGAAATGACTGACACAACTTACGAATACTATCAGCCTGCTCCTCAGATAGATGTCTAAGGTGTAACATCATCTCATCCTGGGTAGGCGAAATAGATGAACATGGCACAGAACTACATTTAAGTAAGGGGATTTTGAAATTGCTAGCAAATTTGAAAGTGCACGACTTGCTCTGAATGTCGAGCACTAGACCGGTGTGCGACATGAAATCCGCTCCTAATATAATGGGGCAAGACAAATGCTTCGCCACAAACAGTTTAACTTTCCATGTAAATTTGGCAATTCTAATTTTGGCATACAGAAAACCTAGAATTTCTAATGGAGAGGAGTTTGCCGAAACGCATTGAACCAAGGACGAACAATAATCAGGAAGTTTACAAACAGATTTTAATTTGGAATACCATTCAGCCGAAATAATGGAACATACACTGCCAGAATCTAATAGAGCTGTTACCGGTTCATTATTCAATTCAATTTTGAGAAATGGTACAGGTGCGGGGGTATCCGCCGCAATCCTAAGACATTCTTTGGGACCTTCAAAAGATAAATTAGAAGACTGAATTTTCCCTGAGATTTGGCCGGATTTAACCGGGGCTGAGCCTGAAGAAGGTGGGCACGCCGACTAAGCCGATGCCACTAGTCACTTTTGATTATTGGTGCTGTTGGAAGGTGCACCAGAAGTTGAGCAGGAGGGGGTGCTATTAGTATTCGGGCAATTCTTGGCTATATGGGAAAACGAGCCGCATTTAAAACAGCCTTGGGATGACCCTGCTCCATTCCTTGTCCCATTGGGTCTAATCAAGGGGCACTTGTTCCGAAGACGGTCAGGCGACCCACAAGCATAATATTTGCGGGGTGTGACGGTTCGGCGAGGTGGTGATCGAGCATTACTTGAAGATGGAGGGGGCTCCTTCGCGACACGTAATGTGTCCGCACATCTAACTCCCTCAGCTGAGACAGCCATAGCTTCTAATTCGGCAAAAGTTTGCGGACACGACGCAAAACACAATTATGACCTGTAAGATGGTGAAATTCCTTCCACAATAGCCTGTACAATTTGATTTTCAGGGAAATGGAGAGCAAATACCCTAGTATAGAACTTAATACCTTAGATGAAGCCTGCCAAGTTTCATCCAATCTCTGTACTCTATAATAGTACTTCTGAATTAGAGATGACCTAGCTTGAGCCGGGATGAAGTTAGCTAGCAGGTGGGCATGGAAGTCTTCAATAGATGATTGTTCAGCAATGGCTCTTACTATTTTGTCTGAGAGTACACCAATGGAATAAGGGTAAATAATCTGAAGGATTTGATACGCAGAAAGAGAAAAAACAAGAGCTTGATCCTGAAACTCAACTAAAAATCTTAAAAATGCAATGACCTCATTAGTAGAGTTAACGGAAAATTTAGAAATACCCCTGAGCAACATTGCGAAAGGGTGGGGTAAACTGCTAAGCCGGGTGACATAACGGGTAAAGGCCTAGGGGGCGAAGAAGCTGTTTCAGAGACTGCATTATTCAAAACAAAGGGTGGAATTGATGTGCGACGACCGGACTCAGTTTTCAATGGGGCAGAGGTTTGTTGAGTTGCCACGGATTTTCTACCTCCTTCACCCGTGGGAGAATGCTCCTCGCTAACTACGTTTACCAGAGTGGGTTGGTCGGTTTTGGTGGGTACTGCCCCTGTTAACAATCGGCTAACCCTATTGGACAATTTAGAAAGGTTTTCGAGAACAGCTCTAGCCTCCTTCCCTTGAATGTCATTTAACTTGAGAGACAATAGATCAGTAACTCTATTGTAAAAATGGAACAATCTAGCTTGCACACGCTAAAGTTGATTAGGTGATGGAACACCCCCTTCAAAAAACTAACTACAGATGCTAGCTCAGTAGCATTATCAGTGATCGTGGAGAAAGCGTCGTCAATATCTTTCTCCCCCAAGATAGGGAAACTAATCGGCAAATCCAGAGAATATTTAAGTTTAGTGGTATCGGCCGCATCCGTGCCTCCAGATTGAACATTTCTTATAGTTAATTCGTAAATCAATTCCTCCTTTCGAAAATAGAAGGAATGTGGGACATCGCGAGGGCCGGACATGATGACAGACACTACAAATTTAGAAAAATCGAAAAATTCCAGCGACTGAGAAAATTGTTAGAGTTCAAAACAAAAGCAATATTCAGCCGTCAAAAAGGGCTAAAATGATACCCATTCAACCACGCTCTGCTACCACTTGTTCCGAGGTATCTGTGGAACAGCAGAGGTGAAAGAAGGTGCGGGCTGGAATGGGTCTAACTACAAGTCCGAAAGACGAATTAAAAATTTAAATAATGGTTATATTTTCAATAGACAACAAGATTTAACAAATTTTCACTAGGTGAAATAACAATGAAGAAAATCAGGTACAATTATAAATTTACAAACGAAAGCACAAGTTAAGGGGTCCTTACAAACCCTGGGCTTCGAGCCTCAATTTCACAATCCTTGAGCTCTCAGCTCACAACCACAAAATACCATAGGGCAGAAGGCCCCTAATTCCATGAAGCACTTGCTCCCACCTAGTAATGTGAAGCCTCTTAGAGGCACCTTTCAAAATACCAGAAAGAGCTGACCCGCTCTCAGTCTTTCGAACCTATTAAAGGCAATACCAGACTTTACAATTAACTGCCATCAAGGCAGAACTTACAAATATAAACAGGGGCATCTCGAACCCAATCTACTGGGCCTTCGAAGGAAGGTAAACGAAACGGGTTAAGTTAATGGCCCAAAATACAAAGCTGAATGGAGGCGAGTACTTGCACTCCTACATGAAAGCTTGTTAAAACATAAGTGGCGCTAGGCCGATTCAACAGGGGCTATTCCCACACTAGGGAGGTGACTCGTATAAGAAAATGTTAATACATTAGGAAGGAGAAGAAAATCTGTTATGAAAACGTAGTCACCTCAGATCAAAATGAAGGGGAGCTCGAGAGGGTAAAGCACTCTCTATCCCCGATTTACAGTTAAAGTAACATGAAAATTTTACATCGAAGTGGTATAGGTTACAACAAAACGGTTTCGGACCTTCCCCGAGGATTAAACTGCTGAGCTAGCAAGAAAATAAAGATGTTAAACGGCCATTACCTTTTTGAAGGGCTGCTGACTGATGAAAGAGGCGCTTCCCGCCTCCTGCAATTCTTCCATACACCAAGCTAGATGTTGTACGAGTGGCCGAGAGACCAGAAAATCAGCAGCTTTTATAC
The DNA here is from genome assembly GCF_040414725.1 of Anabrus simplex. NCBI lineage: Eukaryota > Metazoa > Arthropoda > Insecta > Orthoptera > Tettigoniidae > Anabrus > Anabrus simplex. The sequence goes on from NC_090266.1 coordinate 926,029,224, forward strand.
CCTCGTGGATGATTCGAGACCTTTCATGAATAATTAAAACACACCCACATGCGTTTATTGGTCGGCTAAATGTTACAAGTCAAAAATGAAGAAGAAACCTGTGATTGGAGGGAAATTAATTACAGAAATTACTGATTGGGTAAATTCAAGACAGGCGGAAAGAAAGAATTAATATTGCCAACCCACCAATGAAAGAACGAAATTTAGTAAAGATAACAACTTATGAATACAAAATATCTTCAAGAAAAGTTCCTTTACTTCGCACCAAGGTGCATGATCATAGTTTTTGGTATAGACATCTGTGAGAGCATGTCCACACTTCTTGATAATTAGTAAACAAAAACAATTCGAAATTAACACAGTGACATCTTCAGATAAACGGTTGAATTAATTCAGTTTTAAAGTTCAGAGTTTCAGCTGTATAGGAGTACTTTAAGGCGGAAAATTCAAATGTGCTGCGTATAGGTGTACCAACCGGTACAGTATAATTTATTTAAATATTTCTTACGTATCGAGTTGTTTTACAGTCAGGACGCTGCAACGGTTCAAATCCCGTTGCAAGATGATGTCTGTATTTGTATTATTACTGTTTTTTCATCTATGATATTATTATTATTATTATTATTACTATTATTGTAACTACTATTATTGTTCAGGGGCTGCCTGGCCGAGGCGGTAAAGGCGTGTTCGGTGTTCCCGGAAGGATGTGGGTTCGAATCCCCGTCAGGAAGTCATAAAATTTAAGAGACGAGATTTCCACTTCTGGAGGTGCACATGGCCCTGAGTTTCACTCAGCCTACACCAAAAATGAGTACCAGGTTAATTCCTGGGGGCAAATGCGGCCGAGCGTAGAGCTAAGCACTCTACCCCATCAAGTGCTGAGGTTACGGATAGTGGGAGCCTTTACCTTCCACCCCTCCAAGGGCCTTATAGCTTACTTATAGCTTCAGTCAATTGGAAGGTGAGACCTCAGTCAGTCAGTTCAGTTGGAGGGAAAGGCTTGCCATGAAGTCATATGAACGGAGGGACTTGCCATGAAGTCAGTGGGATACCAAGTCTTGCTATACGGAAGACTAATGAGATGATAGTAGTCAGTCATCTGGATGGAGAAGCAGCAGTCATATGGATACGTAGTCGCCAGTCACCATATGGATTAAATGTTCGAAGTGTGAATCTAATTTCAGCCACGCTATATCTCGTCAGTGAAACAAACCAAATTAGGCTTGATACACCTACAGCAGACACCAACTCAAAGGAATACGTCGTAATTACACTCAACGTGTTGAAGGTACGGTCAAGTGAACAGTGAGGGATAAATATCTTGTATAACTTTTAAATGTCCGGTCAAGAGGAATTCAAATATGATGCCTAGATTCTTTCAGTTGTAACATCACAATTTTATATTTTCATCCGATTTATCGCAGCAAGTCTTCCTATTTTCAGATACAATTTTAAAGAACATATTTTGTTCCATTAAATTAGTTTATCGTTTTATTTCAATTAGATAACCTCAAATTTAATGGGGAAACCGAACGCCAATATCCATTTCCCAAAACCTATATGGTATGCTGTCAAAAGTAAGCTTATTACCCCACACCCTAGAGATATTCAAGACTCTCGTTCTCTTATTGCTGCATTGAGTTGTAGCTGGCGCCCATCAAATATTTTATGTGTAAGTAATCAGGTAAGAACTAAGTGTGAGTACAAGGTCCGACGATTGAGTATTTTTATTTAATGAATATTATTATAATATTTTTCATTTGAATGCTATTTGACATTATTTTAAATTAGTGAGAATAGTGTAAATGTCTCAACGCTTTTTTTGGTATATAACCTAATCTTTTAGAGAAGACATTCAAAAAGATTGTAAGCTACTAAATCGGAAAATATAGCCTCACTAATGATCAATCACCATTTCACCCAATATTCGAGTTTTTTTTTTTCAAGTTGATTGTACGTCGCACCGACACAGACAGGTCTCATGGCGACAATAGGACAGGAAAGGGCTAAGAGTGAAAAGGAAGCGTCCGTGGCCTTAATTAAGGTACATCCCCAACATTTGCCTGGTATGAAAATGGGAAACCACGGAAAACCATCTTCAGGACTGGCGACAGTGGGGTTCGAATCCACTATCTCCCGAATACTGGATACTGGCCGCACTTAAGCGACTGCATCTATCAAACTCGATACGTGTGCCTATGATTATCTTGAATTACGTTCTAAGTGGCACAAGGTTGATCAACCATTCCAAAGTTTCCGTACGTTATCTAGAATTGGATAATGATTGCCATGATACAATCAAATAAATAAATACATACATACATACATACATACATACATACATACATACATACATACATACGGATAAATAAATAAATAAATAAATAAATAAATAAATAAATAAATAAATAAATGGGTCTGCACGGACTGGTTGCTAGCGGTAAACGTTGGATACTATTCAGAAGCCGATTTCAGCATTCGCATGGCGTCGAGCGTGCAGTTGGAGGAGGAAGAAAGGAAGGTATTTTTGGGGGTGACGGGTTACGATATTGTTGTTGTTGTTGTTGTTGTTGTTGTTGTGTGTCATGGGACCAAGGAAAGCACTTACCGTGCTCATATTCTTATTCTTGACAGAAAACCTATAGTGCTATTTTCTTACAACGATATAAAATTGAATCAGTTTGATATATTCGTAATTAAATTAAATGCGTAATTATGAGGCGCGGAAGTTGCAGGGACCTCATCATGATCATTGAGTCACAGAAACCTACGTCTCGAGTGTACGATATATGGCACAACAACTTGCAATTAAATTGAAAATGAAAACCTACAACCTATTTTCCAGTCATTGACCGGGTCAGGGATGTAATGAATGAAGCAGATATAGGCTGTTAGTACGATGGGGTCGCCACTCCCAAGGTGGTTTATTAATGACAGAGATGCTATGAAATGAGAATGGAGAGTGTTGCTGGAATGAAAGATGACAGGGAAAACCGGAGTACCCGGAAAAAAACATGTCCCGCCTCCGCTTTGTCCAGCACAAATCTCACTTGGAGTGACCGGGATTTGAACCACGGTATCCAGCGGTGAGAGGCCGACGCGCTGCAGTCTAGCCAAAGAGGCTACTTTGCAATTAAATTATTAATAATAAAAATTGGTATTGGCTTTACGTCCCACTAACTCCTGTTACAGTTTTCGGAGACACCGAGGTTCCGTAGTTCAGTCCCGCACGAGTTCTTTTACGTGTCAGTAAATCTATGGACACGAGGCTGACGTATTTGAGCACCTTCAAATAGCACCGTGCGGCTAGGAGGCGTGACCAGTCCTAAGGAACATAATGGATACGAAGAACATTGTGGGATACTAGGTGTTGCTCGCGCACCGCCGATGTGTTGAAGTGCAGTGCTGCTGTGAACTTTTAAATTTGTTGCCATTGATCGGTAACAACCTTCCATATCACTCTCGCATCACTCGATGGAATTCTAATACACATTCGTTATACAAGAAGGCCACAAAACGAGAAGGTTACGACTTGCACTATTCGTAACCTCAGCATTAAGCGCGATAACGTGGTTTGCTTGATGCCCGGCTGCATTTACTCTCGGAAATTAATCTAGTACTCATGTCCAGTGTAGGCTGAGTGAAATCCGAGATCATATGACTCTCCTGGAGTGGAAAACTATTTTCTAAATATCTCGGCTTTCTGACAGGGTATCGAACCTACGCCCTTTCAGGTCAACCGAATACGCCTTCACCGCATCGGTTCGCTAGCTAATTTTCTGGTTACGTCTCAAAACTCAAGAGTCTCAAACCTCACGGGCTATAATTAGTAACAAATAGTATCAAAACTCACGACTACAAATTGGTAGCTAAAGTAAACATTCTAATGAGTCTCAAAATTCACGAATCCGGACAGCAGGTTCTTGCGATGACTGCAGGAGGGGTGAGATGCGCGGTGACTCACGCTTCCCTTCAACCCATGTTTTTCCACCGACTTAGGGCAGTCAGCCAGGTAGCAGATTGCCTATTAGTTGTTTATCTAGTATTCTAGTCTTTTCTTAAATAATTTAAGAGCCCCTGGAGCCCCTTTTTAGTCGCTTCTTACGACAAGCAGGAATGGCATTAGTAGACGAATAAGTCTGAGTGGCGTCTTTAAAAGTAGGAAAGATCACAATATGGAGTTAAAATTGGAATACAAGAGGACAAATTGGGGTAAATATTCATTTATAGGAAGGGGAGTTAGGGATTGGAATAACTTCCCAAGGGAGATGTTCAATAAATTTCCAATGTCATTGAAATCATTTAAGAAAAGGCTAGGAATACAACAGATAGGGAATCTGCCACCTGAGCGACTGCCCTAAATGCAGATCAGTATTGACTGATACTGTGAATGTTATTCTTCCACCCCATCCCACAGGGGAAAATTAATGGTTAGTGAATGAAAGAGACCGAGGTGTATTATTATCATTATTTTAAAAATATTTTGCTGTTGTCTTAAAGCTAATATAATGCATTTTTCCCTTTCAGATAAATTTATAATAGTGACGTGCAGCCTCCGGAGAGGCCTGGCGCAGATCTTTAGAGTTGACGCCGTATAGTTGACCTGCACGTCTGTGTGGATAAGGCCCAACCTTAGATGAAGTCTAATGCTGAAGACGACACGAACACCCAGTCCCCGAGCCATAGGAATTAACTAATGAAAGTTAAAATCTCCCACTCGACCGTAAACCGACCCCGGAACTCCCTGGATGCCTTGGGCCATTTGCTAACCATTTATGCATGTCGACGGACAACATAAAATTAAAGTAGGTATATTGCCTACTGCTAGTTAAAAGAAACTGTCAGTTGGTAGTACTGGGGCTTAGTGCCATAATGCGGCCAGAAGGCGGCATTTACTGTACTTGAATTAGGAATTTTATTTAGAGATATCAGAGATCAAGACAGTTAATTCACTCATTTAATTTCAACATTTGGAGATTCATTTGGAAAAAGGCGTATTTCTATATTGCGTAAGCGTTCATCTATTTGCTTACTTCAATCGGTTATCTACCCAACACATTTAAACCGGAAGGCATATTCATGACGCATCCGATTATTCTGTGCGATATAAATGAATGATATTTGAAATTCATTCGATTATTTGATTTGATTATTTATTCGATTATGTAAATAATCGTATGGAAGTTATTTGATTATTAAAAGTATTCGATTATCCCATCACTAATAGGGTGGTCATTTATCCATTCAAAGAAGAACTGGCCCTGCTCGTGAGTTTTGAGACTGGCCCAGGTAGATAAACTTGTTTTTAATAATCCTCTTCCTGGAATTCGTGAGTTTTGAGACTCGTGAGTTTTGAAACTCGTGAGTTTTGAGACGACACGAATTTTCTCCTGCAGGAATGTCTTATCGTACCGGAAACCAGCAACACGTTACCTAATTATCGCATTTAAACTTACTCAAATGCCTCTGACTTCAGCCAGAATTGAACCTGCTATCTTGGGAACAGAAGCACAACGACTAACTGACTGCGTCACCGAGGTCACCGGGCAAGCTGGCCGTGTGGTTAGGGTCACGCAGCTGTGAGCTTGCATCCGGGAGATAGTGGGTTCGAACCCCACTGTCGGCAGCCCTGAAGATGGTTTTCCGTGGTTTCCCATTTTCACACCAGGTAAATGCTGGGGCTGTATCTCAATTCAGGCCACTGCCGCTTCCTTCCCACTCCTAGTCCTCTTCTATCCCGTCGTCGCCATAAGACCTATCTGTGTCGGTGCGACGTAATGAAATGAAATGGCGTATGGCTTTTAGTGCCGGGAGTGTCCGAGGAAAAGTTCGGCTCGCCAGGTGCAGGTCTTTTGAATTGACTCCCGTAGGCGACCTGCGCGTCGAGATGAGGATGAAATGATGATGAAGATAACACATACACCAAGCCCCCGCGCAAGAGAAATTAACCAATTATGGTTAAAATTCCACACACTGCAGGGAATCGAACCCGGGACCCCTGTTACCAAAGGCCAGCACGCTAACTATTTAGCCATGGAGCCGGATGGTGCGACGTAAAGTAACTAGGATAGAAAAGCTGAAAGAACTTCTTTAACTGAAACTTATAATATCTAAACAATTCTTAAAATTAGGATTATACTAATTTACTAACGTTTGCTAGTTTCACACCAATGTAGGGTACTGACTAGAGCTAAAAACTAAATGTAGTAAACCAGTAATTCTTTATACTCCCAGGTGAGCGACTTACACAGTAGACGTGCTGGCCTTCTGAGCCCAAGTTGGCGGGTTCGATCTTGGCCCAGTGCAGTAATATTTGAATGTACACCTATACACCAGTGGATTTATTGACACGTAAAAGAACTCCTGCAGAACAAATCCGGCACCTTGACGTCTCCCAAAACCGTATAAATAGTTAGTGGGACCTAAAACTAACATTTATTTATTTATTTATTTATTTATTTATTTATTTATTTATTTATTATTCGGTCAAGTAGGGACCGCGATAAGTTTCGTTATTCATTCTGGCGTTTACTCAGTTTTCGACTCATCCAGTAGGTTTTCATTACCTCGCTGTGTGGAGCACGGCGTTCACCCGACCACTTTGCACAGTTGTGCACTTCACATCCCGGAAAGTCCCAAAAGTCGCGATTCTTGTCCAGAAAAGGCCTCGTTTGTGCTCGTCTTTTGGTTGTAGGCCCATTTCTCCGAGGTCTTTCTTAAAATTATTATTATTATTATTATTATTATTATTATTATTATTATTATTATTATTATTATTATTATTATTATTATTATTATTATTATTATTATTATTGAGGTCGAGTCATAAGTCATGGCAACTATTTTTTTCTCGCGAACAGGAGACAACACGCAAAATCGAATACATGCATTTGGAAACGTACGGTATGTAGGCCTACGTGCGTATGATGCCACTAGATGCTGTATGTAAACAACAGTGTGGGTCTAAGCATGCCCCAAGTTCAGTGTGTGAGTGAGAGCGTCACAAAATGGAAGTCAACAAGCAGGAGCAACGATCGTATATTAAAACTAGCAAGATACCCGTGCTTCGCTACGGTATTATACTGAAATTTATAATTGAATGGATATCGATTTATATATAATCCGTCAAAATTCGAGATCTGACTCGTTTTTTGAGAGATTACGGCAAGTTCTCTCCCATTTTTCAATCTTTCTTTCCAGCAATCGATTTCGTACTTCCCGGGCTAGGACCATGTATTCCACCCGGTCAGTTCGGTCCCTAAATGTTTGCCATCTTTTCCTATAAGCATTTTTAATATGGATCAAATTCTTGAGGAGATTCGCCGTGGTGTCTTCTTGGGTGCCTTGGCAGTACTGAACCCGCGGCCGGACTGCATTTGTAGTCATTACCCGTCCAGACCTGTTTCCAGCGCGGTCCGCACATTTGACGACGGTCCAGAATATTATTATTATTATTATTATTATTATTATTATTATTATTATTATTATTATTATTATTATTATTATTATTATTATTATTATTATTATTATAGATGTTCTGGACCCCACAGCAAGATGCAAGACCGCTAATTGGCGGTATATTCCATCTGCTGCCATTGTCATTTTTGACATTGTGACCAGCACCATTGTCGCGCGTAGGCAAGTACGCGGAATTTCTGGCGATACGAATGACATACTTCCGTGCATTATTGACCTTATTATAGAGGTGAACAAGTGGACAGTCAATCTCATTCCTATCGTTTATTTCAAATGTTTTTAATTTTTATTTATATGCCAGGAGAATCTACTGTAATCAAAGAACGTTCTCCGAAGGAAAAGATGGCTCTTGAAAACGAACCCAGGAAAGATTAAAAATGATCGGTTTATGCTCAGAATAAGTACATCGAAAATCCACAGCCTGTTTCCAGTCATTCGACAGGGTCAGGAATGGAATTAGTAAACAGTAAAATTAATTGGTCTAACCTCCTTTTACACCGCACCGTCGTTAGTTTCATCCCCCCCCCCCCGCAAAAAAAGAAAAGAAGGCGTGTTTCTTTATGTTTAAAAGAGATTCCAAACTCCAATGTTCACGTCTATAACCTTCAGTTTTGAGATATAAGTATCCCCATAAAAATAATTCACTATTTTCACATCTTTCGCACCCCCCCCCCCCTCTCAAGTGAATTTTCCTGCAACATACTCGATTCTTTAATAGTAAAGTATCTTATAAATACCAATTATCACGACTCTAACTTGTCCTCATGAAAGAAATTCAACTCCTTTTCACTCCCGCCCCCCCAAGATTATTCCCCCCAAAACGCGTTTTTCTTTTATTTTAAAGGAGATCCAAATACAAATTTTCACGCCTGTAACAAATATAGTCTTTATTAGATGTAAGTATTCTCATACAATTAAGTCTATTAATTTTTCAATAATTTCACCCCCCTCCTCCTTGGATTTTTGGAGATTACGCGTTTCTTTACTTTTTAAAGCAGATTCAAAATATCAAATTTCACGTCTGTAACATCTTCATTTTTGAGATATCATTAGCCTCATTAAAAGAAATCAACACTATCTTCAGTCAATTTTACCTCCCCCCTCCACCCAAGTGGTATTTCCGAAAACTAAAAATACACGTTTCTTTATTTTTAATAAGATAAAAAATACAATTTTTCACTTCTGTAACATGTTAACTTTTTTGAGATATACTGTAGAAATTCTCATTTTAAAATTTCACCACTTTTAGTTCCCCTTAAGTGGAGTTTCCAAATACAAATCACCTATGTTTCTTTACATTTACAGGAGATTCCAAATACACACTTTTTACGTCTGCAACATTTTACGTTTCTCAGATATTCTGTAGATACAGTCTTTCAAAAAATTCACCCCAATTTGTCACTCCTGTTCAACCGCCATTAATTGGATTTTCCAAAAGCAAAAAAATACGTGTTTCTTTGTTTTTAAAGGAGATCCCATATACAAATTTTCAGTTCTGTAATATCTTCAGTTTCTGAGATATATGTATCCTAATTAAAGGTATTCAACCTACTATTCACCCTTTTAAACCCATCCTATTGGGATTTACAGAAAACAAAAAAATACATTTTCCTTCATTTTTAAGGGAGATTCTAAATCCCAATTTTTACATCTGTAAACTTTCAAAGTTTTAAGATGTAGACACACTCATTTTAAAAATTCGCCCCCTTTTCACGCCCCCCATTAATTGGATTTTCCGAAACTAAAAAATACATGTTTCTTTATTTTGAAAGGAGATCCCAAACACCAGTTTTCAGGTCTGTAATACCTTCAGGTTCTGAAATATAAGTAGCTACATTAAAGGCATTCAACCCGTTTTTCACCCTTTTCCACCCTTCCTATTGGGATTTTCCGAAAACAAAAAAATATGTGTTTCTTTATTTTTAAAGGAGATTCTAAATACCAATTTTACATCTATAAGCTTTAAAAGTTTTAAGATATAGATACACTCATTTCAAAATTTCACCCCCTTTTCAGCCCCACCATGAATTGTATTTTCCAAAAACAAAAAATACGTGTTTCTTTATTTTTAAAGGAGATCCCAAACACCAATTTTCAGGTCTGTAATATCTTCAGTTTCTGAGATATAAGTATTCTCTTTAAAGGCATTCAACCCCTTTTTTTACCTCTTTTCACCCCTCCTATTGGGATTTTCCGAAAACAAAGAAATACGTGCTTCTTTATTTTTAATGAACATTCTAAATACCAATTTTTACATCTGTAAACTTTTAAAGTTTTGAGATATAGATGCACTCATTTCAAAAATTCACCCCCTTTTCACCCTCCTATTAATTGGATTTTCCAAAAACAAAAAATACGTGCTTCTTAATTTTTAAAAGCGAACAAAAGTTCCAATTTTCAGGTCTGTAATGTCTGCGGTTACTGAGATATAAGTACCGGTATCCTGATTAAAAGGCATTCAACCCCTTTTTCACCCTCTTTCACCCATCCTATTTGGATTTTCTGAAAATCAAAAAATACGTGTTTCCTTATTTTTAAAGAAGATTCTAAATACCAATTTTCACATCTGTAAACTTTTAAAGTTTTGAGATATAGATACACTCATTTTAAAATTTCACACCCCCTTTTCACCCCCTTAGGGATGGAATATCCAAAAATCCTCTCTTAGCGAGCACCTACATCTTAATATGAATATATCCTCAAAATTTCATTCATTTCTGTCCAGTAGTTTTGACTCGGCGATGATGAATCAGTCAGTCAGTCAGTCAGTCAGTCAGTCAGGACAAGTTACTTTATATATATAGATAGATAGCAGTTCTCCGCGGCAGAAATGTACTCCAGTGCCATGCAGAGCTGAGGGAAGCATTAGGTGTGTGACTATGATCTTATCCCCAAAGTCAACAAGCCATTACGTGGACAACGGTTTGCTAAAAAAGAGGACATGGTAACAGCATTTCGGAGAGAGGTGTCACGCGTTAGCGACACACATGCAGCGAATGGTATTCACCGCTGGCAACGCACAGTGGAAACCTTGGGTGATTATTTCGAAGGTCTGTAACCAGTGGTGACCTGTCCTTTGTATATAGTCTTGTGTATTTGCTGTCTATACCATAATAAAACTATGTTTACTAATGGCCTGTGTTCTGTCACTTTCCTACGAGAATCTCCTGAAGTCAGAATTTGTCTTCAGGCACTATGCATAAGTACATGCCCTATATTTCCAAATGCATATCTTAGATTTTCCGTGTTGTCGCCTGTTCGTGAGAAAAAAATAGTTGCCATGACTTATGACTCGACCCTCGTATTATTATTATTATTATTATTATTATTATTATTATTATTATTATTATTATTATTTTATCTATATTTCTGTAGCTCCAACTACACGTTAGTCTGAGCATTTTTTCGAGATCGCCTATATTCACTCCTCGAAAATGAGAGTATATCTTACTTCAAATCCCAGGATATATTTCCCAGTCTTCTCCCGAATTATTTACACCAACGTAATCAGAAAGAACTTAGAACACTGATCTCAAGACCATGATATCCAGAACCACTAAATGAAATGATGACAACAACATCGTACATTTTTCTTGGAGCTGAGATCTTCGCCGGCACCCAATATCCGGGGACGAACTGAGAGGAGGAATCTATCACATTCACCTCGGATGTGAGAAATGAAAGATTGGGGAGCAATTGTTATAAAAGTGACAGGGCAATTCGTAACTCGTGGAGAAAGAACTGCTCCACTTTATTTTACTCCTTCTCGAACATAAAGAGTGAAAATATGAATTGTAGGAGCTAACATAAAAATAACTCGAATTTGTATCACTCAGAATTAAATAGGCTGAACTTAATATTTCAACAATTAAAAAATACTGTTCAATGACATTTCAATTGCATAGATTTTTAAGGACGTATGGGTATCGGAATTTTGTCTCTCAGGAGTTTTATAACGTCCTGAAAGTCAACGATATTAAGTTAACACATTTAAACACCCTCAAATGTCACCAACATCAGTTACTTCATAAAATACAATGTTGTTCTGCACTTCATAAGTACTGTATCAAGTTTCCAAGGCCTCCATATTTTGACTCACAAATACATACGTAAAACCCACACCAGCAAATGCCTTTGACTGACGGCACGTGAAGAAGACGCACGAATGAGAATGACGTAACTTTTGTTCTGCATGCAAAGAGATCCGATTGATCGAATACCCTCTCTATGGAGAACTAACGTCGTTCTTGTAGCTGCAGCAGTGCCTATGTCGGCTTGCCTTTCATGTTAAAGTTTAATGCTATAAACGACTCGTCTAAACAAGGCAGCGCAAATGGCCATAACTGACTATACCTAGTTAGTAATTCCGGTCGGTGGATGCAGAGTGGGTTTCGGCCCTTGGGTTTCGTCCCTTATGGGGCCACGGCTTGCCCGTAGTCCAACAGCTCTGTACTCTGACCGGCCAACCGAGCAGAGGAAAGTTGGCCACGGCTCTACCGTGGCTCCACGCTCTGCATTCAGGAGACGAGCCTGGGGCAGTGTGCCGGACTTCACGTCTGGCCCCACCCGTCGACTGTCCTGAGAATGGTTTTCCGTGGTTTCCCATTCTCCTGCGAATGCCGGGACAGTTCGTAGTATAGGCCACGGCCGCCCCCCCCCCTTACCTTCTCCACACATCTCCTTCACCGTCACAAATCTCCCGGCCTGAGAGACGGCGTCACCGTCTAAAAGGCCCGCCTCCCCCTTCAGGGGAGGAATGCTAGGGGCTTTACGTCGCACCGACACAGATAGGTCTTATGGCGACGATGGGATAGGAAAGGCCTAGGAGTTGGAAGGAAGCGGCCGTGGCCTTAATTAAGGTACAGCCCCAGCATTTGCCTGGTGTGAAAATGGGAAACCACGGAAAACCATCTTCAGGGCTGCCGATAGTGGGATTCGAACCTACTATCTCCCGGATGCAAGTTCACAGCCGCGCGCCTCCACGCGCACGGCCAACTCGCCCGGTAGGGGAGGAATGAAAACGTTTAGTAGTAGTAGCAGTAGTAGTAGTGGTAATTCCCATGATTCCTCACTTTCACTCTATGTTAATAGTGGGATAATACTGTATTGTACTACTGTCGGTTAATTGATATTAGTTACAATATTCTAACGAGGTATGCCCCCCTAATTCACCGAATAGTTGTCAGAACGTTTAAACATTATCCACCGTCATGATAATAATTTCGTGTGGCTATTTCTAGCCGAGTGCAGCCCTTGTAAGACAGACCCTCCGATAACGGTGGGCGGCATCCGTCATGTGTAGGTAACTGCGTGTTATTGTGGTGGAGGATAGTGTTATGTGTGGTGTGTGAGTTGCAGGAATGTTGGGGACAGCACAAACATCCGGCCCCCGGGCCATTGGAATTAACCAATGAAGGTTAAAATCCCCGACCCGGCCGGGAATCGAACACGGGACCCTCTGAACCGAAGGCCAGTACGCTGACCATTCAGCCAACGAGTCGGACTCCACCGTCATAGATAAGCACGCTAACTTACGCTATCCGGCAAGGATAAAAGGCTTCATTGTTCAGAGATTTGAAGTTCAAATCTGACAGTGACTATACCGAGTTAGTGTTAATACTTATTTCAAGTACAGTGTAATGAGTCCTTTAAACTATTATCGGTTCATTTGAGGCAAGGTTCACAACCTGATAGCGGTTTATTTTACGTGTAATGTCAACTGTCAAATCCCAACCGACTGTTATGGGATTCTATCATGTAATCGTATGAAAAGAAACGTGCGCCTAGCTACAAAGTCAGCACACCTTATTTTAGGTTCCAGGAAAGCAATTCCAATTTGAAAGTTGTCCATTTTATCACACAGTTTAGTAATATTAATAAGGAGAAGAATAAGAATAGTAATAATTTTAGCTTTACATCTCACTAACTACTTTTACGATTTCCATAGACGCCGGAATTTAGTCCCGCAGGAGTTCTTTTACGTGCCAATAAATCTACCGACATGAGGCTGACGTATATGAACACTTTCAAATACCACCGGACTGAGCCAGGATCAAACCTGCCAAGTTGGTGTCAGAAGGCCAGCCCATCAACCGTCTGAGCCACACAGCCTGGCATCAAACAGTTTACATAGATATAAAGATAGGATGGATGACAAAAGATGTCCTAAATCCGTAATTTGAAATTGAAACACACTACAGCATAAACCTTCGAAAAATGGGACTTCAACAAGAAGAGTAATAAATCTAACTATCGATACTGAGGACACGAGAGTTAATGTATGATTGAGCTAACAGATTTGTGGATAGGTATTTATTAGCGAAATCACAAGAAGAAACAGTTGCGCAATTTAAGTTGCCACTTGACAACATGAAAAGCTGATAAACATTTAAATACATACGGAACAGTTCCACATCATTTATGTAAAGGGAAAGAAAAATACTGTATACAGTAAAAGAAAAAGACAGGCTGGACAAAGAAATTATTTAAATATTACTCAATTTACCTCACCATACACGATGTACAGGTAAGACTTCGTTCTGGCATGGTTCCTGCTCGCACACACGAGTTTCACGGACACTGTACTACCTCACAGGGGAGTTCAGACAGTTGTTGTTGTTGTTGGAGAGGTTGTGGGCTCTATTATTTCACCCAGCCACTACACTTATTATCGTGATATTGCACTTATAATGCGAAATCACACGCAATTAGTCACACTACGAAGGTCACACGCAATGAGTCTCACTACGAAGGTCACACGCAATGAGTCTCACTACGAAGGTCACAAGAACAGAGTTGAGCATCAGGTCTATGTACACATCTTAAACATAACAAAGGAAGTGCGTAGAAGCAAAAAACAGTGGAAGCAGGAGTATGTAACCGTGCGAACAATAAAAAGACAGTAATTTACAAATGAATATGAGAGTCATCCAAATATTGATTGATAGCAAGTATTATAGCAGGAGACATATCGGTAAGCAAACAGGAGACATTGGTGGGGAGAGCTTTCCGAAGACTGAGAAGACGAGAAATAAAAGCCGGACGAAAAGAATCATACACAGGGCATTGGAATAATAAATGATTTACATCAGCACTCAGAGTACCACATAGACAGGAGGAGTGGGGGGAGAGGTTAAAACGATGTTTATACAGAGGAGTAAGAGCATGATTAAAGCGAAGACGAATAATGTTGGTAATGTGACGGCGAGAATAGTTACCCTTCAAATACCAAGGATAGGGAGAAATACAAGGCTGGATATTGTAATAATAGCGACCTTTATAAGATCTTCTTGCCACTGACGATAAGCGTAATGTTTAAGAACAGGGTAAAAATCGGGTAGAGGAACTGCAAGTTTAAGTAGGGATTTTCCATTACGAGCAGCTCGCTTAGCGAATAAATCCGCCTGTTCATTCCCATAGATACCTACATGACTAGGGACCCAGACAAAAGTGAGAACCACCCCATATTGATGCAAAGTATAAATGAGACTTTTAACATGATACAAATACCAGTTAAAAGAAAGATGAGATGACATGAGCGACTGAACTGCACTGAGGGAATCCGTATAAATAGCTGCTTTAGGTATAGAATGATGCTTAATGTACATGAGAACTTGACGAATAGCAAACATTTCCGCAATGTAGATAGAAAAGTCACTGGGTAAACGATAGAGTTCAGCAACATTGGTATTGACAATATAGAACGCTGCTCCAACGCCAGAAGAGTTTTTTGAGCCGTCTGTATATACGTGGACGCCAGAACCACTTAGAGCAAAACGTAGCTTCTTAAAAGGAGGGCCAGTCAACGAAGAACCAGGAATAGAAGAGGAAAAAGAAGATGTAGGGGAGATAATGATAGAAGGGACAAAAAATAAGCAATCAAAATTTACTGAATAAACGGGGGAAGAAGCAGTGCGTAAGATAGTATTTTTATAGGAGAGAAGAAATTGATATGCATACAACAAAGCAGGCATCTTACGACGGCGGGCCTGTGAAAGAAGAGAATATTCATCTAATAACTGCAATTTAGGAAGCAATGGGTGTTGAGCCAGAGCAAATCTTTTAAGTAAATATTTAGATGTTATCATTTTACGGCGAATTGGAAGAGGGAGCTCACCGGTCTCGACAAGGAGAGCATTAGTAGGGGTAGACAACAATGCTCCAACACAAGTTCTCAGGGCTTTAAATTGTAAAGTATTTAAGTGGTTAAGAACAGAATCCGGCGCAGTATCTATAACATGCGCACGGTAGTCGAGTCTAGAGCGAATAGTAGCGGAATATAACAACTGAGCTGTGCCAGGGTCAGAACCCCATGATCGTCTAGTAACCACTTGGAGAATGTTAATATACGTATCAGAAGAATTACGTAACTGAGTAATATGATGTTTCCAAGATAACGAGCGGTCTAGCATAACACCAAGGTATTTATGGGAGGAACAAAAAGGAATGACATGAGAATCGAAAACAAGTGGCTCAGAGTTAAACCTACGCTTAGAGGTAAAAAACATTGCACAGCAGTTGGAGGTAGAAAGGTGAAGACCATGGAAAGTAAGCCATGTAATGACTTGCTCCATTAGCTGATATATATGGTGACGACACACATCGACATTACTATGAGAGTAATAAAGAACTATATCATCAGCATAAAAGAGAATTCGAGCTTTTTGGGTAACCAATTGTTCAAGATTACTCATGTACAGGGCGAAAAGCAGACCACTTAAAATGTCTCCCTGAGGAACACCGACAGATGACAGACGACAAGGAAGAGAAGAATAAGCGGATTTAAGTGAAAGTTTCCGATACGTAAACAAATTACGCAAGATGTGGAGAAAATGAGCAGGAAAACCTTTCTGTGCGAGATTAGTCCAGAGAAGATGAAGTGGTATGGAGTCAAAAGCTCCTCGTATGTCCAAAAAAATAGCAATAAGACAATCCTTACGAATTTGCGCTAATAAAATATCTATAAGTAAAATGTTAATAGCATCTTGAGCACAACGATCTTTAAAGTAGGCGAATTGATATTTGGGAACCAAATTATAATATTCAAGAGACCACAGGATTCGTTGAAGGAGAATTTTTAAAAACGTCTTGCGGATACACGAACCAAGGACAATCCCTCAAAAGCTGTTAGCGTCAGTGTGAAGTTGACCAGGTTTGGGGATAGGCACTAAAAAAAAATTATTCCAAGAGGTAGGAACAGAAGTAGTGAGAAGTATATTATTATAGAGAGCTAATAAAGCTTGTTTAGCACGTAGAGGGAGGATCCCGAGCATATCATATGATATATAATCAGGGCCTGGAGACGAACTCTTTGCGTTACACAAGGTGGCCTCAAGTTCAGAAAGGTGTATAGGTTGGAGTAATACAGAAAAGCGGGAAGAGCATGGAGACAGGAGGATAGTAAAGTCGGGCACGACATAATCAGGAGTGAGGGAGTTGAGAAAGATAGATAGAATCTGTGGAGGGGTGACAGAGGGTGGAATGTATTGAGAAGCTCGGGTAAGGGAACAAATTGCACTCCATAAGTGAGAAGACGAAGTATGAGCGTTTAGGGAGGAAATAAAGGATCGCCATGCAGCACGGCGTTTAGAAAGAAAAACTCGTCTAGCGTAAGCAATATATTGTTTAAGACGGAAATAATGATGGGGGGCTAATGTTTTCCTATATATCCGGAATAAACGGCGTCGTTTAAGAACCAGATTATGGCACTCTGAGTCCCACCATCGTAAAAAGGAAGAGGGGCGAGCAGAGTGAGAAGAAATAGGTTTATAGGGATGGTAAAGATCGAGATAATCTTGTATAAATTGAAAGAGAGTAGAAAAGGACAAAATAGTATCCCAAATAAGCTCAATACGATGGGTAACATAAGAAATAAAAGATACTCTATCAAAGTGACGGAGGGAGCGAACATTACTGATACATGTAGGAGCGGGAGAAGAACTAGGAAACCTACCAAGACCATACGTAATAATAATAGAGAAATGGTCGCTAGAATGTGCATCAGTAAGACGGTGCCAAGTTACAATCGAAGCCATCGCAGGACGACATAATGATAAATCCACAGCACTGGGAGGAGAGCCGGGGGGAGTGAGGCGCGTGGGAGAACCATCGTTTAAAATGACAAAGTCATGCGATTGGGAAGCAGTGAGGAAATAAGAACCCAGGGAAGTATCACTACTGCTTCCCCACATAGACTGATGAAGATTGAAGTCCCCTAAGAGGAGAAGCTCGTTATGAGAAGAAAATTGCTGCAAGAATCGACACCATTGAATATGAGAAATAGAAAGATCTGGAGGGCAATAAAGGTTAATAATGGAAAGGCGTTTATATGAGATACCAATAACGAACGTATGGGGTAGACAATACGAGATATGAAGACGTTGATAGGATAAAATATGGTGAATAAATAAAGCAACACCACCGTAACCAACACCATCACAGCGTTCAACATTAAAGCCATTTAAATAAAACTCAGAGGATGGGGAAAACCAAGCCTCCTGTAATGCTATAATGAATGGGGAAATTTCGTTTATCAAAAATTGTAACTCATACCGTTTAGAAGGAATACTCCTAGTATTCCACTGCAGGATACGTAGCATCTAAAGAGAACATAGTGTGCACACAGTCACGAAGCTTATAAAGTGTATGTGCGACATGTGGCTGGTACCCTAATAATTGAATAAGTTGTAGAAATAGTTGATGAATACCACTTTGGAGATACGCCTTTTGGCGTAGCACAGGGGAACTAGATGATTGAGAAGGAGCTGAAGGTAAACACTGAGAATTACGGGACGTAGACGGAATCGGGGACGGGGAGGATGAAGATGAAGTGGATGGAAAGACCGAGGTATGTGAAGACACTGGAGTGGGTCTGATGAGATTAAGACACCCAGACTTATCGAAACCAGGTGTTGGAATGGGACGGGGTTCTTTCATAACCACCTGAATAAATTTACGTTTCCTCGGGGTTTCCACAGGTGAAGAGGAACTAGTAGAAGGAAGAGGTGGAAAATGATGGGTATTATTGGACATGTCAAATTGGGTGGAGGGTATTCTAGCAGACGCCTGCCTCGGAAAAGGATAGATTTTATGTACACATAAGCTTTTTAAGGGCAGTTTGCTGTTGATGAGTAGGGCAGTTTGATGAGCCAGTATAATGTTCCTGATGACGGTGAACACAGCAGCAAATATTTTCCTGACACTCTGATGTAAGGTGATGTAACGCACAATACCCACATCGGGGTGACTTAGCCTGACAGTTTTTAATCGTGTGTCCATATCGCTGACATTTTGAACATATAATCGGAGAAAATATGAAAGGGTAAACCTCTAAATGCATTTGAAACAAAGAGACGTATTGAGGAAGAGTCTGAGAGCGAAAAACAATCTTAACTGTTCCAGTAGGAACGTAGGTCACTCCACTGGGCTCCACAACCTTACGGTTAAGCCGCTTGACCGATTTGACCCGAACATCAGATTTGAGGTATTTAAGAATGTCAGAATCAGAAACATTCTTTTCCACACCACGTATAAGTCCAACACGAAATATATTGGAACTGGGAATATATGTTTTCAATGAGTGAGTTGCAAGTATTGAATGACGTAGAAAGGAATTAGCTTGGATCGCGGAACTAAATTCCACCAATAATCTATTTCGTCCTTTGGGCGTTATACCTTTCACAAAAATATCATTATCGTAAAACAAGCGACCAAGCGCCATGGGATGTAGCCCACCAATATTTTTCGACTTAGTTGATTCAACAAAGACAATAAATGGACCAAAATGAGCCTGTTGATAAACCTCCAACTCTTCAGGAGGGGGGGGGGAGGTGGAGGAGGCGGCTGAGCGTCATTAGACTGTTGAGGTTGTAAAGGCTGCTGTAATGAATTCATATTTGAAGTGAGATTAATCAAATCGGTTTGCATCGGCACAGTTTCTTCACGACCAACATTGGCATTAGATGAGGGATCCGGTGCCTCATCTCCTCCACTATCAGTATCCATCACCAAAGCGTACACAGACACACACTCGCCAAACGTTCACACACTACTTGTCACCGCAGGCAAACACCAGACTGCAACCAAAGAACGATCCGCACCGTACGACACACACAAACGGACTGAAATGCAGAGCAGTCACCAAAGGTGATGGTGAGGAGTTCAGACAGAAATCCCAACCTGAGCAGGTCGGAGGGTGAATGCGCGACGTGGGCAAAAGCCCAAGTACCGTAGGTTGCTACGTCATGCACATTCTCAGAGCCAAAGAGTAATTAACCCAATTATCACTCAATGAAAAGGCCAGTTCAAGTGATAGTTGTTGTAGCCTTGCCAGTTGCACATTATTACTAGAGTGAATAATAATAATAATAATAATAATATAACAATAACAACAGTCCGCCTCTGTGGTGTAGTAGTTAGTGCCACTCCCGGAGGCCCGGGTCCGACTCCCGGCTCTCCCACGCAATTTGAACAGTGGTACGTGGACTGGAATGTGGTCCACTCAGCCTCGGGAGGTCAACTGAGTAAAGGGGGATTCGATTCCCTCCTCAGCTATTCTCGAAGTGTTTTTCCGTAGGTTCTCACTTCCCCTCCAGACAAATGCCGGGATGGTACCTAACTTATGGCCACGGCCGATTACTTCCCTTTTCCTTGTCTATCCCTTCCCATCTAACTTACCCATCACCCCACAAGGCCCCTGTTCAGCAAAGCAGGTGAGGCCATCTGGACGAGTTACTGGTCCTCCACCCCATTTGTATCCCCTAACCGTCCGCCTCCGTAGTGTAACGGTTAGTGTTATTAGCTACCGTCCTCGGGGGCCCGGGTTCAATTCCCGGTACTGCCAGAAACTTAGGAATGACACGAGGAGTGGTATGTGGTTGAAATGGTACATGCAGCTCACCTCCAACGGGGGTGTGCCTGAAAAGAGGTGCACCACCTCAGGATGAGAACACGAGTTTACTTACTATCCCCTGACCCAATGTCTCATGCTCTAAGACGCTGCACTTGAGGCGGTACAGATAGAATTCCTCGCTGAGTCCGAGGGAAGAACCCTGGAGGGTAAACGGGTTAAGAAAAAAAGAAAGGAGAAGAAGAAGAATAGTTGCCTGAATGTTACCTTTTACGCACTAGTAAATCTACTTGCACGAAGCTGACGTATTTGAGCACATTCAAATACCAACAAACTGAGCCTGAATCAAACCCATGAACTTGCCGAGACTGAAGACATACTTTACCATAATAAAGACCATCCGCGCTACCTTCTCATTCCTGGTGTGAAAATGGGAAACCACGGAAAACCATCTGCAGAGCTGCAGACAGTAGGGTTCGAACCCACCATCTTCCGAATACTGGATACTGAACGCACTTAAGCGACTGCAGCTACCGAGCTCTGTAGTATCGATTTTTAAGATGCCATTGGAATGTTGAAATTTTGCCATGCAAAAGAGGGTTATTTAATGTAACTCTAAATCATATAACATTGCTGTTATTCACCAAATGACACCCTACTGCTCCGCCTCTGTGGTGTAGTGGTTAGTGTGATTAGCTGCCATCCCTGGAGGCCCGGATTCGATTTCCGGCTCGGTTACGAAACTTGAAAAGTGGTTCGAGGGCTGAAGCGAGGTCCACTCAGCCTCGGGAGATCAAATGAGTAGAGGGGGTTCGATTCAT
The DNA here is from genome assembly GCF_040414725.1 of Anabrus simplex. Lineage (NCBI taxonomy): Eukaryota > Metazoa > Arthropoda > Insecta > Orthoptera > Tettigoniidae > Anabrus > Anabrus simplex. The sequence continues at coordinate 926,050,368 of NC_090266.1, forward strand.
TCCTCATCCGTCCTCGAAGTGGTTTTCCGTGGTTTCCCACTTCTCCTCCATGCAAATGCCGGGATGGTATCTACCTTCAGGCCACGGCCGATTCCTTCCCTCTTCCTTGTCTGCCCTTTCCAATGTCCCCATCCTCACACAAGGCCCGGGGGAGGTACTGGTCTTCCTCCCGAGTTGTGTATCGTCGTCGTCGCCCCTCCTCCCCCCCCCCCCCACACCGACCCAAAGTCTCTGGCTCCAGGCCACTGCCCTTGAGACGGTGGAGACAGGATCCCTTGCTGAGTCCAAGTGAATACCCAACCCTGGAGGGTAAACTGCATAGGTTGTGGCAGGAGGATTGACATTGTAATTTGTTACTTTGTATCGATGTACTTCTGTATCAACATGGTTGCTAGAAGAGATGCTACTTTCATAATAGCCTGTTTTCTTATGTTCAAGTCCATAAAAACATTACGTTTTGCTACAGAAGCGATATAGTGGCAGCGTAGTATTCGGCATTATTCTGCTCCATAATTATTGTTCATAGGAGAGTTGAGCATGTTAAGCACCTAAAAAAAAAATGCCTTTTAGTACTTCATTACTTTTGGCAACCTTAAGGGTAATTATTTATATCTCCTGCTACATGGTGATTATAAAGCATGGTGTTCCGCGTATTTTGTACAAATGCCGTGTTGAATACGTTTAATTATGTACGTCCGTATATGAAAGAATATATACTGTACCTGTATTGTGCGGAGTACCGTAGTTATGCAATGTTTTTTTTTTTTTTTTTTTTTTTGCTTTACGTCGCACCGCCGTAGTTATGAAAGTGTAATGCACACCCCTTCAGACTTGCGCTATCGGATAATGTCCTGGGCTAGCGCTCGTAACAGCTGTTTCTCGTGCACACAGAGCTGTCAGTCAGCTCGTAACCTTGGCATGCCTGCTGTAGAATAACTATGGCAGCATACCCTTTCAACCCCCACTCCCACAGGCAAAGAATCCATTGGGCCACCATTCTCATATCCACCCACGCCAAAAGCGGTTGCACCGCTGTGTCAATAATGTACCTTTCTTAACTATGTATGCCATGTTAATATTTCGATGGGGAATTTGAACTTCATAAGTAATAATAACGGACTTGTCTCACAATTTTACAAAGTGACATTTGCTTCGTCGACAGGAACTCACCGGTGAATTTCTTGACATCGATATTCACTTTCAGTTTTGGCTACGGATAATGAACTAGTCTCATCTGCGACATTCTCCTATGCAGGTAAGTCTTTCTTGGTTTTAGCCTAGGTTTGTTCCAACAAGCAATTTGCGTACGGTTTCGTACCGTTTCATGGTCTGATGTAAGCGCATGCGCGAGCTATGTACTCGTTGGGAACCATCGTTCAACAGCAACCTGCGCATGCGTTCACGATTACGCGGGAGATCCGTGGTCAGCACGTTTGCTCTGCTTGTTAATGCTCCTTCAACATGTCCTTATCATAGCAAGACACTGTTTCTTCTATAGAGAGAGAGAGAGAGAGAAAGAGAATGTTGGTAACTAAATTATTTATTTCACTACATGTAACTTATATGATTTAAACATAATTGCAAACGTGTAAAAAATAATAACTTGCCTAAATAATGGTCGTTTTCACTTTTGGGATATTATAATGCACCTCTAGATCATCTTCACTGGAGTCTGAGTTCATAAAATCATTAAAATCGCCTTCAATATCGGCATGTATCATTCTTATTATTATCTAGTGTCTGTTACTTTGTTAGTGTGTAGCCATATATGACTTTTTAACTATATAACAACACCGTACTTCTATTTAATTCTAATAGTATGTGTAATGTGTCGTCTGCTCCCGCGGCATGATGATGACCGATCAGCTGTTCACAGCTATGGACCACAATGCACAGCTCACAGTTATTTTGGTGTACTGCGCATGTCACTGACGAACAGTTCTTGTTCTGGACCACGAACTGCTTTGCCAATCAGCAAACTGGTTCATGAACGGTCCAAAGTCTGTTGAAACAACCGATTCCGAGTTCGCGTTTGAGTTTCAAATTTGTTGGGACGCTCTTTCCTTACCGCGCATGCGTCAGACAGTTTGCAAACTGTTCCTGTTCGTGTTGAAACAAACCTCCTATTGAATGAGTGTTCGGATGTTGAGTAGTAGCTTTTAAAGTGAGGAAACGTCGTAGAAGTGTACACTAATTAGGAACCATGTCGGCAACAGCAAGATTTTCTAGAATTAATAATACCGCCAGTTCCTTTATTGCTGAATAAAAATCCCTTCCATCATTATGGATCGAAAATTAATCAATTGTTGAGGAAAAGTAGAAAAATAATCTGCAGCATAATATTCGCAAAGTGTGCTGGTTTTTTCGACCATTACGTTCTCTGTTAAGATGCTGGCTGGAGCATCGAGAATTTAACTCAGATGTCGTTCTTGCAGTCAAAGCGTACTTTAAGCTGCTACATTACGATTTCCATGCAGCCGTTAAAAACAAATACTCGGAACCTTTCTTCTGTGTTCTATATCCATTCAACTGCCGTGTCGTTTTGAAACCATGGTATATCTTCTAGAAATTTTGGATTTCTTTTGTTTCCATTGAAACAATACTGAAAAGCTGCTTCCTCAACTCTGTCATATTATGTCGGACTTACTTTAACAGTGACATGGTCGTCTACAAAGCAATGAACTTTTCTTGTAAATATTTAGTATTAATACTGTTTTACTGTAATATTTCACCCTGGAATATAAGCATTCTTCCTTTATCAATGCAAAAGCTGTATTTTTTTTTTTCATAGGATTTGTTTGAGAACAGAATTATACATGCAAGGCATATCAACACCTTCTAAAAAACACTTTTCTACGGGAGTAAGCTGTCAAATTGCGAATACCAACCTTTAGGACAGATTTATTTTAGCGTGCGCTTGGTGGTCCTGTTATCCTAAGTAATACTTACTCTCTGCCATCGCGGTAAACTTTCACTTAAAACATACAAACTTGTTCTGCAGATGTGTAAAAGTCCCTTATTTCTGAAATATCACTAACGGAATCATTCAGAATTAAAATTAACTTATGACCCGCGCAGTATACATAAGTATACATATTATCTTTGATACATGCTTGCAGAGCATGGTATTTTACACTCATATAACTACAAATGTTAAGATCTAATCAGTTTTTTTTTCAGTATCTTAATCATTCTCCCTTTCTTAATCCGTTTACCCTCCAGGATTGGTTTTTGCCTCGGACTTAGCGACGGATCCCACCTCTACCACCTCAAGGCCAGTGTCTTGGAGCATGAGACTTCGGGTCGGGGGTTAAAACTGGGAAGGAGGACCAGTACATTGCACAGGCAGCCTCACCTGCTATACTGAACAGGGGCCTTGATACCGCAGCGTCATGTTAGGTACCATCCAGGGGTGGTGCGTGGTATTGTTGCAGTGTTGCACAACTCCCAATAACTTTGCACTTCATTTGTCGATTTTCTTCTAACACTGCTAGCTTCGAATCAAACTCAGGGGGTTTGCTATCTACGGCAACTCCCTAGCGGACAGCGCGGTGCAATGCACCACAGCAGGGGCGAACCTGTATAGCATCATGTAGCATGCTCGCCAGTACCGGTCTCAGGGAGCTGCACGAGACTAGCAAGTCACCTATCGAGATACAGTTTCAAATATCCCCGTTAGATTGCGCCACTCTGCAGAGATTACTTCATTCCTACTTTCTCTTATTTCGCAAAGGTAATTTCATTTCCATTTTTTAATTTACAAATTTCGCTTTACGTTGCACCGACGCGGATGGGTCTTACGGCGACGATGGGATAGGAAAGGGAGTACTAAGGAAGCGCCCGTGGCTTTAATTAAGGCACAGCCACAGCACATGTCTGGCGTGAAAATGGGAAACAGCGGAAAACCACCTTTACGGCTTCCGACAGTGGTGTTCGAACTTACTATCACCCGAATGCAAGCGCACAGCTACGTAACCCTCACCGCGCGGCCAACTTGTTGGGTAATTTCTTTCCCACGCCATACCAGACCACCCACAATATTACCAACATCTTGCTTCAATGAAAAATAGGACGGCAAATTTTCAATTCAAATGAGGCAAAAGTAACTGTGCCAAGCTGAATGGCTCACACGGTAGAGGCGCTGGCCTTCTGACCCCAACGTGGTAGGTTCAATCCTGACTCAGTCTGGTGGTATCTGAAGGTGTTCAAATACGTCAGCCTCGTGTCAGTAGAACTCCTATTGGAAAAAATTCCGTCACCTCGGCTTCTCCGAAAACCGTAAAAAGTCGTTAGTGGCACGTAAAGCCAATAACATTATTATTAAGAGTAACTGTAGTTACAGTGTATAATTAGCCTCTTTTTTCCTGGCTTGTAACTGCCAGATATATTTCAGTTTTACTAGGAATATAGTTCATTACTTAACGACAATAGAGTTTCTTAGTACTTATGTAAGCTATAACAATATGATACTCAAAAGTTTGGTGCAACACCCAGCTTCAGGTACCGCCAGCCGCCACTGGTACCATTCTGTCATTTACATGGATTTGAAGCGAGAAACCACTAAAATTTGCTTCTGAAATGGCCGAGAGTGGAATATTTAACCCACCTATGCCTGCTTGCACACCGTTCCGGTTCCTGAAAGCAGTCATAAATGTTCGACCCAAAGCTGGAAGTCGATTCTCTCAAACAAGAAAGCTAACCACGCTAATAATTCATAGTTTACAGCAATGGAGTGTTTCGTTTGTGCTAGTAAGACTTATGAGCGTGATCAATGGGATAAAAATAATAATAAAAATACCAAGCGAGTTGACCGTGCGCTTAGGGTCGCGTAGGTATAAGCTTGCATTCGGGCGATGGTGGGTTCAAATCCCACCATCGGCAGCCCTGAAGGTGGTTTTGCGTGGTTTCCCATTTTCACACCAGGCAAATGTTGGAGCTCTGCCTTAATTACGGCCACGGCTGCTACCTTCCCAATCGTAGCCCTTTCCCTTCCTTCCGTCGCAGAAAACATTTGATGTGTTCGAGCGACGTTAAACCACTGGCAAAATAATAATAATAATAATAATAATAATAATAATAATAATAATAATAATAATAATAATAATAATAATAATAATTGTACCGGGTGGTACACCCCCCACGCCGCTAATTCAAACTTTGCGCCAGTTGAAACTCCTCTACTGGAGGAAGTCTGAACTTTATCTACTGTGTTAATTTTCAAGTTTCTCAGAAGATGTCATTACTTGGAAATTTTGAAGTTTCTGAACTGGGTCGTTTTCGATGTATTTTTGTTTTGCCGTAGTAAGAAGTGTGGACATTCTCTTCCAGATGGCACTACTGAAGAACTACAATTGTGCACCCTAGTGCGAAGTGAAAGAACTATGTTTTTGGAGAAATTTTGAATTCATAAGTTTGTTCTTTGTTAAATTTCTTTCAGTTATTGTTTAAGTTGGCAATATTAACCCTTTCTTTCTGCCAGTTTTGAAACTGGCCAATCATAATTTTCTGTAATTAATTTTCCACCAATAAGGTGTTTCTTCCTCATCTAGTGTAGGGGTTTTCGTCGTTAACCAATAAAATTTTTGTGGGAGGGTGTTCTCATTCCTGAAACGCCTCGAACTTTCCACGAGGGTATATAAACTGCTGATTTTCGGGTCTCCTGGCCACTTCAGTAACATCTATCAGTGCGTAAAGTACGTAGCAGGGGGCGGGAAGCGCCTCTTTCTTCGGGCAGCAGTTCAGCCACCAGGTAATGGCCGTTTAATAACTTCTTTTCTTGTCAGCCTTTCCACCATGTAACTTTTCCCCTAAAATGTAAAGACACTTAGTATCAATTCTATCTTTTAAACTACATATTGGGATAGAGAGTGCTTAACCCTCTCGAGCTCCCACTCATATTGCATTGAGGTGAACTTATTTTCACAACCGTTTCTTCCTTAACGTAATGTAAATTGTTTCCTTCTAAAAGTCACCTCTTTAGTATGGGATTAGCCCTTGCAGTAACGGCCTAGTGCCAAGTAGGTTTTATATAAAGTGTATTAGGAGTGCAAGAACGCCTCCTCTCAAGTTGGTATTTTAGAGGCCATGTAATTTACCTGTTTCTTTACTTAATAGGCCTCAGTAGGTTGGGTATTTTTACCCCTGTTTTCAGGTCCTTGGAGGACAACTTGAATGTGGAGTTTGGTGTGGCCTTTGATAGGCTTAAATTTTGAGAGCGAGTTGCTCTTTCTTGAAAATTGAGTTGTATGCCTCGAGGAGGCTTTACCGTGTAAAGAGGAGCAAGTGTTCCTAGGCATGATTGGGGTCTTCTGCCCCTTTGTTGAATTCTGTATATCGTAAGGTTGGGCTTATAGCTCAAGAATTGTGTGTTTGGCTCTCGGAGCCCAAATCCTGTAATCACTGTAATTGTACATTTTCGAATTGTGTTTCGGCTACTGAGTACCTGTTCTATTTGTTATTTCTTAATCTTGAAAAGAAAATATAACCTTGTTAAATTTTATCTTAACTTTAATTTCGTATGTTGAGACCTGTTCACTCCCGCACCTTCTTTCACCTCTGCACATCCACTATACTCCGTAACAATAATAATACCTTGCCAGGCTGAGTGGCTCAGACGGTTGAGGCGCGGGTCTTCTGACCTCAACTTGGCAGGTTCGATCCTGGCTCAGTCCGGTGGTATCTGAAGGTGCTTAAATACGTCAGCCTCGTGTTGGTAGATATATTGGCAAGTAACAGAACTCCTGTGGGACTAAATTCCGGCACCTCGGCGCCTCCGAAATCCGTAAACGTAGTTAGTGGGACGTAAAGCAAATAAGATTGTTATTATTATTAATAATAATCCGCTGGGTTCCGTGGTTCAAATCCTCGTCACTCCATGTGAGATTTGTGGTGGACAAAGCGGAGGCGGGATAGGTTTTCCTTCGGGTACTCCGGTTTTTCCTGTCGTCTTTCATTCCAGGAACACCCTCCAATATAATTTCATTTCATCTGTCAGTCATTAATCATTGTCCCAGAGGAGTGCGACAGGCTTCGGCAGCCGGCACAATTCCTATCCTTGCCGCTAGATGGGGCTTCATTCATTCCATTCCTGACCAGGTCGAATGACTGGAAATAAGCTGTGGATTCTCTTTTGATTACTATTATTATTAGTATTATTTTTGTTATTATTATTACTACTATTATTATTATTATCATCCTTATATTGGACTTACCGATGAGCACAGAGGTGTAAGATGGTGCGAGCATGAATGGGTGGACAGAGAAAATATCAAATCTTAATTTAAAAATCTAAAATTTGAAAATTATTTATTTCCTTTTTTCCTGTTTTCTCTTTTCAGATTTTAAACTTTGTTAAACAATAACAAATAACAGTTGGATAGACAGAAGGGGAGCTCTTCAGCTCTTATAACAATAATTACTTCAAAACCTAAGAATGATCAGTTACAAGAGACATAATGATTTTTAAGAGATGAGTTAGGTTGCTCAAACGTTACACTATTACAAGAGCACTACTGCTCCAATCAATTAGAAGTAAGGAGACGGGGCTCCAAAATTTACAACATTCGAAAGAACGTCTTTGCTCCACACCATTACCTAGGAGACTACTCTCCAAAATTTACAAAATTCTAGCCTCTCCAAGGCACAGTCTAACTTTTACATTAGGTAAAATACAACCAGTTTCCACTGTCTTATTCGCTCGACAGTCTAAGTTACATTTTAAGAATAATTAAACATTAACAGAGGCAATAAGTGCCCATTCTACCTGGCCTTGGTGAAAAAAGAAAAGATGTAATGTGTCGGCCGTAAACCAAAATGTTAGGAGGCGAACGCTTGCACTCCTTGAAATTCACTTGAAAATTCTTAAAACCATATGTGGGCTTATGACCCGAAGTTACAGAGGGTAAGCCTATACTACGGAGGTGACTAGATGGAGAGACAATTGTAAATTACAAAAGGAAGAGATAAAATTTAAAGTTTACGAAATCATAGTCACCCCAATACCAAGTTGAATAGGTATTAAAGGAGGGTTCACACTCTTTATTCCCTAGGTTAGAATGAAGTCCTTAGACTTATTTGAAAATGTGCATCGAAAGATTGAAATTTACATTACGAAATAATTTTGAAACCTTATCCTCAAGTTAGCTTTCTGAGACAATCACATGATTAAAATATGTCTGCCATTACCTTGAGCTGGTGGACCTTCCGACGATGGGTGAGGCTTGCCCCCTGCCTCCGACACACTTTAAACCACTTGACTGGAGCGACGGAAAAGACAACATGGCCCAAAATATCCCAGCTTTTATAGCGGAGAGGAAGGTTCCAGAAGTATCTGGGCCGAAGCCCTGTACACGCCCACGATTTTGATTGGTTACAGAGCTAAATACCGAATTGTTTTATTAGTGAAAAATGCATATGAAGAAGGAAGGGATAGCAGTGCTAGTAACTTAGGAACACAGAAAAGAATCTACAAATATTACAGTTTTGCAAAATTAGAAACTAAAAATTTCTTTGAAGATCCATTTTTATATTCCCACCTGAGGGGGCACATAAGTCGACAGTAAGGCACACGATGATAAAATAAGAACTTCTTGTACAAGAAAGTTCACTTTGCGTATTGCAGATGGCCTTCTGTAAGGCGCTCACTTTAAATGAACGGGGTTGGTTTACCTCCCGTGCAGACTTCCACCCCCGAATGTTCTTCCACGGTTGACACAGTTTTGAAATTTAGCATTTGAAACAAAATTTGAAATTTACGGATCGAAGTCAAAAAAATTCTTGATGGAGAGTTCATTCACCAGATATTTTGAAGAAAATAATTCTTGATATGATTTGTGACGTTGTAGAAGTCCGGTCAGTTATGCCCAAGATTGACGGCAAGAGCGGCCGCCACTGCTGATGCTAGGGTGGGGGGGGGTCGCCCGGACCCCGCAAGTACACTCAGGTACGGCTCTCCCGCTACGTTGAAAGGAGTAACCATGGTGATGGTTGCCACGGACCAAATCTGGAATTCTGCCCAATGATGAAGTGGGCAGTTGTGGAACCGCATCTCAGCCCTTGGCACTAATGATGCTGCTCAAGTTTGCTGTAGTGAAGGAGACTGGACCAGAGTGAGATGGGCCCTTACCCCGCGCCAGCATCTCTCGCCTCAGATGAAATCAGGACACTGCAACAATAAGTTCCTGGGCAACAGTAACTGATTTTCTGGAGAGAGTTTGTTTTAGATTTTTGGTTTTTAGTTGGTGGTGCAGTTAAGGCAGGTGGCATCAAGGAAGAGTGTGTGGAATCCAGGCTCATGCTAGGAGGCAGGGGCAAGGTAATGGCAGACTGGAAAATAAATTACTGAAGGGAAGGTTTTTACAAGGGTTGACGCACCAAAAATAATTGTTTACATAAAAATCTTCTCACTGTTAACAGAGGCAGAAGGCCTCCTCCATTGACTTATGAAAACCTAAGATTCTGAGCTGCTATGGAAGTAAATATAATTAAATTAGCGACGCCATAACTTGGTGGCCTATACTGTAAAACACAGATTCCATACAGGTTTTACTTGGGACAGATGAACCCTAAAATTCCTTTTCGGTGTCTGGATTACTCGCCAAGAGGGTGACTGGCGTTAAGAAATCCAGAATAATGCACGGCCCATGAAATCTCGGGGGCAAGCTTGCCTGCAGGAACACAGATTTTCGCCATAACTTGGTCCCCAACCTTTAAATTGGTGGGTCTCCGTCCATGATTATATCTTTCTTTCATTCTCATGAGAAGCTTTAAGATTGCTTTTCGCCTTTCTCCACAGATCCCTAATATTATTGGAGTCTATTGTGTCTGGCAAAATCTCATTGATTGAACATAGATCAGACAACGGCGTGTTAGGAACGAACTTAAACATGAGAGATTCAGGTCTAAACTTGTGTGACACCTGAACAGCCGAGTTTAATGCAAAAGATAACCAATGAAATGAAGTATCCTACCTGGAATAGTCTTCATGATGAAAAATTATCAAATCAGATCGAATATTGCGGTTAACCCGTCCAGCAAGAGATGGTTGTGGGTAATAGGCAGATGTTATTACATGTGAGATGGATAGGTCAAGATAGAATTTGCGAAATAAATTAGAGGTGAATGCCTTGGCATTATCAGAGAATATATATTGACAAGGAAGAAAAAGAAGCAAAAATAGTATTAATGCAAGAAATGGTAGACTGAGTGGTGGCCAGCTTAGTCGGAAAAAGCCATGAAAACCGTTTGAAACCATCTACACACACAAGGATGAATTTGTTCCCGTTCCCCTTCGATTGGGGGAAAGGTTCGACGTAATCTACATATAAGCGCTCCATAGGACGAGATGCTTGATGAGATGACAATAACCCTGGCTTACTGGACAAAGTGGGCTTATTAAGCAAGCAAGATTTACAGGCTTTAAGCATTTGCCTAATTTCGCCGTCCATACTCTTTCTGATGAACATTTCTCTAATTTTCTCTGTAGTTTTGAAGATGCCTGAATGTCCTCCTAATCGAGTCTCATTGTAGTACTTGAAGATCATAGGCGTAAGAACAGCTGGAACTAAAACTTTCATCTTCTGATCATGCATCGAAGGGTAACACAGAACCCCATACCTCAGAACATCAAGGGACAACATGCTCCCTAGAAGAAAGTGTTTCCATAATAGTAGCCAGCACTGGATCGTCCCGCTGATATTTTTCAACGTCACAGAATAACATAGGGGCATCAGTCAAGATAGCACTTACACAAGAATGTATGGAAATAGAAGAAGAAGAACTTTCCTCCCTCTCAGTGGAATCAACCTCACCAGAAAACGTGCGGTTTAACCCATCTGCGACCACATTCTCTGATCCCCGAATATGTCGCACGTCAAATTGAAACGCCGAGATGCGGATGGCCCAACGGGTGATACGTCCTGTCTGACGGGGCCTAGCCAAAACCCAGCTCAACGCCTGATTGTCGGTTTCTAATTCGATCTTCAAGGTACAGTCAAAACTTCTCCAAGGCAAACAGGACCGATAGTCCTTCTAGCTCATAAATGGAGTACTTGGCTTCTTGAGCCGATAAGGTCCAAGACGCATAAGCAATTGGTCGCCTTCCGAATTCAGTTTCTTGGAGGAGGACAGCCGCAAATGCAAATGATGAGGCGTCTGCTTGAACGATTAACGTCTTAGAGAAATCTGGCACAGCTAAGATTGGAGCGTTCAGAGAGTTAACTTCAAGTCTTCGAACGCAGCTTGCTGCGATGCCCCCGTTCAAACTTGACACCTTTCCTACGGAGTAAGTTTAGGGGCGCCGCAATATTAGCAACGTCGGGAATAAACTTCCTGAAGAAATTCACCATGCCAATGAATCTAGAGATTCCTTTAACATCTTTCGGAGGCTTAAAGTCACGAATTACCTGCGTTCTGGAATGGTCGAATTAAACTCCATCGGGCGACATGATATGCCCTAAGAAGCACATACAAGATTTAGCAAAAGGTACCTTGTTCAACTTTACTGTCAATCCTGCCTTACGAAGGCGATTTAAGACTTCCTTAAGATGATCTAATTATTCCTCAAAAGTTTCAGAAAAATCACGACATCATCAAGGTAATGGTAAAGTTATTCGAATTTGATGTCGGAGAAGACCCTATCTAGCAGTCTAGTAAGAACCGCCGCGGCCGAGGGGAGCCCGAAAGGCACGTGAATTAATTCGCACAAGTTCCAGTCTGTAGCGAAAGCAGTCAGGTGTTTCGATTCTTCTGCAAGAGGAATCTGGTTATACGCTTGGTTACGATCTAGGATAGTGAAGAACTTAACCTTACGAAACCAAGAGAAACATGAATGCAAATCAGGAAGGGGCACTGATTACAAGATGACCTTACGGTTTAACGCCCTGTAATGAACAACAGGCCTGAAGCCACATTGGGATTTCGGGACAAGAAAAATGGGCGATGAATACACCGACTTTCAAGGTCGAATAATGCCATCCTTCAACATATGATCAATAATCTCCTTAAGGGCCTTCATTTTAGGTGCTGATAGCCTATATGGAGGAAACCTCACAGGGATTGAATCAGTTACCTCAATCTTATATTCACTTAGGTCAGTAGCACCAAGGGTTTCCGAAAATACATCGCGAAATGACTGACATAACTTACAATTACTATCCACCTGGTCCTCAGGTAAATGTCTAAGGTCTAACGACATTTTACTCTGGATAGGCGAAATTGAAGAAGAGGGACCATACAAGCAAAGTTATAAAAGCAGTCACTATGGATTGAAAGTAGGAATCAGGTATGTACTCAGATTCATATAAGCCAGGCTGAGTAGTTTAGACAGTAGAACGCTGACCTCTTGAGCCCAACTTGATAGATTTGATCCTGGCTCAGCCTGATTGTATTTCAAGGTGCTTAATTATGTCAGCCTCATGTCAGTAGATTTATTGGCATGTAAAAGAACTCCTGCGGGACAAAATTCCAAGCTTTCACAATGAGTTTAAAAGAAAACATTTGCTAAAAATTGTCATAAATGGCGCTTGTCATATCCCAAAAAGAAAAAATCCATGGTGCAACAGCCCCAAAGGGCCTTGGTCTAACAAGTGACTGCTGCTCAGCGTGAAGACCTACAGATTACGAGGTATCATATGGTCAGCACGATGAATCCTCTTGGCCAGCTGTTATTCTTAGCTTTCTATACCGGGGCCACTATTTCACACTCAGATAGCTCCTCAAATATAATCACGTAAGCTGAGTGGACCTCGAACCAGCCCTCAAATCCAGGTAAAAATCCCTGACCTGGCAAGGAATCAAACCCAGGACCTCTGGGTAAGAGGCAGGCATGCTTACCCCTACACCATGGGACCGGCTGTCACTTCCCTAACATGACAAAAATACCCAAATTTACTGGAAAAGATTGTACTGGTTAAAAGTAACTTTTATTAAAGAGTATGGCAAGAAATATTTAATTATAAAAGACAACAGTAGGGGACAAGGTACAAAATGCCTGACGCTAATTCTTCTGTACACGAGTCCACTCAGTTTTTGTGTCTGTAAGTGTATATTATAAATGTCAAAGCGTTAAAAGTTGTATTAAATTCATGTAGAATTTTGGTGTGATTTTCTTTTTTTGTTCTGCATACCATTGTGTACCCAAAAGTTCTCAATTTTGAAGCAAGTCTTTATGTGTCTTTAATATGTCTACTGCTTGAATAATGGTTGTGTGATGTCATTCCTTTGTTCATGCTGCTTGGAATATGACCTCGTTGTTCTGTGTTTTGTGCACGAGGCTGGCAGCGAGAGTATGGTTGGAATTGCTGAGGAATACTCTGCACTTCATAGTGTTTAATACATAAGACCTATCTGTGTTGGTGCGATGTAAACAAATTAGCAAAAGAAAATATCTTCATTATAATCTCCCATGATGAAGGATACCAGTGTAACTTGAACGGTGATGTTCTCTGGAGCGGTTAGAAGTGCCATACTGGGATCTGTGTCCCTGGTTCTTGTCTTATGTGACAGTGATATCTAGGAATTTGACTGACCTATTAATCATACTGTGTTGTGCATTAAAGGTCTGTTGTGGGTGAACTGTAACTTTAATTTGGGAGTCCCTAATCAGCTCTTTTGAGGACAAGTGTCACTTAAAATGGGCAACAGAGAAGAACAGAACTTTCCTGTGGAACCCAACCTGATGACCCACTGGAGAAAAGTTTCTAAGAGTTGTAATAGAGCAATGTCAGAATGCTTACAGGAATTCATGGAGGGCCTTCTGTCAGCCAAACAGACATTTCCACAAATGAGAATTAATAAATGTGGGACTAACATGCTAAACTTAATTTGTTAATTCAGCCCCCATCGTTCATCTACACACCAGAAGAGGAAGGGAAGATAGAGATCGAGGCACTTTATTAAAATTAATATTCCATATGCCACCTCTGTGGTGTAGTGGTTAGTGTGATTAGCTGCCATACTTCAGGCCCATGTTCGACTGCCGGCTCTGCCACAAAATTTGAAAAGTGATATGGGGGTTGGAATGGGGTCCACTTAACCTTGAGCGGTCAACTGAGTAAAGGGGGTTCGATTTCCACCTCAGCCAACTTCAAAATAGTTTTCCGTGGTTTCCTACTTTTCATCCAGGAAAATGCTGGTATAGTACCTAACTTCAAACCACGGCTGCTTCATTCCTTCATCCTTGTCTATCCTTTCCAATCTTCCAATCACCCGTAAGGCCCCTGTTCAGCATAGGAGCCTGGGTGAGGTACTGGTCCTTCTCCCCAGTTGTGATCCTCTGAACCAAAGTCTCACACTCCAGGACACTGTCCTTGAGGTGGCAGAGGTGGGATCACTCGCTGAGTCTGAGGGAAAAATAAACCCTGGAGGGTGAACGGATTTAGAAGAAAGGAAAGAAATATTCCATATTCTAGAATAATCAGTATTGAACTAATTTTATCCAGTATGTAAAAAAATCAATGGGAGCCATTATTAGAGAAAGCAAAAGTGGTAAGCTTTTACAGGATCAATTGAATAATTGCTTCCATTAAACCATTCAAGAGTCCAAGTATGAATGGATTGAGGACTGTTTCTTTTTTAGTGGCAACTATTAATTACAACAGATACAAAAGAGTTAATATATGAAACTTCTACAGTAAGGCATTGTAGTCTCCAGGATTGTTTAGAACCTGCTTCCAGTGATGTAGAAGCTACAGTATCCGAGTAGTAGTGCCTATTAAAGTTAAAAACTTTTATTTTATAACCACCTTTTCAATACAAAGATAATGCACTCAATTATTTATAAAATATTCATGAGGTACATTGGTTAATAGGACATGTTTCGTTCATCTTTGCGAACATCATCAGCTATAACAAAGCCTAAGGTCAGGGCCCTGAGTTTATTTAAATGGTTAAAAATGTCGTTATATTAAAAGAATGGTAAAATTGTGATAAAAGTAGTTGTATAGTATTAAAATTAGATTGTAACATAGTATAACGATTAGCATCAAGAATTTTTCATAAAGTACAATGAATATTGATAATCTGAAAAGTAAAAACATTGTACTTTATGAAAAATTCTTGATGCTAATCGTTATACTATGTTACAGTCTAATTTTAATACTATACAACTACTTTTATCACAATTTTACCATTATTTTAATATAACGACATTTTTAACCATTTAAATAAACTCAGGGCCCTGACCTTAGGCTTTGTTATTTATAGCTGATGATATTTGCAAAGACGAACGAAACATGTCCTATTAACCAATGTACCTCATGAATATTTTATAAATAATTGAGTGCATTATCTTTGTATTGAATAGGTGGTTATAAAATAAAAGTTTTTAACTTTAATACATTATCTTCAATACGGTCTAATTATGAGATTTATCACATGTAGTAGTGCCTATTCTATAAATGATGTGAATGGAGCAGTCTATCACCTGCAGAACTTTGGAAACAGTGCGAGTTGGCCACGCAGTTAGGTGCGCACAGCTGTGCTCGTGCTTTGGGGAGGTAGTGGTTTTGAACCCCACTGAAGATGGTTTTCATTAGTTTCCCATTTTCACACCAGATAAATGCTGGGGCTGTACCTTAATTAAGGCCACAGACACTTCCTTTCCACTCCTAGCCATTTCCTGTCCCATCATCACCATAAGACCTGTCTGTGTCGGTGCGACATAAAGCTAATTTTATATATGAAAGGGGATAAGTCTGAGGAGTATCAGTGATGATAGAGCACTTCCCAACCCCACTGAGTGCATAAATTAGCCACCTACAAAATAATGGGAAGTGTCCACAGAATGTCTCATCGCTATGCTGGTCACAGGTGATATTCCGAAAATGAACAGCAATACTGCACATTCACTGTCTTTCCTTGGGGTAAGTTATGCATTAAGATAATGGTCACACACCAAAATCACTATCACCTTTACACTTCTGGCTTCTGATGCACTTTTTACTCACAAGGAAATTAACCTTTTGACTAGGCTCTCACAGACAATAATATTCTTTGCAGCAAAGCGCATGCATGCAGTGTTGGGTGGACGAGCCCGTGTACTGTCAGTTACGTAGGTTGAGTACAATCCTAATCTGTGTATATGTGAGAAACACTCTTTCAGTTTCCTGGTGTAAATACAACAGTGTTGTCACTGATAAAGATACAGCCCTCTTTTATTTTCACCTGTAAGTTAAGATATTTTCTTTCCACACCTACACAGGAATTTTTAGCCTAATGCTTTGTTTGAGGTCCCTGAAAACAAAGATCTTGTTCATATATATGCAAAAGAATTATATTCCTTGAAGGATTCCAGATCCATCAGTAACTTCCTCCTCCATACTAAAAACCCTGTAAAGACTGATTAACCAGTATATCAATGGTAAGATATTCACTTGTAAGCCAATACTTTCTAATTAATAAAAGTGCCAAGCCAGAGTATATTATACTGATAGGGCCATTTCTTAATTTTATTTTGCTAGTGGTTTATGTCACACTAACTAAGATAGATTTTCTGCAATGATTGAATGGGAAAGGGCTAGGACTGGAATGAAAGTGGCCATGGCCTCCATTAAGGTACAGCTCCAGCATTTGCCAGGTATGAAAGTGGAAAACCATATAAAACCATCTCCCAAATGCAAGTTCACAGGTACGTGGCCTGTATGTCACAGTCAACTTGCTTTGTTGATATGGTCATCTGGTTTGAGTGAGTACTGTGTTACATGAACAGAATACTGGATGTGGTCATACAGAGTGTGGTTCTGTTTCCCCATTTCTCTCTTATCTAATTGTAAATGATCTCTTTATTAGAATCACTAATTTTGATGACCTCATTTAAATATACTGTACATGGATAACCTATTATGCATTACCGTCACTAGCAAATTCATGCACAGGGCTGTAGCTAAGGCCAGGGTTTACTTGGGGTTAGAACCCCATCCCTCCCTTGGAGTTTTTACAAAAATAAATAAAAAGAAACTGACATTAACCAAGTGAAAGTTGATTCAAGGGGTTGACTCTTTCAAACATTCACAGAGACATAATTGTAAAACAAACAGATTTCTTGATCTATTTTTCAAAGAAGCCTTGAAAGTTGGAACTTAGACTGTAATCTGCCTTAAAACTACTGTATTCGCCATGATCATATTGATTTTGTTCTGTATTTTAATGTAAGATTTTTTAGTTTACCAGTACTGCAATCTGAATATCAACATAATATAATTGTATCAGTGTCCTTATAATAACACTTATGCATGCATGCACCATATACACACAAGCACCTTCATTATGTTCCATCATCATTTTGTAACTATTACTCTATCAGTTGATCCTGGCTACACTACTGTTCACACATATACTCCCAATGTTCCTTAAGAAGATATGAATTCAGGACAGTAATATCCATTTGCCATCTAATCCAAAAATAGACAAACCTTGCAGTTTTTACCAAATAAAAAGAAGAAATTGTCTGGGCTTATTCTACCCTATTTTACAGGAAACCTTTAAATTCTCACAGTAATGTCAGTATCTGGATGTTTCATTAGGTCTAAGACTGATTTGAATGAAGTAACATAGAGTACAAATTCGGTAAGTCCCACAACACTCTGTGAACCAGACGAAGGTCCACTGGGGTATGAATAAAACTTAAATCACAAGTACCTTATTGACTTCACACAACTACCGTTGTGACATCTTCTACTTACTGAGTTCTGATTTTGTGACCAAGACTTCTAATTGATACAGTTAAATATGCTCTAGCCCAACATTTCATATTTTACCACACAAGCAATATTTATGTAACACTTCACAGTGCCACAATATTATTGTTTTGCTATCCTTCATTAGATTTTGCAAGCTATCAGTTCATCAGAACCACAACAGCAGTAGTTGAACACAATGGAAATACATACACAGAATGAAAGGCAATGTTTTAATGTGATCATACAGGATAGCAGACACACATCAAAATCATTTTTAATTTTCAGACATAGGCCTACTGTAGGAACTGTGACAGTATGTTGTAAAACACAATACTTTTATGTTGGGTACTACAAGTAAGAACACGCACTGCAGTACAGTGCCTTGCTTCTGTATGCTGTTAGTCACTCCAGCTGTAAGGGCAAGCGACCTATTGTGACAAATGCAACACACCTGGAGGAATATCAAGAGTAGTACTCATAGAATGAATCACAACAAGCACACAAACTGGTTATGTAACTTGATGATTACAAACACTTGCTGTCCATCATAGACACGGACACTAGTGCCATGGTTGTTAGCCTGATGAACACCCATGTGCAGCAACTATGTATGTGTTGACAAACACCCGCTCTGTGTCATAGACACCCATGTGCAGCAACTATGTATGTGTTGACAAACACCTGCTGTGTGTCATACACACCCATGTGCAGCAACTACGTATGTGTTTTCGAAGACCTGCTGTGTGTCACAGACACAGATACTAGTGCCATGGTTGTTAGTCTGATGATCACCCATGTCCAGCAACTATGTATGTGTTTACAAACACTTGCTCTCAATCATAGACACAGACGCTAGTGCCATGGTTGTTAGTATGATGATCACCCATGTGCAGCAACTACGTATGTGTTTACAAACACTTGCTCTCAATCATAGACACAGACTCTAGTGCCATGGTTGTTAGTATGATGATCACCCATGTGCAGCAACTACGTATGTGTTTACAAACACTTGCTCTCAATCATAGATACAGACACTAGTGCCATGGTTGTTAGTATGATGATCACCCATGTGCAGCAACTAAGTATGTGTTTACAAACACCCACGGTGTGTCATAGACACAGACTCTAGTGCCATGGTTGTTAGTATGATGATCACCCATGTGCAGCAACTAAGTATGTGTTTACAAACACCCACTGTGTGTCATACACGCAGACTCTAGTGCCATGGTTGTTAGTATGATGATCACCCATGTCCAGCAACTATGTATGTGTTTACAAACACTTGCTCTCAATCATAGACACAGACACTAGTGCCATGGTTGTTAGTATGATGATCACCCATGTGCAGCAACTACGTATGTGTTTACAAACACTTGCTCTCAATCATAGATACAGACACTAGTGCCATGGTTGTTAGTATGATGATCACCCATGTGCAGCAAC
Organism: Anabrus simplex; assembly: GCF_040414725.1. Lineage (NCBI taxonomy): Eukaryota > Metazoa > Arthropoda > Insecta > Orthoptera > Tettigoniidae > Anabrus > Anabrus simplex. The sequence continues at coordinate 926,069,486 of NC_090266.1, forward strand.
TAAGTATGTGTTTACAAACACCCACGGTGTGTCATAGACACAGACTCTAGTGCCATGGTTGTTAGTATGATGATCACCCATGTGCAGCAACTACGTATGTGTTTACAAACACTTGCTCTCAATCACAGATACAGACACTAGTGCCATGGTTGTTAGTATGATGATCACCCATGTGCAGCAACTAAGTATGTGTTTACAAACACCCACTGTGTGTCATACACGCAGACTCTAGTGCCATGGTTGTTAGTATGATGATCACCCATGTCCAGCAACTATGTATGTGTTTACAAACACTTGCTCTCAATCACAGACACAGACACTAGTGCCATGGTTGTTAGTATGATGATCACCCATGTGCAGCAACTACGTATGTGTTTACAAACACTTGCTCTCAATCATAGACACAGACTCTAGTGCCATGGTTGTTAGTATGATGATCACCCATGTGCAACAACTAAGTATGTGTTTACAAACACCCACTGTGTGTCATAGACACAGACTCTAGTGCCATGGTTGTTAGTATGATGATCACCCATGTGCAGCAACTAAGTATGTGTTTACAAACACCCACTGTGTGTCATACACGCAGACTCTAGTGCCATGGTTGTTAGTATGATGATCACCCATGTCCAGCAACTATGTATGTGTTTACAAACACTTGCTCTCAATCACAGACACAGACACTAGTGCCATGGTTGTTAGTATGATGATCACCCATGTGCAGCAACTACGTATGTGTTTACAAACACTTGCTCTCAATCATAGACACAGACTCTAGTGCCATGGTTGTTAGTATGATGATCACCCATGTGCAGCAACTACGTATGTGTTTACAAACACTTGCTCTCAATCATAGACACAGACACTAGTGCCATGGTTGTTAGTATGATGATCACCCATGTGCAGCAACTAAGTATGTGTTTACAAACACCCACGGTGTGTCATAGACACAGACTCTAGTGCCATGGTTGTTAGTATGATGATCACCCATGTGCAGCAACTAAGTATGTGTTTACAAACACCCACTGTGTGTCATACACGCAGACTCTAGTGCCATGGTTGTTAGTATGATGATCACCCATGTCCAGCAACTAAGTATGTGTTTACAAACACTTGCTCTCAATCATAGACACAGACACTAGTGCCATGGTTGTTAGTATGATGATCACCCATGTGCAGCAACTACGTATGTGTTTACAAACACTTGCTCTCAATCATAGATACAGACACTAGTGCCATGGTTGCTACTATGACAATCACCCATGTGCAGCAACTAAGTATGTGTTTACAAACACCCACTGTGTGTCATAGACACAGACTCTAGTGCCATGGTTGTTAGTAAGATGATCACCCATGTGCAGCAACTATGTATGTGTTTACAAACACTGGGTGTGTGTCATAGACACAGACTCCAGTGCCATGATTCATAGTCTTCTTTACTTTTTGCAAGTTGTTTTACGTCGCACCGACACAGAAAGGTCTTATGGTGACGAAGGGGCAGGAAAGGGCAAGGAGTGGGAAGGAAGCAGCCGTGGCCTTAATTAAGGTACAGCCCCAGCATTTGCCTAGTGTGAAAATGGGAAACCATGGAAAACCATCTTCAGGGCTGCCGACAGTGGGGTTCGAACACATTATCTCCCGAATACTGGATACTGGCCGCACTTAAGCGACTGCAGCTATCGAGCTCGGTGGTTCATAGTCTGACGATCACCCATGTGCAGCAACTATGTATGTGTTTACAAACATTTGCCATGTGTCATATACACGGACACTAGTGCCATGGTTGTTAGTCTGATGATCACCCATGTGCAGCAACTATGTATGTGTTTACAAACACTCGCTGTGTGTCATAGACACAGACTCTAGTGCCATAGTTTTTAGTATGATGATCACCAATGTGCAGCAATTATGTATGTGTTTACAAACACTTGCTGTGTGTCATAGACACAGACATGAGTGCCATGGTTCATAGTTTGACGATCACCCATGTGCAGCAAATATGTACGTGTTTGCAAAAACTCGCCACATGTGTGATGTGAAGCAAAATGGACAATATCAGGATGCCCACTGTAATACTATATTGTAGCAAATACACTTCCTATACATTCTGTTTATTTTTGGTATCACTTTCCTTCACATTCTGAATATATTTTGTGAAGTTTATAAGAACTAATACTCAGTGATAGGAAGAATAAAGGAAAAAATCAAACAGACTGAATTACAATTACCTACAAAATATTTTACACAAGTACAATTACAAATAACTTTCTCCAACAAGTAATCCGTAATATTACAATTACTGTTACTTAACAGAATGCTGGCCTTAAGTAAATCACTGACACTTTTTCACAGTGGAGCTGGTATATTACAAAAGTTTTCAAGAAAAAGAACATTACTTGGTTTTGTCCAATTCTTTGGCTGAATAGTCAGCATTGAGGTCTTAAGTTCAGAGGATCCCAGGTTTGAATCCTGGCTGATTTGGGGATCTTAACCGCGCATGGTTAATTCTTCTGGCTCAGGGACTGGGTGTTTGTATTTGTCCCAACATTCCCTTCTTCATATTCAGACAACACACCACACAACCAACCACCACAGAAACCCACCAAATAGTTTTTATTTGGCTTTACATAACAGCAACAAGGTCTTATTGCAACAGTGGGAAGAGAAAGGGCTAGGACTGGGAAGGAAGTGGCCATGGCCTTAATTAAGGTACAGCCCGGTTCGCATTTGCAACAAAGCTTGCACCTGCCACCCTACAGGTGTAAGGGAAAGGTGGTGGTGGTAGTAGTAGTAGTAGTAGTAGTAGTAGTAGTAGTAGTAGTAGAAGTAGGAGTAAGAGTAGGAGTAGTGGTGGTGGTGGTGGTGGTGGTAGTAGCAGCAGCAGTAGTAGTGGAAGAAGAAGAAGAAGAAGAAGAAGAAGAAGAAGAAGAAGAAGAAGAAGAAGAAATTATGTGACCATCAGCACTAGGTGGGACTAAACATGATAGCTTGGAACTTGGGAAATGTTCTTTTCCCATTATGTTTATTTTAATTAATGACATTTAGCATTTCAAATAATTTGTCATTTACTTTACAACAAAATAATTGGTTCTTGCTCATTGCTAAATGCAGATCTGTTTGGGGGAAAATGCATCTTTGCATTTACTGAAATGACATACTTGAACAATTGAAGGAACACCAGTGTTTAATTTTAAGAACATCTTGGGGTGAATAGGTACTGGTATGATTTTTTTAGAAGCTCTGGAAAGGTAAATAAAGCAACTCATCCAGCAGTGGTAAAATTGCTGGTTTTTCTGTAGTAGAACTGAAAAAGTTATCTTCATCATCATTTTCCCCCCATTTCTCCTTCTTTGCAATGTTTATCAATTGCTAGAATGTAACAATTACAAATTATGCTGCCATTCTCTTCCCGTTAGTGGAGTCATGTTTGCCACTAGAAACGTTGAAGCAGTGGGAGCGTACCAATGGAGATTGTGATAAGACCTTAGAGGAACAGATGGATAGTTTAATTACTTTTGTCAAGAGAGAAGTACAGACAGAAGAGCGTGTGTCCCTTGCTAATACTCGTTTCGGTACTTCTAACTCGCAACCGATGGATAGAGGAAAGTATTCTCCTTGTGAGACTCAGCTATGTGCTACTGCAGCTGACTTAGCCAATCTCAGTCTTACGAATCAGTGCCTATTTTGTGAAGGCAAACACAGTACCACTGACTGCCAGAAGGCCATGACCATGTCTGTTGATGAGAAAAGGAAGCTTCTGGCTCAGGCTGGTTGTTGTTTTGCCTGCACCAAGAAGGGCCATATTGCAAATCGGGTGAGGTGTTGTTCTTGTAGAGGGCGACACATTCTGGTGATGTGTAGCAAAGGCACAGCCAGTTCAGAGGTAGAAAAGGGATACATTGTGGCACGTCCTTCTTCGGAATTGCATCTCCTCGCTATTAATCACAACTTGATGTTTGGTGTCTCAAATGAAGTGTTCTTGCAGTCCTTCGCTGCTATTCTGTACAATGGTGATATGCAGCAAAGGGTTCGTGTTTTAATAGACAATGGATCACAACGCTCCTATATCATAAGAAGCTTGGCGAGAGAAATGAAGTATAATGTCATTGGTGACGAAAGTCTAATTCAGGGCCTCTCAGGGTGCATGCGCGTGGTGCATGCACTGTGCACGGTGCAAAAGACGACTTCGCTTGGTCGACCAGAGTGCAGACCCCCCACTCCTCTCTCCCTACACCTGTCTCCCCGTTCGGCCTGTCTCCGCGTTCCTCACCTTCACTGCTGTTTCTCCCCCACTGCGAAATGTTTACGTGTGGTGAGCGGAGACGCACAGTTGTATGGGACAAGGTTACCAGTGTTATTAAAAAAATTAAAAAAGTGAATTAGAAATACACATACATGTTTGAAAGGAATGTAAACATATTTTTTTTTTAATGCAGAACCCGTAACCAAAATGAAAATGCTACAGTACTGGAACAAAACTCATTTGTGGATATAGAATGCTCTTCTTCAAGCTGTTTCAACTTCCTTAATTCTTTCTCTCTGACGTCTCCTATGATTTCACAATAATTTTCCGAATGTAGTCTGTTGTAGTGTCTTTCAATAGATGATTTTCTTACGCACGTAATTATCGTCCCACAGATTAAGCATTTGGCGTTATCGTCACGACAAACAAACAAAAAAAATGCGAAAGTTCCCAGTTCGATTGAAATGGACTTTCGGAAGTCTTTGCTTTCTTCGAAACAGGTTGCTCCATTATTATGTTGTTGTCGTGCGCTTGTCTATTTCACTGATAAACACGTCGTCTACCACCAAACGCTTCGTCGCTCTCAGCACACTACACCATCCGAGTCAAGCCGAGTTGAGGCGAAGCGTACCGATGCACAGCGCACAGAGCCTATGCACCTCGCTCTGCACGCGTGAGAGTTTGGGCGTTTGAGAGGCCCTGGTCTAATTCATTCTGTGTTTGGAGGCTGTAACCTCAGATTGATGAGGCACCGATGTTATAAAGCTCATCTACGAGGGATAGATAGAGACTACGCCTGTAGGTTTTCAGTACTGGACCAATTGCAAGTAATCAGCTTCATTTTCCGTATCAAAATCTAATCACTAAATTTTACACTATTGAGATTCTTCCACCGTTTTGATACTTTATTTTGCCTTTTGGCAAATTTTTTATTTATATGTCAACAGTACATGTTTTGTTCCTTATTTAGGAACATCCTCAGCTGTTATAGTGGCTTAGATGAATGGTTAAGATTTTAAACACATAGATTTACAAATACATTGTTTCACTTAAAAACTAAATACGAATTAAGATAGATGATGTTAAAAACAATGTGGGGTTAGTGTGTTACTGGTATGAGAGCAGATGATTACATGGTTGATTGACTTAAAACTATGTCTATTCATTAGGATAGTTGTTCAAAAAATTTTTCACTTTGTTACATAAAAAGTCTGTATGCAATTAAAAAAAATTTAAAAAGTGAAAATTTTTTGAACAACTATTCTAATGAATAGACATAGTTTTAAGTCAATCAACCATGTAATCATCTGCTCTCATACCAATAACACACTAACCCCACATTGTTTTTAATATCATCTACCTTAATTCGTATTTAGTTTTTAAGTGAAACAATGTATTTGTAAATCTATGTGTTTAGAATCTTAACCATTCACTTAAGCCACTATAACAGCTGAGGATGTTCCTAAATAAGGAACGAAACATGTACTGTTGACATATAAATAAAAAATTTGCCAAAAGGCAAAATAAAGTATCAAAACGGTGGAAGAATCTCAATAGTGTAAAATTTAGTACTGGACCAAGCCAACATCGCTTCGTTTATCCTGTTGGCCAGGCCCAGCACGGAAATGGAGGAAGAGCTTCAACAATTATCTTTCAAGCTTATTGAAGACATGCCTGGGCCCATAGATATACTGATAGGAGCTGACATAGTGGGCAAGATCTGGTCAGGCAACAGAGTAATTCTTTCTTCTGGTGTTGTGGCTGTTGAAACTTTATTTGGCTGGACTCTAATGGGCAGTGAGAAGAAGACACCCATTGCCAGCTGCTGTACCAATCTTGCTACAACCTATACTATGACAACTATAGTTGACGGGGACATTGCTGATCTGTAGAAATTTGAGGCCATTGGTATCTGTGACCCAGCTGAGAAGCAGGATTGAAAAGCTAAGCGATGAACTGTTTTGGAACATTTTAAGAGTACTGTTGAATATGTGGACAGTCGATACCAGGTTCAACTTCCGTGGTCCCTTGCTTCAGAATAGCCCTCTAATTTTGAAGTGGCAGAGGGTCGGCTGGTGAGAACAACAAGAAAGATGCGCCATTCCAGGAATTTATTTGAAGATTACAATTCAATATTTTGTGAGTGGTTGAAGCTTAACATCATTGAAAAGGTGAAAGGAGAATGGTAAGGGACACTACTTGCCCCATCGTCCAGTGGTAAAAGAGACTAGCAATACTACAAAGCCTCTGCAAAAATTGCTGCTTTTCCTTCTCATAATGAATGCTTGGAACAAGGACCGAATCTCATTGAACTGTTACCCGACATTTTGATACAATTTTGAGAGAAAACCGTGGGTGTCTCAGCGGACATAGAGAAAGCTTTCTACAGATTGCGATTCATCCTGTTGATAGAGACTATCTCAAGTTCCTGTGGTGGGACCGTGATGGCAGGTTAATGACATTGAGACACTCCCGCGTGGTTTTTGGAGTGACCTGTAGCCCTTTCCTCTTAGCTGCAGTTCTCAATCACCATCTCAGTAAATGTGTTGAGAGTTATCCTGTAGAAGGTAGTGCAATGTTGAACAAGTTGAAGACCGGATTCTATGTCGATAATTAGCTATGTGTGTAGACAGTCCTTCAGAGGCTGAGTATCTGTGGACCCTTGCTACATGTGTTATGGCAGAGCAGGATTTAATCTCAGAGGGTGGGAGTTCTCAGGTGACTCTTCTGAAGAGTCGGCTCCTATGCTAGGACTGAAATGGGATCGTAAGAGTAACAAACTCAGTCTAAACATCAGTTGGTTGGAGAAAGCTACTCAGATAGGCTGTCTTACAAAGAGGAATGTTATCTCCAAGACACAGAAAATATTCAACCCAATTGGCTTTAGTGGACCTGCAACTTTGAGTTTGAAGCTGCTGTTACAGAACCTATGTATGGGAGAACCTATGTGCAACACAGGAGTAACCGTCAACCAAAGACTTTCTCATCAGGAGATTTTATGTGACCTCACAAGGATTTTATTTTATTTGTCGACGTTAACGCATCTTTGTTACTTTTATCATAATTCGTGTATACGGTTCTCACTTTTGTATGTCATTCCACCACCATCCAATCCTTCTAGATCCTCTCTCATTTCTCCACATTATTTTGTTTTATGACTATGTCTTTTGCTTTTATACTTTGGCTAGGCTGATGATGGTCCACAGTGGACTGAAACTAGTACCTATTAATACCATTGTAATGTTTTTGTAAACATCAAATGATTTTTAGTATTGAGAAGGTGGAACATTAAAATTTTGTATTTATTTCAAGTATTCCTATGGGAGAAGAAATTGGACTGGGATGACCCTATAGATGATGAAAATGAAAAGATTTTAAAAGCTTGGTTTCAACAAGTCTCTCTACTCAAAGAAATAACCATCCCTCTAAATATTAGGACGTCTCATAATGATTCACTGCACCTTTTCGTTGACACAAGTTACAAGGCGTATGCTGCATTTGTATTTTTGCACAGTGGGACTGAAGAGGGAGATATCAAGGTCAATTTGGTGCTGTCTAAGTCGAGGGTTGCACCATCCTTGAAACTTACGATGCCACGATTAGAGTTGATGGCAGCTACCATCGGGGCGAGATTGCTGAATTCTGTTTGAGATGCTATTGGTTGGACCACCAAACCCATTCATGCATGGAGTGATTCAAGCATGGTGCTTGCCTGGATAAGAAGAGGAGTGGTCAGTCTTTTTCAGGAATCGTATCAAGGAGATACGAAAATTAACTCAGGGTGTTGAGTGAAAGCACGTACTTGGACCTTTGAATCCCATTGACCTCACTTCTAGAGGATGTACATGAGCATTTTATCGCTTCACATTGGTGGGATGGGCCCCCTTGGTTGAGACATCACGATTCTTAGCCTCTGTCTTCGTGTACATACGTTTAGGAAGAAGTGATCAGTGAAATGCTTAAGAAAACTACTGTACTCCTCGTTGCGCACAAGGACCACGGCTGGTTGTATCGCTACTTCAGCAAATATGAACAAATTGTTCATATGGTGACCTGGATTTTTTGGTTCAAGCATAATGCCCTTTGTCGGAATGAGAAGAGGCATGGACCATTGTCAGCAGAATAAATTCTATTCGCTGAGAGTACTGTTTGGAGACTTGTACAAGAAGAAACTTTTCATTCAATAGATGACCACAGGATCTGCAACCTTTCTCCCTTCAAGGATGAAGCAGGTCTGATATGTGTAAAGATGCAGTTGACAGAAAGGGATGATGCCTGCTCATTTGCCACTCCTGTTCTGATTCCTCATGACCACACGATTGTGAAGCATTTCATTCTCCATCACCACATAAAGGAAAAGCATGTTGGTGCTCTTATGCTGTGGTGAATTTTAAGAGAAAATCTGTGGATACTGAAAGGATGTCAGGCAACACATCAAGTAGTGATGCTTGTAAGAATTTCGACGCTGTTTCTCCGCCGCTCCCTGCATCCAGAGTAAATGACGCCGCAATGTTTGAGGTGTGTGGGATAGATTACGCCAGTTCTCTCATTCTGAAAAGCGGCCAAAAAGCATGGGTAGCCCTGTTCACATGTGGAGTCTACAGGGCGATACATTTAGAGATTGTCACGTCTTAAATTACCAATTCTTTTTTGTTAGCTCTACGGCGATTTGTTGCACGTAGAGGAAGACTGAGTGTGATTTACTCTGACAATGCAACTTGTTTTTGAGGTGCTGAGAATACTTTTGCAGCTCTTGATTGGGATAGAATAGAGTTGTACTGTTCAGTTGAAAGGGATCAATGGAAATTCAACACACCGACTGCCTCATGGTGGGAAGGATTCTATGAGAGGATGGTTAAAAATATTAAGTGAGTTCTTCGACGAATCTTGGGGGGAGCATCATTGAACCTGGATGGGTTGTCTACCATTCTCTGTGAATGTGAAAGCATTGTCAATTCCAGGCCAATCACTGTTTCATCGCAAAACCAATCAAAATCTTGTTGCCTTGACACCGGAGATGTTCCTCAAAGATATTCGCAATAGTGGAGCCGGAGATATCGACGAAATTGAAAAGAACCATTTGGAGTATCATTTACGTTATCGACACAAACTCAGGGAGCAGCTGAGGGCTCGGTTCTGTTCAGAATACTTAGGCTCACTGAAGTGGATTCATTGCAAGAAGACTCGTCTGCCCTCAGTAGGAGAAATTATGTTAATTGGTTCAGATGATACCAAAAGAATCTACTGGCCACTTGCACTAGTGGAAAATATAATTCAGGGACATGATTGTAATATACGAGTTATTCGGTTGAGAACTGAAAAGGGAACAATGACTCGCCTGCTACAACGTGTGTTTCCTTTGGAGATCGATGGCCAGTCTAACAAGGATAGTGAAGAGGTGTTGGACCCTGTTGAGGCTTCTATTTTGGATTGTTGTGATCATACTGAGTCATCCAATGTCGTTCAGATACCACCACGTTTTAGTATTGACCCGCAAGTTACGCGATCTGGAAGACTGGTGAAAGCGCCGCATCGTTTAGACTTGTAGAGAAGGAAGATACCTTGTCACTATGTTTAGTAATTTTCATTTCAGAAAATTAGGTGGGAGGATGTGGCAGCACCAGTGTGTATCACAGAACTTTAATTGTACTCCTTGGATCTCTTTGGTAGGAGTGAGTGTTTTTTTGTTTCTGTGTGTAATCTTCTTTGTTTCAAACCTGTATTTTGGAAGATCTGTCCATATAGATTAAATAAAAGGATAAAGGGAATATCTGATAACTGCTTAATCATAGGATATATGACATTAATGAAATTTTCTTTGGGGAGCCTCACACCATTCGGGGAACTGTAATCCCCATCAGGCTGTCACTAGGAAACCCATGTAAGAAAACTTGATTCTTGTGTAATATTATTACATACTTACTTACTCCTCGGCACTAAAGATCATAGAGGGCCCTGGCCTCTCTGACAACTGTAACCCAATCTTCACAATCTTCAGCACACTTCCTCCATCTTCCTATTTCTGTCTTTCTTAAATACTCTTCCACATCATCCAGCCAACTTTTCTTGGGTCGTCCTTTCCATCTTCTGCCTCTTGGATTTGCTTTGTAGATTTTCTTGACAGACCTAACATCTTGCATTCTCTCTACATGTCTTAATCATCTTAATCTGTTGCTTTCTATTTCAGATATAATACTTGGATGTCCATAGAATTTTTCCATATCTCTGTTTTTCCTTATTTTCCACTTTTTCCTTCATTCCCTGGACCAAAAATCTTCTTCAATACTTTTCTTTGCTATCTGATTAACAGTTCTTCATCTGATCTTGTCATTGTCCTTGTTGTCCGACTCGTTGGCTGAATGGTCAGCGTACTGGCCTTCGGTTCAGAGGGTCCCGGCTTCGATTCCTGGCCGCGTCGGGGATTTTAACCTTCATTGGTTAATTCCAGTGGCTCGGGGGCTGGGTGTTTGTGCTGTCCCCAGCATCCCTGCAACTCACACATAACACTATCCTCTACCACAATAACACGCACTTACCTACACATGGCAGATGCCGCCCACCCTCACTGGAGGGTCTGCCAAGCAAGGGCTGCACCCAGCTAGAAACAGCCACACGAAATTATTATTATTGTCCTTGTTTCAGAACCATAAGATACCACTGGTCGTATTACTGTTCAATTAACTGTCAGCTTCAGCCTTCTACCAATGCTGCGTGACCTGAGCACTTTCTGCAAAGCTAAGTAATCTCTATTGCCTGCAGCAGTTCTCATTTTTAGTTCCTCTCTCATGTCATTATCTTTCATCACCAGCACTGTTAAATGTTTAAACTTTTCACACCTCTTGTAATTGATCCCGTTTAAATTTATGAGCTTATCTTCCATAATTGTGGCCCTCCTAGATGAGAATAAATACTGAGTTTTGCCATTATGCACTCTAAGTCCCATTTCTCCTGCCTCCTTTTCTAATCTGTCCAGTCCTTCCTCTAGGTCTTTCAATCTTTACGAAAGCATATCAACATGATCAGCATAGCCTACTTTCTGAGTTACAAGGTTAAACAGAGAACCGCCTGGATTACTGACCTCCTCCTTTCTTATCACATGCTCCAGAACCATGTGGATGAGCAGAGTGGACAACACATCCCCTTGCCGTAGACCTTGGTTTACTTCAAATACATTAATGAGATTTCCTTCTCTTTTACCATACTCCTGAGGGTCATTTGAACTGGTCTTATCAATTTACCTGGGAACTCCATGTCCATCATTGTTTGATACAGTTTCCTCCTTTTCACACTATCATAAGTCTGCCAGAAATTCACAAAAAGCTGATGTACATCCACATTATATTCATTGTATTTCTCCATTATTTGCCTGACAGTGAAGATGTGGTCCGTTGTTGATCTGCCTTGTCAAAAGTCACTCTGGTAGTCTCCTAGTACAGTACCTGCTCAACCAGTAGAGTGAATATCATACAGAAAACCTTGCCTAAGAACTTATAAACCACATTAAGCAACAATATACCTCTAAATTTTCACAATATTTTTAATCTTTCTTCTTATGATTTGGGCAAATAATCAATAAGCTCAAATATTCTAGGATTTGTTCTGCTTCCCAGACTTCCACAATTAGCAGGTGAACAAGATGCATTACCTGTTAAAAAGTAAACTCGTGTCCTTGTCCCGAGACACACACCCAATGCTGCATCTACCATTCCAACGACATACCAGACCTCCCACCATTCTTAAATTTCCAGCAGTACCGGGAATTGAACCCGGGCCCCCGAGGACGGCAACTAATAACACTAGCCATTATGCTACGGAGGTGGGTGCATCAGCTGTTCACCCCCATATTTGATCATCTCAGCTGAAATGTTGTCACTTCCTGAAGCCTTATTATTCTTCAAGGACTTAATTGCCATCTTCATTTCTATTGATGGTGCAGGTACTGGTTTTAAATCTAGGTGAAGATATTGCCAAGGCTGTCTATCTTCTTCTTCTTCTTCTTCTTCGTCTTCTTCTTCTTCTTCTTCCTCCTCTTCTTCTTCTTCTTCTTCTTCTTCTTCTTCCAATGTTACAGTCTTTGCAGCCATATTAAACAGTTCACTAAAATATTTAGCCCATCGATCAAGAATCTGACCTCCGCTACCAATCATATTTCCTTCTATATCCTTACAGAATACAGAACGTGGTTGAAAATCTTTCTGTAAGTCCTTTATTTTCTCATAGAACTTCCAAACTTCTTGACTATCATCTTGTTCCTCCAGCTCCATAATCCATTTCCTCTCTGCCTCACTTTTCTTTCTTCTACAAAGTCTGTCTGCCTCTTCTCTTCCTAAATTCCTCTACATGGATTCTCGTTTTCATGCTAAAAATTTTCTTCCTTGCCTCATTTCTCTCTTCAATTGCTCTTCTGCATTCTTCATCAAATCACCCTTGTATTTGAGTCTTTTCTTCCATCAGCAGCAGTTCCCTACAAAGCATCCCTCATTAAACTCCACTTTCCTTCGATATTTTCAACTGCTCAGTTTGGTTGTTTAGTGTCAAATTTCTTCTCCAGCCTGGATTCGTATTGCTGGGTGGATTCCTTATCTTTCAGTATTGTGACCATATATCTCCTAGGAGCTTTCTTTTTCCTGGCAGATTTATAGATTGCAATACACTGCCTGTATTTTACTGATACGAAATAATGCTCCAAATCACAGTCAGCCCTCCTACAACTGTCAACTTGCAAGATATCAAATGAGTGTCTCCTATCAATTACTACATTGTCAATTTGATTAAAGGTGCTACCATCTGGTGAGCACCAAGTGGATTTCCTGATGTCTTTCTCTGAAACCATATACTCTTTACCACCATTTAGTTTCCCATGCCAAAATCAGTCAGCCTCTGTCCATTATCATTTGACACATCATGAAAGCTTTCCTACCCAACTGTCCCCCTATAGGCTTCTTCTTTGCCCACCTTAGCACTGAAATCTCCAAGTATGATTGTTACATCTTGCCTTGGGATGCAATCCATTTCTTGTTCTAATTGTCCAAAGAACATATCTGTCTCTCCATCCTCAGCATCTTCTGTAGGTGCATATACACACACAAAGGTGACATTGTAAATGGGCCATCATCCTTAGAGTATATATTCTTTTATTTACAGGCTCAAAATTCAAAACCACTGGCTTATATCTGTCATCCAAAAGAAAGCCTGTGCCACCTATTGTACCTCTAGCTCCTCCACTATGCAGAATTGTATATTCAACCCAGGGTTAGTCGAGCCTACTAATGTCACATTATCAGTCGAGGTGTTAGCATGGTGTTCATGCTAAATATGAAGCCGTTCACATTTTTCTCATGTATATCAATCACAACTTTTCTTGCTAGGAAGTTTTTATTTGTATTTTTTGTCGTCGTTAGGAAAAATTTTCTTTAATTTTATTGTATTTATCAGATTTGGCTACAAAATACAAAAGATGTAAGTAAAAATGTCTCGTTATACAAATAAAGGATGAGTGACATAATCAAATGACAAACTTTATTTTAAATGTAAGGAATCTGTGCACATACTCAAGATGTTAAATACAGAGATATGCAAAATTATATACTGTATGAGAGGAATAAATAATTACATAAATGTACTTTCATATTCTGAACTGTCTTTGCGTATCTGCTGCTTCATTCACTGCTGACATCACTGGCTTCCTTCTCACCATAACACTGATGACATAGGCAAATATTCATGTATAGGAAGGGGAGTTAGGGATTGGAATAACTTACCAAGGGTGATGTTCAATAAATTTCCAATTTCTTTGAAATCAGTTTTGAAATGGCTAGGAAAACAAGAGACAGGGAATCTGCCACTTGCGTGACTGCCCTAAATGCAGATCATTAGTGACTGACTGAATAAGGTACAGTTATCGTATGTTCTCCACAAATTGGTGCCTCACAAGAATTGCACTGAACTGTAGAGAAATTATGTTTTTCTTTTCGGGGAGATGGCACACTTCACCCTCTCCCTATTCTTTACAGGTTGAGGAATACACTTTGTTTCCGGGTACTGGAGGTATTTCCTTAGCTGAATCTTCAGGTCGTTCAGAACTCCTTCCTTTGAAGTTCTTGCCACTATATGGTTTCTTGTGAGACCCAATGCCAGGGCTTTTAAAAATGTTCTTCGTTCCATTTTACTGTCATTGTTGCAAAAGAGGATTACCTGAGCATTAATAGCACCAACATCTAAAAGTGTAAAAAAAAAAAAAAATCTGAATGGCCATGGCAACATACTCTGGCTATAGTGTACTGTGACTTCATTATCAACGACATCTACACCTCCTTTCATGAGATTATACAATGTCACTATTTTTGGCTTCTCTTTCTCACCAGTAGTTGGATCAGTGTCATCAGAATCATGCATACTGGAAACCGGAACAATATTTCGGCTCTTTTTTTGAGAACATGTGAAACAACTGCACTATCTTGTCCGAATGCAAATAGGCTGCTGTTTACAGGCCATTGCTTTGTATTTGCAATTTCAGGTGGAAGTTCTACCTTATTCTTTTTCAGTGTCCCAACTACAGTCAAGCTGTATTGGTGCAGTAGTTCATGTGTAAGTGGAATTGACGAAAACCAATTGTCCGTTGTAACATTCCTTTCCGACCCTTCAATTGGTTCAACGAGTCTCTTGACAATGGCGCTGGGTCTAGTATCAAACGTGTAAGGCCCGGAAGGCTGCTAGGTCACATAAATCTCCATATTTGATGTATAAAACTTCCTTGAATCTACCAAAGAAAATATCTTGAGGCCATATTTAGCCAGCTTCTTTGGCATAAACTGTCTAACTTTAAATCTACCATGAAATGATTGGAGCATTTCATCAAATGTAGCATATTCAGAAATGCTGTAGCTGTTCACACACCTTTGTACAAAATCTTCAAACACATTTCTAATTGGGGATAGTCTATCGAGTGCTTTCCTGGGCAACCTTGTCCTAGCATCATCAAAACAAAGACCTCTCAACAATAACAGAAACCTTCAGTAATTCATTGTAAGTCAAAAATACTCTGGTGCAGTTCCGTCCTTACTCCACAAATCCTCAACTACCTGGTGTGACGATTCCTGCATCCCCACCAAGTAGAGCAGACCTAAAACTGCCCTTATTTCTTCAGAATTTGTATCTGTAACTTCACTCTCCCTGCTGTAGTTACCTCCAATTTTTCTAAGGCATTTGTTTGTGTGTGTAGTTATTTCTTCAATCATTTTGTCAGGGAAAACTAGTTTCCATGCATCAAGAACAGTGTTAGCATTTTTTACAATTTCTCCCTTGACTCCAGGTGGATGAATAACTATATTTCTGCCCCTCCTACAATGTTTGTTGGTCCCTACCAATATACGCAATCTGATTTTCTGTTATTTCCTCCCCTTCACTGGCAGATTGTTTGCTTCCACTAGCATGGTCATTATTATAGCACTGATCAGTGTCTAAATCAACTGAATCCTCTAAATCTTGAGAACCAATATCGTCATTATCGGACTCTTCTAACAGCCACTGGATTACCTGATCTTCTGAATGGTCCATCCTTTACAGCTGAGTACTATATGTAACTACCTGTGCACTGATACAGTATAATAAATAAGGAACTTGGAACATACACTGATTAATTTGAATTTTAACACACAGAATCTGATTATTCAACAATCACAACTAAACACAATAATCAATTCTTTTAAATTTCACTAACACCATCAGTCAATGTGTTAGTGCAGTGCTCACAAATTCACAAGCAGCAGTCTACCGGGCGAATAGCCATGCGATTAGGAGCACACAGCTGTGAGCTCGCATCCAGGAGATAATGGGTTTGAACCCTACTGTCGGCAGCCCTGAAGATGGTTTTCTGTAGTTTCCCATTTTCACACCTGGCAAATGCTGGGCTGTACCTTAATTAAGACCACGGCTGCTTCCTTCCCATTCCTAGGCATTTCCTGTCTCATCATCGCCATAAGACCTATCTGTGTCGGTGCGACAAAAAGGCAACTAGCAAAAAACAAACAGCAATATAATTCACTCTGAAGACTGGCGTAAAATCCGCTGCCAGCATTGTTCAATTTCTAACATATCAACGGTTAGTTAGATGGCAGCACAGGCCAGTAGAACAAGAGAATAATAAGTGGCGGCTCGAAAAACATTAATGTTAGCGCTGCGCTACCCCCTTCGATGGATGGTGGGTTAATAATAATAAGGACTTTAATGCAGGCATATGGGCACATAGAAGTTCTATTAGGCTATTGTAAATAATTAACATGTTATTAACATTATTTTAATTTTACAATAATCCATAAAAGATTTTGCTAGGACTTAGAATCTATGTTAGACTAAAATTAATCCTCCAGGCAGAATTTTGCTATGGAGGTCCCTCTCTTAGGGCACTTTAGAATGTGATATCTCTTACAATGTTGACTGCAATGATCTCACACACACAGTCTTCATCAGGTGTACAATAGGTTTTTCTTCTGTGTAACTGGTGATGGAAACCATGCACTGCCATTCAGGTCACCAGGTGTCGCAGTTCATAGTTTGCTCCCGCTCATCTGTGAGAAATCATGGCCTCTGTGGCATAGAATTCCAACCATACATCTGCTTTCTTTTGATGTAACTCTTTGAGTAGCTGGTTATAGTCTGGAGTAGATGCTGGCACCGTGCGGCATTGAAGATCCTCAATAAGAAACGTCTTTCTTGTCATCTCATACATTAGATGGGGTATAAAGTATTTGATGGACTTAGCACCTTCTTGATCTCTTTCATGTCTCTCAAGATGAGGTAATCCCATATCAAATTTAGACCATATAGTAAGTCACAATTGGTATGGTCTTGATCTTGAAGATTTTAAGCGCCGTTTCTAGAGAAAGCTTGTGTAAGTGTGGAATATCACTCATATATGTACTGCAAATGTATCCCTGTGACTCTGAAAGGTGATGCCAAAATATTTTAAATGGTTCACAATTGCAAGCTTTGTCCCATGGAATATATACTATCAGTTGAGGATGTTCGACCACCCCATCAAAATGCAATTGTAACTCTCTTCCTTTCATTTATTGTTAGGTCATTCCTGCTCACCCAATATATTAGTCGATTAAAAGCTTCCTGTAGTTGATCACTGTTTTGTGAAAAAAAAAAAAAAAGATAAATAAACAGAAATGTATGCCTACAAAAGTGAATCAATACACTTCAGTCTTAACAATGAACAGAAAACACAAAAATAAAAGTAGAACTTTTAACAAATATACTTTTCCTTGTAACAACTATAATTTTTATTTATTTAGTGTATGGATTCTTTTAGTGCTGGTACAGTCTGAGAACATTTTCAGCTCGCCTGGTGCAGATCTTTCCATTTGATGCTCATGGATGACCTGCGTGTCTAGGTGTGATGTAGGGAGAAGTTGAAGCCCAGTGTCGGCACATAGTCTATTCCTGTGAAATAATACCAAAGGGTCTGCTGCAAGCTTAATATCCCAATCCAAAGAACAAATTACTATCCCTCACTCTTGCCAGGATGAGTGGCATAGATGGTTGAGGCTACACCTCAATCTTAACATTGAACAGAAAATACAAAAATAAAAGTAGAACTTTTAACAAATATACTTTTCCTTGTAACAAATGTAATTTTTTTAAATTTTGTATATTGATTCTTTTAGCGGTGGTACAGTCCGAGGACCCCAACTTGGCAGGTTTGATCCTGGCTCAGTCTGGTAGAATTTAAAGGTGCTCAAATACGTTAGCCTCATGTTGTTAGATTTACTGACACGTAAAAGAACTCCTACATGACTAAATTCTCCCAAAACCGTTAAAAAGTAGTTAGTGGGATGGAAAAACAAACAACATTATTATCATTATGCTCTCACTTAATAAGAACACTGTGGAAAGGTTTGGAATTGAATCCAGGCTTTTGGCACGCAATGTAATGATTGTAGAGCACCACATCACCTACCCTGCCAACTATTACCCTCATGGTGAAATTTTTTTCCATCATTGGTACTCAAACCAGCTAACAGCAGTGTCAGACCATAGAGACTTGATGTGTTAATCACTATGGCCACCAGTGCATTGCTGGAAGAGAAAATTACAACAGCCTAAAGAGTGAAGTCCAATTTATTGAATATGAGTACAGTAATCACATACTGGAGGATTGCAGTTAAAGTGATGAACATTTCAAGGACATTGGCCATCAGATGATGTGGTACTATTTAATTTGTTTCACCTTATACAGCCACACAACAGATGGTATCATGTGCATCTGGAAAGGTAGGTATTTTTGTGTGTGTGTGAGTCAAGCTATAGCCATGTCTCAAAGATGGTTATATTTCCCTGTTGTGCAATTACAGAAATTTGAGAGAGATTGCATTGTGGGACTTCACTATGTGGCATGGAGACATAGACGGATTGTTGTAAACATTGGTGAAGATGCATCCATAGTGTGGTGAAGTTATGAACAGTGGTCAGTTGAACAGGTCCATAACCGCAGACCAGTCAGCATAGTAGAGACTTATATCAGGATCAGCACAACACTGGCAGCACTGGCAGAGATCCAAGCAAATGTACCACTAGATACAGTCTACTTCAGCAGGACTATGAACACATGTGACTTTAGCCAATAATAATAATAATAATAATAATAATAATAATAATAATAATAATAATAATAATAATAATAATAATAATAATAATAATAATAATAATAATAATAATAATGACTTTAATGCAGGCATATGGCTATATACAAGTTCTATTAGGCCATTCTAAATACTGAACACATAATTAATATTATGTCTTCCGTCACAGCACTGCCATGTACATCTCCTGTGGTACTGGGCAAAGATTGACTGAAGAATTGTATGGCATTCTGATAATAAGACCAGGTTCTGCCTTCATGCAATTGAAGGCCATTTATGTGTATGACCGTCAACCTAGTGAACATCATTATCCAGAGTATATTCAACTCTGACATACGGGCCCAACTCCTGGCAACATGGTGCAAGAGCACAATAAGCTGCAGCACCCGTTCACCATTGATATTTGTAGAGGATTTGTTAAACAGTGCCTGCAACTCCAATATATTGTTCAACCTATCCTGCTGTCATTAATGCTACAGGAAGGTGATGAACTGTTCCAACAATCCTCCAGATACTGCTACTGCACAATGTGCTACTCATGCCACTTGTAACTTCTTCGGGCATCACAATTGCCAGACCTGACTCAGTGTGTATGGCTAGGTACTAAGCTTGCTCAATTATGATGACAGATGCAAGAGGCTTGGGACAATATTCATCATCTGTATTTATTTATGTATTTATTTATTTATTTATTTATTTATTTATTTATTTATTTATTTATAAATGCAAAGTGAGGGATCTTGGCCCTCTCTTACACTTAACCACATATAAATTTTGATAGTCTCATTGCATTACCAGGCCTTTGCTGGCAAGATGTAGTGTTTACGGTGCACTATGTCTTCTGGTATGGGCTAGAATAAAATTGTTACTTTCATTGATCTGTCTCAGTCTTATACTTGCCTTTGACAATATGAAAGTGGCTGAGGTATGAGTGACGTTAGTAATGCTATTCCTTATACAGCCAGTCCCTGCTATGAATGGTGTAAAAATGTCGCTCATAGGGTCGGTTGGTGCACGCATTTCAGTGAGCTTGGCAGACTGATGTGCAATAGCAACTTCTGGCTCAGTGAGAAAAGCAACGGGAAACTACCTCACTCCTCATTTCCCTAGTACGCCTCTTCAGTGACACCTAGGCCATCTATGACAGCTAATGGTGAACCTGCTGAGGACCCAACCAGCCTTCGGGCTGAATAACCAACATACATACATTGCATAACCGTAAATATCAGGGTAATCAACTGTAAGTTATGGAAAAACATGTAGGTTAAAAAGGAAGAAATCAATAATAGAAAAGTAAATTAATACCGTATTTACTCGCATATAACTTGCACTTTTTTGATCAAAAATAAATGTGCATATTTATAGTACATGATATATGTGGGATTTGTGTACGAAAGATCGTATTCCCGAAAAACTTAAAATTTGCATTAGGCAATTGAAACAAGACAATTGACGTACTTTCATTGTCACTGCCTTCAATCTCCGAGCTATTCTCGCGTGCATCATTCTGGTCACCATCCCATACTGCATCATCCTGACTTCCGTCCAACGCATTTGCAATGCCCGTCTTCGAGAAACTCTTCACAATAATGTCTTTCAACACCATAACCCATGCCTGCATAACCTAATCACACACAAGTTCAACTGACGGCCTCTTTATTTTGCCTGCTGGCGTCAGCTCATGCTCCCCTTCTGCCATCCATTCGGCATAATATTTACGTATGTTGTCCTTGAAGGGTTTGTTGACAGAAACATCCAAGGGCTATACACAAAGTGTGAGTCCACTAGGAATTACAATGAGATTGGTTTTCATTTCCTGAAGAGATTTCTTCGTGTCTTCCACCAAGTGTCTGCGGAAACTGTCCCACACTGGCATTGCTGGGTGCCCCTGGCCATGCTCCCCACAGCGTACGGATCCAGTCCTGGACAAGAGCTGTATCCATCCATCCTTTCTCTTGAACCCATACATGAATGCCTTTGGAAAACTTCACTTTAGGCACTGTTTTTCTTTTGAAAAGAATGTACGGTGTCAATTTTCTTCTGTCTGCAGCTATTGCTAGCATAACAGTGCAATGGTGTTTTTCACACACAATTGTACGTACAAGCATGCCAGGTTCTCTCTTCTTCTTGATGGTGATGTGTTGCATGGCATGATGAAGTTTATCAGCGTTTGACCTGTATTGCCAATTTGAGATAAGAGGTAATTGTTTTTCTTCTGCATTGCTATCACATGGCAATGAAAATCTATGATTTTGTCACTGAAATTGCTTGGCATTCTCTGACAGAGAGATGTTCGCCTTTGCAGACACAATCCCTTTCATATCATACAATCTATGGAACCAACCCCAGCTCACTTTCAGATCCAAACAGCTGATTCCTCCTTTAATCGCTAGTTCACGCGCTGTGAAATGTAGCATCTCGTGTGAGATACAAGCCATCATTTTGCAACTCTGTAAGGCAATGAAGCAACTCATCTTCCAGGTCAGGAAACTTACCAGCTTACAGCCCTCTGAATGCCTTACATGTTCGGTTGGTGGTTTCTAGTGCAGCTTTCTGTTTATGCCAGTAGCTAACATTAAATTCATTCACACTGAATACTCGACCAGCAGGTCTGTTACCATGTTTTTCAGCATATTTTATCCCGGCTGTATAACTCCCACATTTCTCTATAACTTAAAGATTGACCTACACAAGAAAACTTAACAGAGAAACAACAATGACTTTTCTTTACAAGTTGTTTTACGTCGCACCGACACAGATAGGTCTTATGGCAACGATGGGAGAGGAAAGGGCTAGGAGTGGAAAGGAAGCGGCCATGGCCTTAATTAAGGTACAGCCCCAGCATATGCCTGGTGTGAAAATGGGAAACCACGGAATACCATCTTCAGGGCTGCCGGCAGTGGGGTTCGAACCCACCATCTCCCAAATACTGGATACTGGCTGCACTTAAGCGACTGCAGCTATCAAGCTCGGTAAACAAGAATGAAACATGAAGACAGAATACTGGTACTTGCCGACAATACAAAAGATGGATGATACCTAATACCATGGTCAAGTGACTGCCTGGACAGGGAAACACCATACTGGATGGGTAACAATAAGCATATTGATAAAGACGGAAGAGTGAGAGGGATGTCTGAGTGTGACTGACTGGCTAAGAATGTGGCCTTGGGGTGGGGGTTTGCAAGTTAGGTATTTTTGTTACAATAGCTAGCCTCAATCGTTCCGCAGGTAGAAAGAAATGCAGCTTCTTCTTGTACTGTCATGTAGAAAGTACTATCAATCAGTCACTACTGATCTGCATTTAGGGCAGTTGTCCAGGTGGCAGATTCCCTATCTGTTGTTTTCCTAGCCTTTTCTTAAATGATTGCAAAGAAATTGGAAATTTATTGAACATCTCCCTTGGTAAGTTATTCCAATCCCTAACTCCCCTTCCTATAAATGAATATTTGCCCCAATTTGTCCACTTGAATTTCAACTTTATCTTCATATTGTGATCTTTCCTACTTTTAAAGACACCATCCAAACTTATTCGTCTACTGATGTCCTCCCACGCCATATCTCCACTGACAGCTCGGAACATACCACTTAATCAAGCAGCTCGTCTTCTTTCTCCCAAGTCTTGCCAGCCCAAACTTTGCAACATTTTTGTAATGCTACTCTTTTGTCGGAAATCGCCCAGAACAAATCGAGCTGCTTTTCTTTGGATTTTTTCCAGTTCCTGAATCAAGTAATCCTGGTAAGGGTCCTATACACTGGAACCATACTCTAGTTGGGGTCTCACCAGAGACAAATATGCTCTTTCCTTTACATCCTTACTACAACCCCTAAATACTCTCATTACCATGTGCAGAGATCTGTACCCTTTATGGCATTCGTAGATCTAGAAAAGGCATTCGATAATGTTGATTGGACCCAGCTATTTAAGATTCTGAAGGTGATTGGGATCAGATACCGAGATCGAAGTATTATCTACAATCTGTATAAAAATGTCTGCAGTTATAAGAATCGAGGGCACAGTGGGTAATTTCTAGCATCCAGCCGGCCAAAAATAATATTTTCAACCCTTGTCTTTGGTGCGCATTTTCTGTGAGTCGTGTTTATAAGACTCTTGGGTACAATAATTAAGTATTGAAAAGTCACGCTGTCTGATTATCTATTCTCACAGAAGGCCTAAAGTGGCTCTCCTCCGTTAGGGCATCATATTCTGGCAAGGCGAGCGCGCAGTTATTATTATGTAAGCGCTCAGTAAAGACATCAGAAATAAATATTTCTTTAGCTTGCAATATGATTATATTAGAAGGAGGTATGTATTTTTATACAGTATGTAGCATTTTCTGAAAATTACTATATGTTGTCCGAAATATGCACTTAAAATTCAGGTACACGGTGTCGAAGCACTATCTAATTATACAAATTCGAGCTGACTTTCAAAATGGATTGCCTTTGATTTCCGCAATAAAAGTCTTTTAGATGAGTTATCTATACTTCAAAGAATAGAAAACTGTGACTTTTTGCTGCGACCAGGCGCGACCATGAGAGTAATTAATTTTTTTCAGAAGCCATGTACTCTGTAACCAGGAGGTCGGTTTTCGTGCTGTTGAGGAACAGCAGGGAATATAAGCGGAACGATGATATTGCGAATGTTGTAATTGAATATTTAGGCTTTGAGGATTGTTCCGAGGATATATCCAAGTCAATAAGGAAATCTGTCAATATTTTTTGTGCTAAAATTGGATCACGCTGGATAAAATATGGTAGAGAATGGGACAAATTGCTGAAGTACAATAAAAGTTGGTTCGAGCAGAGAATGAGCCTTGCAGAAGGACGTATATCACAACAATGTCAAGATGAGCCTGCCAGTACTATAGCTCATTCCATGTTAAGAAAACAGTATTGCTCTTATAACAACAGAGCTGCCATATCGAACGCTCCGCTCAACGCCATCACGGGAAAATGGCGGCACATACATTTGTGAAATTCAGTATGTAAGTTCAAGACAAAAGGCTGAAGAAACTAAGCTAAAAATTACTTTTATGAACTGAAGGGGACGTGGGGTTTACAGGGGCCACTTTCGGTTCGTACAGAATCAGAGGTAAACTACGGCACATAAGAAACCTCAGCACTGAAATATAAGGCAAAGTGCGAGAGAAAATAGACAAATAATTTTTATGGACTTGAGGGGCGGGTGCCAACGGCCGTAGCCGTGTGGAAACACCGGATCCCGTGAGATCTCCGAAGTTAAGCAACATTGGGTGTGGTCAGGAGTTGGACGGGTTGCCACGCGTTGTTGTTGGTGGGGGGTAAGGGAATGGAGGAGCGGAAAGGAACTGGCCACCCTACCGCACGTAAACTCCGGCTCAGGAACACCTCTGCGGAGGTTCGGACCTGCCTTCGGGCAGAACAATCCTTACCTTACCTGAGGGGCAGGTGATGTATTTAATAGCATTTAATAAATTTATCCAGACAATAAAGGCTAGAAAACAGACGCAGTAAATAAATACTGCAGATGACTACAGAAGATCACAGAATTAATGTTAAAGAAATAAATCACACATGTAGGCTTATCGCATAACTCTCATTCAACACAATACATTTACGCACTGATTTAGAGCCTAAAATACACACGCAATAAATAAATACTGTAGATGACTTCACTACAGAAGTTCAGGGAGGAAACGCGTCTATTGGTTGATATCCGAAGCAAAGTGTTGGCAGTACCAATGATGGAAACCGCTAGAAGATTCTTCAGAGAGGCTTCCACTTCTGCGGATATTACTGGAGTAGATATAAATTTAATAAACCATCTACGTGCCATCGTAGAAACTCTTTCGTGTGGGTATGCCATTGATAAAGTAACATTGGCATGTACGCAAAGGAAACTATACAATTATACTTACAAAAATACAAATCGTACTACATGCCTGTAACTTTGCACAAACTCTTGGGTCATGGCACTGTATTATACCTATTGGACATCTCTCCGAGGAAGCCCAGGAGACCAGGAAAAAAGATAATAGGAAATCTTCCAGAAAGACACAAATACTGACTTTTTCCATAGGCTGCCTATATCCTTATATTACCAGCTTAGGGAAATCAAGGAGGAGGAAGTTGATTTCGCTTTCACGAGAAGTGCTCAACTTACTGTCTGAGCCTCCTGTACATGGTTCTGCCGAAGGAGATAATGAAAGTGACGATAGCGATTCTGATGTAACTGCATCTAATGAATAAATTGTTTGGCAAGTACATGTATTCCTGTATCTGTTTTTAAACATTCTAAACAGCATGTCCCACTATTAACATCTATTTAATTTCTTAAAGCTATAACGAAAAATTTTTAAAATTACAAAGATTACTAATTCTATTCCTGGCGTAGTAATTTGTTCTTTGTACTTGATTGACCACACACTTAATTATCTCCAATAATAGCAGTTGCATACTAAATTTTATGTAAATCGGTCCGTTAGTTTCCGAGATACGATTTTTGGCCGGCTAGATTCCTGAAATAATGCACTGTGGAGGGCTTTGAAAAAGAAGCAGCAATCTAGAAAGGAGTGAGGCAAGGCTGCAGTTTGTCCCCCCTCCTGTTCAATGTTTACATAGAACAGGCAGTAAAGGAAATCAAAGAGGAATTTGGAAAGGGAATCACAATCCAAGAAGATGAAATCAAAAGCTTGAGATTTGCCGATGATATTGTTATTTTATCTGAGACTGCAGAAGATCTCGAGAAGCTGCTGAATGGTATGGACGAAGTCTTGGGTAAGGAGTACAAGATGAAAATAAAGAAGTCCAAAACAAAAGTAATGGAGTGCAGTCGAACGAAGGCAGGTGATGCAGGAAATATTAAATTAGGAAATGAAGTCTTAAAGGAAGTAGATGAATATTGTTATTTGGGTAGTAAAATAAATAACGATGGCAGAAGTAAGGAGGACATAAAATGCAGATTAGCACAAGCAAGGAAGAGCTTTCTTAAGAAAAGAACTTTGCTCAATTCAAACATTGATATAGGAATTAGAAAGACGTGTCTGAAGACTTTTGTGTGGAGCGTGGCATTGTATGGAAGTGAAACAAGGATGATAACTAGTTCAGAAAGAAAGAGAATAAAAGCTTTTGAAATGTGGTGTTACAGAAGAATGCTGAAGGTGAGATGGATAGATTGAATCACGAATGAAGAGATACTGACTCGAATTGGCGAGAGGAGATAGATTTGGATAAATTTGATGAGAAGAAGAGACACATCTTAAGACACACAGGACTTGTTCAGTTGGTTTTTGAAGGAAGTGTAGGTGGTAAGAACGGTAGGGGTAGACTAAGGTATGAATATGACAAGCAAATTAGAGCAGATGTATAACAGCAGTCCCTATATTTATTGTAGGTATGTCCACAGGATACTCAAGTTTTATTTTGTGTATGTGCCGTACGTCTTTATGACATCAGAAATTAATGCGAGTTATGTGTGGGGATTTTATCCTGCAATTTCAAATGTTAAGAATGGGGTGCGAGATGTACTTGGTGGCGAGTTATATGCAAGCAAATACAGTAATTAGAGAATTCCCAAGATAGTACTACAGTATCTAGTACCTGGCTTCTAGTAAAACTTATTAACTAATGAATAAAGATACTAAGGTCTGCAAGAGCTGATGTTCTTATAAGATTAGTTTCAGGGTAGGTACAGGGAAATAGAGGTGTTCTTGAATCTCTGTGCAAGACACTTCCCAGACTCCTAAAATGCTATTAACAACCACAAGGGCTACACAAAATCTTTGGGCTGTTGGAAACATGTCTTCTCACTTTGTTTTGGAATTAAATCCTCCAGAGAATTGACAAAATTTGTAACAATCTTGAAAAAAGAACTGGACTTGTTTGGTGCCACAAAGAAACTGGAAAGGTTTTTGGAGAATAAAAGAGATTCATTTGATAAACTGAAACTGAAGTTGAAATCTGCAGAAGACAAAGCTATGACAATCCTTCAATTATGTCAGGCAAGCAAACCATCATCCAAACCAGGAAAAGGAGAAAAGGAAAAAAAAAAAAAAAAAAAAAAAAAAAGAACCCACCTTGCAGATTATGTATATCATGTTCAGCCAATTCACTAAATTTAGTTGCCTGTTATGCAGCAGAAAAATCCTGCTCTGAGATAAAATTTTAGCTGTTGGGGGTTTTCCTTTCAGGGGCAGTGACCAAAAATTAGGGTTATTACCAAATGGTCTATTTTTGGGCTGTCATGAACTCATAAGCAAATTTGAACTGTTTATTTGTTGCAACCTCCACGACTTAGGCGGCAATACGCTGGCCTCTCACCGATGTGTTCCATGGTTCAAATAACGGTCACTCCATGTGAGATTTGTGCTGGACAAAACAGAGGTGGGACAGGTTTTTCTGTGAGCTTGCATCCGGGAGATAGTAGGTTCGAATCCCACTATCGGCAGCCCTGAAGATGATTTTCCGTGGTTTCCCATTTTCACACCAGGCAAATGCTGGGGCTGTACCTTAATTAAGGCCACGGCCGCTTCCTTCCAACTCCTAGGCCTTTCCTATCCCATCGTCGCCATAAGACCTATCTGTGTCGGTGCGACGTAAAGCCCCTAGCATCCATCCACAGGTTTTTCTCAGAGTACTCCGGTTTTTTCCTGTCATCTTTCATTCCAGCAAAAGTCTCCAATATTTCATTTTAATCTCTCAGTCATTAATCTTCACCCCAGAGAAGTGTGACAGGCTTCAGCAGCTGGCACAATTCCTATCCTCGCCGCTAGAAGAGGGCTTCATTCATTCCATTCCTGACCCGGTCAAATGACTTGAAACAGGCTGTGGATTTTCATTTTTCATCTATTTATTTGCATGGAAACAAGGACAAAGGAAACACATCTTATAGGTAGAGACGAGAATTACAGGCACTAAGAACAGTTAAAATAGGCAGGCATATAGGCTCTTAAATTAGCCAAAATAGGCATGTAAATAGGCACTAACATTCAAAATAGGCAACAAAATAGGCATGAAAAAATAATAATTTATAATTATAATAACACGCCCAATTACTATAAAAGGAATTTACAACAATCAACGTTTCAATGTTTTCCGGTAACAATCTTATTCTTCTGTCAGGCAGAATGTTTTGTACTGAGAGAAATTTCTCATCATCACAGGAAGTGACTGGACAAAACTTCAATGAAGCCACTTCATCTGGTTTTAGTTCAACTGTTTCATCTACCTCACCTTGTAGCACCCTGGCTACTTTTACCATCACTTTCCATCATGGATTCTGCTACAGGACCCTTATGGATCTTTTTGCTGACAGCGGCTACCTTCCCAGAGGTTCGGTCAAAACTTTTTCTGACTTCTTCCACAACCCTAAATGACTCCTCCAGGGGAAAGCCACTCGTCTGCAACTCGGTGATTGCTCCCGGCAGCTTTTTTTTTTTTTCCTGCTATTTGCTTTACATCGCACCGACACAGATATATCTTATGGCGACGATGGAATAGGAAAGGCCTAGGAATGTGAAGGAATTGGCCGTGGCCTTAATTAAGGTAGAGCCCCAGGATTTGCCTGGTGTGAAAATGGAAAACCATCTTCAGGGCTGCCGACAGTGGGGTTCGAACCCACTATCTCCCGATTACCGGACAGCGGCCACACTTAAGCGACTGCAGCTATCAAGCTCGGTGCTCCCGGCAGCTAGTTGAAGTTTGAAGATGCTCCAGTTTATGCAGGGGGATATTAGCTCTCACCATTGCAGTGCACAGGTCTATAGAAAATTGTTGTTGGTCGCTGTTCACAGTGGACTGGTAGAAAAGCTGCGATGACAACACTTTCTGTACTCGTAAGAAATGCATCTCAGTATTTCTATGTTGATCAATATGGTATCTTTTCACATTTGCTCTTAAAAATAATAAAATTGACTTAAATTTCAATGTTTTTATATTTCTACCGCTGGGCTAATTGGTAATCATGCTTAGTATAAACATAATAATGGCGTATGGCCTCAGGAGAGGCCTGATGTGGGTATTTTTCTCTTAGACAGCCTATTAGGCGACCTGCATGTCTGTGAAAATGAGGGCCCTACCTATGATGATTTCTAATGCTGAAAATCAATTAAGGTTAAAATCCCCAACCCGGCCGGGAATCGAACCTGGGATCCTGTGAACCAAAGGCCAGTACGCTGACCATTCAGCCAATAAGTCGGACAGTATAAACATGCATTTGTTTCATAAAAAAAGAGAAAGACTAACAGAGGTGATGTTTCTAGAAGTACAAAACTTTAAAGTAGGAACAAGAGAATTTGTAATTCACATGGAAATATGTCCTCAAAATTGTTCAGTTATAATCGGGCAGTTTCCTGTCAAGTTCACCGGGTGAAAAAATAATAAAAATGACGTGAAACGATACCTGAGTATCATATAGGAACGATCCTTCTTATATGCTTGGCAGAAAATCACCAAGCTGCCCCTAGCAGTATTCTTACTTATATAGAATTAAAACGGAGGCACTATAAATCTCAGACTTGTGAACATTTTATATGTTGCTATTTGCCACATTTTTTCAGCTGGGTCAGCTATCATGAAGACTATTTTCTGTTGCCTGCAATAGCTCCTGCATCATGTGTGCCCACAAGGCTACCACCCTCGTTGAAAATAAGAAAACCACGCCATTTGAAATTGTCGTGGCATGCACCCATAAACTTACTTTTTGTCACAATTTAGTAAGACTCTAGATGGGATGCTAGAGCTTACACACCCCAGACTCACTCTGCTTTCCCCCCCCAGCACAACAGTTCCTAACCGGACCTCACCAATCCAGACCAATGGTCTTTTCACTGGCCTGGTCTTGTAAAGGTAGTCCTTGTAGCCTTGTTAAACATGCTATGAGATCATCTAAGCCGTGCCATCTTGTAGAGTTCACTAGAGCCTACACATAGCGCTGGTGAAAGTTACTCACGATTATAAAAAATTACATTTCAGTTTTAGTCCGCTTCTGTGGTGTAGTAGTTAGCGTGATTAGCTGCCACCCACGGAGGCCTGGGTTTGATTCCCGGCTCTGCCACAAAATTTGAAAAGCGGCACGAGGGCTGGAACGGGGTCCACTCAGCCTTGGGAAGTCAAGTGAGTAGAGGTGGATTCGATTCCCACCTCAGCCATCCTCAAAGTGGATTTCTGTGGTTTCCCACTTCTCCTCAAGGAAAATGCCGGGATGGTACCTAACATAAAGATGTGGCCACTTCCTTCCCTCTTCTTTGCCTGTCCCTTCCAATCTACCCATGCCTTCACAAGGCCCCTGTTCAGCATAGAAGGTAAGGCTGTCTGGGCAAGGTACTAGTCCTCCTCCCCAGTTGTATCCCTCAACCCAAAGTCTCACACTCCAGGACACTGCCCTTGAGATGGTAGAGGTGGGATCCTTCGCTGAGTCCGAGGGGAAAACCTACCCTGGAGGGTAAACAGATTAAGAAAGAAAGAAAGGAAGGAAGAAAATATTTCAGTTGAAAATCTCTATTTCACGGGAATGGAATCAGAGTTCAAAATACCAATTTTTAATTTTCATCCACTCTGTGACAAGAAACCACTGGCGTTCTAACTCCTCGTTCAGTAATTAAATGATTATTTACATTTTGGCAATATAAATTATTGAAAGTTCACGATTAAAACATCATTGCAACAAAACAACTTTCTACAATACATAAATTAATAGGCCTATAAATGCTACAATAAAATGCGATCGTAGTTCAGCCACAAAAAAAAAAAGAAGAAACGAACTTACCTCCTTACAGCAAGCTTGGCAGAAGACTACCTATCCATCCGTGGTGAAATTGGGATCCCCTATGACCCACCGCTTCAGCCAGTAAGACTTTGACCATTTTTCTTTGCAATTACAATTTTTTTACATCACACCGACACAGATAGGTCTTTTGGGAATGATGGGATGGGAAAGGCCTAGGGGTGGGAAGGAAGCGACCATGGCTTTAATTAAGGTACAGCCCCAGAATTTGCCTGGTGTAAAAATGAGAAACCAAAGAAAACCATCTTCAGAGCTGCCGACAGTGGGGTTTGAACCCACTATCTCCCGGATGCAAGCTCACAGCTGCGTGCCCCTAAGCACACAGCCAACTCGCCCGGTGATATTTCTTTGGGCATTGCCACGGACACACTTCTTCACAATAAATTACAACACGTTCTGAAGATAAAGCGTACAAGTACAACAGTTAACATTGAGGAAGAGGTATAAGGGATCAACGTTGATTGGTTGTCGCATATGTCTTAGAAGGTTGGAGGGGTTGAAGGCTTCGAGGTCAAATTGTTCCTTTTTTCTCCTGATGGAAATTTCTCAATAACTATTTTTCGTGACTTCCAAGAATTCCCATTTTTGGTCGTGGGGTAAACAGGTCTTGAGAAATGAGAAGATAATACTGTCGAGCACGTCAGTTACAATACTGTATAATGCACTGGAAGAAAATCGCCTCCTTAAAATAGATTCAAAAGGCATCAAATAGGCAATTATACTCCAAATAGGCACTAACCCCTGAAATAGGGATTTATAGGCACAATAAAACCAATGAAATCTAGCTTAAAGGACCCTAAAACGGATTTATGTCTTAAAAGCCTATGTTTCTGAATGCAGGAATAAAATAGACAAATAGGCAAATTCCCGTCTCTACTTATATGTCTTCAGATATCTGCAATGAGTTCATCAAGACTATTGGTGGACTAATGTCCAAACAAACCTTCAATGAAGTAAGTGTTGCAAGACATTTTTCAGTTGTCATAGATTCCACCCTTTCATTGACCCTTAGTAGTTTGCAAGAGGCGAATGGTACCTAAATATGAGGGCAGATCAGAAAAGAAGTTGCCCTTCCCAGTTATGGCCATTTATTACACCACCTATACAACAGCAACACGACTATAATGACATACACTCTAACGTCACCTTTCCACATAGTTTCCAAGAGACTCCAAACATTTCTGCGAACGCACAACCAACTTGTCAATGTCGGATGCATAGAAATTTCCTCCAGCATTCTGCAACCACTCTGAGACAGCGGCCTTCACTTCCTCATCAGTCTGGAAACGTCGACCACCGAGCTCCGTTTTGAGCTTACCGAACAGATGAAAGTCACATGGCGCTAGGTCGGGACTGTAGGGTGGATGTTGCCAGACCTCCTATTTGAAACGCTGCAGCAGTTCTCTTGTTTGGCGGGCCTTGTGAGGTGTTGCGTTATCGTGCAACAAAATCACACCGGCGCTCAATTTCTCCGGCGCTTCTCTTTAATTGCTTTATGCAACTGGTGCAACGTTTGACAATACGACTCCACGTTGATCGTCGTTCCTTTCAGCATGAATTCCACGTGCAGCAAACCCTCCATGTCAAAGAACACTGTCGCCATAACCTTACCGGCTGAAGGTTGAACCTTGGCCTTCTTTTGTTGTGGTGATGAGGGGTGCACCCATTCCATTGATGTTCGCTTCGTTTTGAGGGTGAAGTGGTGGACCCACGTTTCGTCGCCTGTGACAATTCACCGCAGAAACCCGTTGCTGTCTGCGGCATAGCGTTGCAAAAATGCCAGGGGGGATTGGAAACGTTGTCCCTTGTGCTCATCGGTGAGAAGACGTGGGACCCATCTTTGACACAGCTTACGATATCCAAGGTCCTCGTGAACAATGACGAACACACTGCCATACGACATGTTCAGCTGCATCACAATTTGTCTCAGTTTAATGTGCTGCTTCTGTCTAATGATCGCATTCACACTGTTGACTTTTGCACGGGTCCTGGACGTTGCGGGCCTGCCTTCGCGATGGTTTTCCGTGAGATCCGTGTGTCCGGCTTTGAATTGCTGTCACCACTTTACGATACCTTGCCGGGAAATGGCCCGCTCCCCATACACAGCACTAATTTCACGATGAATGTCCGTGCAATTCTTCCTTTTGGCCCATAGGAATCGGATTGTCGCACGCACCTCATATTTGGAGTGAACATCCAGTTGACGCGCCACTCCATTTGGCCGCTATTCACACAACACTAGACGAGATACTGCAGCGACCTGCCTAACAAACATGTGGGAAGTGTCTGTCCCTTTCTCCGCTGTGACCCCCTTTGCGACACACAGCACACTGCTGCGGCGCGTTAGTGCAACTAACCTTTTAATCCACCTACGTAAATATCCTTTTAGTCAGCCACACATCAATCACCTATTCCCAAAATTCATCACCATTTGCTCACAAATAGGTCTAATGTTCATTATGCCCAAACACTTTTAAGTGACTATGATTATGATACTACCAGTCAAGTAAAACTACAAGCTTTACTACAAACACTTTCAATGAGTAACAAAACTTGAGTTCTAGCAAGTCTCAGTAGAAGTTCAAGATTGCTGTTCCTGAAGCAGGGCTGTCAAGAAGCAACACAAGCCAAGTCTGAAACATGGGGTCCAGACTTTTGGGAGATCTGGCTTGGTGCTGGAATCACGGCAGAGAGTAAAAATGTCCCCATGTCTGAGATGCAAATGCACAAAAACAATTTACTTGTAAAATCAGCAAACTTGGCTTTAGCTTAGCCGTCAGTCCAGATGTGACTATACGAGCAAATGGGAAAGTACCAAGCAGTGGAAAGTGTAAAATTTTATTTCAGCCCTGATTATACTTAGTGAGATTTTACTCTCTGCCGTGATAGAAGCCTCCGTGGCTCAGACGGCAGCGCATCGGCCTCTCACCGCTGGGTTCCATGGTTCAAATCCTGGTTACTCCATGTGAGATTTGTGCTAGACAAAGCAGAGGCAGGACAGGTTTTACTCTGCGTACTCCAGTTTTACCTGTCATCTTTCATTCCAGCAAAACCCGTCACTATCATTATATTTCATCTGTCAGTCATTAATCATTGCCCCAGAGGAGTGTGACAGGCCTCAGCAGCAGGCACAATTCCTATCCTCACTGCAAGAAGGGGGCTTCATTCATTCACTCCCTGACCTGGTCACTGACTGGAAAACAGGTTTTAGGTTTTCTTTTCAGTTTAATGATAATTTGGGTTTAATTAATGATACACTCCATCTACCCTGCTGATGTCACAGTCACTACACAATATTTCTGTCTTATCAGTCAGTCTCCTATTGCCACTAATCTAGTTACTGTTGCATAATATATTTTCTTTCTTAGTTTAATTGAGTTGCTTGCTTCATTTTCCAAACTACAACGAATGACAAAATAAGACAATAAATTAATGTTAAATTTGTGCTAGTGTTTTCTGTACACAGATGTTTTTTTCTATTAAAGTTGTGTACCAATTGTTAGTTATGAGACATCATCATAAATCAGGGGCACAGAAAAGAAAAGAAAAGAAAAGAAAAGAAAAGAAAAGAAAAGAAAAGAAAAGAAAAGAAAAGAAAAGAAAAGCAGTTAAAAGAGGCATTGTCAAATATAGGACAAGAACCTTTTGATAATTACTGTTTTAGTTAAAAAGCCCAAAACGAGTAATGATCCACCAGAAAGCTCAATCAGTCAAAATATGGATCGTCAGTGTGAAAAAATTCAAAGCATACAGATCGAAATAAAATACTAGAGTACTGAACCCTAGTACTTGAGTTTCAAGAGAAAATTTTAAAAAATAAAGATGATGAGCAAACTAGTGAACTAATACAAGTGCTCATGTCAGATACTGATAATGGTATGCCTGCTTTGGGTTCTGCCTCAACCTCAGGTATCGAAACACATTTTTTTGATATTCAAACTTCTGTCTGTTGATGATATATGAGAAGCACTTCTTGTGGACCCACACATCTCCCTCAAGTACTTTCCACAGATCCACAGGGAGGTTCATTTCCACTCCTTGCAACAACTCGTAAATTGAAAAATGGTGAAAAATTTGTAAGAGATTGGTTGGTTTGGAGTTTAAATAGGTGATCATTGTACTATTTTCCTTGCTGTACCTTCAGTAAGCTAAACTTGACAAAGAGATCAATTTTGGCTTTCCAGAAGGCTATTGTGGAGATAAGTATGTATGGGAAAGAATCCACAGCAAGCCATCTCCACATGAAAAATGTGTACCGGTAAACCATAAGTTACATTATCTAGAGTGGTGAAGTTTAGGATCACTCCAAAAAGAGATTTCAGGTTCAGTAAACAGATTTTATGTTGTTGCTGGGCTACATTTGCGTAAGAGCAGCAGTCATTGTCACTAAATAATGTTTTATTAGAGCATAAAACATGGTAAAACATGTAAAAATGCCTATTTTTACACAGACAGACAGCATTGGGTGCCCCCTCACCACTGCATCCAAAACAAGGTAGTCGGCAAGAGTTGAGAGTGTTTGTCCTTCTGCTGCCCCTATCACTCAGGACTGAAGGTTGCTTAAAACAGACTTAAAGAAGTTGATCTAATTACAAAGACTATGACAGAAGTATTAGGGATTGAGCAGTACTTAGACATTTGAGTGCCTTTTGATGTTGTCTACATGGGTCAAGGCCTTTCAGAGGTCATCCCTTGTTACGTACACTTCTGTAGACCAGGCGTGCAACTTAGGATGGCAAAGTTGTCAATCATCTTCATGTGACTGAAATAATTTTACAAGCTTGCATTCAAAGTGGCATGATATAGCTAAAGAATTAAACTATTAGCTGAAAAATGTTGCAATATACCAAGAGCTTCCTGAACAAAGGAAAAACAAAGACAAAGCTTCTGCTTCATGGAAGTTGAAAACTGCAGAATAAGTTAGAAAGATAATGTAAAAATCAATGTTTTCTATGCACTGATAAATAGTGTTATAGATAATTTTACACAGAAAGTTAAGTCTATCAACAGCATAAATGACTTATTTAAATTTTTGTGGCAGTACCCACAGTTGACAAAGGAAGGTATGAAGAATGATGTGAAACATAAGCTGAGTTTTGGTCCAGCCCCGTGGTGTAGGGGGCAAACGCGTCTGCCTATCACCCGGCAGCTCCGGGTTTGATTCCCAGCTGAGTCAGTGGTTATTAATTGTAATTGTACCGGGCGGTACACCCCTATGACACAAGTTCAAATCTTGCGCCAATTTAATCTACTCTACAGGACAAACCCTAAACTTTAAAAACCGAACTAACTCTACGGTTTATCAGAAGATGTCACTGAGTGTTTTTGATTTACTTTTGTTTTTCAGTGATCAAGAAGTGTGGACGTTCTCTACCAGATGTCTCTACAAAAAACTATGATCATGCACTCTGGTGCAAAGGAATGAACTTTCTTGAAGAAATTTTGTATTCAGAAGTTGTTGTCTTTACTAAATTTTTGTTCTTTTATTTTTGGGTTGGCAATTTTAATCCTTCCTTCCGCCAGTTTTGAACTTAGCCAATCCCAAATTTCTTTAATTAAGTAACAGCCAATCATGCATGTCTTCTTTGATATGGATATGTAGCCCTAAGCTATCCAATAAAAGTGGGGGGGGGTGTCTTCTCATTCCTGAAAGATCTCGAATTTTCCACGAGGGTATAAAAACTGCTGATTTTATTGTCTCGGGGCCACTAGTATAACATCTAACTCAGTGTGTGAATATGTAGCAGGGGGCGGGAAGCGCCTCGTTCTTCAGTCAGCAGATCTTCAACAAGGTAATAGCCTTTTAACATCTTTATTTCTTGCTAGCTCAGCAGTTTAACTCTCGGGAAAGGTTCAAAACCTTTAATATGTAACCTACCACTTTTAAAATGTAAATTCCTCTTCTGTCTATGTAAAAACTACAAAACTCTTTAACTGTAAAGCGGGGATAGAGAGTGCTTTACCCTCTCGAGCTCCCCTTTCATTTTGAAATTGAGGTGACTATGTTTTCATAACCGTTTCTACGCTTCCTTAATGTATTAAAGTTTTCTCATACGGGTCACCTCCCTAGCTTGGGATTAGCCCCTGTGTACCGGCCTAGAGCCTTTTAGGTTTTAAAAGGTGTATTTGGAGTGCATGTTCACGCCTCCAGTCCTTTCTGTACTTTGGGCCAGTAACTTAACCTGATGTTTTATTTTCATTGCGAAGGCCCCGTAGGTTGGGTAGTAAATACCCCTGTTTCTTTGTGCGCCTTGAGGGCAAATAGAAGTGGCCTTTGATAGGCTTGAACTTTGAGAGCAGGTCTGCTCTTTCCTAAATTCGTTTTCTGTGTGCCTCTAGGATGCTTAACATTGTAATTTGGAGCAAGTGCTCCTTGGCATGATGGGGTTTTCTGTCCCGTTGTTCAATTTTGTACCTTGGTAAAGTTGGGCTAATAGCTCAAGGATTGTGATTGTGGGGCTCGAAGCCCAAATCTTGTAACGAACTGTAATTTGTAATTTCTTAATTTGTTGATCTGCTACTTGGTACCTGTTATACTCTGTTATTGGTTGATTTTGAAAAGAAAATATAACCTTTGTTAAAGTTTTAAATTAACTTTAATTTTGTAGTTGAGACCTATTCCAGCCCGCACCTTCTTTCACCTCTAACTACCACGGAGATCTCCGTAACAGTAATGATTAATATCTCTGGCCTAGAGACTGGGTGTTTGTGACGTCCTTAATCTTCCTTTCCTCACACATAACATTCCACACTACCGCCATTCCAATTACACGCAGGTTCATACAATATGGTGCCAGTAAGGGCAAAAGATCCACATGGGTCGACGCCCCAAACAAATAGCATTTATAAAAAAATTTAAAAGCTGAGTTTTATAAACCTGATTCTCAGATAAGTATTACTTTTGGAAATGAAACACTTGAAAAATCATACAATATGCACATTTTTCTTTGGAATTAAAATCTCTCCAGTTGAACACTCTCATTGATCAGAAGTTGTTAATATCTTCCCAAATGCGATCATTGCACTTAGTCTCTTTTGCACTTTACACATGCCTGTTGTGGTGGCTGAGCACCTTTCAGCTTGGTCTCTAGAGTTAAATGCTTTTATGCTCTACAAGGCCAAGAAGAAAAGGACTATCTATGACTCATATCTTGTGTTGATGTCTCCAGGGAGAGTGAACATACAAACGGCTTCCTCATCTTTACAACTTTCAGAATGTCAACATCAGGCATAAAGGTTAGATGGCTCGTTGAACATGACACCTCCGAGAATGTTTTAACACTGTGAGGTAACAAATATAAATTTACACAACGAAGGGGAAATCTGAAGCATGTAATGGCTTTCTACATAAATAAGTCTCAAGATATGAAGTATCTCTGCTGTCAGTGTTTCTGAAGCTATTGCAAAACATGCAGAAGCATTACAATCTTTCAGAACTAATATTGTTAGGCAGGGCTGTCCAACGTTCGTTTCTACATGAGCACATTCACATGATAACTAAGGGTATGCGGGCGCCAGGTACGATTCCATTAATTCGACTACTGTTATCGGTACTACAATGACTATATAATAATAATAATAATAATAATAATAATAATAATAATAATAATAATAATAATAATAATAATAATAATAATAATAATAATAAATCTAGAATTAAAAATTATATGAAAATATATTTACTCACATAATTAATGTGAAATCTGGCACTGCATGCTCGCTGCAAGTTGAGGAAAGTCTGGTGTGTAACTGGAACAGGTTGCTCTTAACGTGTCATCCAGGTGTGAGTCGGTCAGGCAGGATCGGTATTCGTTTTTTTATTATGTTCTTAGTCAAAAATGCGACTTCACAAAGATAGGTTGAACCAAAACATGATTGCATCTTCAAAGCAACACTGCGGGTAATGGGATATTTTTTACCGTCCACCAGAGTCCAGAAATTGCCACATGTTGCGTAGGAGGATTTCAAAGAAAGGTCTGACTGAAGGCTTAAAATTTCCATTTCTAATTCTTCAGGATTATAATTTTCGAATATTTCACACACGCTCCCTCTAAGCTCACAAACATCAACAGAAGGGAAGGGATTATTGACAAACATGATCACTGGTTCAAATCTGCTACCAAATTTGGACCCAAGAGTTTCAAGATGTTTAGCAAGAGATAAAAAATCACGCTTGCTGCCATTTACTGTATCTGCCATAGATTTCAAATTTGGAAAATGTGAAAGGAAATTTCTATTTAAATGGACAATCCATACCTTAAGTTTCTTTTCAAATGCATTGACAATACTTATCATACCTGAAATATTATGATCTTTTCCTTGCAATTCAAGATTTAACTCATTTAATTTTGAGGTGATGTCTGCCAAGAATGCTAATTCGATTAGCCAAGATATATCATTAAGTTCGTGATAATATTTCCCAGGAGATAATTTCATAAATTCTCATATCTCATCCAACAGGCAGCAAAACCATTCGAGTGTTTTCCTCCTACTAAGCCACCTTACATCTGCATGAAGGATGACGTCACCATACTCCGAATCTGACATACTTAAAATATTTCTGAACAATCGATGACGAGTAGATGACGATCTTATATAATTCACGACATGAGTTACAATTTTCATGACATGATTGAACTTTAAAAAACCTTTACGCATAAAGCTTCTTAGTGAATAATACAACGATAAGTAGAGACGGGAATTTGCTTATTTGCCTATTTTATTCCTGTGTTAAGAAACATAGGCTTTTGAGATATAAATCTGTTTTAGGGACTTCTTAGCTATATTTTGTTGGTTTTATTGTGCCTATAAATGCCTATTTCAGGGGTTTGTGCCTATTTGGAGTATAATTGCCTGTTTGATGCCTTTTGACTGTATTTTAAAAAAGCTGATTTTCTTCCAGTGCATTATACAGTATTGTAACTAGTGTGTTCGACAGAATTATCTACTCTTTTCTCAATATCTCTTTACCCCACGAACAAAAATGGGAATTTTTAGAAATCACCGGAAATAGTTCTAGGGAAATTTTCATTCGGAGAAATAAGGAACAATTTGACCTTGAAGCCTTCAACCCCTCCAACCTCCTAAGACATCGAACTATGTTGTACAAACCATATGTTCTGTACCTCCCTTTCAATGCGAACTGTTGTGCGCATACACTTTATGTTCAGAACGCTTTGTGATTTACTGTGAAGTAGAATAAAAAGAAGTGTGTTTGCGGCAATGTCCAAAGAAAAATCTTCGAAGTCCTACTGGCTGAAGCAGTACATCACAGAGGATCCCAATTTCACTACGGATGGAAGGGTAGTCTGTCAAGCTTGCTGTAAGGAGCTAAGTTCGTTTGTTCCTTTTATCTTTTTAGTGATTGAGAACTATGGTCGCATTTCATTGTAGCATATATAGGCCTATAAATTTATGTATTATGGTAATTTTTTTTTTTTTTTTGTTTTAGTGTATTAGTCGTGAACTTTCAATCATTTATATTACTAAAATGTAAATCATTAAATTACTGAACGAGGAGTTAGAACGCCGGTGGTCTCTTGTCACAGAATGGATTAAAATTAAAACGGTATTTTGAACTGTGATTCATTTCCTATGAAAATAGAGATTTACAACTGAAATGCAATTTTTAAAACTCCCTTTAAAAGAAATCGTGAATTCTATTACACTTCCGCTAAGCCTACGCAAAACACAGGTTGCAGATCCAATGTAGCCCAGCTAGGACGATGCCACAGCCTGTTTTACAAGGTTGCCAAGACTATCTTTACAAGACCAGACAAGCGAAAAGACCATTGGTCTGGATTGGTGAGGTCCGGTTAGTAACATTTGTGCTTTGGGGGGGGAGCAAAGAGAGTCTGAGGGGCATAATCTCCCAGGTTAACAAGCCTCTACCATCCCCTCCTGAGTCTTGCTAAATTGTGACAAAAATAAGGTTATGCACGCATGTCACGACAATTTCAAATTATGCGGTTTTTAATTTTGCATGATGCAGGATCTATTGCAGGCAACAAAAAATAGTCTTCATGACAGCTGACCCTGCTGACCAAACCCAGCGAATAGACACAAATAAAATGTTCACAAATCTGAGATATATAGTGCCTCCGTTTTCATGCTTCTATATAAGTAAGAATACTGCAAGGGCCAGTTTGGTGGGTCCTTGGCAAGCATATTCCGGTATCATTTCATGTCTTTTTGATTATATTTTTCACCCGGTGAACTTGACATGATACTGCCAAATTAAAACTGAAAATCCTTGAGGACATATTTCCATGTAAATTACTAATTCCTTTGTTCCTACTTTAACGTTTTGTACTTCTAGAAAAATCATCTCTGATAGTCTTTTTTAGGAAATAAATGCATGATATATACTAAGCATTATTACCAATTAGTCCAACTGTAGAAATTTAAGATATAGGGAAAATGTAATTTGTGACAATTTCATTATTTTTCAGATCAAATGTGAGAAAAATACCACATAGATCAACTAAGGAATACTGCGATGCATCTGATACATGTACAGGAATCTGCATCAACGCAGCCTTTCTACCAATCCACTATGGGCAGTACCCAACAACCATTTACTTCAATGTTGGGAGCTAAGATGCCCCTGCATAAACCGGAGCATCTTCAAATTTCAACAAGCTGCCGGGAGCAATCACTAAGTTGGAGAAGAGTGGCATGCTTCTGGTGGAGTCATTTAGGATTGTAGAAGAAGTCAGGGGAAGTTTTGAACGAACCTCTGGGAAAGTAGCCGCTGTCAGAGAAATAAAACCAGATGAAGTGACTTGATTGAAGTTTTGTCCACTTATATCATGTGATGTTGAGAGATCTTTCTCTCAGTACAAAAACATTATGCATGAGAGGAGAACAAGATTGTTACCGGAAAACATTGAAACGTTGCTTGTAAATTCCTTTTACAGTAATTGAGTGTGTTATTAAATTATAATTAATTTGTTCATGCCTATTTTGTTGCCTATTTTACACGTTAGTGCCTATTTAAATGCCTATTTTGGCTAATTTAAGAGCCTATATGCCTGCCTATTTTAACTGTTTTTAGTGCCTACAATTCTCGTCTCTAATGATAAGAAAGAAATTTTGGAAATGATTCATCCTTAGCGCAAAGAGAAAGAAATCCATTATTTCTACCAGTCATAGATGGTGTCCCATCTGTTGTTATAGCGACAAGCTTTGACAGTGGTAAGTTACCCTCTTCGGTGAATTTAACTAAAGCATTAAATATGTCTTCTCCCCTAGCACGTCCATGAAGTGGCAATAGCTTGACAAATTCTTCCTTTACTGTAAAATCATTAAAAACCATTCTAGCAAATACACACAACTCAGCAGTGTCAGACATATCAGCACTTTCATCAAACTGGAGTGAAAAACGTTCACACGATTTCAAATCCTGATGTAATTGAGATTCCATATTATTAGAAATCTGTTCAACCCACCTAGCAACAGTTTGGTGAGACAACTGAAGTCCTTTGATTGAAGATATCAATTCAGATTTATCTTTGTGAGATTCAAACAGAGATTCAGCGGCATTTAGCATAGCTTCTTTCACTACTTCCCCATCACTGAAAGCTTATTTTCCTTTTAGCTAGGACACAACAAACTTTGTAAGAAGCTATTGTCACGTTACGTGTTTGCTGAAGTGTTTTTTTAGTTCAGAATTAACAGGAAAATCACTATCAAATTTTTTGTGATTAGTAAAAAAATATCGCTGTACATTACTTCTTTTAGGAACAGAGATGCTAGCATTACACAATAAACACACAGACTTTCCCTTGTTTTCAATAAAGCAATACTGATCCTCCCATTCACTGTTAAAGTTATAATTTCTCTGCCTTTTAGCCATGTTAAGAAGAGTTATGTTTAATGAAATATAACTGATTATAAACTGAATAATTTAAAGTTTAAATAGTAATGAAAAATAGCACACGAAACATGTTGAATGTAGAACTTATCACAATACAAGGCACTCAAAACATATTCCATAAGCCCTGCATAAGCTCACAAGTAATACTGAATGTTCGCCTGAAAGCTAGGAACTGGGAACATTTCAACTGCAAGACTTTCATAAATCGTTTGTTCATTGTTTACGGCACAGCTTTGTTGGGATTAAAGTTACTTTGTGGGCAAATTGAGTGTCCCATTGTCGTCCTGGTGAAACTCTGTCATGGTAGGTAGTTTATGGCATTGCAATCAAGTGAATCATAAGGAAGCGGTTCTGTTTGGCAGAATAAACATGCGGCTATATTTGGCTCTGTGAGTAGAGAGGGCCTTATACCTAGCGCTAGCCCCCCCCCCACAGTGAGAGATTTGTGGAGGATTTCCCTTTGTCGCAACTACTTACATATCGAATAGCTCTCTTTCTGAACCTTTCTTCTATCTCTTCACTAATTGCGGACACGAGTCAGTTAGGCCTAGATCACATTTATGGCTTACTCAAAGCTCTTTGTATTTGGAGGTATGGATATAACAAATTTCCTGACTTTGAGGACGGTATTTTTAAGAGAAAAGTAATAATATTTATTGAAATGCAAAAGTATTGTTTTCAAGGCACATTGGACAGGGCTGTTGTAAGGAGTATGGCCATTGAGCCTTCATATCCAGTGTCAACTGGGAAGACATAGGGAGCATGATACTTCAGAGGTTGTTTGAGTGTTCACTCTCTACCTTGTGACATCAACATGTGGTACTGGTATGAGTCACTCATAGCCCTCGTCTTCATGACCTTCAGGGTACAGTAAATCCTGACAGAGCCAAATTTGAAAATTTGCACACTTCAGCCTCCTTTTTATCAGTTCTATATATCCACTGCAGAAGATTACTGCTTCCCATCATTTCATCTATGGCAAAGTGACGGTAGTGTTCCAATGCTTCACTCAGTATCCAGTATTCGGGAGATAGTAGGTTCGAACCCCACTGTCGGCAGCCCTGAAAATGGTTTTCCGTGGTTTCCCATTTTCACACCAGACAAATGCTGGGGCTGTACCTTAATTAAGGCCACGGCCCCTTCCTTCCCACTCCTAGCCCTTTCCTGTCCCATCGTCGCCATAAGACCTATCTGCGTCGGTGCAACTAGCCAATGCTTCACTAAAGCACTGATTTTTGTATTAGTTCATCTCAAGAAATGCTGAACCCATAAGGCTTGATATAGTCTCAAATTATAGCTCTCTTTCTGTTGCCCCCTCCCCCCTGTTCGCCTTTTGTTTTAGAGAATGCTAGCTCATGTACCACTCCTTCACTATGGAATTCTGCATTGTATACAGAATTCTATGTTAAAAAAAAACTATACATGTTGTGAGCAAGATTTTATTAAATTGCCTGGCTCTTAGTGTTACCCCAGAAACACAACAGGGAGATTCCCTCTTTCCTACTTTCAGTCATATTCAGCCAGGGAATTTTTATTATAATGACAGGCCCCCTTGCCTA
Source organism: Anabrus simplex (assembly GCF_040414725.1). NCBI lineage: Eukaryota > Metazoa > Arthropoda > Insecta > Orthoptera > Tettigoniidae > Anabrus > Anabrus simplex. Next base: position 926,113,575 of record NC_090266.1, read on the forward strand.
CTACCGGTCACACTCGACTTTGGAAGTTCTAATTATAATAGCAGGGTCCCTTGCATAGACCAGCCACAATTGAATTGCATACTTATCATATCATTATAAAGGCAGACCTCCTTGTCTACTGCCATTCAAATTATATTTTCCAAGGTTGTTGTTGTTGTTGTAGTCAAAATTGAGTTGGGGAGTTTTCATTATAATGACAGGCCCTATTGCCTACTGCCAGTTACAATTAATTTGGAGAGTGTTAATTCCAAGGCAGGCCCCCTTTCTAGATTCCATTCACATTTGAGTAGGGAGTTCTTGTTATAATGGCAGGCTCCCTTGCCTACAGCCAGTCACAATTGAATTTTACTGCTATTCAAATGATGTTGTCCAAGGTTGTTGCTGAAGTTAGAATGTTTTGTAAAATTGATTTATAAAGTCTGACTCCTTGGCTGAATGGTCAGTGTTGAGTCCTGCAGTTCAGAGGGTCCCAAGTTCAATTCCCAGCCAAGTCAGGAATTTCAATCACATCTGATTAATTCTTCAGACTTGGGGACTGGGTATTTGTTTGTTCCCAGAATGTTATAAACCCAACACTGAACAAAATCAAGTATATCAAGAGGTTATTGATAGCAGTGGTTCAGACTCTGAACAGCTTTGCTTTCTTGATCCTCCAGGTGGAACAGATAAATATTTTTTATAAATCTTTTGCTTACCAGTGTAAGGGAAAACAAGAAAATTGAATCTCAGTAGGTCAATCAGGTAAGCTGTGACTTAGTGACTTAGCCCCTTGACTTGAATTTTTCTGAAATTTCTCTGTGTAATATTTTAAAATATTATAACATTTGTTTGTTCCAACACTCTTCTGTTCACATCCAGACAACACGTCACACTACCAACCACCACAGAAACATTCAATAGTGATTACATCCTTCCACGTTGGTTTGGCATCAGGAAGGGCATCCAGCCCTAAATGCTCATGTGATACACAGATGCAGGAAAAGCAGTAGAAGTAGGAAAAGAAGAAACCCTCCTTAAAAACTATATTTTCCTTTCGCACCATGGCTGCAGAATCACAAGGCTGTCAGGAGAGTATACCCATGAACAGGCTATGTATAACTCGTCATGAAAAAAAAAAAAAACAATAATACCTTAAATCCACACCAGCAACTTTTAAAGACTGTTCCAGAGCCTCATTTATTGTGAATGCAAAGCATACTGTAGTTTAATGGGAAACTGCAGTTATTTGAATAGGAAGTGGTAGTCGGAATGAATCAAAGGAAGGAATGCAGGAGATGAAAACTGTTTCTCCCGCACCACATCCAATGAAAATGGTTGCTTCGATCAAATTACTATGTAAGGCTCTATAAGATGGGTATGCTTAGCCGCCATTTTGGTTCATACGTGCGCAATGGGCCATGTGATCAAACTGTAGTTTCTCCTACAAACGCTCGCTTCCTCACATTGAACGTATTGCTTTAGTCACCACGTGCATGACAGAATTGTGCAATATTTGTGCGGATATTTATTACATAATGGTGGGTTGTTCTGCACCTAATTGTAGTAATGTCTCCACTGCGCGATACAGGTTGAGATTCCCTTCTGAAAATTCTAGGAGAGCAATCTGGCTTCAAAACTGTAGACGTGACAGGTGGAAACCAACATCAGCTTCGAGGTTATGAAGTTATGAACTTGTGGACTTTAACAAGAAAGCACGGAAACGGGGTGAAATGTATGGGCCTGCTTGGGTAAAGAAGAGAAAAATGTAAACAAGGAATGGAATGTTATTGTTTTGTAAATACTGTAATAAAAGGAGATAGTAAGTTTGTAAAATATTACTTAAATTTCATATTTTTTAAAAATGTGCTACGTGAGCAAATTAACCAATGTTGCGACCCTCTGAAGTTTTACAAGGTAAGTCATGCTGATGAATCATACTACTACTACTACTACTTCTCAAACCAGAGGAATCTCTATAAAAAATGTACTGTTAACTTCAAAGTAAAAAAATTACAATGTTCTCCACAGCTCGTGGGTGACTCCTCTTACAAGTCATTGGTAACTGGTTTTATCACTGCAATACTTCAGGTTGGAAGAGAAGATTCAGCTATAGAAGTAGTTACTCTATTCCTATTTTCTTCCTGAATGTAATTTGTAATAACATTTATTTCATGAATGTTCGGTTGAAGAAACTAAAATTCTCTGTTCATTACAACTGCATAACGCTGATGAGATTCATAACACTAACCAAAAATTAAGTTTATTTTTCACATAGAAGGTCTGGTTTTAAATACTGGTAAATAAGGAAAGGGACTAAATTTTAGAAGAAAGAAATAAGCATAAAAAATCCCAGTTAGTTGGGTGTGTTCGTCTTCGTACATCACATTTCAGCGTTTTTTTCGAAGAATATTTTTCTTATTATTTCGTTAACATTGAAATTGACGCTAAATAAATTTCACGCAAGTATGAAATACCGACTGAGGTTATATGGTATCAAAATCTTCTATCACAATTTATATATCTTCGACACTGACCGATTATCACGTCAAATTCCACGATTTAAGAATGACAGTAGCCTACATCAATACCACGGAATCCCTCATTTTATTTGACGGTACCGCAGCGCATAGCTTACGGACAACCTATTCTACTTATTATTATTATTATTATTAATAATAATAAACAGATTTATTAGTAAGCTATTTTTTCTAATATTTCTCCAGTGAGAGTACATGGCTAGTTTGTTTGTTAAAAGGCAAATTATCAACGACCTTGCTATTCGTACAATCACTGTCTCGAGTAAAAATTCCACAATAATGTACGAAATATAACCTACTAACATTTACAGTATGTTGAGAACCGTTTGACTAATACTGATAATGAGTATTTTTACATTATGTTAGTTTAGCATTATTTTCTAGGTTGGAGAACAGTAGAAAAGAGGGATATGCAAGACTGGGGCGGCCAACTGTCTTACCAACGTAGTGCAGGAATGAACCATAATGGCGGGCGAGCATACCTAGTCTTTAGAGAGCCCTATTACTATGTAAAGACTTCACTTGCATCCTTGTGCCATTACAAAGCTTAGGAGATATTAGATTCTGCAGAGGTGGTCCAACTTTTAAGACTGAGATTGTGAGGTGGAAAACTTGATGAATTACAATGCAGACAATTAGAAATTCACACAAAATTTACAAGCAGTGAACCACAATAATAATTACAAGGCAATCCCACATAAATTCACACACAACTTCAACATTTCCATTGCCTTAACACTATGACTTACAGTAAACTGGGCAGTACAATGACTTGCTACAAGCTTAACATTGTAACTACACCACCCACCATCACATACAAATAGTCAGATATTAAACAATACAATATTATCAAACTGTGGTCCCTGAGAAACCCTGTTTGCCACTGGTGTTTCCAAAGATCTACTTTCACTTTTGAATGGGCTGAATTTCTAGACAAATTCCATTGAGATACCTCTTTGGAATTCTAATAGGTCAAGTGTGGTAGGTTGTTGTTGTTTAAAATTCAGGCACCAAATCTCATACCCTGGAATTACTGCTATGTGACAATGTTTTAAGGTATTGTGACTTCGTCCATACTTGTTCCGACATCCCAAAATTGCATACTCTACACTCCCTCGGTATTAGAAGAAGTGGTCTCACTTTAGATAGCTGGTTGTTTTTGTGTAATTGGAGTGCATCATTACTAAGCAGATTCTGCATTATTCTTTCAAATTTGCTCTGGCAAATCGCATTTCCTACAACAACATTGCTAATGTTAGGTCTTTCCTCCCTATACATCCTACAGTGAGGAGCAGCACAATTTCCATTGATGACTAATATTGCTTAAAAATAAATTCATTTCAACTGGCAATTGAATCTCTAGCTTACCCTTTTGTATAACACTTTGCTTCATATTTGATGATGACGATGATACTTCTTGTTTAAAGGGGCCCAACATATAGGTCATCGACCCCTAATGGTCCGAGATCAGACTAAATGAAATGACAATTAAAATTCCAAAATTCATCCACTGACCAGAATTCAAAACATGGTGATGAAGAATGAATGAATGAATACAAATTTAAAATAATCAGCAAATCCAACTCACAAAATCGAAAGTTAAAATAATTCCAAAATCCATCCACTGACTAGAATTTAAAAAGACGAGCTATTATTAAGAACTTTGTGAGGAATCTCACAGTTCTGGGCATTGCCTGTGATCCGATCTGCTATGCCCTTCCTTCCCATAAAATAACTTAAAACAATGGTATAAACTGAACAAGGGACTGCTTCCAAAGAAAAATCCTAAATTGATGATGCTTATTGTCTAATGCAGTCCAAAATCCAGGTCACCGGTCCCTCATAATCTTACTAATCACTGGTAAAATAGAACCATAATGTTCTTCTTGTAGCAGTAATATCATCCTCATGTACACTGCGGAAAGAAGAATACTGTTTAAGGAGACATAATTTAACGTATAGTTTTCTTCACCCTCCCTTTCCATAATTAGGTAAGAGTAAAAATCTGAAGCAGGGCTTTAGAATTCGGGTCAAGCTGGGGAATGCTAATGGAATGCCCCTCATCTCCATGGAAGAACATAAGAGGGTACTAAAGAGTGTCATAAGCACAGTGAGTTTCACTGATCCACAACAACTTCATGTCTCTTCTGTAAAGAACAATGTCCTGATTTCCAAACTCCTGCCTCACAATCACCAAAACCACATCACTCATTGTAGGTGTTTTATATCAACCCCTGTGGTTTTCATTCCATATTAATCACAAGTCTAAACTCTTGACCTTCTGCAGCATTCTCCATTGCTCTTTCAAAATCTCATATATAGGGATTGTAACTATGCAGAAGTTTGTTAAAGTTGTAAAATTAACCAAGGCTTTACAACAGGGAAGATATTGGACCAAATTTCTGACTCTTTCTCATCATTGCAAACAAAATATAGTTGTAATAATGAGTGTTTTTCTTGTGATTAAGGTAACAAACTTCCTATTCTGTGGTAAACTTGGCCTTGAACTTTGAAAATTGGCATAAAATTTCCAAAGGACATCATTTGAAAACATCCATTTTACTATACTTCCTAAAGTTCTTGAAAGATGAGGCTCTTTAGTAGGAGGGAGATGTATCTTTCTGTTCCCATAGAAGAGACTGGGGCTTTCTTCTTTCCATCTTTTGTGACAGCATCACTTGCAATCCACTTACTGGGCAATAGCATCAACCATCTCATTACTGTAATTTGTATTGCAGTCATGTCCGACTCGTTGGCTGAACAGTCAGCGTACTGGCCTTCGGTTCAGAGGGTCCCGGGTTCGATTCCCGGCCGGGTTGGGGATTTTAACCTTCATGGGTTAATTCCAATGGCTCGGGGGCTGGGTGTTTGTGCTGTCCCCAACATCCCTGCAACTCACACACCACATATAACACTATCCTCCACCACAATAACACGCAGTTACCTACACATGGCAGATGCCGCCCACCCTCATCGGAGGGTCTGCCTTAGAAGGGCTGCACTCGGCTAGAAATAGCCACACGAAATTATTATTGCAGTCATATTTCATAAAAATTATTTTTCCATGGGATCAATCATTTATTTTCATTCTAAGTTATCTTCTAACAGATTTTTGACTGACTTCAGAACTTTGTTTGTGTATTTCCTAACAGCCTTCCTATTAACATCAGGTGTTATCCCAGTATATGCTTTTACAGACTCCCTATGTTTCTTTAACCTGGCGTCGGTCGACATGTGAGCGCAGCGCTCACTTGCAGTTTTATTTGACCCTCCTTCATGAACAAATCAAGTGCTCAGTTTAGGCATCCCTTTAGCTTCCTAAAATAATGTTAGGAGTGGGATGGGCATGGCCTTCAGTTGGAGCTGTGACACCATTGTTACTACAGTGGTGCAAGAGTAAGCTCCGCGCTAACATGTTGACCGGCGGTGTAACTAAATTTTTCATTGACATTACATAATTTATTTCCTGACTGATTCACATTTTATAAAATTCAACCACGGATAGAAACGATGTTATCAATGAGTGGTGGGGAGAGAGTGATAATGAAGTGAACATGGAGTTACCTGCAGAATTAGAGGCTAATGAAGATTCTGATGTTGATGTTCCTTATTATAGTGATCACGACAGTAACAGTGAGACTTCAGAAGATGACATTCTTTCTACGAACCGGTTGCCCATAGTGCTTCCATAATTGTAAATGTTCCCGGTCCTCAGTACGTAGAGAAAGACAATATTACTGTATGCAATATTCATTCGTCATCACAGCGCAGGAGGAGAAGAGTCAGAAACATCGTAATCCATCCACCGGGAGTGAAGTCCATAACAAAGAATGCTTCTGCTGTCTACAATTCCTGGAGTCTATTCTTTCCTGATCCTGTAATTGAAGAAATAACCAATTTTACAAATGTACGTCTACAAAGTATGAAATTACACTACTCCTGAGATAGTGATGTTGTGGAGATGAACACTGTGGAAATAACGGCTGTCATAGGCTTGTTATACCTCACCGGTGCACTAAAATCTTCTCATCACAATGTGGAAGATTTATGGGCTTTGTATGGTGAACAAGAGGTTTCTGATGCTTCTGAGAGCCATCAGGTTTGATAATGTGAAAACTAGAGAAACACAAAGGCTCTGGACAAACTTGCACCTATTAGAAGTATTTTTGAGGGATTTGTTGCAGGCTGTAAAGAATACTGTAGGGTTTTCTTTTTTTGCCATTTGCTTAACGTCGCACTGACACAGATAGGTCTTATGGTGATGATGGGATATGAAAGGCATAGGAATGGGAAGGAAGCGGCCATGGCCTTAAATAAGGTACAGCCCCAGTATTTGCCTGGTGTGAAATGGGTTCGAACCCACTATCTCCCAGATGCAAACTCACAGCTGTGCGCCCCTAACCACACGGCCAACTCACCCGGTATACTATGGCATAGGGGAGTATATGATTATAGACGAAATTTAAAGTTAGAAACTTCATAATTGTTCCGTACTGAACTGAGAATCACAATGTTAAAAAGAGAGTTAAGAGGTTCCACCTATTCAATACACTGATATATAGTTGCAGAAACTTATGTTACATGTTTAATTCGGGACTGGTTTCGACGCATATTTGGTGCCATCATCAGGCGATTGAAAGAGCAGGGCAAAAGACATACAATTATCAACACACATAACACAAAATATATGACAATGTTCATACTCTTAAGGATATATGTAAAAATGAAACACTTTCATGAAGATGAAAAATTCAACTGAAGTTCATAAGCAACATGATAGTCTTGTACACTCCTGTTGTGAGCATTGAAATCACATATAATGATGTTGAATTAATGGATAAGAACAACTTAAGGCACTTGATTCAACACATTAAATCTTGAGGGTTGCCTTGTTATATTGTGATAAAAAGGATCTTGAAGGGTGCAGCTTGTGTTGCTAGGCAAGGAATAACATGCTTTTGTTTTATCCGCACGTAGAAAGGTGGATAGCGTCATATATGAGCTCCTAAGATATATTGTGGGATCTAAGTTCCTCAGTTCGATGTGTATATATGAAGTCTAGCCACCACGGTAAGCTGAACAAGGTGAGCCTCATAATATTACTTGTTTCTTAACTTTACCAAATTCCTGCCATTTTTATTTCTAACTAATTTTCCTTTTTTCTGTAGACTTCATACATCCACATTGAACTGAGGAGCTTAGATCCTAAAATATATCTTAGGAGCTCATTCGCTATCCACCTTTGGATGTGCCGATAAAACAAAAGCATGTTATTCCTTGCCTGGCAACAACTGTACACAAGCTGTATCCTTCAAGAATGTAAATATAGTTAGATAGTGTAAAATCTATAACACTACCAGATGGTTGAGGTATAGGCCTTCTGACCGCAAATTGGTAGGTTCGATCCTGGCTCAGTCTGGTGGTATTTGAAGGTACTCAAATATGTCAACATCGTGCCAGTAGATATAAGAGCATGTAAAAGAACTCTTGCGGAACAAAATTCCAGCACATTGGCATCTCCAAAAATTGTCAAAACTAGTTAGTGGAATGTAAAACCAATAACATTAATACTATTAATTTCAATGAGAAAGTTATCAACATATTTGCTCAAAAGAATGCTTTTTTTCTGCACTGACATATCGTATCTGAAGGTTAGAAAATTACTGTACATAACTTGTCAATTGCATTTGCATGCACTTCTATAAATGTAATAGTTGTATTTTATTAATATTATATTAGTTCTATACAGGGTATATTCTTTTTATAATAAATCTATGTTAATATTCCACCTGCCCGTCTGTCAAATCTGAGGGTTTGATATTCTGTAAAATATAGGAGTTAATACTAACTGCCACGGAGAGGAAGTCATACTACCATATACCTATTCAATATTTCAAAGTTAAGTAGCCCACTGTGCCTCTCCTACCCTGCCCCCCACTTCCTATCTTTCCCTGTGGAACATAGGGGTTTGGCTTGCCAAGGCTACTGCTGCCGAGCCGGATGGCCAGCAGATATAAGTGTGCTACGTGATGTGTGGAGAAATCACCAGCTGTATTTCTTAACTTTTGTAACCAGGTCTGCTGCCTCTCATACTAACAGCTATTCAGTTTGTCTCACGAGGCTGAATGAACCCCATTCGAGCCGTCACTCCAGAATTAAAATCCATGGATGACAGGGAATTGAACCCTTCGCTTCCTCGTAACAGGCAGGCTTGCTACCCCTACAACATGGGGCCAACAAACCATTGAACAGCACGCTAAATTTGCAAGTTGGTGAAAATATACGAGGGTCGAGTCATAAGTCATGCCAACTTTTTTTCTCTCACAAACAGGAGACAACATGGAAAGTCTAAGATATGCATTTGGAAATATAGGGCATGTACTAATGCATAGTGCCTGAAGACAAATTCTGATTTCAGGAGATTCTCGTAGGAAAGTGACTGAACACAGGCCATTGGTAAACATTGTTTTATTATGGTATAGACAGCAAATACACAAGACTACATACAAAGGACAGGTCTCTACTGGTTACAGATCTTCGAAATAATCACTCAAGGTTTCCACTGTGCATTGCCAGTGGTGGGGCAGGCGCTGAATACCATTCGCTGCATGTGTATCGCTAACGTGTGACACCTCTCTCCGAAATGCTGTTACAATGTCCTCTTTGTTAGCAAACCGTTGTTCACGTAATGGCTTCTTGACTTTAGGGATTAGATCATAGTCACATGGGCAATGTAAGTAATGCTGAACGATGGCTGTTGTGTGAGCTGTCGCGTTATCATGTAGGATTATGGAGTTATCCGAAAGATCGGGACAATTGGTTCGCACTGAACGGCGTAAGTGGTACAACAAAAAGGAATTGTAATAAACTGAATTGACCCCTCACGCACTGGATGACACACAAGAACACCTTGAAAATCGTATGCCAAGATTACCATAACTTTTTTGGACGACTGATTTTATCGAACCTTGTGTCTCCGTGGTGACCCCTGACGATGCCATTCACTTGTCTGTCTCTCCAATTCATGTTCATAAGCACATGCCCATGTTTCATCGACTGCAACAGTGCGATTCAACATGCCTTGTCCTTCTTGGTGAAACCTCTACAGATTGATGCGACATGTTTCGTAACAAGTACACTTCTGTACCTCAGTTAAGTGACGTGGCACCCAATTTGCACAAAGTTTACACATCTGTTAGGCCTTGTGTAAAATGCACCGTATTGTTGCCACTGGTATGGCTGTATGTTCTTGCAATTCTGCTAAAGTCCAGTGCATGTCCTCATGTAAACACCGATCAATCACCATTATCCGTACATCTTTGTCCATGGACACTGGACGGCCTGGGCGAGGCAAATCGTCAGTTGATACTCTACCCCGTTTGAACATCTCCACCCACCTCGCCACTATTCTACAGGGCATGACATGCACACCTAATGCTTCCCGCAGCTCTGCATGGCATTGGCGTGCATTTCCGCTGCAAAAAACTGCTATTTTAATATATGATCGTTGCTCCTGCTTGTCGACTTCCATTTTGTGACACTTGCACTCACACACTGAACTTGGGGGAATGCTTAGACCCACACTGTTATTTACATACACCATCTAGTGACATCATACGCAAGTACACACGGTATGTTTCCAAATACATATTTTAGATTTTCCGTGTTGTCTCCTGTTCACGAGAAAAGAAATAGTTGCCATGACTTATGATTCGACCTACGTATTTGTAAGTGTGAAGCAGTTTTTATGGTGTAACATTTGTGTAGAACCAGTGAATCACAAGAATGATTATATTTTAACACAACATAAGGTAAATCCGGGACAGATGCCGCTCCGGTAGAGATGCCGCATACACTGTATCTAAAGGTTCCCATCGTTACAGCTAGATGGCAATATGTGTGGTTTTTCGGTTTCTAAGGAAGAACTACTGTCGGCGCGTGTGACGAAATTCGCTCGTGTATTATGCCAATTATAGCCGATATCTTGAGGCGAGTACATGTTTCCTCCTGACAAAGTTTTTCCGTGTGTTAATTTACCGTATATTAAGTTGGTTTCAAATGCTTAAATCAGACGTTTGTAGTACAGTAGAAGTCAGAACCATAACTGTTATTGACAGTAAGCTAATTTTTGGCCATGATAGCCTTGAGGTACGACAACAGGAGGGTGCGGCGTCTCTACCTGATAGTTGGGAGAGATGCCGCACAACAATCTGACTGAGATGCCTCATTGCTATCAGATTCTACAAGCGATCTGGAAACATTCAATACTATTCAGAGTGTACCGGTACTTTATTCGAATATATTATCGTCTCATGATTCTTAATAGATTTTTATTGCTTTGATGGTAACATTATTTTGTTATATAAAATTATATTATTTTCAGAAATAAAAATTTGTGACATGCCTGCTCAGTATAAAAGTAAGGGCACTGTTAAAAGACCTCAATGGACAGAGAAAAATTTAAGAGAGGCTGTTAAAAGACTGAAAGCAAAGGAAATACTGGTCAGGGAGGCAGAATGATACTATACTCGTAGATTTCCGGAACGAACACTGAAACTTAGAATGAAGTCAGGAAATCTGGAAAAAGGCTCTCTGGGTCCAGCAGGTATACAGTAGCTACTTCAATAATCACTAAAGTCAAAATTATATTTAAAAAGGGATGACTGTATCCAGCGTTTGAGTTACAACCAGTGGCTGCATGAATCTTGCTCTACATATAAGGGGTGTTGCAGAAAAATTCCTAGAGAACAAAGTTTTAAGAAACAATCTGTAAAAACTTTTAAGAGGTTAAACATCAGTTTTTGATTCAAGAATCCTGCCTTAGACATGTTTTCAAATTACTGTATCAGGACAAAATTATATTCATTATGATGTTGTTGTTTCCTTTATATATCACGCCGGCCCCTTGGTGTAGGGGTAGCGTGCCTGCATCTTGCCCGGAGGGCCCGGGTTCGATTCCCAGCCAGGTCCGGGATTTTTCTCTCGACCTGAGGGCTGGTTCAAGGTCTACTCAGTCTACATGATTAGAATTGAGGAGCTATGTGACGGTGAGATGGCGGCCCCGGTCTCAAAAGCCCAGAATAACGGTCGAGAGAATGCGTCGTGCTGACCACACGGCCCCTCGTAATCTGCAGGCCTTCGGGCTGAGCAGCGGTTGCTGGGCAGGCCAGAGCCCTTTTGAGGGCGTTAAGTGCCATGGGGTTTCATATAACACCGTGAAGAATCAATTGCACATGAACATTCAAAGTAAATCGAAATTAAAGAAAAATTAATTTAATGTTGTAAATTATCAGATAGATTCTTTTACCATTGAATGATTCTGTTATATGGATGTAATTGTCTTGTAGTACGTTCTAATGTTCGGTTATATTAAAGTTGAAGAAAATGGCTTAAATTTGATTTTGTCATTAATTATTTTACTTGCGGCATCTCTCCCAAGCAAAGTCGGCATCTACACCGGATTCCAGGGAGAGACGCCGCTGATGCAACAATTCCTTTGTTCTCTCCTTTCTCCCATTTACTTTCAATTACTAATATTTTGTTCATCTCTGATCAAATGTACATGTTTTCAAATTATGCTCGATGAATTTGCAACAATTTTTAAAGTAAATACACCAAGATATAACAAAAGACATAAAAAGTGCGGCAACTCTACCGGAATTACCTTATGCCAAGTATATATCAATACTTGCAGATAGGAATGGTGGTGAAATTTTTGGGCCTACAGGGCCTGCAATCCAGATGGTCCTGGGGTGCAAGGGGGCCAACAGATTTTCCCTACAAAAGTAAGCAAAAATTGACCTGAATGCCACTCTAAACAGGAAGGGTGACATCATCATGATTTTGCAGAATGGGCCAAAAAGGATTGCTTTTAAATTTCCTAAGTAGACTACCATAAAGTGGGGTGAATTTGAGCAAATATTGGGAATTTTTAAGGAAACATTCCATTTACTGCAGTTAAATCCCTACGTAAATTTGAAGTTTTCACAATTTAGCTTTAACATTTTTAGATCTACAAATTAAATAATTTTTTCATATGTTCACCTATTATTTAAATTTAGTTGTTGAACAGTTTTCAATCAATAAATTATTTTGCATTAAAGAGCAGAATCAATCCAATGTGTGAATTTGATCACTATTTTCAAGTATAAAAAAATGTTAGATATTTATAACGAAAATCCACAACCTGTTTCCGGTCATTCGACCGGGTCAGGAATGGAATGAATGAAGCCCCCATCTAGCGGTGAGGGTAGGAATTGTGCCGGCTGCCGAAGCCTGTCACACTCCTCTGGGGCAATGATTAGTGAATGAAAGATAAAAATGAAATAATATTGGAGAGTGTTGCTGGAATGAAATATGACAGGAAAAACCGGATTATCTAGAGAAAAACCTGTCTTGCCTCTGCTTTGTCCAGCACAAATCTCACATGGAGTGACTGGGATTTGAACCATGGAACCCAGTGGTGAGAGGCAGGCGTGCTGCCGCCTGAGCCACGGAGGCTCTAGATATTTATAATAATGTATCAAATTTTATTACAGTCTTAATTTGTAAATTAGTACAATACAGTTGTTACTAACAGTAGTGCTATACCGAGTGATTTAGCCACTCCGTCAAATGTAGTTTTTTGCAACCCAACTAATGTGTGACATGGTTATAAGTTGGCTATACACCTGCAGGCATACTGTATGGCAGTGGTCCTCAAAGTGTGGAGTGATAAAGCGGGGGGTGTAAACACTAATTGAAATATTTATATTTCATATTCTGTAACAAATATTGCTTCCCTCAGATTCTCACATCCTTTAACCTAGGCAGGAAGCTCTTCCACAACCATTCATACTTTTGCTGTCTTATTTCACAAGAACTGACCAGTAGATCCTGCCAGCACATATTCTGAGAAAAGGTGTGAGTAACATTTCTCACACAGCACCCTTTCACCCACTACCAGCAGTGGTATCACCTTACTAAACACTTAACTACCACTATTGACGATAAGCTGCTTGACAATGTGACCACAACTTCTGTACAAGAATAGATTCTTCTATTTCTGCCATTGTTGACCAGATCTCAGTCAGGCCTTAGCAGTCAATTGAAAGACAGTGAGTGAACAGGTGAATTCTAGTGCATGTTTTTTGGACGTGGTTAGCCCGATTTATAATAAACTGTTACAAGTATCACCATACCCATGGATAAATGGCTTATTAACAGTGGTAAAAAGAGACCCCATGGCAGTGATTTATCGAGTGCTTGCCCTCCTGTGAAAATATTCAGTCCTAATAAAGAAAAAGATTCAAATTCAATCAAAATACATTGTTCTTCTGCTTCTACTTCTGCCCCAACCAGCAACATAATTTCTACACCCAAAAGCAAAGTGCGCAAGTATTAAGATGATTATCTGATATTAGGCTTATCTGCATTCTTTTGAATAATCAGGAATTACCTCATTGCATTCTTTGTTTGGAGATTTTAGCTAATTAGAGTTTAAAGCCTGTGAAATTTAAGAGACAGTTGCAGACGAAACATCCAGACTGTGTAAATAAACCTATAGAATTTTTTAAGTATCATGAGTAACAGCTAAAAGGAAATGTCAGATTCCTTGGAAAGTATGCAACAGTTCCTAAAAAAGTGCTAAGAGCATCCTTTGAGGTATCCTATTTATTTGCAAAATTCAAATCACCACATATCATTGGTGAGAAATTACTTCTTCCTTAAGCTCTGAAAATGTGCGTGATCATGCGTGTAGAAAAGTTCGGCAAGTGTCTAAAGTCGATAATGCTCTCAGATGACACAGTGGCTTGTCATATTGATGCAATAGCCTCTGACATAAAACATCAATTGCTACCATGATAGCCCAAAATTTGCGCTGCAATTTGTTGACAGCATTGATATAGTAAATAGTGCCCAACTCCTTGTTTTTGTATGCTACTGTCATGTAAATGAAATGTACGAGGATTTCCTATTTTGTAAAGCTCTGGGAGAGAGAACTACAGGTGAAGATATTTTCTTTCTTGTGAATTCCTTTTTCATTGACAACAATCTCTCATGGACAAAGTGTGTTGATTATAAGTACCGATGGGTTGGTGTCATTTACTGGAACTAAAAAGGGGTTCATAACAAGAGTAAGTGCTGTAACTAATTCTGTAAAATTCACACATTGCATGATACACAGGGAGGCATTGGCTTCAAAAGTATTACAACCAGAAGTCAATAAAATTATGAACGATGCAATTAGTGTAAATTTTGTGAAAGCAAGAGCTTTAAACAGTAGGTTATTTTCCATTTTTTGCGAGGAGATGGGATCTACACATGAATTGCTTTTATTGCACACAGAAGTACATTGGTTGTCTCGCAGTCGAGTCCTTAGTCGAACTGTGGAGCTGAAGAATGAACTTCGTCTTTTGCTACTGGACACCGATCCTACATTCAGAGATCTCTTTCTGGATGATAAATGGTTTCTAATACTGTGCTATCTGGCTGACGTATTTGAGAAACTGAATGATCTTAATGTGTCACTTCAAGGACGAAAGAGTAATATTGTCTTTCTATGTGAGAAAGTGCTTGAATTTAAGAGAAAACTTGAACTTCGGAAAACCCAGATGGACAAAGGTATCTGTGAGATGTTTTCTCATCTGAATGAATTCCTGGTGGAAAATGAGTTAGATTTTGGTAAAATTAGTTGAACTGGCATAGCAAACCTCGAAAACCTTCGTCAACAAGTTGAGGATAAATATCTAGAACCTTCAGGTGAGTATGACTGGATTCATAGTCCGGGTAACTGCCCACTTGTCAATGGCAGAACAAGAGGAGCTAATAGAACTCTCAAGTGACAGAACACTTCAAAAATAATTTAAGTCAAAGTCTGTCATAAATTTTTGGGTGCAGACTTGGAATTAATATCCCAATTAATCAAGAAATGCAATGGACATGTTACTACCCTTCGCTTCAACTTACTTGTGTGAACCAACATTTTCTGCTATTGCATCCATCAAGACGAAGCATCGGTTTTAACTGCAACTGAAAGGGGATGTGCGGGTTGCTGTTTCAAATATCCAACCAAGAGTGGATCTACTTTCATCACAAATTCAAGTTACCCATCACACTAACCCAGTAAGTGTCAGAGAATTACCGAATTCTGAATCATGTACCCTTTTATTCTTCTGTTTCACTCTTTCTTAGGGTGAAGAGTTTAATCATAACATTTTTCAAATTCACAGTTAAATGCTGAAAATTATACATATTATTTCTACTGTCATTTATAAGTCATTAGCTTTCAAATATGAAAAGCATTCTTAATTAACTAAAAGCAACACAGGTGCCACAGCTAAAGAGCTAATTAGTGAAATAAACTTCATATGTTCAATTCTAGTAACTGCACATGCAGCCGCTGTTTTTTATAAGCTACAGCATTTTGCCGTGTTGATAGACGCCTAAGGACAACAAACATGATTTCCGAGCAGCTACCAGTAATAGTTAACATTCAACACCTTGAACTAATACAAATACATCAAAATACATCTGATGTTCTCTAAGAATAGTAAATTGTGTGCTGTCGTTGTTATTATTATTATTATTATTATTATTATTATTATTATTATTATTATTATTATTATTATTATTATTATTATTATTATTATTATTATTATTATTATTATTGTAGTAACTCTGGTAGTTGCAGTAATTAGAGAGAAGCAAATATTGCAGATCATGTGATATATTTTTGTGCGAAGTAGCCTGTGAGAAGTGCTAAGAAAGGAGAGAAGAATAGGTGGGGTTTGGTACTAGATATTTCATGTTTCAGAAGGGGGGTGCAACAGAAATAGTTTGAGAACCCCTGCTGTATCGTATTAATGTCCAGCGAGCACATTATGCACATGATTCTGAACCCTATCAACAGATTATATCGTCCACTCACAAAACATGACACCTTGAAATCATGTAGCAACATCTTTTGACTATGTAACTATGTTAATGTGTCATGCCTCATGACTGGGTAAAACGAAGTGGGGAATCAATGCATAAAACTAGGTAACAGTGCAGTAGTTAATGTCTTAAACACTGAACCAGTTGGCGTATGTACTCTACTCTCGTCATACTACCAGCATGTTCCCAGCAGTGTAGCATAGTGGATGTGGTTAGGTGTTAGTCTGGCAATCAACGGAATGTGTCATCAGCGGTTTGAAAACCTGCATCGTTCAAATATTTTTTCATCAGTATGATGTTTGAATACGTAAACACAGGCTCACATTTGCCACAGTCAAACAGTAGAATGACACTGTTATTCATCTTGTGCCGTGGTTAGGGGCTGAATGTAATCTCTGCTGTCATTCGGCATGTTTTCCACAGAGGAGTACATTGACATGCTCATCTTTTATGGGGAAGCAAGAAAAAACTCATGCGAGGCACTATGTCTGTACCAGGAACGGCATCCCGACAGGTGACACCCTGCAGCTACGGCATTCCACCGTGTTGAAAGATGCCTAAGGACAACAAGCGTTATTTCCAAGCAGCTACCAGTCTGCGTCAGGAACTCTCACTGCTGCTGCAGAATGTGCCCTTGCATGATTGTCTGTTGATGTGGTGGCAATAGGATTGAGCTCTGCCACATTCGACTTTACCCGTTCGTAACCATCAGAACGATGAACTGCCAGGGAAATGGATAGGACGAGGAGGCCCTGTTTCTTGGCTCACCAGATCATCGGATTTAACACCATTAGACTTCTTGTAGGGGCGTTTGAAGAACATTGTTTACAATCAAGCGCCAGAAAAACCGGACCAGCTCTGGCAACTCAACACGGATGCCTGCTGAGCAATTACACCTGGAATGCTTCAGTGGGCAAGACAATCTATTGGACACCAGGCATGAATATGCATAAACCAAAACAGACATCACATCGAGCATTTGTTGCGATAAAACATTGTCAGGGCAGTTGTGTTCCTATTATTTCCGGTCCATATGTGGTCTGGCCTGCTAACTAATCAGCCCACATTCATTCACACACAACTTGCATGAAAGCTGATATTGACCTTACATTACGAGCGGTACATATTAAAAAATATTTCAAAAATTTGGAAACCTCACCCTGGACTCAAACCTCCCATCACGCGCATAAGCTATCCCCACTGTGCCTTTACCAACTACACTACGGTTCCGTACAGTGCATTATGCAGCTTATAGCATGTACTAGATTTGCTGCGGTCACAATATAAATCTAGTGTTTCACCGGCGTATCAGGTTCGTATGATTTAGAAGGCACACGCATGCCTTCCAGTGTTAATATGAGTATGATATTAAGGCATCCTATCATGGTGAGGTGGTAAATACCAAGACACTTGGTTGTGTTGTCTGAGCATACCGGCAGGGCAGATGTTTTCAGGTTGGAATTAATATTGCAGGTTGCATAAACTACATTGGAAGGGGCGACTGAATCACACGGTATAAAACATTTGTATTATGAATGGTTACCAAACAAATCTAAATTACATGAGTTAAAAGAGGTAAGAAAAGTGTGCTGTGAACCTTGGAGCCTCCGCGGCTCAGACGGCAGCGCGTCGGTCTCTCACCGCTCGATACCGTGGTTCAAATCCTGGTCCCTCCATGTGAGATTTGTGCTGGACAAAGCAGAGGCGGGACAGGTTTTTCTCCGGGTGCTCCGGTTTTCCCTGTCATCTTTCATTCCAGCAACATTCTCCATTATCATTTCATAGCATTTATCAGTCATTAATATCACCTTGGGAGTGGTGACCCCATTGTAATAATAGTCTATATATGATTCATTCATTCCATCCCTTACCTGGTCAATGACTGGAAATCAGGTTGTAGGTTTTCATTTTTCATTTTCACTGTGAACCTTAAGCATGATTTACTCAATATCATGATGATGATGTTTGTTGTTTAAAGGGGCCTAATGGCTAAGTCATTGGCCCCTTTACTCAATATCATAATCATGTGTAGCATTACTATAAATATACAGGGTGAGTTTTAGTCCACCGATAAACTTCGGCAGGGGATTTCTGACTGAAAATGGAGCACAAAAGTTTATATCACCTTGTACCTGGAAATGCATAGTTTCTACAGTAGATGGCACTAACAAAATTCTCTCAAAAATTGCTGTGTGTGTTTTGTAGGCTGTGTAATTTAAGTAATGTAAAAGAACAGTGGTCCTCCTGCAGATAGTGCCAATTTGAGAAAGGCAATATGGCATTGCCAGGTGTTTCTGTAGGCTTGCGTGTTCTGAATCTTAAGAAGAAAATGAAGAAATATACTGTGATGGTGGTATCAATACAATAGGTAAAACGGAATGGGAGTGGAATACTTGCAATTGGGACACACACCTTGTTCTATAGCTGTGGAAACAGAGGGTATGGAGATACACAGTTCCTTGTTGATAATGCATATAAAAATGTCGTATTGAACTTTAAGCCTGTTAATGACAGAATTTGTGGATTTTTTTAAGTAAAAGCCCACTTCTTCAATACATCCTTCATACGTACATATGTACCAACAGAAGATGCAGAGTCAGCAGAGAAAGATATCTTACATGAACAACTGGAACAAGAATTAGCACTATTGCCAAAGCATGATGTTAAAGCAGTTATAGGGCACTTCAACGCCCAAGTGGGAAGAGAAATTGCTTACAGGAAAACAGCTGGTAAGGAGCGTTTGCATGAGGTTTCGAACGATAATGGTATAAGGTTGATTGATTTTGCTATGTGTAAGAACATGCTTATTAGAAGCACATGGATGCAAAGGAAGGGTATAAGGAAAGTAACATGGTGCTCCCCTGATGGGATCACAAGAAACCAAATTGATCATGTGCTTATAGAGAGACAGCATGTTTCAGATGTCCTGGAAGTGGATAGTTGTCAAGGTACAGATGTAGATAGTGATCATTATCTGGTAAGTACAGACAAAGGATAGCCAACTACAGAGAGATTAAGAGAGCTGTTGTACCCAGGTTTGATGACGCTAAGTTAAGAAAGGATAAAAATATAGCACAGTAATATGCAACGGTTTTGACAAATAACCTCAATGAAGTGGAAGATTGGACAGGAGTGAGTATTGAAGTAAAGTGACAAATGGTTAAAGGTATAATATACAAAATGGCCGAAACTGTTTTGGGCAGAAGGAAACAATCCAGGATTCAACACTGCTGTATGTTGCTTATAAAGGTTTAGCAAAAATCATAGCTGGGAGGCTGAGACCATATGTTGAAGAATATCTAGGAGATTACCAGTGCAGCTTTAGAATTAACAGATCTACCATAGACCAGATTTTTAATATCACAAAGTTCCTTGAAAATTGTTATGAGTACAACATTGATGTTCACCAGGTGTTTATTGATTTTAAACAAGTGTATAGTATCAGAGGGGATCAGCTATGGAAGGCAATGAAAGAGGCAGGAATACTGGTACCTAACATACTGACAAGATTGGTTCAAATGACTCTGGCAACAACAATATGAAAATTAAAGTTTGAGGGTACTTCATCAAAAGCTTTTGAAGTTAACCAAGGATTGCAACAGGGTGTTGTGCTCTTCACCCTTCTGTTTAACATTGCCTTGCAGAGGGTAATGCAAATAATACAAGAGCAACCCAGGTTGAACATTGTTTAATCAAGTGACACAAGACCTTGCACACACAGATGATACTGACTTACTGTTTAGGAGGAAACTGTATCTGGAAGAGTAGTTGGGAAAACTAGAAAAATATGGGGCTGAGATGGGCCTGACAATTAATCGGTCAAAAATTAAGTACTCGTACATGTTAACATCTAGGAAAATGTATAATGAAGCAGAAAAATGTGTGAATTTGAATGGGAAAGAATATGAATGCTGCAAAAGCTTTAAATATCTAGGGTTAATGGTAGCTGAACACAATGATATGAGAGAAGAAATATGTGCTAGGATAGCAGCTGGTAATAGGAGTTACTTTGCCTTAAGCAAAAATTTATTTAAAGCTAAAAGCCTTAGTAAGAATCTGAAGCTGACTGTTCATCGCATGGTAGTGAGACCTGTGGTGATGTATGGTGCAGAGACTTGCACTATGACACAAGGTATGATGTTGTTGCAGAGATGGGAAAGGAAGACACTTAGGATGGTGGACTGTGGTGAATAAGGAATAATAAGGAAATCAGAGAGCTGAATAATAAACCAGATATAGTGGCAGAAATAAAGAGTAGTAGACTGCAATGTACAAAGAATGACAGAGAACAGGACAGTAAAGAAAGTAATTGATGGGGAACAGGAAGGATGTCGTATGAGTGGAACACTGAGGATCAGATGGTTGGACAACATGGAGGAGGATTTGAGAAGGATAGGAGTTAGAAGATGGAGAACCAAAGTAGTCAGCAGAGAAGAGTGGATGGAGATTGTCCAGGAGACCAAGGCCTTACAGATTCTGTAGCACCAAGGAGTATGTAAGTAAGAAACACAATGGTCCAGTACTCATTCCAGGAACAAGCCGAGATGGTATTCGTGTATGGCCAAGCAGATGGAAAAGGTCGAGAGACAGCACGGATGTACTCAGCCACAGATTCTGGCAGGCAGCACCACCCACATCACGCAGTATTTGGAGCCATTTTTTGACGTTTACATGAGCATGGGTACGTTTTGAAAGAAGAACGTGCAGTGCTGCCACAGACTGTGTGTACACCGGATATGGAGGAACATGTTCCCCATGATGTTGAGAACAAGATTCTGTTGCTGGTTTCTGCAGACCATCACCATTATGGGATTTCCGTCTTCAATCCTCTTCATTGATGAAGTGACCTTTTGTAGAGATGGCATTATTAGCCTATATAATCATCATCTGTGGGCTAGAGAAAATCCTTACAGAATGGGTGAAGCATCTCATCAGCAGCAGTTCTGCATTAATGTTTGAGTAGGGATAATTGGTGACCGCTTACTTGGACCAGTTCATCTTCCACAACACCTGAACAGAGAAACGTATCTGGACTTCCTGCAAAACACTCTGCTTCAAATTTTGGAGAATGTGCCTTTGGCAATACGACAGGCAATGTGGCTGCAGCATGATGGAGCACCAGCCCACATCAACATTACTGTTTGCCGATATTTCAATAACATCTTCCCCAGACAATGGATAGGACATGGAGGCCCTGTTACATGGTCTGCTTGATCACCGGACTTAAACCCCCTGACTTTTTATCTCTGAGGGCATCTGAAAGGCATTGTGTATAGTGAGTCTGTTCATGATATTGAAACCCTTGTGCAGCATGTCCACATAGCCTGTGATGCTATTCAGACACAGGCCAGAACATTGGAATGAGTGAGGCAATCCATGATGCAATGTGTGAACGTGTGCATTGCATGCCATGGAGACCACTTTGAACATCTGTTGTGATATGAATGAGATTCAGGCCATGTTCTGTTTGCCAGGGCTCTTTGTTTGATATCATTCTTCAGTACCATCTACCATGGGAACAATGCATTTCCATGAGCATGGTCATATGAAATTTTGTGCCCCATTTTAAGTCAGAAATCATGCGATGAAGTTTGTCAGTGGAGTTAAAACTCACACTCACAGAGTCAGAGAAAGATAACAGTAAGTCAACTTTTTGTCATAATCGAGTTAGCAGTGATATACTGGGCATCTGCCGAAACTTAACCAAGTTTAGTACATTTTGAATTTCAGTTATTCACATCACAGAAAATTGGTGACAGGTTACTTGGACCAGTTCTACTTCCACAACACCTGAACAGAGAAACATATCTGGACTTCCTGCAAAACACTCTGCCTCAGTTGTTGGAGAATGTGCCTTTGGCAATACAACAGGCAATGTTTATCTAGTAACATTTTGAAATTAAAATTTTGTTTCTTCTTTATTCTGAAGGAAGTTAACTCACTGGAGGAATTTTTCCCTGACCCTTCATATAATTACCATGCCTTCTACTCCACATTATCTAAAGTAATGTAAAGGAGTATGAGGCAAATGAAAATTGAAAATGAAGGAGCAGACAAGGAGGAGAAAACAGAGAGTGCAGAATTAAAGTAAACAATTTCACCATCGTAAAATTTCCTACATCGGGTGAGTTAGCTAGGCGGTTAGAGGCGCACAGATGTAAGCTTTCATCTGGGAGATAGTGGGTACGATCCCCACTGTCTGCAGCCTTGAAGATGGTTTTCCGTGGTTTCCCATTTTCACACCAGGCAAATGCTGGGGCTGTACCTTAATTAAAGCCACGGCCACTTCCTTCCAACTCCGAGGCCTCTACTATCCCATCGTCGCCATAAGACCTATCTGTGTCAGTGCGACGTAAAACAAATTGTAAGAAAAATCCTATAAATAGAGGGTTAGATATTTTATTGGCAGCATTGAAAATGATGCATATGAAATTACTTTCTGAGAAAGGAATTTGTTATTGATAGTAACATTTACTTTGTCTTCCTGGAAAATGAACTTGGATCTTAGACAGAGAAAGCACAAATTGTTTGAAAAATTGTGCTAGGATATTGATTTTTGAGTTCGCCCTAGAAACCCCCCCCCCCCCTCCAAAGTAGCACCATCGGATTCACCTTGAAAAATTGCACTAATATATTCACATACAGATAGTGCAAAAATTATATTAACTATGGACATGAAAATTAAAAGTAGTATTTAACATGTTCCTATGAGAGCAAAAATATCATAACTAAACAATTCTGCAACTGAGGTACAGTACCTACTTGTCAGCAACAAAAATTATCTGACTCATGTCTTTACTTCACAATTGCAGCGCACATGAGAAACATCTGCTGACATTGACAATATTGTTGGTACTATGCACTACAACTTACCATTATTGTAGACCAGTTCGTCTAGAACTCAAAACAGTGATCAGTTACATGGGACTCTTGTTACGGTGCTGCACCAGCTTTTCCTATTGTCGAAAAATATGTAAATGATCAGATCACACCATCTGATTGGAATCACCTCATTTTATGGTAATTGTCAGGTTGTTGCACCTATACAGAGCAAGTTTGATGCACAGTTACTGTTGCTTGATTTCAGGAGATTGTGGGCTAAAATCGGTGGTTTCTCATTTTCACGCCAGATAAATGCTGATCATTATTTAAACTAAAACTTACAAAGAACTACACTACAGTCAAGAAGTTTAAACTCACCTCTGAAAGTCTCTATAAATATTCCTGAATCTGACAATCAGTAGAGAGAGATATTGGATTTCTGATGTATTTCCTGCTGCAGAACCATTCTAATCTCTTGTACACTAAAATATGATATTTAATGATGTTTAATTAATATTATTTAGGTGTTATGTTGGTATGATTCCTTTACTGGCAAGAACTAGTGTTCACAGTATACTAGGTCTTCTGATATGTGCTAGAACAAATTTGTTACTTTCATTGGCCTGTCTGAGTATCATCCTCAGCTTTGAAAATATGAAAATGACTGAGGTATGACCAGTGCTAGTAACACTCTTCCTTATACAGCCTTTCCCTGTTATAAATAATGTTCCTCTCATACAGTTTATTGGTACATCTATTTCAGGGATCTGGTTTGGTGAGGGGAGCAATGGGAGTCTGTCTCACTCCTCATTTCCCTAATGTGCCTCCACAATGATGCATAGGCCATCCATGACAGCTGATAGCAGAGTTGCTGAGAATCAAACCAGACTTTGGACTGAATACGGTACTCAAGATACATATACAAAGATCAGGAGAGTGATATTTGTACAATAATCTTCAGCCTGCAAGCACCAAACATCAACCTGGATTCTGTTATATTGCTACATCAAAGCATTTATGAATATCAAAATACACTGTTGTGTTTGTTGCTGAAATAATCTCTTGTTAGTTATAACACAAACTACTTTTTCTCCTTTTTGAATGTCTCCATTGGTGTGGACTGTTTTCCAACAATGACTTCTCTTCAGGGTACTGCTCAAACTTTTGCAGGACAGAGACTCACTATACAAATGCAAAACGAAATTAGCACAAGTGACAAGTGACTGAGGTTTTTTGTTTGAAGTAAATGAAATTTCATATGGCTTATAGTGTCAGAGGACATATTCGGCTCACCAGTTGCAGGTCCTTGGATTTGACCCCATAGGCAACCTGCGTTGTGATGAGGATGAAATTATCATGAAGAAGTCACATTCATCCAGCTCCCATCCCAGCGGAATTAACCGATGATGGTTAAAGTTCCCGACTCTACCGGGAATCGAACCCGGTACCCCTATGACCAAAGGCCAGCACACTAACCATTTAGCCATGGAGCTGGACTCTGTTTGTCATCTTAAGGAAGCATAAAAGAAGGCTTATGGCTGTGGACAGCTGCATTGAAATAAACATAAGTAGAGAATTTTATTACATAAAATAAATTTCATCGTAAAGTCCGTATTGTCGTACGTATACTTTAAGGTTAAGTTGATATTCCACCTTTACAATACCATAAGTTTGTTTATTTATTTAAACAACATTATTAAATAATACGGGACATGTTTCGTCTAACTTGTAGACATCATCAGCCGTAAGTTTTCGTCAACAGGATTTGAATGTTTGTACTTGAAACAATCTGGACATCCTCGCTATTTTGATTGACGTGTTCGAGAACCGATTTATTTTATTGTGTTTGTTATGTCCTTGTCCTTTTTAAAGCTTTTTCTTGAATATCTTACGGCAGATGATGTCTACAAGTTAGACGAAACATGTCCCGTATTATTTAATAATGTTGTTTAAATAAATAAACAAACTTATGGTACTGTAAAGGTGGAATATTAACTTAACCTTAAAGTAGAGGATTTTAGTCGTTTCTGGTTTATTTCTCTAGCTCAAGACCTGGGTGTTTGTGTTTGTCTTAATACACATTCTTATTTACATACAGCATATCACAATACCAACCACCACAGAAATACACAATAACGGTAGTGCATACATCCCTGCATGTAGTAATGGAGACAGGCTGGACATCTGGCTGTAAAGCAGGGCCAAGTCCACTTATGCGACATAATTAACACCCGTGACGGCCGTGACCCCATCAGGATGTGGGAAAAGGGGAATAATAATACATTAATAATGGTTTCACGTACCACTAACTACTTTTTACTTTTACAGTTTTCGAAGGCGCTAAGGTATGTTCTGATAAAGCTATTTGAGCACCTTCAGATACTAGGTACCGAACTGAGCCAGTGTCGAACTTGCCAACTTGGGCTGAAAAAGTACGGGGGTCGAGTCCTAAGTCATGGCAACTATTTTTTTCTCGCGAACAGCAGACAACACGGAAAATCTAAGATATGCATTTGGAAATATAGGGCATGTACTTATGCATAGTGCCTGAAGACAAATTCTGATTTCAGGAGATTCTCGTAGGAAAGTGACAGAACACAGGCCATTGGTAAACATTGTTTTACTATGGTATAGGCAGCAAATACACAAGATTGCGTACAAAGGACAGGTATCCACTGGTTACACACCCTCGAAATAATCACCCAAGGTTTCCACTGTGCGTTGCCAGTGGTGGGGCAGGCGCTGAATACCATTCGCTGCATGTGTATCACTAACGTGTGACACCTCTCTCCTTACGTTGTCCTCTTTGTTAGCAAACCGTTGTCCATGTAATAGCTTCTTGAGTTTGGGGATTAGATTATAGTCACACACCTAATGCTTGCATGGCATTGGCGTGCATTTCTACCGCGGATAACTGCTATTTTAATATACGATCGGTGCTCCTGCTTGTTTATTCCCATTTTGTTACGTTCTCACTCACACACTGCACTTGGGGGCATGCTTAGACCTAGTGATGGGTCGCGTGATGCAAAGCTCCCGATGTATTCTGAGCAAGCGATGCAGTACGTGCCTCATGATGCTATCTCGATGCCGTATAGTGACGTCAGGCGCATGAGTCCTTTGTGTCGAGGCAGTGCTGGGAAACGTATCGAGAGCTCTCAATGCATTTCGAGCAAGTGATGCAGTCCATGACTCGTACCGGTAATCCTATCTCGAAGTTTGAATCGGGACATCATGCGCATGTTATCCCTCGACTATACTACGCCTGCTGATCAACTAATGACGTCTCCGAAAATCTTAATAAGTAGTTAGTGGGACGTAAAACAAATAACATCATTATAACAATTAATGACGATACGCCCACTTCTTTTTAATCCACTCGCAGTCAACTTACTTCCTGTACCGGTACTTCCTGTATTTTACTTAGGCACTGTCCGCTTCCACGGCGAAATGGTTAGCGTGCTGGCGTTTGGTCCAAGGGCTTCCGGATTCAATTCTCAGCTAGGTAAGGCATTTTATTCTTCATTGATTAGTTCCTATGGTTCGGGGACTGGGTATGTGAAATAAATAGTAATGAAGAATGTGATATATTTTTAACATATTATTAAAACCATTTCTTTTACGACGCATCGAGTTGTGTAATAATTTGAACAGAAAGGAGAATATACCGGTGATGGCATAAATATACTGGTGTATGTGTGCATGTATCTGAAAAGGAACTCGTTCTCGGGTTAAGTCTCATTCTGGACTATCGATACCTTTATATAAGTATAGTAACAAATTGATCGTTTCCATGAAAAGGATCATTCAAGACGAGCCACAATATTATCCGACCTGAAGGCACATACACAGGATGAAGCCGATCTCCCTCGACAAACTTCTGGAAACTGTTGAGGGAAACCTTCTGTGTATATTGGTAGAAGGTACCCTTGGTCTCCGGTGGCTCGTTATAGAGTAGAACCGGTAATTAAATTATGATTTATTCGGTTTTATTACCGCAAACAACCTTATTTCTGTGGAAATATCTTCACAGAAGAGAAAAAGCCTGCAATATTCAATAACTAAAACGTACAACACAAAACCCAGAGTAGCAAAGCCTGTAATATGTAATAACCAAAACGCACAACACAAAACACAGTAATGCGATAACCCCCTGTAGAAACACGTACACTTTTATCACAGTGTGTTAAATATTTTCTGTCAGTATACTGTTTTAAAGGTAACAATTCCATGTCGTTGGCTTCCAGCACGTTAAAGAACTCCTTTCTTTCTTTCTTTCTTTCTTTCTTTCTTTCTTTCTTTCTTTCTTTCTTAATCTGTTTACCTTCCAGGCTTGGCTTTTCCCTCGGACTCAGCGAGGGATCCCACCTCTACCGCCTCAAGGGCAGTGTCCTGGAGCTTCAGACTCTGGGTCGGGGGATACAACTGGGGAGGATGACCACTGCCTCGCCCAGGCGGCCTCACCTGCTATGCTGAACAGGGACCTTGCGGGGGATAGGGAGATTGGAAGGGATAGAGAAGGAAGCGGCCGTGGCCTTAAGTTAGGTACCATCCCGGCATTTTCCTGGAGGAGAAGTGGGAAACCACGGAAAAACACTTCCAGAATGGCTGAGGTGGGAATCGAACCCACCTCTACTCAGTTGACCTCCCGAGGCTGAGTGGACCCCCTTCCAGACCTCGTACCACTTTTCAAATTTCGTGGCAGAGCCGAGAATCGAACCCGGGCTTCCGGGGGTGGCAGCTAATCACACTAACTACTACACCACAGAGGTGGACTAAAGAACTCCTGCGGGACATAATTCCCACACCCCGGCGTCTGTCAAGAACTAGCACTTAGGACGGACGTAAAACAAATAACATTATTATGAGTACTATTTTCAGTAAAATGAAATGTCGTATGGCTTCTAGTGCCGGGATATCCCAGGACGGGTTCGGCTCGCCAGGTGCAGGTCTTTCTATTTGACTCCCGTAGGCGACCTGCGCATCATGATGAGGATGAAATGATGATGAAGACGACACATACACCCAGCCCCCGTGCCAGAGAAATTAACGAATGATTGTTAAAATTCCCGACCTTGCCGGGAATCGAACCCGGGACCGCTGTGACCAAAGTCCAGCACGCTAACCAATTAGCCATGGAGCCGGACTTGAAAAGTTGTCACGTGCTGACCGACTAAAGAACGCCGAAGTTAATATAATAAAACTTGATGGCTATTCGTATTGATTGGCCACGTTAAACATTATAAATGTACACATTAGATGGAAATAAATCGCCGCAAAATTAGCCCCGTCAGTTACTCTAAATGGATAAGACTGGAAGTTAATAGCTTCTGAACGAACCACGCTTACGAAAGTTGGAACATAATATTTATTGTAACGTGGAGAGTACTCGGAATGAGGAGATGAGAGCTAAGTCAGGAATAAGCTCGATGAATGAAGCGGTTCGTATGAAATGATTTCGATGTTGGGATCATGTGAGTCGAATGGAGACTGATAGGTTGTCTAGGTGAATAATTGACTCGAACATGCAAGGTAAGAGACGTAGAGCGAGTCCAAGATAAAGACTGAATTGTTAATGATTTAATTATAAGAGGTGTGGAACTAAACAAGGTCACAGAGCTAGTTGCAAAGGAATGCGGAGGCGCTTAGTTAATTCACACAGTTGCTGCCAGTGTCCAGTAATCGGGAGATAGTGGGTTAGAGCCCCACTGTCGGCAGCCCTGAAGATGGTTTTCCGTGGTTTCGCATTTTCACACCAGGCAAATGCTGGGGCTGTACCTTAATTAAGGCCACGGCCGCTTCCTTCCAATTCCTAGGCCTTTCCTACCCCATCGTCGCCATAAGGCTTATCTGTGTCGGTGCAACATAAAGCAAATAGAAAAAAAATGTTCACACAGGCTCGCAGAGTGAATGTTGAAAGGCATAATATTCTATAACGAAAATATATTTATGATAACCACAAACTGTGCATTTGCACCGAATAGTGACATAACTATTCGTAAATCAAGAAATGCCTTTCCGAAAATAATTCCACAACTTTTGATCGGAATGGTCACTTTACAGTGACAATCACGCAGACCGAAGAAGGTTTCGACTCCATGAATACATGGACCGGAGCATGAGGGTTAGAGCTCTTCAGTAGACCTACTAGAAGTCTGTGATACCTGGGCATTATCTATACTCAGCGTTAGCATTCATGTAGTTAAGATCGTGCAGAATGTGTCCATTAGTGCCTGGTTCTACGAAATGATGAGGACAATTAAAATAATGTTCTTCAGTTTGTGTCCCACTATTTTCAGAGACGCTGAGGTGCCGGAACTTTGTCCTAGAAGAGTCTTTTACTTGCCGGTATATATACCGACACGAGGCTGACATATATGAGCATCTGCAAATACCACAGGACTGAGCGGCGATCGAACCCGCGAACTTTGGTTCAGAAAGCCTGCACTCTTCCATAAGAGCTACTCAGTCCGGCATCTCCGAAATGAATTAAATATTACATTGTAAAGATGATTCAGAACAAAGTGTATCTCTTAGACAAAGGCCGTCATAGCTTCGTATGATCGATTCGTCGAAACATACGTGCAAGGAATATCTTGGAAGTGTTACACACCTCCCACTTTCATACACTGGCGGAAAATAAAATCCCAACACCAGGAAAACATTGCTTTGGAGGAATGAAACTTAGGCTAAGCAATTGCCCAGGTAACATATTATTTAAGTTTCCCGGTCACACATTCAAGTATGCGGTAGAAGACATATGCCATAGCGGTACATTAATAACCTCTGTAGTCGACACGATTTCGAATGCAAGCATGCAAACGTGCGTGCATTGTATCGTACAGGTGCCGTATGTCATTTTTCGGGATGAAGTTCCACGCCTGTTGCACTTGGCCAGTCAAATTAGCAACGGTAAATGCTGGTATTAGATGATGCTGGATTTGTCGTCCAGTAATATTCCATTCGTGCTCAATGGGCGAAAGGTCTGGTGATCTTGCAGGCCAAGACAACTGTTCGACACTCTGTAGAGCACGTTGGGTGATGCAGCGATATGAGGACGAGCGTTATCCTGTTTGAAAATACCCCCTTGAATACTCCGAATGAAAAGCAGCACAACCGGATCAATCACCAATCAGACGTACAAATCCACTGTCAAGGTTCTTGGGATAACGACGGCAGTGCTCCTGCTGTGAAAGGAAATCGCTCCCCAGACCATAACTCCTAGTGTAGTGTAGTGTGTCGACGCCGCGGACAGATTGCTTCTAAGCGCTCACCTGGCCTCCTCCTTACCAAACTACGGCCATCACTGGCACCGATATAGAGACGCCTCTCATCTGAAAACACAACATTTCTCTACTTCGCCCTGCAATGAGCACTAGCTCGACTCCACTGAAGTCGCAGATGGCAGTGATTCGGCGTTAGTGGCATGAACGCTAGAGGACGTCTGGACTGGTGCTGTCACTCAAGTAAACGATTTGTCAGAATTTGCTGTCACTCTGGTGCCAAATGAATCTCTAATGGCTGTTGCAGATGCAGTACGATCCACCACAGCCATGCAGTGTATACGGCGGTCTTCCCTTTCCGCAGTGACCCGTATCCGGCCGGACCCCGGACTTCTTGAGACAATGCCTTTCAATGACCACTGTTACGAACACCGAGGCACTGTGGATATATTTCTACCAAGTCTTTCTGCAAAATTGCGGAAAGAAAGTACTCCTTTTCGTAGTCCTATTACACGGCCTCTTCCAAACTCATTAAGCTGCTGATACTACTTTTTTCTTTTTCTCCTCCTCCTTTAAAGGCGTGGTTGTCTCACACCTACATTACAACGTCAACACCGGCCGATGACTAAGGCTCACGAAGTGTACAGCGCGAATTTAAAGCAAACTTCCTTTGCAAGGTCATAGTGGTGCTGGTAGAACCTATCTTCGTCGACTAGCGCACAAATCTGAATAGGCGTCATTTTTCAAACTTTGAAACACGCCTCCCGAATTTCGTTTATCTAGCACAATTCCTTCTTGGTGTGGGATTTCAGTTTTCGCCAGTGTATTTAGCGTGTGGATAGCTGAGCTAGTGTACATCGAAAAGTGGATACCATTTCTGCCCAGAATATTATTTAGTGCTGTTTATTTGGCGTTAAATGTAGCGAAAACACGAGGCGCGATTTAGAGTGCAGTAACTCGTGGCTTAAAGTAATGTTGAGTGGGATGAGTCAGTCATACAGTTGAATGTTGTTTCTTCACATTTCCGTACACTCCTCTGTTTCCTAATTGTCCATATAGTCAATAAAGCGAGGATCAAGAAAGGGTAAAATATCATTTTCAGCCGCGAAATCTTTTTCCACCGATATGACTCACGGTTAGTCCTATAAGAAGCAGATTATACATACTATTACACCGCGCTCCAATCACTGGATTCCGATAGTAATTTCTACAATCGTCATGAATATACAGGGTGTTTTCGAGATAAGTGAACATATGTTTTTTGCTCGTTATTGATAGGATCCTGAATATATGTGACGTCAAAATAATGTCCTACTTCATAAATAAAATTATTGAGTTCAAAATGAGATGTTTGTAGCTCAGGTATTATTTCATGATGAACGACTTAGGGCTTCGATGGCAAACTTTACAATACTTTCCAGTGTAAAGTAGAATTTTTTATACAACATGCGCCCTAAGTGTAGCTGTAGTGCATTTATATACTTAGAATGGTTTCTTGCACATTACGCATGCATACGTCATAAAGCCGCAGTGAAGTGATGTGTACAACTGCAAGGCAGCATGGTACGGTGGGTGATTTGAGCCGACGTTCAAACGATGATACTACCTGCCTCACAAACTTCTCACTCTGCTATGTGATCCTTGTACTGTTAGCACCAGTCCACGAACATATGGACTGTAGCACGTAAACAGGTGTACACTGTGTTGCTTTCACTGTAAGGCGCCAGTCCAAGACCTTATTGACTGTAGAACATTGGTGTACGGCACGTTACCTACACCTTAGGTGCTGTTACATGAACTTATCGACTGTAGTAGTCTGTAATAATGATAGAATGGACTTAATAACCTATTATTAGACTACGAATAGTATCGCAACCCTGCGCACCACTCAGGTTTTCACTGGATACTGCAGAACACTCACTGGTGCGGTTTAGTCAAATAATATTACCCCCAGTGTACGGAAGCTGTCATTGGTGCGACACAAGGCAAGAAACATCAAAACCGCATGCAATGTTAAAGTCTGGAGAAGCACAATCATAACAGGCCGTGTGCAGAAGTTGTTAGGGAGACTTAGGGCAAGCTCATCACAGAGCGAGTTAGGGGCCGAACTTACTATAGCCTTACTATATGGAGAATCATACAACAATAACCCACAAGCCATACAGCAGGCAAGGTCGTTTTAGAGCGTGTATTGATGCAGGTGAACTATTGTTTTCTATCTATGGTTATTTAATAAAAAATATATATTTTGTCTTTTCCATCATTTAATAATAATAATAGTAATAATAATAATAATAATAATAATAATAATAATAATAATAATGTTATTTGTTTTATATCCCACTAACTACTATTTTACGGTTTTCGGAGACGCCGAGGTGCCGGAATTTAGTCCCGCAGGAGTTCTTTTACGTGCCAGTAAATCTACCGACACGAGGCTGACGTATTTGAACACCTTCAAATACCACCGGACTGAGCCAGGATCGAACCTACCAAGTTGGGGTCAGAAGGCCAGCGCCTTAACCGTCTGAGCCACTCAGCCCGGCTTTTCCATCATTTCTTCAGTTTAATGTTCCCGTGAAAAGACCCAGAAAAGGACAAATAGTCTCTACCAACAAGTAATGTTGCACTATTAAATATTATACTTCCCTTTGAAAATGTATGTGCCTCTAATAATAATAATAATAATAATAATAATAATAATAATAATAATAATAATAATAATAATAATCATAATCATAATAATTGAATGACGAAATTATAAACTCTACTGTAAGGGTATAATTGGGAAGTGTCTCTCCAAAATGTGCTTATTTCCACTTCCGAAAAGTAAATCAGTATTTCGTCCACATTGATTACAGTAGTTGAATATTATCGACTGCCATGAGCAACTCAGACCATAAAGATGTAATTCCTTAGAATGTGTGCCAAACCCGATCATTGGTACGTTGCATGTGCCTTTTATTTTACGGTTCTTGCCTTTTCCCCACAACTTTTTTAAGGTGGAAATATCACCTTTTGAACACTCTCTCCTCAAATGAATTACGACTATAAAACAGGGAGAACAATGTGAAAGAGAAGATCTGTCTTATGCGGTGATACAAGTCGTTAATAAAAACAAAGACATAAAAAACAAAGATAAATGTCATATGAGGTTTAAAGACTTGTTCATGTCATATGACAGCTGTTCTCTTTTTGATGTAAGGGACAAAATATATTGTATGATATTCCAGAAATAGCAAGAGGTGTTTCAGGAAACTGACTGGTGTCTTGTGTAAGCGGAAAACTTACCTGTGATTCCAAGGAAGTGAGGAATCAGAGAAAGGGAAAGGACTGAAAACAATCACAATACATTGGTTAGAAACACAGTTTTTATTATTGTGCTTGTGCTCTTCATTCGGCATCCCAGAGTTATTCTAATTTTTTGTTGAAATGATATATCTATACAACATATATGTATTTAGATATATTTAGGAACATAGGCTATTCCTTGAATTAATAATATGTAACAAGGTACCGCGGCCAATCTCTGGCTGAAGACGATAGGTCGCGGCAGGCACTAAGTTACAACCATTCAACAATACACCTACATGGCAGGGTGGACCAGAACATTAATGTAATACAGAAGAACGTAATATTAGAAGTTCTCAATTCAGGAAATCAATATAACAAAGCACCCGATAAATATAAAATCCTTTTAAGGAGAGTTTTGTGTAGATAAACTCAAATATGACATTTCAACTAGTAAATTATGATTATATGATAAGTTATAATAAAAGTATATTTTAATATAAATGTATATCCTGAATCATACTTCTCATAAAGGTATACAGACATGTGGTACATTTACATATATCACGAGTAATAATAATAATAATAATAATAATAATAATAATAATAATAATAATAATAATAATAATAATAATAATAATAATAATAATAATAATTTATCCTATACTCATACATCACCAACTCCAAAGGAAAGCTGATAATGTTTAATTTTTTGTCATACTTTGGTAAAACATCCGGTTGAAAGCATCCAAACATCCTAGATAAATTTCTTTGATTTTCCGTATTCATGCAAAGAAAAGGACTGGTTAGATCCGTCTTGAGATCTAGCTTCAAATTGGACGGGTAGTATTTCATCGAGTGCCAGAAAATGTCTAGGATAATTTCACTCACGGTATTAGAAAATAAAATTACGGTCACTAAGTGGTGAGAAGAATGTTCCAAATAAAAACAATTTTGAGTGGAATATTCAAAATATGGTCCTTTTTATCTAAGTCAAAAGCTATACAGGGTCACCCTCATGGAATTTTCTGATTAAAATTCATCCACATTAGCTTTCTAAACAAAATTTTATGAAGCTTATGACACGGATTCTAAATCTTAAAATATAGCTACCTGCAGAGGAGAAAGTCTTCGTGTTGGTCTACTGTAAGCTATTAGTACTGTCTGTTCATAAGGAAAAGCGATCCAAGTAACATGCCCACTAATAAAGAGTTGGTAAATGTTACGTTTTCCCTTGTC
Source organism: Anabrus simplex (assembly GCF_040414725.1). NCBI lineage: Eukaryota > Metazoa > Arthropoda > Insecta > Orthoptera > Tettigoniidae > Anabrus > Anabrus simplex. Next base: position 926,148,583 of record NC_090266.1, read on the forward strand.
TTTAACATTAATTGTAGAACAAACACCTAGGATTGTTTTTCCTGATAGGCGACCAACATGACGACTCACCTCACAGCTGACACACACGCACAAACATTCTTCCAACTCTTCGGAAACTTTATACAAATACTGAATGCTACATCATTTAATGATGATCGTTGTGCAGAGACCGTTGAGTCAAGCTCCCTCCTTTACAAACTTCACCAGATATTATCCACTGATTATACATAAATGAATGTTATCAAGAACAAATAAATCACCTCACTTCTTTAATACAATTTACTGAATATAAGACGGAGATGTCTGGCACAATTCTGATACGGATGCAGTACGAACATTTGTGTGGGAATTGACTCCATTATAATTAACACGTGCTTGGTTTATCAAATATACTTCACTGGGTACACAGTATTAGCTGGTAACTCTAGAAATCAAATTGACGAGGAATTTCAATACTGTGCTGTCTGTAAAGGAAGGGGAGACACCCACGGCTTTGTTAGTTAACTAATACAGGAAGTTGCCGGGAGAGAGCTACTCTTCAGTTCTACCTTTACCGTGAGGTCTCTCCGGAATGTTTCTTATCAACCACAAGATCTAAACAAAAAAGCCACCATATAATGTAGCGTGACGTAAATGACTTTATCTTTATAAAGTTCAATTTACCGAAACATGAGAATGTAGCTTCTATTTAGGAATAAAATTAATGAAAAATTCCTACGGCTAGAATTTCTCTTTCAGCATCATGATTTTTTAATTTGCTATTTTTTATATTTAGTGATGAAAGTCAAATTTTATTTTTAGTATGGTATAAGAATTTGGTGTCTTTACATTTCAAACTTGGCGTTTCGGCGTACGTTATAAGCAATATTTGTTGGCTTTTGACTTTTTGCAGATAAATTATAATACAATTATTTTAATTAAGAGAAACAACTAAGAAGAGTTTTAAAAAGTACAAAACTAAAATTCTGGAAATGTTAAGGATTTATTTAGTCCTAAATATTCAAATTAATAATCATATGGAGTTTTCAGATACAAGTAAATATGAGACAGAAATCAACCAAATATAACAGCTGCTTAGTAATAAGTGACATGTACCGTAAGTGCTTTCATTTCATTCCTTACGTCAAATCAATATCATTCAGCTGAACTTTAAAAATCCATTGTTATATAATTACATCATTTTAAATCCGTAACTAATGCTGTTTATGTTTAAGAATACCGACGATACAAGTTGACCTGAAGAGTAAACTGCTATCAATACAACGGGTGAACGGCAAATTAGTTCTTAGGCCTGACTAGAGGGCTTTGCGAACGGAAGTACTATTATTGCCTATCTACACACGTAGAACAGAAATATTTATGAACCATGTAACTTGTATATTGTTGTATTGTTTCTATACAATTCCTATTGTCAACAGAGTTCACTTTGTACATGATTGTGTTAGACTCTTGTGCTCCATGCGCACACAACTGCTTGCCACTTTTCCTCTATAAAAATCATGACTTTCTTTACAAGATTTAATTTTCTTTGCTTACAAAAGTATGTAATTAGCAAGTTGTACTAAACACTAGTTCAGTGGTGTCCAGAGAGACGGAACATTATTGTTCAAACAGTTGAGAAATAACTATACGTTAATTTACACATCAAACAAATACTATACTGAAGTAACATCCGCCTTTAAGGAGAACAATATGTACACATTTACCGTTCTCTAAGTACACAAATCTTATAGGATAAATAATTCAATACGTTAACACAAAAATAAGCGATGGAATACAATTCTTCTGTGGAGACGGCATGTTAGGTGAATGATACAAATTTAGCACATTTATAGGTTATGCTACACATAAACGGAAAATTTAAATGGAGATCAATCAATATTCGGCAATACAAAATGTTTGAATGGTTAATCATACACGGGCATATGTAAGTCTAATATGAACACCTAACAACGGCCACGCAGTCTATACCTAGTTAGGGTGGCATGACTTGACCGGAGATCTTCAGTAAAGCTATTATTACCCATCAAAACCAAGTTCCACTGCTATACACCAAAAATTTGACGATATGGCCACACATAGTAGAAAAGAGTAAAGTGTCTTTGATGTCCTCCTTATAACATAGTTCACTCATGTCTGGGTACACAAATCTGATTGTCACGACATATATTTTGTCTAAGTCTGTGCATAGCATTTCAGAAACCTCTCCTGTGGTGAAGCACTAAACCAAGCGATAATATAATGACTAATCTGTTTTATATTCCAGGACATACGAACAATTCACTATAATATATTTATATATAGCACAATGATTAATTTTTCCAGAGGGAGGATATTACGTTACAATGTTACGACAAGGGATATTTTACGAATTTTCTACTCAATCTTTCCTTACGTATGGGTTCAAGCAATTAGATCTCGAGTTATAATTAGCGTTTGAAACATTGGCCACCCATGGGTCTAGTATTGACGAATGAAAATTCATAATCAAGGATAGGATTATAGAATTAGTATTGTATCTTTAGTCCGGATTAAAAATAAATTATAACAATAGTACTTTTCATAATTAGCTAATACTTGTTTCTCCATAGAACATAACTTTGTTCATATATTTACCTCACATATATCTTCTTATGCACTTTCCTTCAATAATGGCCTAAATTATATAGTTAACTTACGTGGAAAAAGACGGAATGTTTGATTGTACGTGTGGATATAAATTAATATCTGAAAGTGGAGAGAAGTAGTAAATATTTTATGTTGTACGGAAATGATCAAGTCATTGGTTCTGCTCCTTAAATATGACCACTCTGAAACACAGCAGATTGTTTTTTGTATGAACAGTTAGCGAATATATAACAAAATATTATTGGCTAACTAAGCACTCTTCACTCACTATATCGAAGTTTCAAACTGTGTAATAACTACGAAAAGCAGGCTATATTGACACCCATTATCAGAAAATAGCCTATTTCTATAAGCACACCACTAATTATGAAATCTTGATTACCAACATTAGTACTTAGAAAACTGAGGACGTACACGAGAGGGTAATTCACAATTAATAGTTGACATAAGCTGATTATCACAAAAATATTTTCCTGTATATGTGTGTCCTAGCAAGCCGGTACACATATAATTGTGACATGCAGGATTTGCGGGGATCCTAAAGACATCTTGTAGCCTAAATAGTGGTGGCAGTTAATATCAGACGAGCCACTCAGTGCTCAGAGCCCCTGGGTCTCGTGAAGCATCAAGTCAGACATGTGTTCCTGTGCCATACGTTGAGTTCACGTTCAAAGTGGTTTCCTCTGCAAGACATTCAGGCTTGAAGGATTTAGACAGTCTCTGAAAATAAGAATACAAAATGCTATGAGAATTAAATGAGAAACAGCTGGTGCAAACAACAACCATAAGTGCACACAAAAGTAAATAGTTATGTTATTTATTTAAGTAGTTTCATAAACAATCGAATGAACAGTTAAGAAAATTTTCCTTATCTCCGCAACTGAAGGAGGGATTACTTTTAAATTTGGTTCAATATACATTATTGTTATTAGCTGGGCTGAGTGACTCAGACGGTTGAGGCGTTGGCCTTCTGACCCCAATTTGGCAGATTCAATCCTGGCTCAGCCCGGTGGTATTCGTAGGTGTTCAAATACCTCGCCTCGTATCGGTAGATTTACTGATAAGTAAAGGAACTCTTTCATGACAAAATTTCGGCAATTCGGCGCGCCCGAAAATCGTCGAAAGTAGTCAGGATGTAAAAAGTAACATTATTATTATTATTATTATTATTATTATTATTATTATTATTATTATTGTGTTCATTGAAAATCCACAGCCTGTTTCCAGTCATTTGACCGGGTCAGCAATGGAATGAATGAATCCCAGCCCCATCTAGCGGTGAGGATAGGAATTGTGCCGGCTGCCGAAGCCTGTCGCACTCCTTTGGGACAATGATTAATGACTGACAGATGAAATGATATTGGAGAGTGTCGCTGGAATGAAAGATGACAGGGAAAACCGCAGTTCCCGGAGAAAAACCTGTCCCGCCTCCGCATTGTCCAGCACAAATCTCACATGTAGTGACCGTGATTTGAAGCTGCCGCCTGAGTCACGGAGGCTTTACTATTATTATTATTATTATTATTATTATTATTATTATTATTATTATTATTATTATTATTATTATTATTATTAAGAGTTTTGCATGATATAAAAAAGGCTGATTTTGTTTGAAGCAATTTATTATTTATGGCTGTTCAAAGTTTTTGTCCGCATATTGAACAACCTACAATATCCCTAAAAGTAAAGCAAAAATGGGTGAATGTTTTCATTCGTCTTGAAAGTAGACGTATCGTCGTAGAGCATGAACTGCACATGAGATTTTTCTTTACAATTGTTTTACGTGGCACCGACACAGATTGGTCTTATGGCAACAATGGGATAGGAAAGGACTGTGTGTGGGAAGGAAGCGGCCGTGGCCTCAACTAACGTACAGCCTGGTCTGAAAATGGGAAACCACGGAAAACCATCTTCACTACTGCCGACAGTGGGGCTCGAACCCACTATCTCCCGGATGAAAGTTCACAGCTGCGCGCTCCTAACCGCACGCCCATCTCGCCTGGTGCACATGAGATTAAGAGGTACAACAATTATATAAATTTTTTATAAAAAATCAAATTACAGTACAATTCTTGGAAGTATAGAATGTTTTGGCGGTTTTTCACCTGTTACCCTTCTATTTTAGTCTATTTAAATGTGACAATTTTTGTTCGTACTCAAGAGTATTTACATCTAAAATTCTACAATACTTTAAGTGAATCATCCAATTTGGTTATGAAATATAAGGTCAAATGGTATTTTGATTATTTATTCTTTGCCCGAGATAGTAAATAATAACAAACCTCATGCAACGTACAAAGCAGTCTTGTGCTCACATGCCATTTTAACAAAGCATACACCTCTTCACTGAAAATGAAATTGCGTATGGGTTTTAGTGCCGGGAGTGTCCGAGGACAAGTTCGGCTCGCCAGATGCAGGTCTTTTGATTTGACACCCGTAGGCGATCTGCGCGTCGTGATGAGGTTGAAATGATGATGAAGATGACACATCGACCCAGTCCCCGTGCCAGCGAAATTAACCAATTATGGTTAAAATTCCCGACCCTGCCGGGAATCGAACCCGAACCCCTGTGACCAAACGGCCAGCACGCTAACCATTTAGCCATGGAGCCGGACACCTCACCACTAAAATGCAACTATCTAAAGCTACCGCGAATTTTAACATTAAAAATGGTACAGGGTAGAAGGAAGATGTTATATATCAGAGGAGCCTAAAAAGATCAAAGGAAAGTGAGTATTTTTTAAAAGTATGAAGTTCCTAACGTCGCCTCTGTGGTGTAGTGGTTAGCGTGATTAGCTGCCACCCCCGGAGGTCCGGGTTCGATTCCCGGCTATGCCACGAAATTTGAAAAGTGGTTCGAGGGCTGGAACGGGGTCCACTCAGCCTCGGGAGGTCAACTGAGTAGAGGTGGGTTCGATTCCCACCTCAGCCATCCTGGAAGTGGTTTTCTGTGGTTTCCCACTTCTCCTCCAGGCAAATGCCGGGATGGTACCTCACTTAAGGCCACGGCCGCTTCCTTCCCTCTTCCTTGCCTGTCCCATCCAATCTCCCCATCCCTTTACAAGGCCCCTGTTCAGCATAGCAGGTGAGGCCGCCTGGGCGAGGTACTGGTCATTCTCCCCAGTTGTACCCCCCGACCCAAAGTCTGAATCTCCAGGACACTGCCCTTGAGGCGGTAGAGGTGGGATCCCTCGCTGAGGGAAAAGCCAACCCTGGAGGATAAGCAGATTAAGATAAGATAAGATGAAGTTCCTAACACTGCCCTTGCGACGGTAGAGGTGGGATTCCTCCGTGAGTTCGCGGGAAAAACCAACCCTGCAGGGTAAACAGATTAAGGCGACACTCCGGAGATAAAAATATATTTTTACCTAGGCCTAATGCATGGATTTTCAAGAGCCTCCGTGGCTCAGGCGGCAGCGCGACGGCCTCTCACCGCTGGGATCCGTGGTTCAAATCCCGGTCACTCCATGTGAGATTTGTGCTGGACAAAGCGGAGGCGGAACATGGTTTTCTCTGGGTACTCCGGTTTTTTCCTGTCATCTTTCATTCCAGCAACACTCTCCACTACCATTTCATTTCATCTGTCAGTCAGTGCGATGCTTCGGCAGCTGGCACACTTTCCTTTTTTTTTCTATTGGCTTTACGTCCCACGGACACAGATATGTCTTATGGCGACGATGGGACAGGAAAGGGCTGGTAATGGGAAGGAAGCGGCCGTGGCCTTAATTAAGGTACAGCCCCAGTATTTGCCTGGTGTTAAAATGGGAAACCACGGAAAACCATCTTCAGGGCTTCCGACAGTTGGGTCCGAACCCACTGTCTCCCGAATACTGGATACTGGCCGCACTTAAGCGACTGCAACTATCGAGCTCGCTGGCACAATATCTATCCTCGCCGCAAGATGGGGGATTCATTCATTCCAACCCTCACCCGGTCACTGACTGGAAAACAGGTTGTAGGTTTGCATTCATTTTCATGGATTTTCAGGAAACATTGTGGGAATGTCTTCTACATAAAAGTAGAGATATCACAAAAACTTCATTCATATACAATTAATAGTTTCTCCAAAAAATGTTTTTGAAATGTTTAATTTCATTTTTTCATGAAATGTAATTAACATGTTAATGTAAATTTGTAATTATATATATATCGTACTACAGTTTGTGTAATTTTTACGTTCTAATATTTTGGACTTAAAAATATCTACTACCTGAAAAAATTCTGCAATAAAAAATTCCATACGCAGGTTTCTTAATATAGCTGTGATACATATACCATACAAATTTTGTTACAATTGGCTGGATATTGAGGTAGAAAAATGGGATTTAAGTGTAAACATTACAATTGGCGGGAAAATTAAACCAAAGTTCAAGTGACGTTTTCTTCCTGATTCATTACCTAAAAGTCACCAGAACCGTATGTTTTTCCTTCCCTTCCTTTCTTAGCAGCTTCCGTACGAAAACTGGTAACTCTGGAAGCTTGTCTCTTCTTCTTCTCCTTCTCCAAAGAACGTAAAATGATCCACCTGCAGTTTGATTTTCACAATGCAACCTTTTCTGAGTCGAAATTACGGGGATTGTAGTTTGTCATGTCATGATTGTTGGGTACAAGTGCAGGACTTATGTGGCTTTGAAGTTGATGCGACACTTTCCTGATGAGAACAATCTGATTACAATAACATTTCATGACCATTTGTCCCTTATTTCTTCAATGGAGACTCCTGTTGGTAATAGCTGATCCCCATCTCTTTCCTATCAACAGTTCAGCAATTCGTCGCTTAGCTAAGGCTGATATACGTTTACGCATATTGTTTATTCCCTTGAATACAAGCTATCAATTATTACAGCACAGTATTTCGATACGCAACTACAGTACAAGAACTTACTTGCGCGCGTACTTCACAAAAGTAAACAGACTGGCTACCACCACAGAACCCACACAAAAATTAAACAAACAAGAATAACAAAACTTATAGTTGTCGCCACTATTGTAGTACCATCAGGAATATCAATACAAGCATAAAATGTTGCTCAGTGACAGTTGTGTGCTGAAATATTAGTCCGTAACAGGCTTTATAAAGTCATTCAGAAATATGGTAGCTCTTACAGCTTGAGTCTGTATAAATATTTCGGGAGAAGGGTGGGGGTGGGCTTTTGGCCTATCTCATGGATGCGTAATTGCAAAGAACAGGCATATTTGATTGAATGGAAACATGACATCATTGCCTAACAAAGCAGTTCAGCAGATGCCACACCCATTTCTGCTGTGTGCAGACTGGCAAAAACAAAGCATTATTAAAGTGATAAATTGTGCGATTTCAACGAAATAACTTTGTGACAAGAAAGAAGAAACTCAATCCTTTGAATTTCAGTCATTAAAAAATTGCCAAAATGACCAAAATATCAGTTTTTATCTCCGGAGTGTCGTATTAAGAAGGAAAGAAAAAGGAAAGAAAGAAAGAAAGAAAGAAAGGAAGAATAAAGTCTCTAACGTCCCTCGAACTGTTATACAGAGAACTTTATTAGACGCCGGGGTGTCAGAATTCTGTCCCGCAGGAGTTGTTTAATGTGGTGAAAGTCAACGATACGGCATTTTCACACTTATGCAGCCTCAAATCCTACCGACCTCAGCCGAGATCGAACCCTCTATCACGGGAACAGAAGAATCAAGTAAACGACTGCGTCATTGAGGGCGGTACACTACAGTTAATGTACAATATTAAATTAACCTGAGAATTAGACCTGCCTACTTAGCTGCCAAAAAGTCAGTAGACATTCGGGTGACACATGGTCAGCGTAACAAGTCTCTCAGCCACAGTTTTTGTCATTCACAATTGCGTTCGCTGCATCTCATAATAATAATAATAATAATAATAATGGGCATCAGATTCAATAATGCTATTGGTTTCACGTCCCACTAACTACATTTTTATGGTTTTCGGACATGCCGAGATGCCGGAATTTTATCTCGCACGAGTTCTTGTAAGTGCCAATAAATCGACCGACATGAGGCTGGCGTACTTGAGCATCTTCAAATACCACCGGACTGAGCCAGGATCGAACCTACCAAGCTGAGGTCAGAGAGCCAGCGTTCTAATGCCTGAGCTACTCAATCTAATGCACCTCAAATAGGATATTTCCTTAAATGAACTCACGTTCCTGAGTGAAACCTGGGTCTCAACCACGTCTCCTACACTGCAAATCAACCAAAGAATAATCATACATTAGCTGCCATCCCCGGAGGTCCGGGTTCGATTCCCGGCTCTGCCACGAAATTTGAAAAGTGGTACGAGGGCTGGAACGGGGTCCACTCAGCCTCGGGAGGTCAACTGAGTAGAGGTGGGTTCGATTCCCTCCTCAGCCATCCTGGTTTTCCAGGCAAATGCCGGGATGGTACCTAACTTAAGGCCACAGCCGCTTCCTTCCCTCTTCCTTGCCTATCCCATCCAATCTTTCCATCCCTGCACAGGGCCCCTGTTCAGCAGAGCAGGTGAGGCCGCCTGGGCGAGGTACTGGTCATTCTTCCCAGTTGTATCCCCGACCCAAAGTCTGAAGCTCCAGGACACTGCCCTTGAGGCGGTAGAGGTGGGATCCCTCGCTTCGAGGATGGCTGAGGTGGGAATCGAACCCACCTCTACTCAGTTGACCTCCCGAGGCTGAGTGGACCCCGTTCCAGCCCTCGTACCACTTTTCAAATTTCGTGGCAGAGCCGGGAATCGAACCCGGACCTCCGGGGGTGGCAGCTAATCACGCTAACCACTACACCACAGAGGCGGCCAAGTAGATTTGCAAAGTCATATAAAATTGTATTAACCTCCCACCTTTTCAGTTCTCACTTGGAAGCCAGGGGGTACAAGTGATACCTTTTGTCACGGTATCAATGATAACTGCTACAGTAACAATAGGCACGGACACATAGAACACTATCTTAACATGATATATAAATAATATTTCCATATGTATGTCCAATAATTGCCGGCCCCGTGGTGTAGGGGTAGCGTGCCTACCTCTCACGCGGAGGCCCCGGGTTCGATTCTCGGCCAGGTCAAGGATTTTTACCTGGACCTGAGGGCTGGTACGAGGTCCACTCAGCCTACGTGATTAGAATTGAGGAACTATCCGACGGGAAGATAGCGGCCCCGGTCTAGAAAGCCAAGAATAACGGCCGAGAGGATGCGTCGTGCTGACCACACGACACCTCGTAATCTGCAGGCCTTCGGGCTGAGCAGCGGTCGCTTGGTAGGCCAAGGCCCTTCAAGGGCTGTAGTGCCACGGGGTCCGGTTTGGATTTTTTATGTCCAAGAATTGTTATGTCCAATCTAAACTTTAACCTCTATTTTCTCAAAAGTAACTTTCTGTCACTTGTTCCCCTTGGTCTCTCACCCCCTAAATTTTAATGATAATAGATTGTAGGGCAGGCTTGCTCAGGTGGGCTGCCCACTTGGTATGCACTGGTTCAGCTGGGCTGAGCGGGCCCCAGCTGTGCGTCAACAGCCAGAGCAAACACTCCGCGAAGCGTGGTGGGGAGAACACAGCACGTATCTCTTGGTTTGGGGTACAGCACATGAACGTGAAACACCTTACACGTCATATATCGGTACATCTTTCTCACAATTCTCAGGGTATAGTCCCAACTGTTAACCTTTCACACTGTCAATTTATCTTATCTGATTTTACAGTTACTTGTCAGAGAGGTACGTGGTTGTGATTTTCAGCCAAATTCTTGCAGTAACACTGTACTTCCAATACAGTTCAAAAGTAAGTTAAGTCCAAAACAATCAGACAACAGAAAGAATCACATGGTAACAGAACATTCACCTGAAATGGAATGGCGTATGGCTTTTAGTGCCGGGAGTGTCCGAGGACAAGTTCGGCTCACCAGGTGCAGGTCTTTTGATTTAACTCCCGTAGGCGACCTGCGCGTCAGGATGAGGATGAAATGATGATGAAGACGACACATACACCCTGCCCCCGTGCCGACGAAATTAACCAATGATGGTTAAAATTCCCGACCCTGCTGGGAATAGAACCCGGGACCCCTGTGGCCAAAGGCCAGCACGCTAACCATTTAGCCATGGAAGAACATTCACCTATTAAATAATAAACATAGGCCCGGATTCTTCAACTCTGTGTTAAATTTTACTTAACAAATGTTAATTAACAATTGTTATTAATTTAACACTTCGGTTAAAAGTACCCTGTTTCACGAACACATTTTCAATATTTGTTATGAAACAATTGTTAAAGACAAATTAAGACATTTCCGTGAGATTTCTGAACGCGTTTGGCAGTGAATGTCTTTTGTTTCTTTACATAAAGCGCTCCTAGTGGTGTGCTGAAATAGTATTTTGTCACATTATTATAGGTTATTGCTAGCGGAGACCATTAAGATATAAACATGTCAAGTAAGAGGCAACAAAAGCGTTATTATGATGAACGTGAGACAAGTGTTCTTATAGTTTTGATTTGAAAGTATGCGAGTGTGCTTAAAAAATTAAAGAACGGACTGTTATATCGTAACATTCGATATAGCCTGTTCTTATACGAGTGCAATCTAAGGCTCCTACATCACCGGGAAAATGTGATAATTGAAATGTCTTGAATGATTTTCGGGCATTCCTTTATTGCGGAGAAATAATGCAAATACCTTGTTAATGTCAATGCTGCAATGGCAGCAGGAATTCTTTGAAGAATTATAAACACTCGTCTTGCACTCGTGACCATTACATGACGTGTCTAAGCATACCCGTACTTAAGATGTCGGTAGATGCACAGTGGGTCTCAGCCGATAGGTGGCCGCGGCTGGTCCGTTGTCCGACAGCTCTGCACTCTGACCGGCCAACCGAACAGAGGAGGGGTGGCCACGGCTCTACCGTGGCTCTACGTCTCTGCATTCGGGAGACGGGACAGGGCTGGAACCTCACAGCTGGTCCCAACCGTCGGCTGTCCTGAGAATGGTTTTCCGTAGTGATGGGCACTCGACGTTAGCCCCTGACGGGACGTACTCGGGCTCCACCTGGATACCACGGTCGAGCCCTTACGGAACACGCCGAAGATTTCCGAACGGCGCACTGTCTTTGAGTTCACAATGCAAAAGAACGAACTGTAGGAGATCTGCTGAACGAACGAACGAACGAACGAACTATAGTAATGTTTATGAGGTACACTACGAATACATACGAAGAGAACCGGGCAGTGACGATTTCGTGTTGACAGCAGGAAAGTGTATTTATTGTACGAGTGGTTTGAGAAGAAAATTACGTGCGTATATTTTCGAATATCTACTTGTGCATAGTGTTCGTTACTGTACCTGTGGGATTAGTGTATTTCGTTTGGTGTGTCCAGCTATAGTGTGTATTTAGTTACGTGCCGCGTGTTTATTTAGTTTTTCTTCAGTTTAGGTAGGCCTACTTACATAGCGTTATAATGAGCAACGTTAGAAATACTCGTGTTCTGAATGTGGTAAAAGCTATGAGTATAATAAAAAATTTTGGAAACATGTTCCTAAGGCCCATCCAGAGAAACTATATAGATGAAATTGCGCCTTGTTTAAAGGGCGAGACATCTCTTCCGCACCAGTGTAAATTTTGTGATAAACAGTTCACACACAGTTATAATTTAAAACGGCACGAGCGTCAGTGCCACACAAACTTAATTGGAGGACCTGAGACAGAGGATAAAAAATGTCCTTCTTTCTCAAGCTTCCTAGAGTGGAAACAGCACATTGAAAGCAAAACATGTTCACAGTATGTAAAGAAAAGGGGTTCTTACACTGCAACAGATAACACGAAGAGACATTACTATGTGTGTCATCGATCAGGCTTTTTTGTGTCTGAAAGTAAAGGCATCAGGCACTTGAAGCTTCAGGGAAGCAACAAAGTTGATGAGATCTGTCCAGCAAGTATTCGACTAATTGAACACGAAAATGGAATGTGTGAAGTAAAATATGTTCCCACTCACAGAGGTCATCAAAATGATCTAAGCCATCTTGCCCTCACAGATGTAGAGAAGAAAACATTAGCAACAGATATTGCCAACCAGATTCCCTTTCAAGCTATCCTGGACAAAATTCGTGAATCTGTGACAGACTCAAAGCTTGAAAGAATTCATTTAATCACAAAACAGGATTTGTATAATATTGAGCGTAGTTTTAACTTGAGCTCTAAATCTGTCAGACATCAGGAGGATGGTACAAGTGTTGAGGCCTGGGTCAATGAAGTTAATTCAGGTAACAGGCCCTTGTGTATTATTCTATAAATATCAGGGGACCACCAGTGAAAAGCATCCAAACCTCAGAAGTGATGACTTTATTTTAATTATTATGAACAGTGCTCAGAGTGAAATATTAAAGAAATATGGTAGTGACTGTATATGCACTGATGGAACACATGGGCTTAATAGCTACGGGTTTGAGTTAATAACGCTTTTAGTTCTGGATGACTTGAGACAGACTTTCCTTGTGCATTTTTGATTTCCAATAGAAGTGACCAGAAAATATTGTCTCTATTTTTCACCTACATTAAGAATGAGGTTGGTTGTGTATCCCCAAAGGTCTTCATGTCCGATTTGGCAGAAGCCTTCTACAATGCTTGGAATGCAGTCATGGGACCTGCAACCATGAGCTTATTTTGCTCATGGCATGTTGACAGAGCATGGAGAAAGAATATTCAGACCAAAGTAAATGGGAAGGAAAAACAAGGAAATGTTTATAAAATTCTGTGAACAATAATGCAACAATATTTAGATTTTTGTGAATTAAATAGGGGTGGTCTTGCACACCTAGAAGCTATGTCAGTGAGTGTATAGTATCATGCAACATTTGATTTAAAGTGGCTATGAACATTGTGCTTTGAGTGTTTCAGATCAAAAGCAGTTGTTATTTCAGTTAGGAATGAGTAGTTTGGATTGTTGTGATATGATGATGATGCTTGTTTAAAGGGCCCTAACATCTAGGTCATCAGCCCCAAATGTTGTGATATCAGTGTTAGATGAGATATGTGTTTGTGGCCTGTTGTAAAGAAAAGGGTTTAGAATGTTTTGAAATATATAGTCAGTATGTAGGTAAATAATACACAGAATTAAGCAATCACTGTTTTCAGGATTTTAATGCAAAATGTAGGAAGTTATGAGCATCACTGTAAAATTCTTGTTTGTAACATTGATAATTAATCCTATATGGACTACACACACACAAAAAGAAAAGAAAGAAAAAAAAGGAACATGTGATACAGATTTGAGGTCCTTTATTTAATCATGAATAAACGCATTTAGGCATATACAAACTACTATTTATTTCTTCCTGAATTGAAATCCTCAGAAGTATTGTTCTGAAGGATCACTAGACGTTATGATGGAGGTGGTGCATAACTTGGTGGGTATAATTATTTTTAGCTTACTTGCTTTATAGTTGACCTTTCATAGGGCAGAAGATTGCAAGTTGGAAAAGAGGTAAAGCTTTTTTGTGAGATCTACTTAATATTACATTTGAAAATTTAATGTGATTGGACCTTTTACAATAGACTCGTGGGCTGTACCACTGTCTGTTTAGAGCAAGAGATTATCTTCAGGGTGCAGGAGTACAGTACTGTACCACCTTCCCCTACCAAAGTCTTTCTCATCGAAATCAACTGCAATATATCCTATTATGAATACCTAAGTATTTTAGAATAGGTATTCTAGTTAAGAAAAATATAAGTGATGTTTACATTTGTTGAAAGAATCATACAAGGAATAGTATCAAAGTCATGATGGAGGAAATTCAGGAGACAGAACACTTTAAGTCACTTAATAAACAACAGCAGTCATACTTGGCAGAGGAAAGAAAAACTTATCAGCAGCTCACTGTCGGACCTGTGTCTGGAAGTGAGTGAATAATCTGTACAAAACTCAAGGCTGCCCCTCAGTATTGATATACTCATTTTTTCTAAAATAAAATAAAAAGAAACACATTGCATATCTTCTTCACAAAACAATCTTTACATCACCTCTTACAGCAGTCTGTCATTTGCCCTTAATTTCTAATTTTTATCAGAATACTACCATAATACAATAAAAAAGTACTATAATATGAATATTACATCAATAACTAAAAAGGTTTACTATGAACCATTAAATTGCTATTTTTTCTGGAAAATGTTTGTTATAAGATAAGACATCCATCTAAGTTCTTCTGCATGCATTCTACTTCTTTATATACAAGCTTTCTCTTGTTTTAAAGTTATCATTCCATGAAATTCATTCCCTGAGCAACCTTTATATTGCCAAGACCATTTATTACACAGCTTTCTTTAACTTCAATTTTACTTCTTCAAAAAGCTTGTCACTAGTTGCCATTTCTTCACTTTTATTTCTTAAGTTTCTTGAAATCTTCAAATTCTTCAATATTTAAGTTGCATTTCTTATTTACTTTTCCAATTTTGATGCACTTTTCTTCCTCTCCATCAAGTTCATTTGGTGCTCATTCTTTCCTTTTTGGATGAGCAGTGTAGCAAGAGTGAGCAGATCTTGTCACTGTCAGTTGCTTCGTTATGACCAGATCAATTGTGGTTTGTTTTACTGCAGTAATTTTTAAAATCATCCTGAATATTTGTTCTTGTATTTAATATTCCTGGTGACATGGGCGATGCTTTGTCATTGATCAAATCTTGGCTCTTCTGAGAGAAAGCTCTCTACATCTGCACTCCTACAGGATAGAGTGAAACATATCTTAATTGTATTTCTTACTTCAGGATATTTCCTTTTCCCACATGGAAGTTTTAGATTGATATGAGGTTTCTGGTTCTTTTAACTTACAGATTTTTAATTTGCCTTAACTTTCTCAAACTTAAATATCTTCCATTCATCTTGAAGGATAATACTATCCATGGAGGAAGACTGTAAGATTGACTTAATTGGAGACGGCGAACAAATTCGTTATCTTGGAATTACCTTCAGGGATACCCCAGTGTTCGACGAGACTGCTGTAATGAAAAACCTTCACAATAAGCTCCAAATTCTAACATCGTCGCCACTGCTTAAGGAAGACCAAAAACTCATAGTACTGAATTCCTCAATCTGTCCCACCCTGATGTACCCTTTCCTGACATGCAGTTTCAAGAAAATCGCACAGAAATTCTTATCCGATAGCAATAAAATGATTAAAAGTGCAACAAAGGAGATATTGCAGTTACCGACGGATACTCCAGATGGCATGCTGTACACCGAAAAGAAATACAAAGGACTCGCTCTTTTTAAAACCTCGTGGGAAGTTTACCTTTAATGTATTAATGCCTGTAACATCTTGCTTAAGACTAAACACCCACTCCGCGTTGCTTCAAGGGATTCTCATGCGGAGAGTCAGGAATGCGTAGAACGCCTAAAACTAACAAACGCTGATATCCAGAAAATAAGCGCCAAGAACGGCTTGTACGATACTAAGAAGATCCGGCAAGAGCTACGAGAACGTGAATTCACCTCCTGGTGTTCACTGCCACAAAAAGGACTCTGAGTACAACTGTACAAAGAGTACACACCAGCAAACTCTTGGGTGTGAGATCATACTGGACTGTATTGTAACGAGTGGAGAGAGGCTATAAAGATGACTGCTAATGTTTGTGCGGTGCGTTCGGTGCCAGGCAGATCCCTGGACAACAACCTCTGTTCGCATTGCCACAGAGAGAAAGAAACTCTTGGTTATGTCCTGGGATTCTGCACACGCAGGGAGCTCCTAATAAACATGCGGCACCGCCAGATCAGATCCCTCATTGCCGAAGAACTAAGAAAGAAGGGATTCAATGTACATGAGGAGATACACGGACTGGCCATAAACAGTAGTTCGCGGAGAATTGACATCATAGCCTTTAAAGACAGCAGCTCTCAAGGATTCATATTAGATCCAACTGTCAGATTCGAGCATCATAGCGGTCAGCCAGGAGGTTAATCTTGAAAAGATTAACAAATACAAATCCACTATCCCTTACTACAAATCTAAATACCACCTTCAGGAAATAGAAATACAGTAATGGTCACGTTCGCGGTACCGTACCTCGTCATTTCATCGCCACATGGAAGCGCTTCGAACTTCCAATGAAGCTCATCCCTGAAATTGCGACCCTCGTCCTCAGAGGCTCCATCAAAATCCTGAGACACCACCTCTACAGCTACAGCTCTGGAATGCCACACTAATTATACTGTACCTTTATAATTTAGAGTTTTCTTCAATTAATAGTTCTGTACAGAAATTTGATATGTTTTACCTTGTCCATAGTGGCAGCCTGTAAATACAGGATGTTGTTCCTAAATAAATGGAAATGGAAATATTATTATTGTGAAGAATATAAGTCGATATATCAATGGGAAGAACCTTTGCAACCTTCACCATATCTACACAGCAGTGATGTGAATTTTTCTCCTTAGGTTGTAAAAACAGGTATGTATTAGAAAATATGCAGAAGTAGATTCCTCCCCCCTCCCCCACAAGATGTTTGCAACTGGTGATATAGTGTTCCTGTACACATTTCAGAAGAAAAAAGGGCTTCTTCTTCTGGCAAGTCTTTCACAAAGTGCATAACTGAAATATCTCCTCCTTAATCCATGCTGTTTTCAGCCTTCATAATACATCAGTCTTGCAAACCTACAAATGATATAGTAGCCAAGATTCTTCAAGCTCATCATACAGAAACTTGAATAAACATTCTCTCTTTTTTGGAAAGTCTCAGAGAGTAATCTAAACACCAAGGTTGATACTTGCAGTCGCTTAAGTGCGGCCGGTATTCAGGAGATATTGGGTTCGAACCCCACTATCGGCAGCCCTGAAGATGGTTTTCCATGGTTTCCCATTTTCATACCAGGCAAACACTGGGGCTGTACCTTAATTAAGGCCACAGCCGCTTCCTTCCCATTCCTAATCCTCTCCCGTCCCATCATCGCTGTAAGACCTATCTATGTCGGTGCAGCGAAAAGCAACTTGCAAAAAAAAAAAAAAAAAAAAAAAAAAAAACCCACAACAAAGCTGCACTAGGCATAAAACTCAATTCACCCTTGTATGTTACATTTTAAAAAAGGAAAGTATCGATTAATTTGTAGTTTTCCAGTTGATGTTACGGATCCACAAACTGTACTGGTATGTTTGTGGTAACACTCACAAAATATTTTTGAAGAGCGAGACTTAGTTCTGTCTGTTAGAACATGGTAGAAATTATTCAGTTCTCATGATGCTGTATGCATTTTTTATAATTTTTGAGTCAGTAGTTATCAAAGTTCAAAAGCAAAATAATTTTCAGAAAATTTCAGCACTTATACTTCCCACTGAATATGGCTGTTGGCAATCCCAGCGAAAACTTACCTTATTTAAAGTCCACCATTAATGGTACCACATTCAATGAAAAATATGTGGCTTAATTAATGGGAAGTTTGTGTATGTACAGGAGAGTACAGTCTACACTGGAGGTGTACTCAATGGGTTTGCTTAAATTATCAGCAGCAGCAAAAACTGTTGTGGCATCTTTAGTGCCTCTTTATTTATTTCACTTTTTTTTGTATCTGTCTCTTGGCACAGGCCAGAGCAAAGTGTAGCTTCTACTGAAGTCCCAATCTCATCCATGGCTGTGACAATATGGAAGCTGCTGGGGTATGGGTTGTGCTGAGTAATGACATTTGGAGCACAACTAGTGTTTGAGTATTATGAAAGGTGTTGCTCATAGGATCAGTCGTGCTACAGTAGCACCTTCTGGTCTAGTGAGGAAAGCAATGGCAAACTATCTCACTCCTCATCTTGCCTAGTATGCCTCATTTGGACTCTGCCATTATTTTTTGCAATTTCTATATAACTGCATAGCCTTTGGTGGTCCTAATTGAGGATCCAACCAGCCTCTGGGCTGATGACCTAACAGACAGAAGCAAACTTTATCCCTTACTCCTGTAAATATCACAGGTAAGGACCTAACATCCTACGCAAGTGAAGCCTGTTGTAACATGAGGGCTTAAAATTTGTGTGATAATAGCAGACAATAACAGAGTGAACCATGTAATGTTTAAGGACTTGTCAATATCTGCAAGTTATGAGTGTCATCTCTCAAACAATTTCAAAACTTTCATTTTTGATAGTGTGTATACTTTAAAAATTATCATAATCAGCTGAGCTTAATCAAACAGACTCTGCAAAAAGCTTTAATGTTTCCATCATTTTATTACCATGACAAATTAACAGCTGCCAAGTTCTCAGATATCAGAAGCGTGTACCCAAAGAAAGTGGTTGTTTGCTGAGAATGGCTCCCAAACTAAACTTCAGAATAGTTTTTCCACATAGGTACTCTTGAACAACAACTCTTGTGCAGTTAATAACTTCTATGAAACTACATTTCCTGTGATCAAACAAGAGTGTAGAAAGGAGTAAAGAATTGCACATTTTCTGCAAACTATGTCTCGGTAATGGAAAATAATGAATATTTAAAAAAGTTATTGCATTTCCCTCTGGGAAAAATCAAATGGGCATAAATACTTTTCAATAAAATGTGTGATGCTATGTTGCCTAGCAACCATGCAGACTGTGATCTGAAGTATTGATGGAGAATGGACCATGACATTAAGATCCATGGTTTGTGCAGCTCTCAAGGTAATGTCGCCAGCTAACATAATGTCACACATTTTGTTACATAACAGTATTACATTACACAAATGTTTGAATAACCCTCAACTGTTAAGTCCAAATGTGTGGTTTATGGTGAGAGTTACTGTAGACATATCCTAGTGTGTGAACCATGGGCAACGGCTGAGTGGCAAAGTTAATCGTCTTCAGAGTTGGGATACTCATTGCTATGGAATTGGGGTGGACATTTTTGACATGTTCCAAGCCAGGACCCTCCTGTTGTTCTGGCAGCTAGAACTATACAATCAACCGGTGGTCTCTACCCTATAGGAGAGATTCTCACTGTGATTATGTGTAGGTAAGGCAGCATCCTGCTTCACAGAATGCACCAAGCTCAGAATATTTTAAACAAGCCTTGAACCTATGGGAGTAACTCAGTCCCACTTCTATTTGACAGGGGAGGGACTCCTTTTAAACTTACGTACTTAGTTATATCCTTTTACTCTTTTGGAGAGCATAGGGCTTTGACAATGAAGCGCCAAAGTATCCTATTTTGAGCTAGGGTTTTCAGTTCTCCAAAGGTCTTCCCTTCTTGTTTTGCCTCCTCCATCACACTGTGTCTCCATGACTTTCTGGGTCTACCTCTCTTCCGTTATCCTTGGGGTTCCAAAACAGAGCCTTTCTCTCCACTGCATCCTGCTGCTTCTGCAGTGTGTGACCGATCCATTTCAATTTCCTCCGCTTTATTTGTATGCCAATGGGCTCTTCTGTTTGTTTCCAGAGATCTTCCTTTGAAAATACTTTTGGCCAAAAATGCCTTAATTCTCCTTTAGCATCTATTTATAAATACATGTAGTTAATGAGTGATCTCTGAGGTAACTTTCCCAGTTTCACAACCATGTAACAGTACTGTTTTTACATTTGTTCGAAAAATGCGAAGTTTGGTTTTCATTGAGATTTCTCTGGCCCTCCATATCGGATAGAGTTGTATGAATGCCACATTTGCTTTGTGGATTTTCATTTTGACATCAGCAGCTGCTCCTCCATCCTGAGTAACCATACTGCCAAGATATGTAAACTCTTCACGTTGATATTCATTGCTTTTGTTTTCTGGGTATTTACCTTGGAAACTACTTGGCAAATAAAATGGAATTCAATGCGGATCCATCAATATCAATGAGGCTTATGCAAGAAAGAAAGTAGAACTGGCAGAGGTAAGTGGAGATAATGAGGAAGAGATAGATTCGAAAATGTTCTTAACAGGTGTTAAAATGGGAAGGACTGTTAATCAGGAATTCTATTGCACACAACATAATTTTGGTTAGGCTCGCAAATGAGGAGATGACTTGGGTAGATTTAGCCATTGGAAGAATTAGGATGAGAACTGTCTGCGTAAACCGTGGCAGCTAATCACACTAACCACTACACCACAGAGGTGGTCGATTCAATACTATACCATACAATAAAACTTTCACCAAAGGAACAATATTACGCATTGAGTACAATTAAATAAAGTACGGTGTGATTAAAGATAAAAATTTCATTGTTCCGTATTGAAATTATTAACATTAAAAATTAAATAATTGAAGTTCAACCAATTCAATACATAAATGTATAAATGTATTGAATTGGTTGAACTTCAATTATTTAATTTTTAATATGGTGTGATTATACAATTAAAATCATTTAGTATTTGACTACACGCTAAGAAACTAACAGATACTAAAGAGACTGCCAGACTGAAGAATGCACGCAGTAAGCGGGTGAACCATACCTCAGTGCCCATGACCTGGGCAAAAAATATACCCTTGCTACCCTTCCTCATAGCACATGCAGTGTCCACTACTTGCTGTGGCAGTATACAAATCGGTTATCCAGGACGAACGACATTCTGTGCGTATTTCCTCTAAACATTTTGTTAATAATTAAATAAGGTGAGGAAAAAATTAGCCGATAAGACAACAGGGCTTGTACAAATTGCTTTGTTTAAAAATAATTTATATAATTCCTAGTTTCAGCTGGCTAAAATGGAATAAAAATGTAATCTTTTATCCACAAAGTGAGGGGGCAACTGCCCCCTTCCCCCACAATCGCCGCTACTGCCCTGTATAAAAAGGAAGACGGGAAGAAATGCAGAAATTATAGGGGCATCACTCAACTTTCTAAATCAAACTTTTGGAGATCATTTGAAAATGAATTAGGAATATAGTTGAATCGTTATTGGAGGAGGAGCAACACAAGTTCAGGAACAACTGAAGTACTACAAACCTGATATTTGCCATCAGAATGATAACGGAGAAGCGCTGGGAATAGGCTATGTTAAGAACTTAGTGATAGGTTTTATGGACATCGAGAAGGCCTACGACAGTGTTCCTAGAGAGATAATCTGGGAATACCTAGAAGGTATAGGTCTGCCAGACATCCTGATTGATAAAGTAAAGATGCTCTATCAAAAGTGCTTAAGCTGTGTCCAAATATTGGATGGAAGATCAGATTGGTTTGAAACCAAAAGAGAAGTCCAGCAGGGAAGTGCCTTGTCACCACTCCTGTTCATCATTGACATGGATTGGATCATAAAGTCCAACAAAGAACATTGCAAAGAGCCTAACACTCTAATATTTGCAGATGATGTTCTGATCTGGGGAGAAAATGAAGCAGACGTACAGGAGAACCTAAATCCCTGGAATAGCAATTTAAAGAATATGGACTAAAAATCAATAAAACAAAAGCTCTTTAAATGACTATCAACAGTAAAGGCACAGATTCAAACAATTTCCTGGAGGGAAGTCTATTGCAGTCTGGTTCTAACTTCAAATAGGCTACCTTGGAAGAATCAATTCAAAAGATAACCCATTAAATTAAGAAATACTTAACAGGACTCAGAAATCTTCTCCATTTCATTTTCAAGTGAGAAACCTACTCTGGGATGATAAAATACCCCAGAAAGCAAAAATGACCATGTTTCATACCTACTTCATTCCATTTCTCACATATGGACTTGAAACATGTACCCTGCATAACAAGGCAAATAATAAAATCCAGTCAACAGAAATGAAATTCACCAGAACAATGAACCAAAAGACCAGGAAGGACAAGATTAGAAATAAAGCAAATAGAAAGGAGGCTGGCTTTTAGGAAGAGGCAGGCTACAATGGTTTGGACATGTTATGACGATGGACAGAACGAGAACAGCAAGGAATTATTTTGACAGAGAAGTGAAAGGGGCAGGCCAAGGAATTGATGGATAGAGACAGTGAAATCTGAGGTCAACAAGAGGAATGCCAACTGGGAAGATATAGAGGAACAGAAACTAAACTTTAACAGGATGAAGTAGCAAGCGCTTGTACTCCACACCTGGGAAACTGGAGCTTGAAGATGATGATGTATGGATGTAAGACATTTATAAAATTTACTTTGCACAGGAATCCTCTGGAAGTAAATTTCAGTTATGCAAATGACACCTCACTTTTCTTTCAATTTCTGATCATGGCTTAACAGTTGCAGAACTCTTAAGTTGAGCCCTGGCACACTAATGACTGACACTTTCAGCAGTACTACCATGTACCAGCAAGGAAGCTACAAACCAACAATCTTGAGAACAGATTTAGCTGTTACCTGCAGCTTTCAGGAAGGTAATTATCATATATCAGTCACACAGTTCATGGAGTGTGATAAAAAAAATCATACCATAGTACATCATGCTCGAAAATTTCATGTGATTTGACCTTTTTTTACAATAGAAACAGGAGTGTACCACTGACCCTTTAGGATGAGAGATTATCTTTAGTGCTGTCGCCCAGGTGGCAGATTATACTTTCACTAGAAATACTGTTATAAGTCTCAATTAATACAGTATATGGTATTGATAACAGTGGCTAAGAGATTAATTATAATACAAGGTAGTGGAACTGAGACTGTACTTGTATTTCGGTATTGCTGATCTTGAAGGATAGCCTATATCCATTACGGTAGTGGTTAGCAAATTTGCTTGAATCTTATTATCTCATGCTTGGCAGAAAAAAAAAAAAGAATACCCTTCAATATCAGCTCACTGTCAGTTCTGCCTATGGAATTACATAACCTCTTCTATAACCTAGAGGTACTGAGTTTGATGGGATTATAGGCCTATTCAACCTTCTCATTGTCACTTTCTTCTGACTTTCTGATATAGATTCAAGCAAATTCACCAACCACTAATGGATATACCCATCAAGATCAGCAATACTGGAATAAAAGTACAGACTACCTTGTACTATAATTCATTATCTTTTGGCTAATTTTATCAATCCCGTAGGTCTATACTGTATTAGTTGAGACTTAAAAGTGAAAGTATAATCTGCCACCTGGGCAACAGCACCTAATGCAGATCACTGATTATTAGTGCAATTCTTATTGATTAATGAAACTGTATATCGGTATCTAAGGTAAAATAGGGCATTCATTCCAATATATAATTTGAGGTTATAATACTCGATGCAATATTGAACTGAAATATACAATATAGACGTCAAATATAATATTAAAAAATACACAAAAAAATTTAAATACATTTATTTATATAAAGCCTGTACATTTTAAAAGACTGTGCTTGCTTTAAACGGGTTGTAGATCACATGTACCACTCGGAGATATAACAACAAACAGTAAAAATCATTGAGCTCCAGAGACCGAAAGCACTATCCAGTATCTTCTCACAAGCAACGGGTAGTCGATCACATGTACCACTCGGAGATATAACAACAAACAATAAAAATAATTGAGCTCCAGAGACGGAAAGCACTATCCAATATCTTCTCACAAGACATTCTCAACACACGAGTCACATTTATATACACATATGCTAATACTCTGAGCATAAAATAATAGAAGTAGCGCTGACCATGTGAAGCTGCAGTAGGTGAAAATAAACATACAGCAATGGTCTTCAGAATAGTTCAGTTCAGAGATCAGTTAGTGATTTGAACTACTCGATTCATGATGGCGGCGTACACCATTCGGAGAGCTTCGGCTTGCTCCGTAAGGCTTCGGTAAAGCTTCAGAGTGGAGCCGTAGTACGTCCCGTCAGGGGCTAACGTCGAGTGTGATGGGCTAGCGACGGAATCGAGTAGAATCGAGTAATGTGCTCTTAGAATCGGTATTACTCGACTCCAGACTCGAGTCCAAGCATACTGGTGTCGCTATCTGTGGACATGCCTTAGAACTAAAATCTACTGTACTGGAGTGCACGGCATTCAGGGTCACCCACAGAATATTTTTGTGGTGTGGAGTGCAATATGTTTGCTGCTGATGACTGATGTTGTTCAGTCATCGGTCGTCAATAATTCGATTGTTATGATTATTATTATCATCATCATAGGCACTAAAGGTTGTGACTTACTAACAAACTGTCAGCTGTTTAGCTAGAACAGAATGACGTTCTGTCCGCTGATTTGCTGCGTGAACGTACGTCGCATTCTGGACGCCTCATCTTAATACCCGACATTATATCTGCCGAAAGTATGATGTACATATAAACTGCTGTAATTCACCTGTTCCCCCGGACGATTGTAGGCTTTGGCGCGGTTAGCAATAGGCTATGGTTACAAGAAATCTGTCATACTACCGATCATATTAGCACATCTACGCCCGTGTATATGCATAATGGCTACATGAGATATAATTTACCAGTAGCGAAGCAATACAATGTGTGCAGAAATACCGTCTATAGTCTACAAATAGCACATGTTTAAAATACACTAATTACAACATACATACCGTGACAGGGATTTGAAATAATAATAATAATAATAATAATAATAATAATAATAATAATAATAATAATAATAATAATAATGTTATAACTTTTACGTCCAAGTACGTACACTTGTATGGTTTTCGGGGATGCCGAGGTACCGCATTTAGTCCCCCGGGAGATTTTTTACGTCCCAATAATTCTACCGACACTAGGTTGACGTATTTGAGCACCTTCAAATACTACCGGAATAAACCAGTATCGAACCGGCCACATTGGGCTATGAAGGCCAGATAAGCTATATTATCAATATTAGAATAGATGGCATATTCAGTGAAGTGTGTGCGAGACGCCGTAAACGGATATTTTCATATCTTATTATGCGTATTAAGTGGCATTATTATCGTTCTCAAGTAATTATCAAATTTAGGTTATTCCTTTTGCGCATTCATTCAGTTTTTTCATATCGTACCGCGCTGTCGCAATCCCATAAACCCTCAGCGACCGCTTGTACGCATGCTTCATCCATCTACGAGCCGGCGAGTGAGCGAACGTGTGACGTCATGCTATCATCGAGCCTTCGCAAGCGAAGCGAGTCCGAGCCTGGACTCGAAAGAATCGAGTACCGCGATTCCAGGCATCACTCGCGCACATCACTAGTTTTCCGTGGTTTTCTATTCTCCTGCACTAAGGCGAATGCCGGGACAGTTCCTAGTATAGGCCACGGCCGCCAACCCCCTCACCTTCTTCGAGCATCTCCTTCACCGCAACAAATCTATCGGCCTGAGAAACGGCGTCACCGTCTAAGAGGCCCGCCCCTCCCCTCCCCTCCCCCTTTCAGAGGAGGAATGAAAACGTTTTTAGTAGTAGTATCAGTAGTAGTACTTCATAATGAGAGTCCAGACCCTGCGGTCAACTGATATCGATGAGCTTCAATGTACCTGGGGGGGGGGGGGGGTGCGGACACTCAACAGTAACTCGTGTATAATTGTTTGGGTCAATACGCTTTCGTTTAAGTAAAAAGGACAAATGTCATGACACAGGACCCGATTGGCGAAAAGTGGAGGTGGTAGAACACTACGAAGTCATCTCCGTACAGGCCATGAAGGCCCTTGGATAGGTGAAAGCTAATGGCTTCCACTATCCGTAACCTGGGCACACGCCCGGCCGCCTTTTCCCCCAGGAATTAACCTGGTACTGAGTGAACCTCAGGGCCATATGCACCTCCGGAAGTGGAAATCTCGTTTCTTAAATTTTACGACTTCCTGACGGGGATTCGAACCCATGTCCTTCTGGGCGAACCGAGCACGCCTTTACCGCCTCGGCCAGGCAGCCCCTGGTCGTTTGTTTCTGTGTATCAACGTGGTCGGCGGTTGTAGAGTAGGCTTCGGCGTACAAGTGGCCGCGGCTGGACGGTGGCCCGACAGCTCGGCATTCTGACCGCCCAACCGAGCAGAGGACGGGTGACCACGGCTCTACACTTCTGCATTCGGGAGACGGAGAGGGGCTGGACCCCACCGACGGCTGCCCTGAGAATGGTTTATCGTGGTTTTCCATTCTCTTGCATTAAGGTGCGGGGCAGTTTTAGTATAGGCCACGGCCGTCAACCCCCTCGCATTCACCACACATCTCCATCAACGCAACAAACCTCCCTGGCCAGAGGGAGGGCATTGCCTTCTAAGTGGCCCGCTTCCCACTTCAGGGCAGGAATGAAAACTTGAATTGCGTTAGGTATTGCGTGCAGGTCTTTTGATTTGACACTCGTAGGCGACCTGCGCGTCGTGATGAGGATGAAATATTGATGAAGACGACACATACACCAAGTCCCCGTGCCAGGGGAATTAACCAATTATGGTTAAAACACCCTACCCTGCCGGGAATCCTCCTCCTGAGCTCTTGGTTAGTCCTGTTTTCAGACCACTTTACTTGACTCAGTTCCTCCTCTAAATCCCTGACTTTGGTCTTCAGTCGTTCTACTTCCTCCGTGTTATGAATCACTCTCTCTTTTATCACATTCATCTCCTCTTTAACACACTGTTTTAACTCTTGTATTTCCTTGGCTTGTTCTCTAATTAGGTCTCCTGTTTGCTCATCCTGACATGCTCCTTTGATCAGTTCCTTAATCATTTCGAATTCTTCCCATCCGATTGCACCAACTGGTCCAGACCCCGGGTTTAGCTCAACTCCACCAATTTCCAATAATGTTGCTATTACTGCGGCTACCAATAAGGTTACCAATACACCCATTTGCTGCCCATTTTTCATCTCTCCTCTCACTTCTTCACATTTCACTCCTCCATTCCACCTTCCTATAGCTGCCCTGTACTGCACTAGTGAATCGCCCATATTCAGCACTCTACTCAGCACATCCGCTCACTCCACTGTCTCACTCACGACTGATGCCGGGAATCGAACCCGGGTCCCCTGTGACCAAAGGCCAGCACGCTAGCCATTTAGCCATGGAGCCGGACGACGTTTAAGTGAAACAGGGTCTTTTATGAGGGCATCAGAACAATTGGAAGAACATTTTTTTTTTTTTTGCTAGTTGCTTTACGTCGCACCGACACAGATAGGTCTTATGGCGACGATGGGACAAGGAAGGGCTAGGAGTGGGAAGGAAGCGGCCGTGGCCTTAATTAAGGTACAGCCCCAGCATTTGCCTGGTGTGAAAATGGGAAACCACGGAAAACCATTTTCAGGGCTGCCGACAGTGGGGTTCGAACCTACTATCTCCCGAATACTGGATACTGGCCGCACTTAAGCGACTGCAGCTATCGAGCTCGGTAATTGGAAGAACAAGTGTTAGCATAATTGAGCAAAATCCCTGAGAACAAACCGTATGAATTTATGAGATGTTCTCCAAGAACAGTTTTTATATCCATTTAATTTGCTGCGTGTGAAAGCCTGCAAGCTCTTTGACCGGTAGGTTAATATTTTCAGAGTGGCACGCACACCATTGTCAAACACAGCCTGCATTCCAGTCCTTAGTGGTGTTTACTGATGAGGCATATTTTACATGAGAAGGAATGTTCAATACCCATAATCTTTACGTTTGTATTTGCACCAGTCCTGTACCCGGTCTTTTCAACAAATCCACGACAATGTATGGGCAGGTATAATCGACAACTTCTTCATAGGCTCTTATCTTTTACGATTGGGGTGAGAGGACAAACTACGACACACCACGGGAGCTGTTGCAAGACATACCAGTAGCCACAAGGCAACAAATGTGGTTCCAGCATGGTGGGGCAGCGGCACACTTTGGAATTTCTTTTCACGATCATTTTAATAGAAACATTTCAAGAGCACTGGACTGGGATA
Source organism: Anabrus simplex (assembly GCF_040414725.1). Classification (NCBI taxonomy): domain Eukaryota; kingdom Metazoa; phylum Arthropoda; class Insecta; order Orthoptera; family Tettigoniidae; genus Anabrus; species Anabrus simplex. The sequence continues at coordinate 926,176,826 of NC_090266.1, forward strand.
GGAGATCCTGCTTCATGGTCTCCCTGATCATCGGATTTACCCGCTTTAATCCTTTTCCTTTGAATTTTGATGCGGCTCTTGCAGTGGCGGTGCATTCTATATGTTCAGTGGTTCAGTGAACCCCCTAGAAATATATAAGTCTATGTAAAATGGTTTATTACGGCCTATTCCTTTAACCCTCTACTGCATACTGTTGCCGTCAGGCAACAAGTAACTCTTCACCTGGATAAATGGATAAATATTGTAGACAGAGGTAGTTTTACGGCACACCTTCAACTGTACAGTCAATTAAACACATATCATAAGACAAAACAGCCCTACAACTAAAGGTACTCCTTCCACCCCGTCAACATCCACGCGTACCAACCACCGTTTATTTTACGTGGGCCCTCCCCATCAAGTTTGAATGGCATTTATAAAAGTAGGAAAGATCACAATATGAAGATAAAGTTGGAATTCAAGAGGACAAACTGGGGCAAATATTCATTTATAGGAAGGGGAGTTAGGGATTGGAATAACTTACCAAGGGAGATGTTTAATAAATTTCCAATTTCTTTGAAATCATTTAGGAAAAGGCTAGGAAAGCAACAGATAGGGAATCTGCCACCTGGGCGACTGCCCTAAATGCAGATCAGTATTGATTGATTGATTGATACATTGCCATAGGCTTCAAGGAGTACCTCTGGCTCAACCTCAAGCTGTACTTGCGCCTTGCAGTACGTACCCATGGCCAGTAGGTAGTAATGTTCGGTCTTTGAATATTAAAAGCTTAGCGTAAAATCGTGAAAAATCGTATATATATTCCACTATGGCACTCCACATCACATACGAGCGTTAAGCTATTAGCCCCAGTTCAGAAGTGCCGGTACATCTAAAACCCTGAACGTATGTTGAATATTAGAGCTTGAAATTTTCTTCACCAAACGAAAACGAAAAATAATTCATGCAGTAGAGGGTTAATAAGCTCTGTATATCCATGTGCGTAGCGGTATTTTTGACATCAATACTCTGTTGCTCTTCAGAACCAGCGAAGAGGTTCAATTTCGGAACTGCTGAGCGGGGCCGGAGACTAAGGAGGGTGCACATGGCGAGGGGCTGTGAGGAGCGGGGAAAACATAGCCCAGGAATCGCTCGCGACTGGACCAGCGATAGACACGAGTTACATCGAGCAGTTCCGAAATTAGCCGAAGCACTGTCAGAGCGTGCGGTTAAAGTTTGCCGTAAGTGGTAGGTTTTGGAGGGGTTTTAATTTGACGATTTTGCAATTCTGATGTAATTAACCGCAATGAGCCAGAATATTTTGGTAACTACGTATTGTATAGCATCAATAGGCGTACGTAGCCTAAATTTATGTAATTAATGAAACGTTTCATTAGTAAGTGGGTGATGGTGATTATTGCTTTAAGAGGAAGTACAACTAGGTAACCACCTTCTATATAACACTAATTAATAATCATAGAGAAAAAATGGAAAGGATCATAGAGATGAAGCTTCCACGGTGTGTAGAATTATTTAGGAAGGGATCCTACACTTCGAAAATGAAGGTGTCGGCCAAAGAAAGACAAAGGCCACGAAGGGCGTGTAAATGACACTCCCTGGGCCTCGAGTGCTCTACTACCATCGGGGTCGGAAAAGAAAAGGACTTGATCAAGGAAGGTCGGATAGGATAGATGAGAGTGGGGAGCCTGCTGCAAGTAAGTGGAAGCAATGCCAGGACTCAGCTAAGAGACCCGTGGTCGTCAACCCACGCTCGCAAGTTGAGAGCCCCTGGAGCTTTTCATCAGTAATACGTGTTTTATGAAAAGTAAGCAGCAAAATACCAATACATAAACAACAGTAATCTGCCTAACACGTTCTTGAAGAAGTTACAGTATTTGTACGTAAGCAACGTCTCCAAAATCAGAGGAAATTGGATGAGCTTTAAGTACTCGCACCTCATATTCTCTGTCTTTCATCTTCATTGTTTTGGTAACTTCTTCGAGCTGTAGCTGTGTCCCTTCAAAGGAAAGTCGCGTTTCTAATCAAGCATTGTCGCTATTTTATATCTATGTAAATATCAAGTAACAATAAATCTCAACATGTTATTTTCGACAGCAGTGAACCCATAGACGCTTTATCCACGCGCCGCCACTGGGCTCTTGTATATGAGACTCAAATTGACACTGAAGGAAATCTTGTTGCCAGGAGAGCTGCAGCAGCTGGAAAAATTCAAGAAAAGTCTCAAACCTTTGTTAGTGTTCGACAGTCCATGATTCGACGATGAGAGGTTTTTGTGCAGGTCAAGGGAGAAATTTCTGAACATCTTCTCTAAAGAGCACCAAAATATGTAAAATTGTGTGGACTGTACTTCAGAGGGCAATGAAATGTATGATAAGTAAGCACTAAGCAAGTCTCACAGGGCAAAATGGAATTAGAAAAGGTTGTTCGTTTTCGTTTCCAATACAACATGTGTACGTTTGTCGGTCTAATTTGTATAAACCCTACATAAGACGTAATAGAAAACAAATTATTGTACTGAGATTGTAGTTCGTATCATTACATTTCTTCGAGGATATAGGGGGTAATTTTGTTGCCACTGATCAAGCGAACGCATCCGCGTATGCGAGATTATGAGACTTTCACGAGAAGATACTTCAGAAAATGATAAAGTGTTCGGCTGAGTGGAACGTATCTCGAATTCTACGATCTCTCTGAAAATCGGCTAACATAAAGTACGTACGCTTTTCGAATACTGTCAACGATAATCAGTGTGTCATAAGAGTCATAGTACGAAATGATAAAACTGTGTTCCAGCTAGCTTATGACAGAACGCGGTAACGAGCAATGGATTGTGCACATGTCAGGTGAACCCCAACAAGTAGGGGGGAAAAGGAGGGAAAATGCATAGCCCTCACTGGGCAATAACTATGGGCCTCTGAGTGCGCCCCGGCTCTATTCCTTGCGTTCGAACAGAATACCCCAACGACACAAACTTCTAGTGACTGTAGATTGCGTTTAAATTCATCAAGGTTTCTTGGTCAGTAGGCATATACTTGAATTAATAGTGTACACATGTACAAAGTCGTACAGATTAATCATGTACAGACATCGTCAGTGATGGTAGGTCGATGTAAACAAAAGAGGAGTTCGTCTTGTCCTGCCAACTTGAATCCCTTCGAATAGTGAAGTCGTGCGTTTTATTTATTTATTTATTTATTTATTTATTTATGTCTTTATTTGTGGCGAAGTTAGGGCTCTTGGCCCTCTCTTACACTTAACCACATTATGCGGCTTAATACTGAATCCAAACTTAATATTCAAACTTAACACAGTGTATATAATATAATAGTAATATAACTTAATAAACTCTAAAACTAAAAGATTACATCCTAAGTCTAAATTTAGAAAAATAAATTCAATATTAACTACTCTAGGTGGAAATCATAAAATATAACAGTAATTTATGTAAACTTTTGGGAACTATTTACTCCAGACATTCACTCTCACATTCACACATAACTACATGATATAGCCTACGTATTCAAGAGGAAATCTTTAGACTGTCTTTTGAAGGTAATTAATGAGGAACAATTTCTAATTTCAGGGGGTAAAGCATTCCATATTCTAGCGCCCGACACAAGGAAAGAATTACTGAAGGCAGATGTATGATGTGGAGGTATTGCAATTGTTGACCCAGATCGCGTGTCACGGTCATGAAAGGAGGATAGAAAACGGAAATTACTGGAGAGATATTCAGGTATATTTTCGGTCAAGAGTCGATAGATAAGGGTTGATACATGGTGATTCCTCTGCTTCTCTACTTTTAACCAAGAAAGTTGTGCATAAAAAGGGGATACATGCGAGGCAAAATTCAATGAAAAAATAAATCTAATGCAGGAGTTTAAAGCTCTCTCCAATTTCCTATTTTGTTCACTGGTAGCATCCAGCAACACAACATCACAATAGTTAAAAACTGGAAGTATCAATGTTTGAACCAGTTTTATTTTTAAGTTGAGAGGTAATACGGTCTGGTGAATCTTAAGGGGATGAAGTGATGAGTGAACTTTCCTGCATACGTTAGTGACATGCTCATCCCAGTTTAAAGTTTCATTTATAGTGACTCCAAGGCTTTTTACTGATTTACAGAATGGGATAGCAACGCCATTTAGTTGAATGACTGGAATTTGTAGACTGTGTAGATGGGCAAGCAGTTTCCTCTGGCCTAGTATAATAGCTTGTGTTTTCGTTGGGTTGATGGAGAGAGAATTCTCAGCTGCATAACAGCTGATCTGTTCTAAGTTTCGGTTCATATTTTCAATAGCTGCATTTATGTCATTCACTTTTGTGTGACAGTAAATTTGAAGGTCGTCGGCATAGAGATGGTAGTTGCAGTTTTTCAACTTAGAAGAGATGTCATTCAAATATAAAATAAACAACAGGGGGCCGAGTATAGAACCTTGTGGCACACCATTAACATTGTACTTCCACTCCGTTCTCTTATCATTCATGACAACACACTGTCGTCGGTTATGGAGGTCGGAAGCGAACAATTTGAGAGCAGCGTGGCTAAAATGGAAGGAATGCAATTTCGCTATTAATATGTCCGTACTGATAGTGTCAAAAGCACTGCTGAAGTCTAGGAGAATGAGCACGGTCACTTTGCGTTCGTCCATTGCTTTTCTTACGTCATCCGTAACTTTTAGAAGAGCAGTAGATGTACTATGTCCTTTTTTAAATCCAGATTGCAGGTGATCAAGTAACGAATGATGCATCAAATATTGGAGCAGTTGTTCATGCATGAGTTTTTCTAAGACTTTCGAAAGTGAAGAAAGTATACAGACAGGTCGATAGTCAGATGGAGAATTTGCTAGAGATTTTTTTGGTACTGGGAAAATTAAGGCATCCTTCCAAACAGTTGGGAAGTAGCCTTCCAAAAACATGAGTTACATAATGTGGGTTAAAATTGGCAGTACTACATCTATCAAGGTAACGACGAAGGATATCGGGATGTCGTCCACTCCGATTGCTTGCGATTTGATTGATGTTAGTTTTCTTCTTACATCGTTTTCATTTACTTTACGAAATTTGAACAAAGGCCGTTGTGGTAATGGAGTAGATTGAAGAGAATTTATTGTTGTTTGTATAATATGAGGGTGGGTATTAACTATTTCTCTAGTAAAGTGGGCATTTAATTCATCTGGATTTATGTCATGCGTATTGGAGTTTGTAGTTTGCCTCCCAATACCTACGGATCTGAGTTGTTTCCAGGTACTTTTTGTGTTTAAGTTACTGGCTAATTGTTGGAAGTACGCATATTTTTTGTTTCTGATTATTTGTTTAACTTTATTTCTAAGCACACGGTACTTTTCAAAATCTTCAGATGATAATGTCTGCTTGTAACATCTGTGTAGTGCATCTCGTTCAGCCATTGCGGATTTAATGTCATTTGTTAACCATGGAGCAGCTTTGCGAGTCACCCTAGCAGTACGTTTAGGTACGTGTTTGTTATACAATCCCAACAATAATGTGTTAAACCTCTCTACTTTTTCGTCATTGTCAGTCAAGTGCAGTATTTCGTCCCACGGGCAGAGATTAGCATCTTGTATCAATTGTTGAGGATTTAAATTTTTCATGTCTCTATAGGTTATCCACTTCGGCTTTGTTTTGGGAACTTGCAAAGAATAACCTAAATATATGAGATCGTGGTATGAAATACCAGGTACAGAGGTTTGTCCGTGTTTTAGTATTTTCTGAGGATTATTTGTGATAAGTAAATCTATTAGAGTGTGTGAGGATCCGCTAGCCGTGTGCACGTGGTGAGTGGGGTTAAGTGGCAACACTGACATGTTACAAGAGGTATGTTCTGTAAACGATTTGCTTCAACGGAGTCTATTAACAGGTTTGTGTTAAAGTCGCCATCAAGCACAATGATGGGCAGATAATTAAGAGGTTTGGGTTTCGGAGATCAGTTCACCAAAGGCACCGAAACGCTCCAAACAATGTACAATAAATTACAAATCTATGTCTTAATGCATTCCATAGTACATAAGTTGTATGAAAGTAAAACATTTTAAGAAATTCAATAATCAGGCTAAAAGAAATTAACAAATTAACATCCTTACAATAAATCTGAATTTGAATCTTACATAGAAAATATCACAAATAAAATATTTTCCGGCAGGAAAAATATAATTTGAATTGTTGCTTTTAGAGTACAGAAGGATTTACAATTATTAATCAAATGATAAAACAATATTATTTAATTCACAGTAAAGGAAAACAAAACACTGCATTATTACTGATACAAAATATGCCATATTACTTTTTTTTTGCTAGTGGCTTTACGTCGCACCGACACAGATAGGTCTTACGCGACGAACTGGAAGGAAGCCGCCGTGGCCTGAATTAAGGTACAGTACAATTGCCTGGTGTGGAAATGGGAAACCACGGAAAATCATATGCAGGGCTGCCGACAGTGGGATTCGAACCCACTATTTCCCGGCTGCAAACTCACAGCCGCGCGCCCCTAACCGCACGGCCAACTCGCCCGGTCATATTACTTTTCGCAAACAAGAACAATATTTTGAAGGTAATTAAATGGCAACAATAAATGTCATAAACAACAGCCTCAGTAGTCAGTCCATGCATTATTCATGTTCAGTTTGCATGCCACTGCATTTGCGATTTATTCTGGAGGTATTCGTGCGTCCCACCTACCTGTTGACTTACGAAATCTCTTGAACGTACTAGTTACGGAATAAGTTGTCCAGCATTTAACGAGGAAGATAATGCTCTGTAGAAACAACCCCCACCTCTTTGCTTCTGACAGGCTTCCCTGTGTTTGTTTACATCGACCTGACATCGCTGACGATGTCTGTCCACAGTACTGGCAGCAGCTAGACGGCTGGGAGTCACTCAATAAGGTGCTGATAGGTTTCCACAGATAGGCCTATCAGGAGTCAACTTACCAGCAATGAAATGGCGTATGGCTTTTAGTGCCGGGAGTGTCCGAGGACAAGTTCGGCTCGCCAGGTGCAGGTCTTTTGATTTGAGTCCCGTAGGCGACCTGTGCGTCGTGATGAGAATGAAATGATGATGAAGACGACACATACACCCAGCCCCCGTGCCAGCGAAATTAACCAATGATGGTTAAAATTCCCGACCCTGCGCGGAATCGAACCCGGGACCCCTGTGACCAAAGGCCAGCACGCTAACCATTTAGCCATGGAGCCGGACCTTACCAGCAATATGTGCCCACAACTAGAGGGTGCGTAGCGGAGGATCTCCAGAGTGAATACAATGGCCGAGTTGGTCCAAGATATACTCAATAGGGTTTAAGTTCGACAAATCCGTGGTCCAGGAGTGTACGTGGAAGTCTTGGTCGTGTACTTCAAATCACTGCCGAACATTTCTAGCCATGTTGCATATCTGATTGGTTTGCTGGGAGATACGATCTGCCTCAGGGAGGAGACATTCAGCATGCATGAGTGTATGCAATCTGCAAGAATGGATTCATAACCACACCAATCAAGAGGTTATGGTTAAGAGGACTCAGAAAATGCCAGAAGATATTCCCCAGCCCATAGCGCTGCCACCACCAGCTTGTGTTCTTCCAGCAAAGATTAATGGGCATTTATTCGTATTGTTTGTCACTTAACACACCAGTGGCCATCCGTTCGATGGAGCAGAATATAGGATTCATCGGATAGGTAACCCTCCATCAATCAGCAGAGGTCCTATTCCGATACTGTCGAACAAGCACTTTCTTTAGCATAAGCGCAGTGGCCATTCGTTCGCTTCGGAAACTCATACGCATGAGGGTTCGCTGAACAGTCGTTTTGAAGGGCCGCTTCTCACTAGGCGAGTGGAATCGGCGACCGGAATCGACTACAAGCCGCACGTGCTTATGAAATATTGTTTTAAAAGGACCTCAGTAGCCGAGCTACAGAAAGAAGCCCGGCGACCGACATTTCAGTAGCTGACTCCCGCTTCCGGTTGCCGAGGCAGATTCCGCATCCCCAGCAGGCGACAGCTAGTGAAACATTGTTTTGTGTAGAGGTCTGCACATTACTCGACTGTGTAGTCCAGCTACTCGTCTTCACTTGCGTTCCATTTCAAGTTCCTTCCAGTTATGCATTCCGTTTCAGAATATTGTAAACTGTACTAAATAAATATATTATATTCAGTATGAATAATTTAATTATACAAATTCAGCAGCGCCCATCTGGATCTTAAACTGCGACGAATATAGCCTAGTAAACAATTTGAGAAGAGAAATGCATGGTCTGAAGTAACGATACAGTTTTTCAGTGACTTTAAAGAAAGAACGTCCCAGGAAAGAAACGAGCTCTTTTAAAATTAAAGTATTACAAATATAAGCGACCTCACTTTTGTTAAATGTTCAATATAATTGAGATTTTGACGTCCAACTCGTTTGGTTGTATGCTCAGCACAGCGTCCGGTCCAGGGGGTCCTGGTTTCGATTACCGGTCGAGTCGGTTTTTTTTACAATTTCCTTGAGGTAGCACTGACACAGATAGGTCTTATGACGACGAGGGTATAGGAAAGGAATAAGAGTAAGAAGGAAGTGACCGTGTCCTTAATTAAAATACAGCCTGTTGTGAAAATGGGAAACCACGAAAAACCATCTTCAGGGCTGCCGACAGTGGAGTTCGAACTCTCTATCTCCCGAACACAAGATCATAGCTACGTGGCCCAAACTGCGAGGTAATTTGCTCGGTCAGTGATTTTAATCATGTATGGTTAGTGTCACTGCCTCGGGGACATCGCTCTGTAAAATTGGGTCGGATCCACGTAAGGTGTCGACCTCAGTTGATTGGAAAAAGGCCAGGCAGAATAAAGAGAAGATAATGAAGATTTTGCCAATATAAAGGCAGGCAATTGTTTATTATTAATTAAGTTGTGGAGAACAATATTTAAGGCATCTTCTTGCGAGCGTTCTTGATTTTACTTTAAAAATTAGGGTTGAAGGGAATCAACCGATCATTTTCATAATTCGGCTGTGAGTACGAACAACTCTACAGTATCGCCTTCTCAGTAGTCTACTACAGAGAAAAATGAAGTAACTAAAAACTTGCTGCCATCATCATTGGATAGTTTATAGAAAAGTCCCTTTTCCAAACGATCTTTCAACATAGGATGTGAATGAAACCTACGATGCTTTCCTTCTTTCTTTCCGACGATAATAATAAGACCAGCAAGAGACAATCCTCTGCCTGAGAACTCATGAAAACTGGCACTAGGCCAACGAAGGCGGTTAAGTAGCGCGGCCGGCTACCGTTCGGCGACAATGCTTTCACCTGAACTACTCTGTAGCCGATTCCTGTCGCTTAGTGTGAAGCGGCCCTAGATGCACACCTGGTAGCTCCTTGGTTCATTTGTATGGTATGTTGCACCTCTATATCTTGTCAGTAGGCCCTCGTATACCTGTATAGCCTACGTTCACCTCTGACATCATTGGCACATGATGATGCACAATTTCCACGTCGGTTGTGTGTAATGGTGTCATTTGTGCACTCGGGATACATAATCACCACAGCACACATCAATGGCCATCCGTTCGTTGTAGTGAAAATAGGATTCATCGGAGAGGTAACCCTCTATCAATCAGCAGAGGTCCTATTCCGATACTGTCGAGCAAATTGAAACCTTTTCCGCTCCCAAGCACTTTCTTTAGCATAGGCGCAGCGACCGTTCGTTTACTTCGGAACCTCGTAAGGACGAGCGTTCGCTGAAATGTCATTTTAGATAAAATCCGGTAGCCCCTTGGTTCGTTTTGATGCTACCAACCCTGGTCTGAAAGCCTATAATCATCCCACTTTTCAAGTGGGAAAATCACCCAGGATACCAACGCAGACGGCTTATCGCACCATGACACCTCACGACTTGTGGCATACTCCATACCTTACGCTCTGCCGACGTGGTCATGATACCGCGACTCCACCTTTTATTATGGATTCGTTGAAGCTTACCGGAAAGTGATGTGCTCATATTGTTACAAACATCACGATATTAAAAGACTGGCATTGCAGGTCCTCGTATAAGTAATTTGCTTACATTTGATGGCAATGGTTGATGGTTACCTACCTGTCTGAAGGTTCCCGGCGTACTCGTCATCTTATAGATTATGTATGCAGGAATGCAAATAAGTGAGGAACAAGTGAGCGCCCAGCCCACCCTTATGCTCCATGGGGGATACAACGCCTCGTCGGACAAGGAACCGTCATCTCCCAGTAGCGAGAAGATAAAGATCACCTGAAAAAAATAGTAACAGGTTATGTACGAGTAATTTATTGTCTCAGTAACTGAACTATTCTTCTTCTTCTACTTCTTTTCTCACACCTGTGGGATAAGGGGTGCGAACTGAATTGCGCACACTTGGATTTGGGCCTGGTTTACGGCCGCATGCCCTTTCTGATGCCAACCCTATGTAGAGAGATGTAATCACTATTGCGTGTTTCTGTGGTGATTGGTAGTGTACTGTGTTGTCCGAATATGAATAGGGGAGTGTTGTAACAAACACAAACAGCCAGTCCCTGAGCCGAAAGGATTATTCAAACTTGATTAAAGTCCCCGACCCGGCCGGGAGTCGAACTCGGGGTCCTCTGAACCGAAGCCCTCAACGCTGACCATTCATCCAAGGAGTAGGACCAGTCACTTAACTATTGTAGCGCCGAAACAGATTACACACGTTTGATTGAAGATAGTGATTTTATAGAAGTGGCCGCTTCAATTGGCGCGATACACAGAGGGCACAAACAATTCTTAACATGTGGATAGTTCCAAGAATAACAAATTTTCAGACTATTCTTTGAAACAATAACGCAGGAAAAAGAAATATGTCCGGTTGCGTAGCGTAGCTGAACGATCCACATGTTGAAGGCTGTAAGATCCCAGTGAAGTTAGGTGGCATTTGTGAGTGCATATTGGTAGATATACTGACACGTTAATGAAACCTTTCTCTGGTACACTGACATCTTTCAAAATCTACTGCACTTGAAGGGAGGTTAAACAAATCCCATAACTCAATCGAATTACGGGTAGTTTTGGATATAATTAAGCAATGCAAAAGTAATAAAAATGTTTATACTTGTCAGATAGTTGAATTTTGTTTGAAATTTACAATTGAAACATACAGATCAGTTAGAAATATTTCTGAACAATTTTAAGAAGGTCTACACACAGTTGATATTTTTGTCACATTTCCATTTTCGTCCTCTTTAGCCTTTCCTACACCCTGCTACTTGTGTCGCACATATGGACTTGGCTCACCAGATGTCCCTCCTGACCCCAACCCTATGTGGACGGAGGAATGTATTGAATTATTATGTTTTTAATAACAATAATAATAATAATAATAATAATAATAATAATAATAATAATAATAATAATAATAATAATAATAATAATAATAATAATAATAATTTCATTGCTCTTATTATTTTTCATGTTTTGGAGATGCTTAAGTGCCCTCGGAATTTATTTTACGTGTCAGTAAATCTAACGACACAAGGCTGCCGTATTTGAGTCATTTTAAATACCATCGGACTGAGCCGGAATCGAACCTGCCAACTTTAGCTCAGAAGGCCAGTGCTCTATCGCCTGAGCTACTCAGCCCAAATATTATGTTTTCTCTGTGAGGTTGGTAGTATGATTTGGTGTGTTATGTGTACATGAAGCAGTAGAGCTAAAGAAATAAAGAAAATGGCGCTACAAGGAATCGAACCTTGGACTCTTTGAACTGAAGGGTGCTACGTTGACCATTCATCCAAGTAGCCAGATATATTTTTGTTTAAAATACTATATATTAATTTATTTTGTCCCACAGGAGTTCTTTTGTCACAGACATTGTGTTTCGGTAAAATATGAACTCTATCACAGGTTGACTAATCAGTGATTGTTTATTGCTGTTTACGTACCAGATATCTCTGTAATTAACTCCGTTGCTTTCAAACGGATTTTAAAATGTTGTGTAGAGCCATTTTGTGTTAAACCAACAATAAAAGATCCAATATTATCTTGAAGCAAACAAAAAGCTATTAATTGTACCATTAAAACAAATTTACGCTACGAAAGCCGCAAAAGAAATTTGTGGTGCGAAGCATCAATAACAAAAAAATAATAACCGGAAGGCTGTGTGCTAGGTGCCAGGTCCATGGTGTAGGGTAGAGTGCCTGTCTCCTATTTGGAGGTCCTGTGTTCAACACTCGGCCAGGTCAGCGAATTTTACCATAATCTATGGCCTGGTTTGAGGTCCACTAAGCCTACGTGTAAACAATTGAGGAGCTATCTGTCGTTGCGATAGCGGTACTGGTGTAGAAAGCCAAGAATAATGGCCGAGAGCATTCGTCGCACTGACTAGGCGTCACCCCATAATTCGCAGGTCTTCGGGTTGAGCAACGGTCGCTTAGTAGGCCGAGACCCACCAGGGCTGTGACGCCATGGCGTTTGTTTTGTTTTTTAATATGTTGTGTAATATCCGTCCCAATATTCATCTCATGTTGAGGTAGTAAACTACAGAATGCTACAGAAAGTACAGGATGCTCAAGAGTGAAATCCAAACCAACTTCTCTTCTTGTCCCCACTAGATAATGTCCATCCTGCCTCAATACTTATTTAGGATTTCAAATCGTCCTTGGTAGAGCCTAGTCAACGCGTCGGTATACCAAGACGTAACTTCAGAAATATATACTGTATAGGGTTATTGACTGCCTGCTTTCATTTCTTGATGGATGCAGTACTGTTGCAGCCATCTCTTGGCACAGGCCAGAGTAAAGTGTAGCTTCCACCGAAGTCCCAGTCAACATCCATGGCTGTGACAATATGGAAGTTGCTTGGGTATGGGTAGTGCTGAGTAATGACATTCAGAGCACGACTAGTGCATCTGAGTGTTATGAAAGGTGCTGCTCATAGGGTCAGTCGTACTGCAATCGTACTTTCTGACCCAGTGAGGAAAGCAATGGCAAACTACCTCACTCCTCATCTTGCCTAGTACGCCTCATTTTGGTGCTGCCATTGGTTTTTGAGGTTTCCTTATAACCGCATAACCTTTGGTGGTGCTATTTGAGGATCCAACCAGCCTCTGGACTGATGACATAACAGACAGGCACAGGGTTATTGAACTAAGTTGTCCACCTCAAAAAGCTCGTAACCTGTTCGATTCACGGTACGTATGAAACATGAGCTAGTTGTTGACATGCAGAGTTGCTTCACATTCTTCTGACATACAGTAGGTATTCTCTCTACTGTACTCATAAATACACTATGATAAAATATATGATTTAACACTTTCAATATCGCCCGAGCAGGCAAATGAAGCACGCTTGAATACATTACGTTTTCTCGAGAAGTGCTTGTCCGATTTTCAAAATAATCACGGTGCTGAAATTGCAATGTTTGTACGTTAAGGTTATGTGTAGAAAACTGTGCAGTTCTATTGAAAATAATAATCGTAGTACCATTATCTCAGAATATACAGACGCCATGAAGAAGTACTGGAAGTCCGATTATGAGCCCCTTGGTACCATTATTGAAAGTGAAAACATAATTTCGATATCTTGAACGGTTCACGAGTAATTTGAAGTGGACAACTTAGCTGAACAACACTGTATATAAGATACCCTTCAATTGAATAACTCACCAACAGGAAGACAGGGCTGATATAGCTCCAGCATATCCGCCAGAAAAGGCCAGGACGATGACCCAGCATTTTCTCAATATCATTGGAGAAGCGCTCCACTCCGTAGAACCAGCAGACTCCAGCAGCTTCCACGAAGACCACGAAGAGGATTGAGATTGCAGGTCCAAACGTGTTGAGTAGAGTCACAAGGTACATGCCACCCTGTAACAGTAGCATATGATTGACATTCATATAATCTGGAATGTCAGAAGATGTATGAGGATACGGCAAAACCATCCCATGGAATGGTGGTGACTCGAATAAATATGAAGTAAATTTCAGATTACAGAATGCTCAATAAGTATGAAATTCATACGTACGTAAAATGCGAGTTAATCAACAATTTTTATAATAATAATAATAATAATAATAATAATAATAATAATAATAATAATAATAATAATAATAATAATAATAATAATTCTTTTGCTAGTTGCTTTACGTCGCACCAACACAGATAGGTCTTATTGCGACGATGGGACAGGAAAGGCCTAAGAATGGGAAGGAAGCGGCCGTGGCCTTAATTGAGGTATAGACCCAGCATTTGCCTGGTGTGAAAATGGGAAAACATGGAAAACCATCTTCAGTGCTGCCGACAGTGGGGTTCGAACCCAGTATCTCCCGGATGCGAGCTCACAGCTGTGCGCTCATAATAATAATAATAATAATAATAATAATAATAATAATAATAATAATTTTGATATACAGGTTTGAAGAATAGGCCATGTTGATCAGGCGTCTTCAGATCTACAAGCAAGGAACTGTTTGAGTTGGACAACATGCAGCCGTTCGCTTAAGTATTCGTCCGTCTGCCCTTTTCATATATTCAACAACAAAAGTATATTACAAAGCTTAAGGTGCGTTAAGAAACAAATAAGCAGTGAATATGCAATACATACTTAGAATAATAACGGTAGAATATACTCTCTTGCAGGCCAATACTCTTAAATAAAAAAAATAATGAGTGTGGTTGGGCTAGGAAATGGCAACGCAAAAGTGCACTGTCTTGTATAACGATCACAGCATTGAGGAAGTCCACGAAGCTTAGTCACATCAGTGATACGGACAGTGTCAGTGAGTGAACATCTAGTGCATGTGCATGCCTCGAGTACAATGGGTAAGAAAAGGGAACGAATTGTTATTGAACACGAACGAATTATCTAACTCAACCAAATTGATGATTCTTAGAGAGTAATTACTGAGAAAACAGGAATACCTCGAACTACAGGCACAAGTTTCATTCGGCGATATAAGACCAATGTAACTGTACTCAAAGAACTGCGCGGCCAAGAAAGCTGACAGCACGAGAAGGGCGAACCATTATACGCATCGTCCAGAAAAATTCCCGTGTGTTTGGACCTGTGCTTCGAACAGATGTACAAACCTTCACTGGGAAGAACATCAGCACAAACACGACGCGTGTTACAGAGCTGTTCTGCAGGGCCGTACAAGACTGAAGAAGCCTCTGGATGAGAGAGGTGAACCGTAAGAAGAGGCTGGCATTCGTCAAAGAGTACGCTAGGAAGCCACCGGCGTTATGGAAACTCGTATTGTTTACTGAGGAGAGCAAATTCTGTTTATATGATTGCTCTGGAAAGCGACATGCATGGAGAAAGAATAACGCCGAGCTCCAAAGTCAAAGTCTGCAACCAACCCTAATATATGGAGAATGTTCCATTATGGTATGGGGGTGTATGTCGGCGGCTGGGGTAGGTAACTGACATATAATACCTGAACGGATTGATACGATGCTGTATTTGAAAATTTTAAAGCAATACATGTCACCCAGCGTAGCAAAATTAGGTCTTGATAGTGGGTACATCTTCCAGCAAGATCATGACCCTAAGCTCACTGCTTGTGTTGTTAGGGAATGGCTACGCTACAGTGCTGCAGACACCACTCCAGTCCCCAGACTTAAACCACAGAGAGCATTTATGGGAGGATTAAAAATGTAAACTGAGCAAGCAGCGTATTACAAATAAAGAAGCTCTGAAGCAATACTTCATGGACGAATGGCACAAAATAGTCCCGGAAGTGACAGAAAAAATTATGACATCCATGCCGAAAAGCCTTCAAGCCGTGATTGCTTCCAAAGGACGTTCGACGCGCTGCTCATACTTAGGTAATGACTGTACATTCCTGTAGTTCTTACTGTGGACGAATACTTTTTTTTTTTTTTTTTGCTAATTGCTTTACGTCACACCGACACAGATAGGTCTTACGGCGACGATGGGACAAGAAAGGGCTAGGAATGGGAAGGAAGCGGCCGTGGCCTTAATTAAGGTACAGCCCCAGCATTTGCCTGGTGTGAAAATGGGAAATCACGGAAAACCATCTTCAGGGCTGTCGACAGTGGTGTTCGAACCTATTATCTCCCGGATGCGAGCTCACAGCTGTACGCCCCTAACCGCACGGCCAACTCGTCCGGTGGACGAATACTTTTGCAACGTGACTTTTCTGCAAGGAGTGAGATTGTTTCTTTTTTCCAAATGCCAGTGCTTACAGTTCTATACATTACAGTATGTTCTCAGATGTTCATAATGAACTTCTTTATGATATTGTCCTCACATGACGTACGTGAGCAGCTGTATATTCAGTGAAATTTGACTGATCACTTAACATATTCTAAATTTAATAGTAACTAGCTGAAACCCGTCACGGGGTAAATATTTATTGAAGGATTTCCTTATATACGACATTCCTTGTACTCTACTTCCTTACAATTTTCTTTTCATCACACGGACACATGTAAGTCTTATGGCGACGCGACGGTGGGATAGGAAATGGCTAGAAGTGAGAGGGAATGACTGTGGCCTTAATTAACCTACAGCCCCAGAATTTGCTTGGTGTGAAAATTGAAAACCACGGAAAACGATCTTCCGGGCTGCCGACAGCGGGGTTCGACCTTACTATCTCCCGAATGCAAGATGATAGCTATGTGACCCAAACCACGCAGCCACTTGCTCCATGTACTCCTTGTACCTCAAACCTTGTACCTTTTGACACATTGCAACTTTACAATATCGCTCTCTTGACATTTCAACATTTAACTGAAAACTGGCTGAGGTAAACAGAGACCTACATGTCCCTCGAAGTTTATTGACCGTGGTACAAAATGTCAAACGAACTGGAAATTGATGCCTCTTGAAAGAAAATGGAAGTGTTTTATCGGATATTGTTAAGTAAATTTAAGGGATCAGAATTATCTGTCCAGCTTTATCTTCACTTATTTTTTTCAAAATCTAAACAATTTTCGTACATACTTCTTACATTTACGCCCTAATCTGATTCCATTTAGGAGCTGTTGAGAAACGTGCCGATATTTTAGGAGCGAAACTATGGCTCCAATTTTTTTAATAAGAATATGTGGACGCAAACCATTAATTCCAAGGCATTCAATAATTATGTAGGAAATTGAAGTAGCTACCTTTCATCTTCAGTATTAATTTGTTGACACTAGGGTATGGTTATGAATTGCCTGGAATAAGTACAATGACTTTCAAATTAATTAAGAATGGCAAAGCTCGAAAAAATTATATCTTTCGCAGAAGTGAACGTTTTGCTATACATTTCAATTACGATACCATGTGCTAAAATTCTGGCTGGTAGTTCAATAATATTTGATCCGTCACCATCGACAGAGGGGCAATCACCGTTACCGATTTCTTGCAAAAACAAATCAGCGAATTGCATTTCTTTTTCCTTGCGCGCATATCTATATAAATAACTCACGAGCGGGTGCGTGTAAAGCGTATTCCTTGCAACTTGAAAACTGCTGAAGACATTCGAACCAAAATTTATATTTAGCATCCACCTGTCCAAAGGTAGGTTTTAAACGTAAATAACATTTCATGTTCCGGAATGGACTGGCGGTTTATAGGGAACCGAAATGGTGATTTTACTCTTCCACAATATATACAGAACAAGACCAACCTGACTGGAAATCGACCAAAAGTGATGGAATTCCACCTCTAAACCTTTTTTTCATGTGCATTTTTTCGTCAGGAGGATTAATAAGGGAGATATCATGAATGGTCACTTTTGCAGGTTAAGTCCAGCGGACATAGCCCAAAACGTGTTTTACATGGAGCAGATTCCTTACCTATATAAATCAAATCGTAACGTCTGTGTGCCTCTACACTGACTATTTTGGCGAAATTTTCGTACAGCTTTCCGTTTAAGGGGTAATAATGACCATCTCCATAATTTTTGGTTTAGTTTCCTGAAAGTCCTAATTTTTACCCGCCTCGCCCAAAATCCAGATTGCGGCATAATCTGCCAGAAGAAAAAGAAGATAATTGAAATTTGACAAAATTATACGTTTTAGCCTGTAACGAACGGAAAACATCCTAGATCATTAAATTTTTCACTTTTTATCCCCGAAGAATATCGAAGTATGCAGGCAATTTTAATGATGGTGCAGACCTTCGGAAATTCCTATCACATAACGGATTGCACAATCTCCGTTCAATTTGGAATGATCTACAACCTTGGTCTTATGGACTTTTTGCCGTATCTGTATCCATTTTACGTTTGATTTTTCTCTATTAATCGATGTTAAGTCAATTTGGAATTTTCACATGCATAATTCATACTTTCCATTACTTATATGAAATACAGAATCATCAAACTCTTCACGAAAATTGGCCCACCCAGTAGCCATATGTGAGCCAAATGCTATGCATGTAGCTGTCACATAATTATCCGAAAAGTAATGTAAGGTGAGATAATCTTACAAACCCTTTACCCTGTTCCACGTTTCTAACTCAGTCTGACCCAAGAATAGATGACGTACCATAGGACCAGCCATTTAGCCCACTAAATCCGGCGTGTCTTATGGTATAATCCTTTGTCGATATGACGTACGTTTAGTAGCAGTTAATCTGTAAATAAAGGTCTTCAATATTGTAAACACGCATATTCTTTCGTATGTCGATCTATATATATTCAATGATGTCGATTTTTAGCGATCAAGAAAGGGTGGGTCTGCTATTGTAATCAGTACTCCCCACACCGACTTTGACTGGCAGTAGGAAAGGGTTCCTTCTCCAACTCCTGTGTAACTGTCATTAGTAAGGAAGGCCTACAATTGTAATGAATCGTTCACTTCTCGATTTGACTTGCAGAAGGCAAGTGAGCATGCAGTTTTGTTTAAAACTCCTCTACCCGATTGTGTTTGGCAGTAGGCAAGGGTGCCCGCCATTATAAAGAAATGTCCTCATCTAAAATGTGACTGGCATTAGGCATAGTGGTCTGCTATTTTGATGAAAACTCACCAGCTTGGTGTGACTGGCAGTAAGCTGGCTGGCAGTAGGAAAATGGGCCTGGCATTATAATGATAACTGCACAACTCAATTTCGAGTGATAATAGGGTAATTGCCTACCATTATAATAGAATCTCCTCAACTGTAATCTGTCTGGAAGTAGGAAAGGGGGGCTGCCATTCTAAGGAAAACTCCCCAAATCGATTCTGTCCGCGTAGTAGGCAATGGGGCCTGCAATTATAATGTAAACTTCCCAACTCGATTGTGAATGCCAGTAGGCAAGTGAGCCTGCCATTATATCACAAATCCGTAACAGACACTTTACATTGGAAACAACGTACGGGGACCTCCCCATGCTCTTACTCGGATAACGCTAAGAGACATGCAATTTTAAAACAATCTTATTTACTGCATGTACACTATTTACTTCGATATTCGAATACAATGTAGAATACCGTAGCGAAGCACGGGTACATTCGCTAATATTTTAATATATCTAAGTAAGTGGGGTATTTTGAAAAAGGTTCATACAGGAGATTATATAATAAAATCTATATAAATAAAATTGTAGGGGTCCGCTGTCTGTACTTTCTTTTATTTTGCCAATTTTTCAGATATTTATCCGTTTTAGGTCAACTCAAGACCGAATCGGTGGTTTTTACGTTTCGTGTCTGTTTGTCTGTTCCACCATCACGTGGAAACGGCTGGATAGATCTCAACCAAACTTCATATTTAGAGTATACTCATCCCGGGGAGGGTTTCGATGTGCATATCGTTTTAAAATCTTTGAATACACGGGGGGTTTACAGAAAAACCAGAATGGTTTTTCCACCATCACGTCGAAACGGCTGGATAGATCACAACCAAACTTCATATTTAGACACTCATCCCGGGGAAGGTTTCGATATGCATATCATTTTAAAATCTTTGAACAGACGGGGGGTTTCTAGGAAAACCTGAACAGTTGTTCCACCATCACTTCGAAACGTCTGGATAGATCTAAACCAAAGTTCATATTTCGAGTATACTCATCCCGGGAAAGGTTTCGATATGCATATTGTTTTAAAAACTTTGAATAGACGGGGGATTTATAGGAAAACCAGAATGATTTTCCTCCATTTTCTCTTACACTATTGATTTTCTGTAAACTTAGTTTACCGTACGTGAAACGTCTTTTCATTATAAGCAACTTTCGTTATGTTCATAATTTACCTTACTCTTCACATGACGGAGAACTTTACAATTTTCCGCTGGTATCATGCTCTGCATTGAGTGACCGACAGACCGACAACGAACCTACAGGTTACCATGGCAACGTCTCTGACTGCATGCCAGCAGGGAAGTAACGTATTGCAATTTTCCTCATCATGCTTTTAAATTCGTGGTTGTTCCTTGGGTAGAAGGCAATAGAGGCGTCAATCGGCCTATCTGCGGAATATTGGCGGAATATCGTTGGATGTTATAACCGCCCTCGAATAGATTAAGTAATAACACCATCAGTCATCTTCTTCTTATTTATTTACCTAAGAATCACTGGACCTAAATTTCTCCCCTGTTACCGCTTTATTATATCCATAACTCACACTAGCATAATTTATTGAGGGGCATTTGATTTTCCAATACATTCACTTGGCATTTACATATTTGTCGTTATCCGGCTGTCCTCAGTTATAATCCATTTTCTATTACTTTCAAACTTCTTTACTGTATTATTTTCTTCCTTAATTTCGCCGTATTTACGCGAGTGCTACAAACTACTGGATGTATTTCCACCAAGACTCATATTTAGAATACACCTGTCCTTGATAGGTTTTAGGGCAAATATTGTTTCTAAATCCCTGAACTGACTGGGGGTTTATACGAAACCGAAACAGTGATTTTGCACTTCCACAATATATACACAACCAAACTTCATGGAAATCTACCTACCTTGGTAGAAATTAATTTCTAAACCTTTTTTCTCATGTGCATCATTTCCATACGAGGATTAATATCATTAACGGACCGTTTTTCTGTACAAGTCCCATCGGACTTAACTCACGAGCGGGTGCGTGTAAAGCGTATTCCTTACAACTTGAAAACTACTGAAGACATTCGAAGCAAAATTTATATTTAGCATCCACCTGTCCAAAGGTAGGTTTTAAACGTAAATAACATTTCATGTTCCGGAATGGACTGGCGGTTTATAGGGAACCGAAATGGTGATTTTACTCTTCCACAATATATACAGAACAAGACCAACCTGACTGGAAATCGACCAAACGTGATGGAATTCCACCTCTAAGCCTTTTTTTTCATGTGCATTTTTTCGTCAGGAGGATTAATAAGGGAGATATCATGAATGGTCACTTTTGTAGGTTAAGTCCAGCGGACATAGCCCACAAGGTGTTTTACATGGAGCAGATTCCTTACCTATATAAATCAAATCGTAACGTCTGTGTGCCTCTACACTGACTATTTTGGCGAAATTTTCGTACAGCTTTCCGTTTAAGGGGTAATAATGACCATCTCCATAATTTTTGGTTTAGTTTCCTGAAAGTCCTAATTTTTACCCGCCTCGCCCAAAATCCAGATTGCGGCATAATCTGCCAGAAGAAAAAGAAGATAATTGAAATTTGACAAAATTATACGTTTTAGCCTGTAACGAACGGAAAACATCCTAGATCATTAAATTTTTCACTTTTTATCCGCGAAGAATATCGAAATATGCAGGCAATTTTAATGATGGTGCAGACCTTCGGAAATTCCTATCACATAACGGATTTCACAATCTCCGTTCAATTTGGGATGATCTACAACCTTGGTCTTATGACTTTTTGCCGTATCTGTATCCATTTTACGTTTGATTTTTCTCTATTAATCGTTGTTAAGTCAATTTGGAATTTTCACATGCATAATTCATACTTTCAATTACTTATATGAAATACAGAATCATCAAACTCTTCACGAAAATTGGCCCACCCAGTAGCCATATGTGAGCCCAATGCTATGTATGTAGCTGTTACATAATTATCCGAAAAGTAATGTAATGTGAGATGATCTTACAAAACCTTTACCCTGTTCCACGTTTCTAACTCACTCTGACCCAAGAATAGATGACATATCATAGGACTAGCCGTTTAGGCCACTAAATCCGGCGTGTCTTATGGTATAATCCTTTGTCGATATGACGTACGTTTAGTAGCAGTTAATCTATAAATGAAGGTCTTCAATATTGTAAACACGCATATACTTTCGTATGTCGATCTATATATATTCACTGATGTCGATTTTTAGCGATCGAGAAAGGGTGGGTCTGCTATTGTAATCAGTACTCCCCACACCTTGACTGGCAGTGGGAAAGGGTTCCTTCTCCAACTCCTGTGTAACTTTCATTAGTAAGGAGGGCCTACAATTGTAATGAATAGTTCCCTTCTCGATTTGACTTGCAGAAGGCAAGTGAGCATGCAGTTTTGTTTAAAACTCCTCTACCCGATTGTGTTTGGCAGTAGGCAAGGGTGCCCGCCATTATAAAGAAATGTCCTCATCTAAAATGTGACTGGCATTAGGCATAATGGTCTGCTATTTTGATGGAAACTCACCAACTTGGTGTGACTGGCAGTAAGCTGGCTGGCAGTAGGAAAATGGGCCTGGCATTATAATGATAACTGCACAACTCAATTTCGAGTGATAGTAGGGTAATTGCCTGCCATTATAATATAAACTCCTCAACTGTAATCTGTCTGGAAGTAGGAAAGGGGGGCTGCCATTTTAACGAAAACTCCTCAAACCGATTCTGTCCGCGTAGTAGGCAATGGGGCCTGCAATTATAATGTAAACTTCCCAACTCGATTGTGAATGCCAGTAGGCAAGTGAGCCTGCCGTTATATCACAAATCCGTAACAAACACTTTACATTGGAAACAACGTACGGGGACCTCCCCATGCTCTTTCTCGGATAACGCTAAGAGACATGCAATTTTAAAACAATCTTATTTACTGCATGTACACTATTTACTTCGATATTCGAATACAATGTTGAATACCGTAGCGAAGCACGGGTTCATTCGCTAGTTATAAACAAATACGGTCTAGAAAACCAAGCATAAGGATTCATCGTGATGACCACACGACACATCGCACTCTGCAGGCCTCCGGGCTGATCATCGGTCACTTGGTAGGCCATGGCCCTTGGGGGCTGTTACTTACACTATGGGGTTTGTTTTTACAATATAAATAAGTAATTGTTTGGCGATAAGCAAGCAGCAAAGCAGACAAAACCTTTATGAAATCTCTCCCAAGGAAAATAATTTTCCCACCAGAAGAAACGGAATGTCGTTACCTATTGTATATTTTAAAAGACGATTCACACACGTTAATGAATAACTATTTGCCATTGGGCTTTATCCCGTATTGAGCTGTGCTAATTGAATATCGCCAGTTGCTTTGGAATTTAAATTTAAGCCAGACACCGAATTCTCATTTAAATTTAGAGGAATGTTGAATGTAATGTGCACAGTTCAACAGCCGGGCAACAAAACAGAATAATAGTATTCACCGTCAGGAAGTACCAGCTGACCAGTAAGACACCGACTGTGCACGCGTGCCTACTTCCCTTCTACCTCCCCTATTGTGCCTGCTACTCAGCGCTCACACGGCTCAGGTGGGCTTGGGCTCGCAAGTACGCGAGCGCATTAGCTAATCAGAATGCTACATTTTCTCTAATTGCAAAATGTACGGCAAGACATTTTTATGCTTTTAAAGACACTCTGCTAATCTACAGGCCAAGGGCTTTCGTCTGAACGCTTTACGATGTCTTTCGGTTCAGCCGTTCTCTCAAACTCGCTGTAATTCCCCCCCCCCCCTCGCCCCGATGTTTTCATTCCCCGCCTGAAAGGCGGGGCGGGCCTCTCGCTGTAACAAAACTCAGCCTAGTGTTTCTTATTTTGGCGTAAACTCAAAGCGAGTGTTATAATCAATTGCTGAAGTATAGCCAGGCGACACAGAGCAGTTAGCTAATGATGTATGCGTTTGCACTGTAAAATATACTGAGAGATCTATTTTAAAGGTAAATAAAACACTTTATCCCGAAAATGGGATTTTGAACAGGATTTCCTGCTCTACAAGCCTATTCCACTAACATATTGTTTGGGTGATATCTGAAGCCATCTCTTTTCAGTTTCAAATCAGTTATAACAAGTAAAATAGAAAATTATTCTACTAACAGGAACAGGGTGTGAATGTTCGCCTGTGTAGCGTAACGGTTATTACTACTAGCTGCCGTCCTCGGAGGCATGGGCTCGATTCCGGTTACTGCGAGAAATTAAAAAATGGCAGAAGGCCTGGTATGTGGTTAAAATGGTACAAGCATTTCACCTCTATTGGGGATGTGCCTTAAATAAGCTGCACCACCTCGGGACGAGTTTACTTTAGTATGTGCATATATCAAAATATTAGGATTTAACCCGGAATCGGTCTCACTGTTAGAAAAATATCTAACATTGGTAGTCTTTTCGTCGCCATATTGTCTGCGCCTAGATCAGCAGGTAGATCTCTCTGGAATGTTTTCCCCTCTTCCTTAGCGATGCTATGTATTTATTTTCAGTCATTTAGGGGTTGCACGCGACTATTTAGAACATTCTGAAATGGACACCACCCACATGCTATTTGGCATCTTGCCGCGGGACTGCTCACGTTAGTCCTGTGTTAGATTATTATTTCTAACGATGCGATCTACGGCGTCGACACTTTTTCTGTTTACAGCGTAGTAATGTATGTGTAAATGTTGGTTGTATATCACTGCTATGAACCCACAAGAGGATCTAATTAGAAATCGGATTGAAGAAGATGATGACAGCGCGATTCCTGAGAGGGTCTATTCTTGACGATGGTGATGTAAGTGACAAGAGAATATTCCACATTTTTAAGCGGGCATTAAGATATGATTACAAGAATTCATGGCTATCGAAGATGAAGACTATTTAGTTCTGATTTTGAAAGAATGATTTTCTACTCTACTCTGGAGAGTTTATTTCATCAATAGGATGGTGTTAAATTTATGAATAAACTAGCAAGATACCCGTGCTTCGCTACGGTGTTATACTGAAATTTATAATTGAATGCTTATTGTTTTAGATATATAATCCGCCGAAATTCGCGATCTGACTCGTTTTCTGCGAGAATCCACCAAAATTCCAGATCTGACTCGTTTTCTATTAGATTACGGCACGTTTCCTCCCATTTATCAATCTTCTTTTCCAGCAATCGATTTCGTGCTTCCCGGGCTAGGCTCCGGTATTCCTCCCGGTCAGTTAGGTCCGTAAATCTTTGCCATCTTCTCCGATAATCATTTTTAATATGGATAAAATCCTTCAGGAGATCCGGCGTGGTGTCATATTGGGCGCCTTGGCGGCACTGAACACGCGGCCGGACTGCATTCTTAGTCATTACCCGTCCAGGAGCCGTTACCAGCGCGGTCCGCACATTTGACGACGGTCCGGAACATTATTATTATTATTATTATTATTATTATTATTATTATTATTATTACTATTATGTGTTGCTGGAATGGCTGATGACAGGGAAAACCGGAGTATCCGGAGAAAAACCTGTCCCGCCTCCGTTTTGTTCAGCACGAATGTCACATGGAGTGACCGGGATTTGAACCACGGAACCCAGCTGTGAGAGGCCGGCGCGTTGCCGCCTGAGCAACGGAGGATCCTTATAAGTACATTAATAACAGTAAAATCAATTGGTCTCACCTCCTTCTACACCCCACCCCTGTTAAGTTTATTTACCGCCCCCCCCCCCCACAAAAAAATTAAAAGAAGGCTTGTTTCTTTATGTTTAAGTAAGATTCCAAACACCAATGTTCACGTCTATTACCTTCAGTTTTGAGATATAAGTATCCCCATAAAAGTCATTTACTTTTTTCATTTCATTTCACACTACTCCCCCCCCCCCGCCACCTAAGTGAACTTTCCCGCAAAAAATACTTGTTTCTTTAATAGTAAAGGATCTTCTAAATACCAATTATCACGACTCTAACTTCCTCAGTTTTTTATTTATGTGTCCTCATGAAAGGAATTCGACTCCTTTACACTCCCGCCCTCCAAGATGGTTTCCCGCCCAAAACGCGTTTTTCTTTGTTTTTAAAGGAGATCCAAATACGAATTTTCACGTCTGTAACAACTTTAGTTTTTATTAGATGTATGTATTCTCATACAATTAAGCCAATTAATTTTTCAATTCTTTCAACCCCCCCCCCCGCTTCATTGGATTTTAAGAGAATACGTGTTTCTTTACTTTTAAAGCAGATTGAAAATATCATATTTCACGTCTGTAACATCTTCATTTTTGATATATCAATAGCCTAATTAAAAGAATTCAACACCATTTTCAGTCAATTTTACCGCCCCCCCCTCCACCAAAGTGATATTTCCGAAAACTAAAAATACACGTTTCTTTATGTTTAATAGAGATAAAAAATACCATTTTTCACTTCTGTAACATGTTAAGTTTTTTTTAGATATACTGTAAAAATTCTCATTTTAAAATTTCACCCCTTTTGAGTTCCCCTTAAGTGGAGTTTCCAAAAACAAATCACCTATGTTTCTTTACATTTACAGGAGATTCCAAACACCCACTTTTTACGTCTTTAACATTTTACGTTTCCATGATAATCTTTCAAAAAATTCACCCCAATTTGTCACTTCTGTTTAACCGCCATTAATAGGATTTTCCTAAAACGAAAAAAATACGTGTTTCTTTATTTTTAAAGGAGATCCCATATACAAATTTTCAGTTCTGTAATATCTTCCGTTTCTGAGATATATGTATCCTCATTAAAGGCATTCAACCCATTTTTCACCCTTTTACACCCCTCCTATTGGGATTTTCCGAAAACAAAAGAATACGTGTTTCTTTATTTTTAAAGGAGATTCTAAATACCAATTTTTACATCTATAAACTGTAACAGTTTTGAGATATATACACACTCATTTTAAAAAATCACCCCCTTTTCACCCCCATTAACTGGATTTTCCAAAAACAAAAAATACGTGTTTCTTTATTTTTAAAGGAGATCCCAAACACCAATTTTCAGGTCTGTAATATCTTCAGTTTCTGAAATATAAGTAGCCTCATCAAAGGCATACAACCCCTTTTTCAACCCTTTTCACCCCTCCTATTGCGATTTTCCGAAAACAAAAAATACTTGTTTCTTTATGTTTAATGAAGATTCTAAATACCAATTTTTACATCTGCAAACTTTAAAAGTTTGGAGATATAGATTCACTCATTTTAGAAATTCACCCCCTTTTCACCCTCCCATTAATTGGATTTTGCAAAAACAAAAAAATACGTGTTTCTTTATTTTTAAAAGAGATCAAAAGTACCAATTTTCAGGTCTGTAATATCTTCAGTTTCTGAGATATAAGTACTGGTATCCTGATTAAGGGCATTCAACCCATTTTCCCCATTTTCACCCCTTTTCACCCCTCCTATTGGGATTTTCTGAAAACAAAAAAATACGTGTTTCCTTATTTTTAAAGAAGATTCTAAATACCAATTTTTACATCTGTAAACTTTTAAACTTTTGAGATATAGACACACTCATTTTAAAATTTCACCCCTCTTTTCACCCCCTTAGCGAAGGAATATCCAAAAATCCTTTCTTAGCGAGCACCTACATCTTGATATGAATATATCCCCAAAATTTCATTTCTTTACGTCCAGTAGTTTTGGCTCTGCGATGATGAATCAGTCAGTCAGTCAGTCAGTCAGTCAGTCAGTCAGTCAGTCAGTCAGTCAGTCAGTCAGGACAAGTTATTTTATATATATAGATTCGTATTAGCCTATGAAACACTTAGTCAATTTTTCCAGTAAGTGTATATTTTTATTATTAATAAAGGCATGTTGAAGAAAGCAAACGGTATAAATAAAAATGGATTAGCCTTAATGCATTTTAAAAGTATAAAATAGCAAAAATAAACAGAATTAGATCATCCTTCATCCTTTCTTTCTTTCTTTCTTTCTTTCTTTCTTTCTTTCTTAATCCGTTTACCGTCCAGGGTTGGTTTTACCCTCGGACTCAGCGAGGGATCCCACCTCTACCGCCTCAAGAGCAGTGTCCTGGAGCGTGAGACTTTGGGTCGGGAATACAACTGTGGCGCAGGACCAGCACCTCGCCCAGGTGGCCTCACCTGCTATGATGAACAGGGGTCTTGTGGGGGGATGGGAAGATTGGAACGGACAGACAAGGAAGAGGAAAAGAAGCGGCCTTGTCATTAAGTTAAGTGCCATCCCAGCATTTGCTTAGAGGAGAAGTGGGGAAACCACGGAAAACCACTTCAGGGATGGCTGAGGTAGGAATCGGACCCCCCCCCCACTTCTACTCATTTGACCACCAGAAGCTGAGTGGATCCCATTCCAGTCCTCGTTCCACTTTTCAAATTTCGTGGCAGAACTGGGAATCAAACCCGGGCCTCTGGGGGTGGCAGCTAATCACACTAACCACTACACCACAGAGGCGGGCGAATTAGATGATTATTTAAAAGATCGACCGTGTTAGATAAAATCTAATCGCGCGCCACTGACCGCGTGACGACAGACAGGGTGACCGCTTGCAGGTTAATAATTCTGTGTTGTTTATAATGGAACCTACTATTGATATACCACTGTATTAACACAAACGTGGGAAAGTGCCGAATTCTTTTTCGGAATCACTTCTTATAACGCTGTGGAGAACCTTTCTAACAACGGCAGACATGCAGTGATGTTCTGATGTCTTAAAGCAGGCCATTCCAACTCAGCGTTTGAGGGTTAGGGAGCCCTGTATCTACCCAGGGCTGAGCCCCAACTACACCTGTAGTGATATAAGAATGCACGTGCTGGGTTGCTAACCTTGCATTTTTAACAGACATTACAAACCATTGAAGAGATTGAAATGTTTCTTTGCAAGGCAAAATTGTGTTGATTGGTGTGCTATATGGGACAGAGTTCGCGTTTTTAAGATGGAACTTTCAACGTTCAAAACAAAACAAAAAACCTACAGAAAAAGACTTTCAGAAATGACCATCTTTAAAACTATGTTACTTGCCTGTTTGTAACTCATAGTCACTGTGAAGCTCTTAAACAATTCTACAATGGTTTATAAATATCCAAGAAATGTCGCTTAAGTTATACATTTCCATGACGCTCTTTTCTGTAAATTTGAGCAAACTCCAGTGAGTTTGAAAGGGAAATGGTAAGGCTTGAAGGTAACACAATTTTGAAAGACAGGTATTACAGTATTCCTGGCGGTCTATCTTGTCGGAACAAATAGCTGGCGAAGGCTTAAGACATGCATCCTAGCATTCTTTACACAGTACGTTAAGTCGGTACACATTTCTCCCAAATCAAGAAGTAAAATAAAATTTAAAAAAATCATTTGTCCTGCTAGATCGGGAAAACTGCACACTGTGCGGCGGTGGATGCGGCAGTGGAAATGGGAATGCACAACACACATTCAGTAAATGTCTTTACAGCTTTATACCCAACTAGCAAGATACCCGTGCTTCGCTACGGTATTATACTGAAATTTATAATTGAATGCTTATTGTTTTAGATATATAATCCGCCGAAATTCGCGATCTGACTCATTCTCTGCGAGAATCCACCAAAATTCCCGATCTATTATTTTACGGCACGTTTCCTCCCATTTTTAAATCTTCCTTTCCAGCAATCGATTTCGTACTTCCCGGGTTAGGCTCAGGTATTCCTCCAGGTCAGTTGGGTCCGTAAATCTTTGCCATCTTTTCCTATAATATTTTTAATACGGATATAATCCTTCAGGAGATCCGGCGTGCTGTCATACTGGGTGCCTTGGCGGCACTGAACCCGCGACCGGACTGCATTCTTAGTCATTACCCGTCCAGGAGCCGTTTCCATCGCGGTCCGCAATTTGACGACGGTCCGGAATATTATTATTATTATTATTATTACTATTATGTGTTGCTGGAATGGCTGATGACAGGGAAAACCGGAGTATCCGGAGAAAAACCTGTCCCGCCTCCGTTTTGTCCAGCACGAATGCCACATGGAGTGACCGGGATTTGAACCACGGAACCCAGCTGTGAGAGGCCGGCGCGCTGCCGCCTGAGCAACGGAGGATCCTTATAAGTACACTAATAACAGTAAAATCAATTGGTCTCACCTCCTTCCACACCCCACCCCTGTTAAGTTTATTTACAGCCCGCCCCCCCGAAAAAGAATTAAAAGGATGCTTGTTTCTTTATGTTTAAGGGAGATTCTAAACACCAATGTTCACGTCTATTACCTTCAGTTTTGAGATATAAGTATCCACATAAAAATAATTTACTTTTTTCACTTCATTTCACAATAATCTCTCCTCCCCCTAAATGAATTTTCCAGCAAAAAAATACTTGTTTCTTTAATAGTAAAGGATCTTCTAAATACCAATTATCACGACTCTAACTTCTTCAGTTTTTGATTTATGTGTCCTCATGAAAGGAATTCAACTCCTTTACACTCCCGCCCTCCAAGATGGTTTCCCCACCAAAACGCCTTTTTCTTTGTTTTTAAAGGAGATCCAAATACGAATTTTCACGTCTGTAACAACTTTAGTATTAGATGTATGTATTCTCATACAATTGTCAACTAATGTTTCAATTCTTTCACCCCCCCCCCCTTCATTGGATTTTCCGAGAATACGTGTTTCTTTACTTTTAAAGCAGATTGCAAATATCAAATTTCACGTCTGTAACATCTTCATTTTTGAGATATCAGTAGCCTAATTAAAAGAATTCATCACCATTTTCAGTCACTTTACCCCCCCCCCCCCCGCCTTTCACCCAAGTGGTATTTCCAAAAACTAAAAATACACTTTTCTTTATGTTTAATAGAGATAAAAAAATACTATTTTTCACTTCTGTAACATGTTAAGTTTTTTATATATCCGTAAAAATTATCATTTTAAAATTTCACCCCTTTTGGGTTCCCCTTAAGTAGAGTTTCCAAAAACAAATAACCTATATTTCTTTACATTTACAGGAGATTTACACCCACTGTTTACGTCTGTAACATTTTACGATTCCAAGATATTCTGTAGATATAGTCTTTCAAAAAATTCACCCCAATTTGTCACTCCTGTTTAACCGCCATTAATTGGCTTTTCCAAAAACTAAAAAATACGTCTTTCTTTATTTTTAAAGGAGATCCAGTATGCGAATTATCAGTTCTGTAATATCTTTCGTTTCTGAGATATGTGTATCCTCATTAAAGGCATTCAACCCATTTTTCACCCTTTTACACCCCTCCTATTAGGACTACTGGAAACAAAAGAATACGTGTTCCTTTATTTTTAGAGGAGATTCTAACCACCAATTTTTACATCTGTAAATTTTAAAGTTTTAAGATGTAGACACACTCATTTTAAAAAATTCACCCCCGTTTTCACCCCCCAATATTTGGATTTTCCAAAAACGAAAAAAATACCTGTTTCTTTACTTTTAAAGTAGATCCAAAATACCAATTTTCAGGTCTGTAATATCTTCAGGTTCTGAAATATAAGTATCCTCATGAAAGGCATTCAACCCATTATTCACCCTTTTACACCCTTCCTATTGGGATTTTCCGAAAACAAAAGAATACGTGTTTCTTTATTTTTAAAGGAGATTCTAAATACCAATTTTTACATCTATAAACTTAAAAAGTTTTGAGATATAGATACACTCATTTTAAAAAATCACCCCCTTTTCACCCTCCCATTAATTAGATTTTCCAAAAACAAAAAAATACGTGTTTCTTTATTTTTAAAAGAGATCAAAAGTACCAATTTTCAGGTCTGTAATATCTTCAGTTTCTGAGATATAAGTACCGGTATCCTGATTAAAGGCATTCAACACATTTTCCCCCGTTTTCACCCTTTTTCACCCCTCCTATTGGGATTTTCTGAAAACAAAAAAATACGTGTTTCCTTATTTTCAAAGAAGATTCTAAATACCAATTTTTACATTTGTAAACTTTTAAAGTTTTGAGATATAGGTGCACTCATTTTAAAACTTCACCCCCCCTTTTCACCCCCTTAGCAACGGAATATCCAAAAATCCTCTCTTAGCGAGCACCTACATCTTAATATGAATGTATACCCAAAATTTCATTTCATTATGTCTAGTAGTTTTGGCTCGGCGATGATGAATCAGTCAGTCAGTCAGTCAGGACAAGCTATTTTATATATATACTAGCAAGATACCCGTGCTTCGCTACGGTATTATACTGAAATTTATAATTGAATGCTTATTGTTTTAGATATATAATCCGCCGAAATTCGCGATCTGACTCATTCTCTGCGAGAATCCACCAAAATTCCCGATCTATTATTTTACGGCACGTTTCCTCCCATTTTTAAATCTTCCTTTCCAGAAATCGATTTCGTACTTCCCGGTTAGGCTCAGGTATTCCTCCAGGTCAGTTGGGTCCGTAAATCTTTGCCATCTTTTCCTATAATATTTTTAATACGGATATAATCCTTCAGGAGATCCGGCGTGCTGTCATACTGGGTGCCTTGGCGGCACTGAACCCGCGACCGGACTGCATTCTTAGTCATTACCCGTCCAGGAGCCGTTTCCATCGCGGTCCGCAATTTGACGACGGTCCGGAATATTATTATTATTATTATTATTATTACTATTATGTGTTGCTGGAATGGCTGATGACAGGGAAAACCGGAGTATCCGGAGAAAAACCTGTCCCGCCTCCGTTTTGTACAGCACGAATGCCACATGGAGTGACCGGGATTTGAACCACGGAACCCAGCTGTGAGAGGCCGGCGCGCTGCCGCCTGAGCAACGGAGGATCCTTATAAGTACATTCATAACAGTAAAATCAATTGGTCTCACCTCCTTCTACACCCCACCGCTGTTAAGTTTATTTACATCCCGTCCCCCCGAAAAAGAATTAAAAGGATGCTTGTTTCTTTATGTTTAAGGGAGATTCTAAACACCAATGTTCACGTCTATTACCTTCAGTTTTGAGATATAAGTATCCACATAAAAATAATTTACTTTTTTTCACTTCATTTCACAATAATCTCTCCTCCCCCTAAATGAATTTTCCAGCAAAAAAATACGTGTTTCTTTAATAGTAAAGGATCTTCTAAATACCAATTATCACGACTCTAACTTCTTCAGTTTTTGATTTATGTGTCCTCATGAAAGGAATTCAACTCCTTTACACTCCCGCCCTCCAAGATGGTTTCCCCACCAAAACGCCTTTTTCTTTGTTTTTAAAGGAGGTCCAAATACGAATTTTCACGTCTGTAACAACTTTAGTATTAGATGTATGTATTCTCATACAATTGTCAACTAATGTTTCAATTCTTTCACCCCCCCCCCCTTCATTGGATTTTCCGAGAATACGTGTTTCTTTACTTTTAAAGCAGATTGCAAATATCAAATTTCACGTCTGTAACATCTTCATTTTTGAGATATCAGTAGCCTAATTAAAAGAATTCATCACCATTTTCAGTCACTTTACCCCCCCCCCCCCCCCCCCCGCCTTTCACCCAAGTGGTATTTCCGAAAACTAAAAATACACTTTTCTTTATGTTTAATAGAGATAAAAAAATACTATTTTTCACTTCTGTAACATGTTAAGTTTTTTAGATATCCGTAAAAATTATCATTTTAAAATTTCACCCCTTTTGGGTTCCCCTTAAGTAGAGTTTCCAAAAACAAATAACCTATATTTCTTTACATTTACAGGAGATTTACACCCACTGTTTACGTCTGTAACATTTTACGATTCCAAGATATTCTGTAGATATAGTCTTTCAAAAAATTCACCCCAATTTGTCACTCCTGTTTAACCGCCATTAATTGGCTTTTCCAAAAACTAAAAAATACGTCTTTCTTTATTTTTAAAGGAGATCCCGTATGCGAATTATCAGTTCTGTAATATCTTTCGTTTCTGAGACATGTGTATCCTCATTAAAGGCATTCAACCCATTTTTCACCCTTTTACACCCCTCCTATTAGGACTTACTGGAAACAAAAGAATACGTGTTCCTTTATTTTTAGAGGAGATTCTAACCACCAATTTTTACATCTGTAAATTTTAAAGTTTTAAGATGTAGACACACTCATTTTAAAAAATTCACCCCCGTTTTCACCCCCCAATATTTGGATTTTCCAAAAACGAAAAAAATACCTGTTTCTTTACTTTTAAAGTAGATCCAAAATACCAATTTTCAGGTCTGTAATATCTTCAGGTTCTGAAATATAAGTATCCTCATGAAAGGCATTCAACCCATTATTCACCCTTTTACACCCTTCCTATTGGGATTTTCCGAAAACAAAAGAATACGTGTTTCTTTATTTTTAAAGGAGATTCTAAATACCAATTTTTACATCTATAAACTTAAAAAGTTTTGAGATATAGATACACTCATTTTAAAAAATCACCCCCTTTTCACCCTCCCATTAATTGTATTTTCCACAAACAAAAAAATACGTGTTTATTTATTTTTAAAGGAGATCCCAAACACCAATTTTCAGGTCTGTAATATCTTCAGGTTCTGAAATATAAGTAGACTCATGAAATGCATTCGACCCCTTTTTCAACCTTTTCCACCCCTCCTATTAGGATTTTCCGAAAACAAAATATACGTGTTTCTTTATCTTTAATGGAGATTCTAAA
Organism: Anabrus simplex; assembly: GCF_040414725.1. Classification (NCBI taxonomy): domain Eukaryota; kingdom Metazoa; phylum Arthropoda; class Insecta; order Orthoptera; family Tettigoniidae; genus Anabrus; species Anabrus simplex. The sequence continues at coordinate 926,211,442 of NC_090266.1, forward strand.
TACATATTTTTACACCTATAACCTTTAAAAGTTTTGAGATATAGATACACTCATTTTAAAATATTACCCCTTTTTTACCCCCCTTAATTGGGTTTTCCAGAAACAAAAAAATACGTGTTTCTTTATTTTTAAATGAGATCCCAAACACCAATTTTCAGGTCTATAATATCTTCAGTTTCTGAGATATAAGTAGCCTCATTAAAGGCATTCAACCCCTTTTTCACCCCTTTTCACACCTCCTATTGCGATTTTCGGAAAACAAAAAAATACGTGTTTCTTTATTTTTAATGAAGATTCTAAATACCAATTTTTACATCTGCAAACTTTAAAAGTTTGGAGATATAGATTCACTCATTTTAAAAATTCACCCCCTTTTCACCCTCCCATTAATTAGATTTTCCAAAAACAAAAAAATACGTGTTTCTTTATTTTTAAAAGAGATCAAAAGTACCAATTTTCAGGTCTGTAATATCTTCAGTTTCTGAGATATAAGTACCGGTATCCTGCTTAAAGGCATTCAACACATTTTCCCCCATTTTCACCCTTTTTCACCCCTCCTATTGGGATTTTCTTAAAAGCAAAAAAATACGTGTTTCCTTATTTTCAAAGAAGATTCTAAATACCAATTTTTACATTTGTAAACTTTTAAAGTTTTGAGATATAGGTGCACTCATTTTAAAACTTCACCCCCCCCTTTTCACCCCCTTAGCAACGGAATATCCAAAAATCCTCTCTTAGCGAGCACCTACATCTTAATATGAATGTATCCCCAAAATTTCATTTCATTATGTCTAGTAGTTTTGGCTCGGCGATGATGAATCAGTCAGTCAGTCAGGACAAGCTATTTTATATATATATAGATAGATAGATAGATAGATATCGGAACTTAAGATAAAGGAAGTAATATAAGTCTCAGGTTCTGGTTCATAAAGAGCCACATTTTTCAATAAAAGTATCACCATTTTTGAACCTTTACAACATGCACAGTTCTTTACAGTCATTTTCTGTAAGTCCCTGAAAAGTCTTAAAATTCTCAAAATATGAAATTAACTTCACACACCCTTAAAACAGATCATGTGTTTTGCCTTGCTATTTCTCTTCATTCAAACACACACTTTTCACTTCCGCTGCAACTATCTCGAGATTTTTAATATTATGTACTACTTTGTTTTCACCATCTTCCTCACAGTAATTCTCTATGCTTCTGAAGTGATTCAGAGTTCCAGACACAGGAGTAGGAAGTTGTGAAACTGTGATTGTTTTTGCAGGATCTTGCTTAAGTTTGAGACAGCTTACAATGGTTTGTATAAATTAACCATACCTACTGAAATGAAATGGCCTACGTATTTTAGTGCCGGGAGTGTCCGAGGACATGTTCGGCTCGCCAGGTGCAGGTCTTTCTATTTGACATTCCCTGCCGGGAACCGAACCCGGAACCCCTGTGACAAAAGGCCAGCACGTTAATCATTTAGCCACGGAGCCGGACGCCAAACCTACCAAGGAAATGTAATTCATCCATTCTAATAGAATTGCCCCCGCCAAACTTAACGAATCAACACCATCCTCATATATATATTAATATCATGCAATGTAGGCCTACTTCTTATCATGGGAGGTTCGCTTCTGCAGTTGGTGGCGACAGTCAACTCTGCATTGAATATATGGCAATTTATATACTTTGATAAGAACACGGAACAAAAAGAGTTTCTCCGTATCCTAACATTGACATGAAAATTAGTTTCTATGGCTGGCTCTACATACCTTTGCAAACACATATTCTCAGGCATGAACCTCCAATAAGAGTACAACTAGGTCATGTTTGTCCGATGTTGCGTTGGAAGCAGGGTTACGCATTCATTCTGGTCAAATAATTTTCCCTGACATCACTCTTCTTCTTCTACCGCTTTTCCCACATCTGCGTGGTTGCGTGTGCAAACTGTGGATGTGGCCCTTTTTTACGACCGGATGCCCTTCCTGATGCTACTCTATATGGAGAGATGTAATCACTATTGCGTGTTTCTGTGTTGGTCGGTAGAGTAGTGCTTTGCCTGAATATGAAGAGGAAAGTGTTGAGGATAAACACAAACACCTAGTCCCCGAGCCCCCGAGCCAGAAGAATTAATTAGATGCGATTAAAATCCCGGGAATCGAACCCGAGACTATCTGAACCGAAGGCCTCAACGCTGAACATTCAGCCAATGAGTCGGACTTTCCCTGACATCACTAACTTGGAGAAATCAAAGAAATGCTATGTGTTGACCAAAATGCAGGAAAAAGGGCAGTTTTATTTTGTCGTATTATTTTTGAGGGCTGTTCTTCGCAATTCTTGAATCATTTCGATGTCTTATGAAATGTGCCGTTCGTACAACTCGATCCCATCCGCCTCTTTCCCATTCGCTCGATATCTCTCCCTGTCTCTCCTTCGGGCCTCGCTCTCAGCCCTGACAGTCCGGGGCTGCCCACTTGGAAGGGCCTATCTTAATTTATCATCCTACCAAGTTTCATTACAATCGGTCTGGTCCACTCCAAACCATTCTCTAGTTAGAATGTACAGTCGCTTAAAACAATAGTAAGTGCACGGTATTTTATAATTTCCTCGCAGGTACACTTTGCTCAGAAACAACTGAACCTATAAATATAATGTTCTATCTACATGATAGGTGAACTATATGTGGATAATAATTAAAATTAATTCTGATAAAATATTAAATGCGAGGAACATACAATACCACATGCTCATTATTTTCTTGAGCGACTATACAAGTTTTGGTCATGTCTGGACTAGTCGCATTAAGGCAACTTGGAACATGCCCTGTGGAAACTCCAACTCAGGATGTCTTCCACACAGGGCAATTTCATATCTTAGGAGTATGAACTGGGAATAATAATAATAATAATAATAATAATAATAATAATAATAATAATAATAATAATAATAATAATAATAATACCTTGGCAAGATGATATACCCGTAACACGTAACTGAGAATTTGTTCCTTCTACTTTCAGAGATTACTTTTAAAACGTTAAACGGTAACCTTGGACACGCATAGGATAAGGACAATGGTATGTAGTTTTACATTTAGTATTAAAAAGGTATTCACTAACAAAGCACTTTGCACCATGTTACGAGACAACGAATGTATCATTTACAGTAGTGGTAAGAAGCTGTCCCAAGAAAAATATTTTCTTTCTTTCTGAATCTGCTTACCCTCCAGGGTTGTTTTTTCCCTCGGAGTCAGCGAGGGATCCCACCTCTACCGTCTCAAGGGCAGTGTCCTGGAGCGTTAGACATTGGGTCAAGGGATACAACTGGGAAGGATGCCCAGTACCTCGCCCAGGCCGCCTCACCTACTATCCTGAACAGGGGCCTTGTGGAGGAGGGGAAGATTGGAAGGGATAGACAAAGAAGAGGGAAAGAAGTGGACGTGGCCTTCAGTTAGGTACCATTCCGGCATATTTGCCTGGAGGAGAAGTAGGAAACCGCGGAAAACCACTTTCAGGATGGCTGAGTTGGGGATCGAACCCAACTGTACTTACTTGACCTCTCGAGGCTGAGGGGACCCCGTTCCAGCCGTTCCAGCCGTTCCAGCCCTCGTAACACTTTTTATCAAATTTCGTGGCAGAGCCGGGAATCGAACCCGGGCCTCCGGGAGTGGCAGTTAATCACACTAACCACTACACCATAGAGGCGGACAACAATATTTTCGATCAGACTTACACGAACGGTGCATTATCCTGCTGGAATATCTCATCGTTGTAAGGGTACATGAAGTCCATGAAGGTCTGCAAGTGGCCATGAAGCAGTCACTGAAGAACGACCTGTTCAGGTCGGTCAGTGCCGCATGAACATACTACACACCATGGCGGAACACGGATGCTTAATGATCGCGATTAGTGGCGTCTGGCTAAAATTGTCTGTGTATAGACATGCCACACTGGCTCAAACTACATCTACACTCAATGCAAGAGGCGCGAGTCTCACATCCAGGAGGTCAGTGCAGCGTTCTTTAACGTCAGTGCCGGGCTGAGTGGCTCAGACGGCCGAGGCTCTGGCCTTCTGACCCCAACTTTGCAGGTTCGATCCTGGCTCAGCCGGTGGTATTTGAAGGCGCTCAAATACGTCAACCTCGTGTCCGTAGATTTATTGGCACGTAAAATAACTCATGCGGGACCAAGTTCCGGCACCTCGATGTCTCCGAAAACCGTAAAGGTAGTTAAGTGAGACGTAAGGCCATTATTATTATTATTATTATTATTATTATTATTATTATTAAACATCAGTGGTATATGAGAGCAGAAGACCTACCAGAGTGCCCTTGTTAACACAGCGACACCCAGCACCGTGTCTCAGCTGGGCACATAACGTTGCTAATTCCACCTCCGTAGCGTTACGGTTAGCGCTATTAGCTACCATCTTCGGGGGGCCAGGATCGATTCCCGGTACTGCCAACAATTTATGTTAGTCTCTATTGCTAAGTGGTTAGCGTGCTGGCCTTTGGTTCAAGGGCCCCGGGTTCGATTCCCGGCCGGTTTGGGGACTTTAATTTTAATTGGTTATTTCCACTGGTTAGAGGACTAGATGTGTGTGTCATCTTTAAATATCTTTAAATAGAAAATAAAAGGAAAATAAGTAAAGAATGAGAAATAAGAAAAACATCAGTATTTAAAAAGAAAGTAGTAAAATATTCTATTTTTTCTTTCTTCTTTCTTTCTTAATCCATTTACCCTCCTGGGTCGGTTTTTCTCCTCCGACTCAGCGAGGAATCCCACCTCTACCGCCTCAAGGGCAGTGTCCTGGAGCGTGAGACTTTGGGTCGGGGAGGAAAACTATAACCAATGCCTCGCCCAGGCGGCCTCACCTGTTATGCTGAACAGGGGGCTTGGTGGGGGATGGGAAGATTGGAAGGGATATACAACGAAGAGGGAAGGAAGCAGCCGTGCCCTTAAGTTAGGTACCATCCCGGCATTTGCCTGGAGGATAAATGGGAAACAACGGAAAATCACTTCGAGGATGGCTGAGGAGGGAATCGAACACCCCTTTACTCAGTTGACCTCCCGAGGCTGAGTGGACCTGGTTCCAGCGTTCGTAGCACTTTTCAAATTTCGTGGCAGAGTCGGGAATCGAACCCGGGCCTCCGGGGATGGGAGCTAATCACACTAACCGCTACACCACAGAGGCGGACTGTATTTATTTTTAAGAAACAAAAAGTTGGACTCCGAAGGACAGGTGACATGCAATTTGGTCCGGTAAGTCACTGTTCCAGTTGTTTCGAACTGATGGTCGGGATGGAGTATGCCGCAGCCCAATGATACGTCAACAAGGCACCATACACGCTGGTGGTAGCTCCATAATGGTGTGTAGTTTTTTCACGTGGCAGGGGGTAGATCTGTTGACCAGTGACAGCTACGATGAACAGCTTGGTGACCCCTTGCAGCCCTTCGTGTACTTCACGTAGCCCTATAAAGATGAGATATTCCAGCAGGATAACGCAACGTGTCATCGGGCCAAGGTTGTCCAGAATTGGTTCGAAGAACATTCTGGAGAGTTTCAACGATGGCTGCAGCCACCTCCCTCGACTAATATCAATCTTAATGAGCATTTAAGGGTCGTGGTGGTCAACTCCATTTGCACCCAAGACCATGGACCTACAAACAGAAGAAAGCTGTGGATAACTATACAGTAGGCATGGGTCAGAATTTCTCCACACACACACACACACACACCAAACGAATTGACCATGAAGTTACGGGCACGTAGCTGTAAGCTTGCATTCGGGAGATTGTGGATTCGTATCCCACCGTCGACAGCCCTGAAGATGGTTTTCCGTGGTTTCCCATTTTCACACCAGGCAAATGTTGGGGATGTACCTTAATTAAGGCCACGGCCAATCCTTTCCAATCCTAAAGCTTTGCTATCCTTGCGTCGCCGAAAAGCTTCGATGTGTTAGTGCAACGGTAAACCACTAGCAAAATAAATAAATAAATAAATAAATAAATAATAAATAAATAAATAAATAAATAAATAAATAAATAAATAAATAAAACTTTCCACAGGTGTTTCTAACGCTTGTGGAATCGATGCTATGATGAGTTGCTGCACTGGCCGAGCTAGAGGAGGGCCAACACGATACTAGTCACCTATCCCATGACTTTTGGCATGTCAGTGTATTTGAAAGACTATTGCGACACCGTTATACATCAATCATGTTCTATATCTCACTTATGTTACGTAGATATTAGGCTTCCTGAAATTGTATACATGCTAGCTAGATACCTCATCCGCTGTAAACAATTTTAGGAACTTAACATCTGAAGTGCACCTTACTTAATCAAAATGATATCTTGCTGCTGTATATAATTTTGTATCCTCCCACTCTAATAATAATAATAATAATAATAATAATAATAATATGAAATTGCGTATGCCTTTTAGTGCCGGGGTGTGTCCGAGGACTTCGGATCGCCAGGTGCAGGACTTTTGATTTGACTGCCGTAGGCGACCTGCGCGTCGTGATTAGGATGAAATTATGATGAAGACGACACCTACACCCAGTCCCCGTGCCAGGAGAATTAACCAATTTATGGTTAAAATTCCCGACCCTGCTGGGAATCGAACCCGGGGACCCTGTGACCAAAGGCCAGCACGCTAACCATTTAGTCATGGAGTCTGAAATAATAATAATAATAATAATAATAATAATAATAATAATAATAATAATAATAATAATAATAATAATAAACGCTTTGTCCGCTTAATTGTTAATCGTCATGGGAAATGCTGTAGAGCCAGAATGTTCTCTGAAACTATTTCCTGAACGTGCTGTTGACGCTGATATTCACACTTAATCACTCTGAAATGCTACTCGAATATTGTGGGAATTGATCCTGTGACTTCAGATGTAAGCATCACTTTAGCAACGCCCACCTCAGCTTCCTGATCCTCCCCTCGTCCTTGTTTTTACCCCACTAATGACTCTCCCTACGACTGCAGAAAGGCTGTTTCGTAAGTCACGTGTGTGAAATGAGACTAAACACCACTTGAGAAAAGCTCGTTTATCGTGGCTCGAAGAGCTTTCTCTGGCTCCAAATATAGTCCCTGCCGTAGTTTATTGTTAAACATTGCTGCTAAGAGCTCTCGCTTGTCAGCTTCGAGTGTTATGAGCCTCCCAGCCTGGTAAACAGAATTAACCTGGGTAGTGCCCGGTGCCAGGACGAGCAAATTGATTGGCCGCAATTGAATTGAATTGACTTGGATTGATCTGGAAGTAACAGAGGAATCCTTTTAGCAGACCGGGTGCTGACTCTCATGGAACATTCATGTTCTCGCCTTCTCTGACCACTTCAAGAAACTAGTCCATCAGAATGATTTCATTCCGGTTTCCACCCCCTTAACCTTAGCCTTCAGTATGAATGAACTGGACACTGCAATACCATTCTGAGAAAAACGTCATCTGCAGCGAAGCCTATTAATTAAGAGTTGATTCAATCGGGACAAGACAATATGCAGACTTCCTTACTATATATTCCGACGTAGAGATAGATAGATAGATAGATAGATAGATAGATAGATAGGCAGAGAGAAAACGTGTCTATTTATAATTGGAAATCTAGGTTCTCCATTACTTTTAACCACTCCATTTACAACGCACAGCATTCTTCTTCTTCTCCTTCGTCCAATTCCTGGCCTTTTTCCAGTTACCTGGGGCCAGCACTTTGTATAAATTCAGCACCATTTTACGGCCGAATGCCCTTCCTGCCGCCTACAATACTTGGAGGGATGTATTCACTATTGCGTGTTTCTGTAGTTATTTTATACTGTGGTGTGTTTAAATGAAGATGCGGATTGAGAAACACAAACCGCTAGTCCCCGAGCCTTAACTGTACGCAGTTCAAATCATCGACCCTGCTGGGAATTGAATCCGAGGCCCTCTGAATCGAAGGCCAGTACGCTGGATAATCAGATTTGGAGCCTAGGATGATGTAGTGCATTACAACTATAAAATAACGTAACAGTAATCAAAAACACCGAACCACAACAATGTATCTCAAGAAAAAATAAAAACAGACATCATACTACTACTACTACTACTACTACTACTACTAATAATAATAATAATAAAGCACTACGTGCTGATGGTTCTTTACAAAATTAAAATAATGATAATGATATAAATAACGAAAGTATTAATGAAAACAATAAATTGCAATATAAATCTGTAATTAGTGAATACATTATTCTAATTTTCAATAAATATGCTCATTCACTTACACGTAACTCATTATACCAGTCAGCTGGATGCATTCAGCAAGTGATTTCGGCAATCCACCTTAAATTTTATAACGAGAACGCAAATCTCTAATGTCGGAAGGAAGGGTACTTTACAGCTTGGCGGCAGTGACTACGAGGGAGCCGTTGTAAGCAGTGCAGTGATTTAGAGACATAGTTGGAGAGGGACCAGATCATGTATTGCTGTTGTGGTAGGAGGAGAAGTAATTAAAGTTTGAGGAAAGGTAATATGGTACACCTGAATTTGGACCCCGTGCATAAGGGTCACGTGCAGAAAGGACGCTCATGCACACGAAACCTTGACTACAACTCCCTACAACGCGATCAAATGTGAGAATTGTCGCGCAGCTCGAATTTGAACCTAACGCAAGTGTTTAAATTCCGTTCGAGTATCTTATTATTGTCTTGAAATTTGTCGGTAAGTACAGCGTCATCACAGTAGTCTAGAATAGGTTAGAATAGGATATATACAGGATGAAGCGTAATTCGCGCACTCGGGCGTCGCAGCGCGACTCCTCACATGCCAGCAATAAAAAAATCTCCCTTACAAAATTTCGTCTTGCGAGTATATCCGGCAGAAAAACCACGTTGAAGAGTAGCAATCTGGCAACACTGTTACCACATGTATGGTAACTATCTCTGTCAGCAACAGTTAGTCGTACTGTACAGTTGGCGCAGTGGTTAGAGGTTTGGGTTACCATGCAGGAGGTCGAGTGGTCGATCCTGGGTTGAGGCGTATGTTTTTTCTTTCGTAAATGTAGTCCAGGTGGTATGGTATCTGGCATCTTAATCGTCAACAGCGATTGCAGTGGGTCCTCTAGAAACCATTTGCACCTACATACTACGATCCTAGAAATGGACGAACAATCGTTTTCATTGCTCAGCTTTGAAAGGCGCCCTTTCCACGTCGTGAGCGTGAATTTATTCGCACCACTTCATCTACTAGATGTGAAACCTGTTTGTTTCAGCTGTCTATTTCTTATTAGTCTAACCAGGTATTTGCTGTTTCGTCATCATCATCATCATCATCATCATCATCTGCTTACCCTCCAGGTTCGGTTTTTCCCTCGGACTCAACGAGGGATCCCACCTCTACCGCCTCAAGGGCAGTGTCCTGGAGCTTCAGACTCTTGGTCGGGGATACAACTGGGGAGAATGACCAGTACCTCGCCCAGGCGGCCTCACCTGCTATGCTGAACAGGGGCCTTGTGGAGGGATGGGAAGATAGGAAGGGATAGACAAGGAAGAGGGAAGGAAGCGGCCGTGGCCTTAAGTTAGGTACCATCCCGGCATTCGCCTGGAGGAGAAGTGGGAAACCACGGAAAACCACTTCCAGGATGGCTGAGGTGGGAATCGAGTGGACCCCGTTCCAGCCCTCGTACCACTTTTCAAACTTTAGTGGCAGAGCCGGGAATCGAACCCGGAACTCCGGGGGTGGCAGATAATCACGCTAACCGCTACACCACAGAGGCGGATTTGTTGTTTCAGCGTTACAAAATGTTGTGAATGTAGTATACATGTGACTTCAGAAACGGTGCCTTACTGTATTACAGTAGGTAATGTCAGATGGAAATTAGCAAATAAAAAATGCGCCTCAACCCAGGATCGAACCATCGACCTCCTGCATGCCAACCAAAGACTCTACCCACCGCACCAACTGTACAGCACGATGTGAACATGCTGACAGCAGTAGTTACCCTACATATGGTTACAGTGTTGCCAAATTGCTACTCTTCAACGTCCGTTTTCTACCGGATATACTCGCAAGACGAAATTTTGTAAGAGACATTTTTTTATTGCTGGCATGTGAGGAGTTGCGCTGCGACGCCCGAGTGCCCGAATTATGCTTTACCCTGTATATTTGTGGTTCAACGTGGCACTAAGACATAGGTTTTCGGAGGTGCAAGGACAAGAAAAGTCTGGGATTGGGAAGGTAAGGCCGTGACTTTCATTGAGATGGAGCCAAACATTTGCCTAGTATAAAAATGGAAAACCAAGGAAAAACAAGGAAAACCATCTTCGAGGCTGCCGACGGTGAGGACTGTGATTTAATGTTCTCCGATATGAAATTTTCTACAGGTAACGTGTTATTTCAGTCAGTCCCAAAGAATATGTTTGTCTCACCAATTTATTATCACTAGTGAATTTAAGTTCCTTGTAACTGCTTCCTCTTTTCGGTGCCATGCTTTATGCACAATGCGGTTTTCAATTTTCAGTAGTAATACTTAATGCAAAGCTTTATTTCAACACACGCCCTTCATGCTGGATATATCAGTAATAGAAATGGTGAAATACAAACTACAACGGAGCCTACATGAAGACTAAGCTCCGGAAACTATTGAACTACATTTTCTAAATATTTTGCTCCTAATGTATTTTATGTACTTTAAACAACTACCATATTCACCATAACCAGTCGGGAAGTAATTGAATTACTTGTAACGATTTGTTCCTTAGTAATTTCTACCTGTTATAGTTACTTTTCTTTCTTTCTTCTTTCTTACTTCTTTCTTTCTTAATCCGCTTACCCTTCAGGGTTGGTTTTTCTCGCGGTTCAGCGAGGGGTCCCACCTCTACCGCCTCAAGGGCACTCTCCTGGAGCGTGATATTTTCGGTTGGGGGATACGACTGTGAAGGAGGACCAGTACCTCACCCAGGTGACCTCACCTGCTATGCTGAACAGCGGCCTCGTGTGAGGATGGGAGGATTGGAAGGGAAAGACAAAGAGACGTAAGGAAGCGGCTGCGGCCTAATGTTAGGTACTATCCCGGCATTTTCCTGGAGGAGAAGAGGGAAAGCACGGAAAACCACTTCGAGTTGAACTCCCGAGGCTCAGTGGACCCCGTTCCAGCCCCCGTAGCACTTTTTAAATTTCGTGGCAGAGCCGGGAATCGAAGCCGGGCCTACGAAGGTGGCAGCTAATCACACTGACCACTACACCAGAGGCGAACATCGTTGCTTTTCACAAAATGTAATTTTTATCTGTAATTTACTTCTTGAAATAAAATTGTAATTGTTACATTCTAGTAGTGTATCTCGTACATCACGCGACAGTCACAAGGCGTCCTGCCAAGGGTATAATGCCCAGGATACGATGCGCATTCGTTCAATTACTTTTTCTTTTCTACAGTTTTTACTTCTTTTTTCGTGTTGATATTTTCTTATTTTTTCATTATTTCCTTGTTTTTAATCTCCTACTTGAGGACGACACACAAACCCAGTCCCCGAGCCAATGGAAATAACCAATTAAGGTTAAAATCCCCAACCCGGCCGGGAATCGAACCCGGGGCCCCTTGAACCAGAGGCCAGCACGCTAACCATTTGACCATGGAACCGGACATCTCGCAGCTTCTTTTGGTCACAGGTTGAGAATTAGATAATCGCATACTACGTCGAGAATGGAGCCGGCATAAACAAATGGCGGCGAAGGGGTTAAGGAATTTCTATTCCTCTATTTGAATAAACATTCTGAATCAGTTATCCTGAAAATAATGAAAACACGAATGTCAATGCAAACTTCGCTTGGGAGTAATCATTTTGAAAGTTAATTTAGTCTCACTTAGTGATGAGAGCTTCTAAATGTCTCTTTGCTAAAAAAAATGGCATAAAAAAGGAGTAACGTATTTTCCATGGAAATTTTAGTAAAATTCCATCCCCATGTGAAAAAAATATTTCCGAAATACTTTTTCCTTACAATTTGCGTTTGGTTGCAATGACACAGATAGGTCTGATGGCGAAAACCTAAACTGGATCGAACATCTTACTCTGCTGGGTCCAAGAGTTCAATTATTAGGGTAATAATAATAATAATAATAATAATAATAATAATAATAATAATAATAATAATAATAATAATAATAATAATAATAATAATAATAATGTCCACTTCTGTTGTGTAGTGGTTAGCGTGCTTAGCTGCCACTCCCGAAGGCTCTGCCACGAAATTTGAAAAGTGGTACGAGGGCTGGAACGGGGTCCACTCAGCCTCGGGAGGTCAACTGAGTAGAGGTGGGTTCGATTCCCACTTCAGCCATCCTCGAAGCGGTTTTCCGTGCTTTCCCACTTCTCCTCCACGCAAGTGCAGGATGGTACCTAAGACGACGGCCGCTTCTTTCCCTCTTCCTTGTTTGTCCCGTCCAGTCTTCCCATCCCCACGAAGGGCTCCTGTTCAGCATAGCAAGTAAGGCCGCCTGGCCGAGATACTGGTCCTCCTTCCCAGTTTTATCCTCCGACCCAAAGTCTCACGCTCCAGGACACTTCCCTTGAGGCGGTTGACATGGGATCTTTCGCTGAGTCCGAGGGAAAAACCAATCCAGGAGGGTAAACAGAATAAATAATGAATGAAAACCTACAACCTGCTTTCCAGTCATTAACCGGGTCAGTGATGTAATGAATGAATCATATATAGGCTATTAGTACGATGGGGTCGCCATTCACAAGGTGATTTATTAATGACAGAGATGCTATGAAATGAGAATGGAGAGTGTTGCTGGATTGAAAGATGAAAGGGAAAACCGGAGTGCCCGGAGAAAAACCTGTCCCGCCTCCGCTTTGTCCAGCACAAATCTCACATGGAGAGACCGGGATTTGAACCACGGTATCCAGCGGTGAGAGACCGACGCGCTGCCATCTGAGCCACGGAGGTTCTAACATATTATTATTATTATTATTATTATTATTATTATTATTATTATTACAGTGCGAGTTGACCGTGTGTTTAGGGTCGCGTAGCTGGGATAGGAAATAGTGATAATTCTCTGCTTCACTATAATACTTCCAGCACCAGATTCCAACCTTGGAATTGTGAAATATTAGATTCTTGACGATCAGCTTCCCGAATTTGAACGATATCGATGACCTCGTAAAAGTGGCGTCGCCTTGCTAAGTCCTTGTCTCGAGCCGAGACATCTGCTCGCCGAAGAACGTTCTTCACGTAACACAACAAATAGTCATTGTTTGTGGAGCATTAGTTATGACATTTGAAAATTTAAAGTTAAGCTCACGGTAATATGAGTATAAAAAAATATGGCACCGCTTAGCTTGATACTTTCACGGCCCAGAATAATAGGCATAGCAAATGAAATGAGACAAATAGCTGGGGACGGTTGTCGTTCACTACTGAGAAAAAGGAATAAGGTCTTCGTGAACCGTGAATTTCATCTATAGTTCACACAGCATCAACTCAAAAGAACATGGCACCCATGGCACTGCTTTCCAATGTGAGCCTTCTTCTAAAATGCTAAGAGGATGTTACGTTTTCTTTTCGTTTTTCTCTCTCGAGATACAGTATTTGTGGCGTTAACTACTTCAGAATCAAATCAACCAGAGGTGCTTTTCTTAGAAGCCATCTGAAGAACATACCTGAACATTCCATTATACTCACGTAAGTGGTGGTAGGGAGAGCACAGATGTATATCATGACCAGAAGCACTGCTACGAAGATCTCGCGATGTCTCCCCAACAATCTTGGGTACTCATCACAGAGCGCCGTTATCATGGCCTCCAGCCCACCGAAAGTGCTATCCAGACCTAGAAGAAAACAGCCATTTTTAGAGTCACCCAGTACTAGTCAGAGGTACAGACGGACCTTTATGCCTTCTTATATATATATATATATATATATATACACTGACTGACAGAGCAAATGCAACACCAAGAAGGAGTGGTTCGAAAGAGATGAAAGTTGGGGAAAAAACAGAGACGGCACGGACGAATAATTGATGTTTATTTCAAACCGATATGCAGGTTACACAATGCGCACAGCATCGACTCAGTAGGATGTAGGACCACCGCGAGCGGCGATGCACGCAGAAACACGTCGAGGTACAGAGTCAATAAGAGTGCGGATGGTGTCTTGAGGGATGGTTCTCCATTCTCTGTCAACCATTTGCCACAGTTGGTCGTCCGTACGAGGCTGGGGCAGAGTTTGCAAACGGCGTCCAATGAGATCCCACACGTGTTCGATTGGTGAGAGATCCGGAGAGTACGCTGGCCACGGAAGCATCTGTACACCTCGTAGAGCCTGTTGGGAGATGCGAGCAGTGTGTGGGCGGGCATTATCCTGCTGAAACAGAGCATTGGGCAGCCCCTGAAGGTACGAGAGCGCCACCAGCCGCAGCACATGCTGCACGTAGCGGTGGGCATTTAACGTGCCTTGAATACGCACTAGAGGTGACATGGAATCATACGCAATAGCGCCCCAAACCATGATGCCGCGTTGTCTAGCGGTAGGGCGCTCCACAGTTACTGCCGGATTTGACCTTCTCCACGCCGACGCCACACTCGTCTGCGGTGACTATCACTGACAGAACAGAAGCGTGACTCATCGGAGAACACGACGTTCCGCCATTCCCTCATCCAAGTCGCTCTAGCCCGGCACCATGCCAGGCGTGCACGTCTATGCTGTGGAGTCAATGGTAGTCTTCTGAGCGGACGCCGGGAGTGCAGGCCTCCTTCAACCAATCGACGGGAAATTGTTCTGGTCGATATTGGAACAGCCAGGGTGACTTGCACATGCTGAAGAATGGCGGTTGACGTGGCGTGCGGGGCTGCCACCGCTTGGCGGCGGATGCGCCGATCCTCGCGTGCTGACGTCACTCGGGCTGCGCCTGGACCCCTCGCACGTGCCACATGTCCCTGCGCCAACCATCTTCGCCACAGGCGCTGCACCGTGGACACATCCCTATGGGTATCGGCTGCGATTTGACGAAGCGACCAACCTGCCCTTCTCAGCCCGATCACCATACCGCTCGTAAAGTCGTCTGTCTGCTGGAAATGCCTCCGTTGACGGCGGCCTGGCATTCTTAGCTATACACGTGTCCTGTGGCACACGACAACACGTTCTACAATGACTGTCGGCTGAGAAATCACGGTACGAAGTGGGCCATTCGCCAACGCCGTGTCCCATTTATCGTTCGCTACGTGCGCAGCACAGCGGCGCATTTCACATCATGAGCATACCTCAGTGACGTCAGTCTACCCTGCAATTGGCATAAAGTTCTGACCACTCCTTCTTGGTGTTGCATTTGCTCTGTCAGTCAGTGTAAATGATGTGAGTAAAGGACCGGAATCAGAGATAAGGCTTTTTGCGGAAGATGTTATTCTATATAGAGTAATAAATAAGTTACAAGATTGTGAGCAACTGCAAAAAGACCTCGACAAAGTTGTGAGATGGACAGCAGGCAATGGTATGATGATGAACGGGATTAAAAGGCAGGTTGTGAGTTTCACTAATAGGAAAAGTCCTCTCAGTTTTAATTCCTGCGTTGATGGGGTGAAAGTTCCTTATGGGGATCACTAACAAGGAAACATCCACAATGGTGAAGTCGCCGATCGCGATGAAACTTAGAAAACACATTGAGGTACATGTGAAAACAATGCCAGCATCAATTTTAGGCGCCAACATTCATTAGCGCGTTAACTAAGGGGCCTAAATTTGCGACATTTCAAGTTCCGCGCGATCAGCGATGAATACCTGCTGGCCAATGCTAAGCCGGCACACACACTTCCCGTCTGGAGACACACCCTCTGCACCGCCTTTTACCCTCCAAGTGGTTCTCCCCGGCACGTTCCCCTCCCTTCTCCTCGCGCTTGCCGGCTGCTTGGATGTGGAACGAGACCGGCGCTATATTTTGCTTCTTTACGTACTATAATTATTGAAATCCTTTAAATCACGTTCCGTTTCACAGATAATGATAATAAATAACCTAAACGTATTTACTCATATTTTATGCAAATGTTATATTTTCATTCCTGCTAATTCCGGTGAGTTGTCAATTCGTGGGTACAACCCCGAGTTAAGCACCATCGGGCGTGGACAAACGTGGTATAAGGTACCGCGTCCGACCTAGGCTTAAATTATTATTTACGTCTGAAACACCTTGAAGCTGTCGGTAGTGTCATTTAGAGTGGACATACATATGAAATTTATTAACATAAATATCCTTTTATTTAAAGAAATTACGTGCCCGGGTAGAGGATCTCAATGAATGTAATGAGATGTTGTACCTCGGGATATCAAAATATGGTTACAGGTCCAGACCTTTTTTTCATGTCCACTCAATCAATCAATCAATCAATCAATCAATCAATCAATCAATCAATCAATCAATCAATCAATCAATCAATCAATCAATCAATCAATCAATCAATCAATCAATCAATCAATCAATACTGATCTGCATTTAGGGCAGTCGCCCAGGTGGCAGATTCCCTATCTGTTGCTTTCCTAGCCTTTTCCGAAATGATTTCAAAGAAATTGGAAATTTATTGAACATCTCCCTTGGTAAGTTATTCCAATCCCTAACTCCCCTTCCTATAAATGAATATTTGCCCCAGTTTGTCCTCTTGAATTCCAACTTTATCTTCATATTGTGATCTTTCCTACTTTTATAGACGTCATTCAAACCTATTCGTCTACTAATGTCAATCCACGCCATCTCTCCGCTGACAGCTTGGAACATACCACTTAGTCGAGCAGCTCTTCTTCTTTCTCTCAATTCTTCCCAACCCAAACATTGCAACATTTTAGTAACGCTACTCTTTTGTCGGAAATTACCCAGAACAAATCGAGCTGCTTTTCTTTGGATTTTTTCCACTTCTTGAATCAGGTAATCCTGGTGAGGGTCCCATACACTGGAACCATACTCTAGTTGGGGTCTTACCAGAGACTTATATGCACTCCCCTTTACATCCTTACTACAACCCCTAAACACCTTCATAACCATGTGCAGAGATCGGTACCCTTTATTTACAATCCCATTTATGTGATTACCCCAGTGAAGATCTTTCCTTATATTAACACCTAGATACTTACAATGATCCCCAAAAGGAACTTTCACCCCATCAACGCAGTAATTAAAACTGAGAGGACTTTTCCTATTTGTGAAACTCACAACCTGACTTTTTGCCCCGTTTATCAACATACCATTGCCTGCTGTCCATCTCACAATATTTTCGAGGTCACGTTGCAGTTGCTCACAATCTTGTAACTTATTTATCACTCTATAGAGAATAACATCATCCGCAAAAAGCCTTACTCCTCTACCCCCATTTTGTGTACGCTATCAGCTGTGTCATAACGAAACGAAATCGCGAAAAACAGCAATTATAAACTCCGAGTTAGAAACTGCTGGTATTTCCCGTATTACGTACTCTGGTAGAAGGAATCTAGATAGAATGTTTTTATTTGTGCTTGTATTGAACGATGTATTTATGTTTTGCAGTGAAAGGCACAACACATTTCAATTGCAGCCATGGTTGTCGAACATAAATCAATTAAATGCATAGACAACTTTGATATGAGTATGACATGGAATGATTGACGTAATAAGCAACGTTTTTAAAAAGAAATAAAGATGTGCATTTATATATGCAGTAGATATACCGTAATCACAGGCAGAGCTGTAGTCCTACTTACTCGTACTTTTGCGCTATAGCTGACAGAGGTCTATGTATTCAACAAGTAGCCATATTAAAGTATCACACTACAGTCTTCTGGCTACAATGGCAGTTACATACGTAAAAGTGTACATGGCTATTGTGCGAACTGGTACAACAACAAAAATTTACAAGGCACCACAATAAATGACTCCATATACATTACATCGGGCAAACTCCCCGTCAATAATAGTAAGCAAAAACAATTTATGGTCTATTCGACACATTACAAAATAGTGAAAAGACGACTGAAGCAAAACACAATTAACAACAGGCTCCATACTTTTCTCAAGGGACGTATGCTTTACAACAGTGGTGTTCCTCGTAGAAGTGTGTGACGCACAAGTCCTTTGTACACCACGCACATTTGACAAAACCAGTATTCGGGCACAAAGAACATACCAAGCCAACACTGTCAAAGGAATACACTACCGGGTGTTCGAATTGTCCAGGATGATCATCAAAGTACCCACTGCGGTACCACGAGTACTTCCACATGTTTGTGAATCGAAGAGATGTCAGCTGGAAATGTAACAGTGATTGCAACTTTGCAGCACGATGCCGGTATTCGTAAGTCCCAGCCCGGAATACATTCGTCTGGTGTATGTTTTCCAAATCCAACCCATACACGTCAAATGGCTGACAAACGGCTGTAGCGCCGGCTGGAATCTTCAAAACTTCATTTTCCGTGCCATGAACAAGCGCATTGTGGCCAGAGAAAGAATCTAACAATAAAATATTTTGTCCATCGGGTAAACTTGGTTTCAAGACGTCATTATACCAGCTCTGAACTTCTGCTTTGCCCATCTTTCCAGACGTGGTGCACACGACATGAATATTTTCGTGTGAAAATATTCGTTTCTTAACAAGGGAACCAAAAACGCCATTTCTTTCCTTTAAAGCGATTAGCAACGGGGAGAGTAGCTCACCTTCTGCTGACATGATAAGCATAATCGTGTAGCTGTGCGTAGTAGAGGGAATTGATTGGACCACCGTGCTAATCGACTTTTCTCTTCGGCGCGCTAATGTTCTGCCGGTGTACATTTCCAAATTAAAGCCGCTTTGGTCGCTGTTAAAAACATGTGATGGGCTGTGTAACTGTATTTTTTCTTTTACGTTTTCCACAAACATTTGGGCTTCCACCATAACGTCACTTTCCCTATCAAGTTTTCTCGTTGTTGTCACGGCAGTAATTTTTCGGGATGTGATCCCAAATTTCTTTTTGAAGTCGTACACCCAGCGTGAGGACGCTTTAAAGTCATGGAGTATAAAACAAGAGCAGTCAACTTCTGGAGGAGTGGAAAACGGAATAATCTTAAATTTACAACTGTGCAAAAGTCTACGGTGTCCGCCGAACTGGCACTGTCTTGGCTTTGTCCCAGTTCTGGCTCGCTCTATTCAATATCCTTTTCGGTTTCCTCCGACTGATCAGACTTGTACGTCAAACTTGTAACGTCCTCCAAATAGAGACTGTCACCTTCAAGACAGCAACTTATAAGCTCTGAAAAAAAAAAAAACTAAAATACATGTTATGTGTATATGTATTGACAGGAACAACGGAGAACACAACTGTTCGTTTAAAAACAACGAGAGTGTTATCGGTAATGAAATGAAATGTCGTATGGCTTTTAGTGCCGGGATATCCCAGGACGGGTTCGGCTCGCCAAGTGCAGGTCTTTATATTTGACACCCGTAGGCGACCTGCGCGTCGTGATGAGGATGAAATGATGATGAATACAACACATACACCCAGCCCCCGTGCCGTAGGAATCAACCAATTAAGGTTACAATCCCCGACTCGGCCGGGAATCGAACCCGGGACCCTCTGAACCGAAGGCCAGTACGCTGACCGTTCAGCCAGCGAGTCGGACAGAGTTACCGGTATCAACATATCATAAACCTACAATTTCACATGCAGCGCAAAAGACCACGCTTCAATCTACGTTATTACGGCCTATGTCCGCAGTGTGACATCTCCCCGTGAGCGTCAAAACCTATTTGACAATAGTTGACTGCTTAACACTCACCCTCAATCGCGTCATAAAGCTGCAGCTCCCGAAAGTTCAGCGGAACTTGAAATGTCGCAACTTTTAGGTCCCTTAGTTAACGCGCTAATAAATGTTGGCGCCTAAAATTGATGCTGGCATTGTTTTTACATGTACCTCAATGTGTTTGCTAAGTTTCATCGCGATCGGCGACTTCACCATTGTGGATGTTCCCTTGTAAGTACACGCACGCACATTAATGGTGTCCCGACATAAACAATCAACAGTGCCCCACTCCAGTACTGAAAAGGAGGGGAGAGAGTAAAGGGATAGTGTTGAAGGCCACTCCAGTACTGAAAAGGAGGGGAAGGGAATGAACAGGGAGTGCTGAATACACAGTGTGTGTATTCCGGCGTTATACTGTAACATTGTAATAAGATGGCTCCTATCCTATCGCAGGTGAATCGAGGCCGAATTATTAGCATGTGGGAGGCTCACATAATCCCCCAAACAATAGCAGAAGCAATACCATGCAGTCTTAAGACAGTCTGGAAATGGATAGAAATATGGCAAGAACAAGGTGAAGAAGGATTGGTAAACCCAATATAACGCAGCTACAAAACATTCCTAACTACTGTAGTATAAAATACTTTTCGGTTAAAAACCTCCTTTACCTCTTAATACTGTAATTATCAGAGTAGGTTACTTTTTAAATTGTTTATGTTAAAATGCTATTTGTACGGGGCGTCGACCTATAGAGTTCTTTTGCCCCTACTTGCACAATATATGAACCTGCATGTAATTGGAATTGCGGAAGTGTTGAGTGTTGAATGTGAGGAACGTTAAGGACGACATGAACACGCAGTCCCCAGGCCAGGGATATTAATCATTTACAATTAAAACCCCCTGACCCGGCCGAGAATCGAACTCGGAGCGGCCGGACGCGGTGCCCCGTACACCGCGGGGCCGGACGAGTAGGTAACCTAATACTGTACTTCAATACATTCGTCACTGTGCCCATTTCGATCACAACGAAGTCCTGTAGCGGGCTGTCTGCATGCAGTCCATGCAGCAATGCGTTAAGCGAGAAGGTGAGTCATAGTGCATTCGACACTACCCCTTCACTCTCTCCCCTTCTTTTCAGTACTGGAGTGGGGCAGTGTTGATTGTTTATGTCGGGACACCATTAATGTGCACGTCTGTACCTAGGTGTTAATATAAGGAAAGATCTTCATTGGGTTAATCACATAAACGGGATTGTAAATAAAGGGTACGGATTTCTGCAAGTGATTATGAGGGTACTTAGGGGTTGCAGTAAGGATGTAAAGGAGAGAGCATATGCATCTCCGGTTAAACCCCAACTACGGTATGATTCCAGTGTATGGGACCCTCGCCAGATTTACTTGATTCTAGAACTGGAAAAATTCCGAAGAAAAGCAGCTATACTTTTTTTCTGGGTGATTTCCGACAAAAGAGTAGCGTTACAAAAATGTTGCAAAGTTAGGACTGGGAAGACTTGGGAGAAAGGAGATGAGCTGCTCGACTAAGTGGTTCTGTCCCAAGCTGTCAGTCGAGAAAAGGCGTGGAGTGACATTAGCAGACGAATAAGTTTTAATTGTGTTTCTAAAAGTAGGAAAGATCACATTATGAAGATAAAGTTGGAATTGGAGACAAATAATTGGGGCAAATATTCGTTTATACGAAGGGGAGTTTGGGATTTGAAGTATTTACCAAGGAAGATACTCGATCAATTTCCAAATTCTTTGCAATCATTTAAGAAAAGGCTAGGAAAACAACAGACAGGGAATCTGTCACCTGGGCGACTGCCCTAAATGCAGATCAATGTGATAGATAGATAGATTGACTGATCAGAGTTTGCAGGATGTCAAATGTGAAGTTGAAATTCATCTCAGAGGTGACAACGTCAGCAGCACTGTCCGTAAGAAGTCATGACAGACTTTATTTCAAATTGGAGTGCTCACTTACATGCTACGTGTCACTGAACTATATAGACTTAATTTCTTATCATTATTATAACAATACCATAAAATACCTCTGTTGGGAGGTGGTAGTATAATATAAAGAGACGTGTGTGTTATTATGTATTTATATTTGCAATAATCCTAAGAAGAAATTAATAATACCGTCGCCTTCTAGCTTGACTGAACAAATCTCTGTGAAGAAATTTTATTAAATTTCAACTAGTTACGTTTCACGATAAAGATCCTTTACAAACGCTGTTTTGCGAGAATCAAGAAGTTTCTTGGAACTGTTCTTGACAGTAAAGATTTGATTTATTTTTGTGTGTGAAATCTGCCTCAACGTATCGTAACACACTTTGTTGATTTAATTGTTT
This sequence comes from Anabrus simplex, assembly GCF_040414725.1. Classification (NCBI taxonomy): domain Eukaryota; kingdom Metazoa; phylum Arthropoda; class Insecta; order Orthoptera; family Tettigoniidae; genus Anabrus; species Anabrus simplex. The sequence goes on from NC_090266.1 coordinate 926,233,511, forward strand.
TAACATATTTTTGAGCTGGGCTCAGTGGCTCAGTCGGTGCTAGCGCTGGCATTCTCAGCTCAACTTACTAGGTTCGATTCCAGCTCAGTCCGGTGGTATTTGAGTGTGCTCATATACGCCAGCTTTGCGTTGGTATATTTACTGGTACTTGAAAGAACTTCTGCGGATTTTCACGAAACACCTAAAAACTGTGGCTGAATTATGGGCGCTCGCAACGGGGGGCAAGGGGGGGGCACTTGCCCCCCCCCCTGGAATTCTAAAGATGTTGATGTTCAATTGTTTAATATCATACTAGATTATTTCATAAACTGAAATTACTGACAGTCAGCTAGCATATGTTATAACTGGAAGTTTCTGTAAACAATTTAATGTTGCTGACGTTATATTGGTTTTTATATTCAAGAAAATTGTTAATGTGCCCCCCCCCCCCCCTGGAAAAGATCCTGCGGGCGCCCATGTAGAATAGCATTCCTTAACTGACGCTGTCGATTGGATTTTATGGAAGGACTTTTCCACATCTAGACATATCACTTCATCAGATCCTATGTCTTAGGTTCACAATATTTTAAGTCTCTTAAAACACTAAGTTCCTTTGCTTCGCATCTCTCCTTTGTGACTCATCACTTTCGGGTTCTCGTGTTGATATCAACAGCCATTTAAGAACCTAAATACGTTATGGAGAGCACAAGCTTCAAAAAGTACAACGTTTTCGCAAATTAACTGTAAGTATGTGGATACTTGTAAGTAATTGATTTGGCAATGAATGTGTCTAAATATAACCTTTATGACAGAATGGTATTTCTCCATCTGTATCAGCGCACGACTGTATCGGATATGTTTAAAGGAGACAAAAATAACTAATTAACAGTTCTTGAAAGTCAACTGAAGTTCTTTATTCTCTTAGGGGTTAAAATTAGTTGTTAAGATTAGAAATAGTCCCTGCCAAATCTGACAAACAAAGTTTTAGCATAGGTTAAGTTATGCTAACATGTTGGACGACGAAAGGGGTCCTAAACTTTTCAATTACTATGGTCATAATATATGGTCATAATAATAATACAGATTGAGTTTACCTTGCGGTTAGTGTCGCGTAGCTGTGATATTGCATTCGGGAGATGGTGGATTCGAATTCCTCCGTTGGCAGTCCTGAAGATGGTTTTCCATAATTTCATTTTCACACCAGGCGAATGCTGGGGCCGTACCTTAATTATGGCCACGACCACTACTTTTCCAACTCTAGACCATATCCATCCTTCCATCGCCGAAGACATTCGATGTATTAGTTTGACGTTAAACCACTAGCAATAATAATAATAATAATAATAATAATAATAATAATAATAATAATAATAATAATAATAATAATAATAATAATAATAATAATAATATCGCAAGGCTTCTGTTCTTGAAATTCAATTTTTCTGAGTTGACGCATTTGGGCGAATAGCGTGACATTTTCTTTGTTTCGTTCTAGTACACAGATCGTGCCACTTTAATTACCTGAAGTCAACACCTTTATTAGAACATTCTAAGCTCTACATAAACGGGATAGAACGTCAAGATTAATTAGCCGAATAAATACCTAACGTGTTAACAAGAGTGCAGTCATGATCAATAATTCTTGCTGTGAACTTTTCTCCTCTTGAAAAATCCACTGAGGCTGGTCAGGATTGAACCCGTGATTTTGAACATCGGAAGCAAGCGCACTAATTGCTCGAACTCTGGTACCGCCACCGTCACTTTTACTTACTGAAATACATTTAAAAATCTGAAAAGGAATATTTACTTAAATATTCTACGTGTTTATTAGAGTTAAAATAATATTCAAGGCATTATTTTAGATTGAATGTGAATGCAAAGGGGGAAACTACTGCGGATTTTTATGTTATACCTAAGTGAAAAATATTTACTTTATAAATGTAGTAAATATCAGTGAACGGTGTCAATATTCATAAAATATGTAGCAATATTAACAAATTTACAAGAATGTTCATGTAATGATGTTATGACTTATGGTTATGATGTAGGCTATGTATGTTGGGTATTCAGCCCGAAGAATGGTTTGATCCTCTACAGCTCCACCAAAGGCTGTCATAGATAGCCCAGGCATCACTGAAGGGGCATACTAGGGAAATGAGGTAGTTTCCCGCTGCTTTCTTAATCGAGCCAGAAGTTGCTATTGGACATCAGCCTGCCAAGCCCACTGAAATGCATGCACCAACCGACCCTATGAGCGATATTTTCATACCATTCATAACTGGGACTGGCTGCATAAGGAATGGTTTTACTAGCATCGCTCATACCTCGATCACTTTCATATTGTCAAAGCCAAGGATGAGGCTGATACAGATCAATGAAGGTAGGAAATTGCTGTAGCCCATACCAGAAGACATAGTGCACTGCAAACACTACATGTCGCCAGCGAGACAATAAAACTCTTTTAAATACCTCCATATTTTACCACAAAGTTATCGTTCTTGCTTTTGATAATTTAACTAGTCTAATGTTTTCTCCTTTTTACAGTAAGAATCTTTACTTATTAAATTATCAAATTAAAGGAATAATCTAAATACATTAAAATAACATTAAGCACTGTAAATCGTGGAGTGTATTACTGTATTGCACAATTTATTGTCGTAGCTGATTTCCTGGAACTATAGCATGGTAATTTTCTGTTGCCCTTGAACAGATAAAATTAAAAAATATTAAGACAATAAACGTTGCAAAATAAGAATAATAATGTTGATATGCACAAAAATGTTATATTCTTCACATAATAATATGTAAAATATGTAATATTGTTAAAAATATGTGAAACGAAACCTTAGCATAACCATATCAGAACCACAATTCGTCGACATTTTTCATCTTCAGCTTTCTGCAAGTAATATGTAATAAGTAATATGTAATAAGTAATATGTAATGTATGGAGTATGTAATTACATAACAACCTGGGCCTTAGTGATAAGCATGAGGTTTAAAGTTAATGGCTTGGTTAAGATTCCATCTGCTACTAACAGAGTTTGGGTGGATAGATATCCCGCCCCGACAAGTACCTCAACAGAGGAGGTGACTACGTTGAAATATACTCTCAGAATGTTTCTATTTTGAAGTTAATGTTCAGAACATATACAGTAGACTATACATGCAATACACGAATTAGGAACGTTATTTTCTGACTTTTCGCACATTACAGGTAGACAAAGCCTGCCAGACACCACAGAGCAAATTACACTTATCAACAAAAAATGACTTTCGGTGGATATCACGGAATCCAACACACTTTTCTTTTTTGCTATTTGTTTAACGTCGCACTAACACATCGAAGGTTTTCGGCGACGGAAGGGTGGGAGATTGGGAAGGTAGTGGCCGTGGCCTTCATTAAAGTACACCCCCAGCATTTGCCTGGTGTGAAAATAGGAAACCACGGAAAACCATCTTCATGGCTGCCGACAGTGGGGGTTCGAACCCATTATCTCCCGAATGCAAGCTCACAGCTGCACGACCCTAACCTCACGGCCACTTGCTCGGTCAACGCACGTTTTAAGACAACTGAAATATGTTGATTCAGAATATGCAAATCATTTGTCTCTATCACCCGCCGTCCTTGAGATATGCAACATCAACCATTTACATGTGTTAAATAGCCTAATGTATCACGGAAACCAACTCATAGCCAGGAGTTTCACTAGACCATTGATTACTACATGGAGTACTAATGAACACGGCTTTAGCCAAGATTCGTTCAAATGCACCACATGGCACTTACTGGATTTGTCTGTTACATAGCAGCACAAGTAACCAAACAGATTTTGTTGAATTTTTGCTGCCTCTGGACGCCGTAATGTCCACTGTCACTGAAAATAAAGATGCAAATGAAAATGTTCGGAATTTTACGAAAAATTACGAAAAACAATGAAAACAATAACTGTCGATAAACACTCGCTCTTCCATGAAAAATACAACTTTGTCAGCATCTTCAAAACCTGACGTGATAGAGCAAAACGGTGTCCACGTTTGAAATCAGCATGAAAATCTGCACTAGAAACAGTTAACATCATGTCCGATATCTACCCCTTGTAATTTAGTGTTATCAGACAGTAGATGAGCTGGTAGCCACCAAGTTCCTGATAATTAGTTGAAAACAACGACAATAAATATTATCAATACAACTACTTTTAGTAAAAAAATATCCAGAGATTTTTCCTAATGCTCTCTCAGGTACAATACTTTTAGATTAGTTTGGCTGTGTTTGGGGAGGAGAGAGAGAGTTTTACAGGGCAACTGTAATAATGTAATCTAACGTTACACACCCCCACAGGCGCACTGTAACTAGTTGTTACAGCTTTGTTCCGTGCGGTTCGAGTGGGTAGCTGTATCGGATTTTGTTAGAGAACTCACCCCCGCTAGAAAAAGACTACACTCACCATCACCCAAAATGTCAGGCAGGAAAGGTAAGGTTTTGCGTGATGTGATTAATGAAAGGAATATGCCATTTTTTGCTCTTATAATATCTCCCAGTCTTTCCTGAATCCAACCATATACAATAAGTACATGTTATTAATGTTTTAGGGCCTTTTACAGCCCTAATCTTAAATATCTGCAGAACTCTGCCACGCCCCTTTATATGTCAAACTTATTTAAACTTCATAATATTTCCTGAACAAGTCACTTTGGGGCAACAAAGGTAATTTCTATGCAAAAATAGTAAATTTAACTTTAAAATGTTGGCTAACCTGCACGATGTTCATCTTTCTCCACATCAGTAATAAATAAACAACAGTGTTGATCACAATAGTTTTTCTTAAAAGATAAGTAGTAAATGTTTCCATAGATATGTCGAGGATTAGGAAATTTAGTGCTGGCAGGCGCAAGATCTACGGAAAGAGATTTACATCTAAGGAGCAAGAAACACAAATCAGTGCCAGTAATGGTTCTGGTAAGAGTGAGGTTAAGGTGCAATCAAGTGCTTCAAAAAAGAAACTGAAATATTTGGACGATTCATGCAGCAGTAACTTTAGTGAATAAAGGATTCCAAACATTAATCCTGGGTCTGTGATAATTGAACTGAGTGTTGTGTGCACTTTACTAAATAAATGTTTAAAGTGTAAATATTGTGACAGTGAAAGTAGTATTGAGCTGCTTGAAGATGTAAATAGTAGAAAGGGTTTAGCCTCAAAACTTATCATAACTGTATGTGCAGTGTCTGTGGTCATGAAGAATCTGTAGGCCTATATACCTCAGGGGTAAATAATAATGAGAGGCTTTATAATGTGAACACAAGACTAGCCTATGGTATGCGGTGTATAGGCAAAGGGTATAAAGCAACACAAAGTTTCTGTGCAATTATTGATTTTCCTCCCCCTCCTCGATTTGATCGCTACAATAAAGTGTTACTAGGATGCCTTGAAGATATAAGCAGCATGTCCTTAGAAAAAACTGCTGTAAAAGAATCAGTGAAGAAAAATGATGGAAATTGTGATATAGCAGCTGAATTTGATGGAATTTGGCAGAAAATGGGCCATACTTCTCTCAATGGGGTTATTACTGCTACCTCCCTTGAAAGTGGTAAGGTAATAGATGTAGAGTGCTTGACCAAGTATTGCTCTGGTTCAGTGGCGGCTCGTGCTGAATAATGTTGGTGGTTCTGCTCTGTGACGCCTAGTCCATTGCAGTAAGTGTAATAGACAAATCTAAATTCGTATTGCACACGGAAAATGTCAGCTGAGCTCGTGTGAATCCTTCCTCCAACCCCGCGGAAACGCTTTACTCCATGTCTTATCAGTGTGAAGTTCTCGAAAATGTACCGAAATAATATAGGTAGACGTTCATCTCAATTTGTAAGACCCCGATTTCGAGGGACATCTACAATATAAATAACTGACTTGTACAAAAAACAACAATTAAAATGTTACAAAAAATAAAGCCCCTCTTCCGCTTATCGAAAAAAAAAAATGTTGACCTATCCACTCATTCATATTTACAAAGGTTCCGAGACCTGCATACATCTTTGGCAGCCGGCTTTCTTAATGGAGGGGGAACACCATCTAATGGTACTAGCGTTTCTGTTTTCATTTTCATGACTGCCTAACTCGGAAGAATTCACTACAATTACGGAGAAACATAGTCATGATTACTGTATATACTTGTAGGCCTAAGAACTCGCTCATTCGCTTCGTACGAGAGAATATTTTCGGTCGTTGGATAGAATTTTGTTGAAGTCCTGGTCATTTACACCAAAGACAGACAAATATACATACCCCCAATCATAAGGTACGTTGTTTGAAGACTTATCATGGACAGTAAATTGATTTTGTGTTACTTAATCACAACCATCCACTTTTATCACGCATTTATCCTGTATTTAAGCTGTTTGGGGTTTCTTTCTACTGAACAGAAGCATCACAAATATACTGTGGTATCTGAGGATGCTGACATGTAAGAATTTTAAACCATATCAATATCCACACAGTTTTGTAAGTTCTCTATTTACACTGAGGAGTACACTGGAGTGAGCTTTTTCAAAACAGCTGAGATTATAACATGCTCGCTCGCTGCAGAGATTCTCTCACGGACGGTGGCGCTGTCTAGTGTATTATTTACTAACTCCATGGTCACGGGAATAGGTCAGACGTACTGCAAGCAGCACCTCCTAGAGGTGTAGCTGCAAGGCATGCAGTTCATACAGAACCTTATGGGCGACCCTTAGCCACCTATCGGAAGAAAGCTGTAGTTAAGTGTGCTCGCCTAATGTTCTGCCGGTTCTGTCGTTCACAGTTCTAAACAGGGTTGCCAGATCAGCAGCAACTGTATGGGTATCGATCTTTGGCTCGATAAACAATCAATATGAAGGATGGGATCGCTAATCGCTATATATTACTGTATATCTTTCATTGTGGTGGTTCTGCAGCTCTGCAGATCGTATTATGGAGCCGCGCCTGCTCTGGTTGTAAACCAGGTGGAAAGGACCACACATGTGCTATCAATTTTGAAGGATACAGTGGAGGCATGGAGTCAGAGGGTATCTTGAAAATATTCAACAGATCAGAGCATCTATATGGTGTACGCTATACGCAGTACCTTGGTGATGGCGATTCTAAAGGTTTCCAAAAAGGGTGCGAGGCTAAACCATATGGAGCTTCTGTAACCATTGAAAAGATGTAATGTGTAGGCCACGTGCAGAAGAGGTTAGGCCCTAGACTGAGAAAACTGCGAAAAGACCTAAAAGGTCAGAAGCTCTCGGATGGGAAATACCTGATTGGTAGGGGTCGCCTCACTGATGGTGAAATAGATCTTCTGCAGAAATATTATGGACTGGTCACTAGAAGGAATGAAGGAAACCTTGTTTATATCAAAACAGCTGTATGGGCTAGTCTTATACACAAATCATCAACTGATGAACATCCCTGCCATGCTCTTTGCCCAACAGGTCCTGATACATGGTGTAAGTTCCAGGAAGCAAATGCAAATTGTGCTGAATATCAGCATAAGCACTCCCTACCTTATGCTGTTGTTGAGTAAATAAAGTCTATTTACAGGGATCTCGGCAATCCAAAGTTACTGGAGAAGTGCCTTCATGGGAGGACTCAAAATCCAAACGAATGTTTCAATCGATGTATCTGGGACCGTGTTCCTAAAACTGCTTTTTTGGGGGGGTCTACAGACACTGAAAGTAGGAGTTTTAGATGAAGTGATATGTTTTAATGAAGGTGCAACATCCAAGTGCGTGGTTATGGAGCAGCTAAGCATGGGAACAGGATACAACATGAGGCATGCACTCACTGCCATTGAGAGAAGAAGAGTTGCCGAGGCAAAGAGAATGTTCAAGGAGACTTCCAAATATAAAGAGGAAGAAAGAGGATGAAGAACTTCTGAAACAAGATGATTATGGGGCTGAAATTCATTAAACACATCAGGTTAGGCCACGACTTTCATTAAAAGCAAAGTTAAACTTTAAGTCCAATTCCTCGAAAGTTTAGTTTTCTGACATATTTAATTTAATAGACCAAAACATACTCAAGCTTGAAGGCTGAAACTTTGTACATATAATCAGTATGATAATTGTGATAATTGGAAAAAGGCAGACTACAATCACGGACCTATCTTAAAAAATAAGGACTAGACTTCAGCTACACCCAACAAAAAATTGTTGTATTTTTATGTAGTAAGTTTTAATTAATGCTGTTAATTCATTTCTTTCTGTATGTTCTCCATAGTAGTCTACTTTGTGCACACAAACATTCCCTGTATACAGCTAAAACATTGGTGGATTTTATTGATAAGTTTCAGAGATATAGGTACCTAAAGAACTGTCTACACTCTCAAACAGTAAATTAATTACGGAGGATAAAGTAGGCTCATTATTAAAATACTTGACTAACTAATTTTTCTTTGTTGTTTTATAGTTCTAAAAGGTTAATTCCACTTGTACAGTGAATTTCAGGTGTATATGAAGCATACTACTGGTGATATCTTGTGTGTGATTTGTAGTTAAAATTATGGTCCTTCACAGACATGTTTAAGCACCTAATGAAGATGAAATGAGTGATGGTGAATGAAATTGGATTTGGAGTTGGAAGGAAGCGGCTGTGGCCTATTGATTAGGAACTGTTCCGGTATTTGCCTGGAACTGAAAGTTGAAAACCACAGAAAACCATCCTCAGTACAGCAGACGGTGTGGCTCACACCCACTCTTCATTCAAATTCAGAGCTTGGCTCCATACGCGTAGCGCGTTAACATATGGAATAGGCCAGCTTGTATTAGAGTTACTCATATCCCATTGACATATCTTAAACTGGGTCTATTAGGAGGACCAAGATTCGATTCCGAACCCCATTGAAGGCATACCTGAAGATGGTTTAAAGTGGTTTCCCATTTTCACACCAGGAAAAAGCTGCGGCTGTTAACTGGACTTGAGCCCGAGCCTTCATGAAATATCGCTCCCGGTCTAGAAAGTCAAGAATAATGTACAAGATGGTACGTCGTATGAACATGCGTTCATCCTAATCTGCAGGCCTTCGGACTGAGCAACGGTCACTTGGTAAGCCAAGGCCCATGAGATCTGTAGCGTCATGGTTTCTTTGTTCATATCTTATTACTACACAGGCAGGCTATATGGCAAACATTTTTTTCACATCAAAAGCAAACAGTATCAAGACGGGGATCAAAGTTGCTTACAGCATATATTCATCAATGTTTAAATTCAACATTGTATTTTTCGTTTTCTTTTCTGCTCTTATATAATAATAAATAATAAATAAGTGCTAGAAACCCTAGAATATCAAAAACAATCTACAATTAATTCAGTTTAGGAAACCTTGACATACAGAATTACTTTGAAAATTAATTGTTCACTACTACTATTATTATTATTATTATTATTATTATTATTATTATTATTATTATTATTATTATTATTATTATTATTATTATTGTACCGGAGGTACACCCACTCCGCGAATTTAAATCAAACGCCTTTTAGAAGGCCATCTGTAATATAAACTCTGAAACTGCGAGTGGAAGAAGTTTGGACGTTTATCGTCAGATGTTTATACTGTCGACTTACGCTAGCCCCCTGGTGCGAGGATGAACAATTAATTTTTAAAGTAATTCTGTGTGTCAAGGTTTCCTAAACTGAATTAATTGTAGATTGTTTTTGGTATTCTAGGGT